>NC_089837.1:259309931-259938681 GCF_035609145.1 Eleutherodactylus coqui | reverse complement strand
CCCCACAATGGATACCCCCGTTTGTCCCGTGTTCAGAAACATACCCATTGTGGCCCTAATCTACTTACAGGACACATGGCAAGGCCTATAATGCAGGGAACACCCATTGGATTTCAGGGTACAACTGAATTAATTCCTGGCCCCATTGCCCACTTATAGAGCCCTTGAGCAGCCAAAACTATAGAAAACCCCCACAAATGACCCCATTTTCAAAACTAGACCCCTTAACGAATTCATCTAGTGGTGTACTGCATATTTTGACCGCACAGCATTTGAATGAATCTAAGCAAAGCAGAAGGAAAAAATTGCGATTTTCGTTTTTTTGGCAATTCTGTCAATTTAAAACCAATCTTTTTTGTACAGTGTATATAGGAATGAAGACGTTCACCCCAAAATGGATACCCCCATTTGTCCCGTGTTCAGAAACATACCCATTGTCGCCTTAATCTACTTATAGGACACATGGCAAGGCCTATAATGCAGGGAACACCCATTGGATTTCAGGGCACAACTGAATAAATTCCAGGCCCCATTGCTCACTTGTGCGGGAAAAAAAATATTGACTCCCTAAAAATCCCCCCCCCCCCCACACACACACACTCCGCGTCCTTTTTGGCGTTCCCCCAAATCTTAGATAAAACTAATAATGTGAACTGTGTGGTTTTTTTTTTCGAAGACATGGGTAATTAAGGGGGCCTGGTTGGGATGGGTACATCGGGCAATAAAACCGGGTATCCCCCCTCCTCTCATGCTTTTTGTGGGGTACTTCTGACCTCAGGGCCAAGGATGGGGTGTAAGGCTGGGTTCACACTGGGCGGATTTGCTGTGGAAATTCCGTCCAGAATTTCGCTGCGGCAAATCCGCCTGCGGCTGCTAATCCTGCTCTTAGCCGGCCATGTGGTTAAGATTTCTCAGAAATCTCGTCCACACAGGATGGCAAAACCGTCCCGCTTCTTCCGCTGTGGCCGGGCTCTCCTCTATGGAAGCACCGGCCGCAGCGGAGTAGCAAGCGGCCAGGCCGCTTCAAAACCCGCGGCTAAGTGCCGCGCGTTTTGAAGCAGCGGATTCCCGGCAGAAATCTTGCGGTTCTACGCTTAGGCCAAACCGCGAGATTTCCACCTGAAATCTGCCCAGTGTGAATGCAGCCTAAAAAGTGGCGCTGAGTCTCTTTTGCGGAGGTGCGGCGGTCTCACACAGAAGGCGCTCAACAAGCTGCTCCTGGAACTACAAGAAGGCAAGCAATTACGGATTACAGGTAGCGATCTGAATAACGCCAGGTTCACACGGCCGTAAGTGGAATCTGCTTGCGGAGGCCCGCAGCGGATCCCAGCTGTGAGCCCTGCCATGGCGCTGCATACGGACACGTAATGTACTGCGCATAACTGCCTACTCACACAGATGGTCATGCGCAGTACACCTTTTTTTTTGTTTGTATTTCCCGCACCGTCGATTAGCGATGACACGGGTACCCGCAGCCCGTATACAATGTAGATGCGTATGGGCTGCCGGTATATCCATGACCATGGAGCGCAATGGGCTCTATGTTGCGGATATCCGCGGTAAAATAAAACCTGCTGCTGGCAATCCACGGCTTTTGCGCATGCGTCTGCCGCTTTGGCGACGGCCGCGTGCGAAGAAGCTGTGGTAAGATCCGCGGATAAATCCGTGGGCCATAGGTACGTGATTTCATCCTCCCTCACGGATATAATCCGTGAGAGGAGATAAAATGTAAGCGGTTTAAACTTTTTTTTTTCTTTTTCAACCTTTTTTTTTACTTTTTACACTTTTTTAAAAACTTTTTTACACTTTAAATGATCACTGTTATCCATTGGATAACAGTGATCATGTCCCCGGTGACATCCCTCTGCTCCTGGCTACACATGGCAGCCAGGAGCAGAGGGATTTTAAATTTTCCGGGTCCTGAGCCCCTCTGTGCACGCGCCCGATGATTGACATCGGGCGCACATGGCGGAAGGGGACTCGGGTCCTGTAAGACCGGGACACCGCTGAGGACCGGGGGTGAGTATTTTCACCTCTCCTCATGGATCCAATCCATGAGGGGAGGTGAAATTAACTTTATTCTTCCTTTTAAAACCTTTTTCTAGTGCATAGCGCCGATCGCGCCCGGGGACATCTCCTGGTTCCTGGCTACCTTCAGGAGCCGGGAGCCAGGAGATTTAAAATTTTCCCGGGTTTCCAGTCTTCTGCGCATGCGCGTGACATCATTCGTTTGGCGTGCATGCGCAGAAGAGCCGCGCTGGGTCCCGGAGGACCCTTTCACCGCGGCAGACATCGGGGAAGCCGGGTGAGTACTTTCAGCTGCCCTGATGGATCCGATCCATCAGGGCAGCTGAATTTTTAACTTTTTTATCTTTTTTTTAACTTTATTGCGATTAGCGCTATCCACTGATGCTTGAAAAACGCCCTTAGCGGGCAGAAATGCGTTGCAATAAACCTCACCTATTTGGTGAAAGAACAGTTTTTCCTTCATCCCGTGAAGTGCTATTTTGGATAACTTTTTTTATACTTTGGATCTGTATCTATACTGGGTCCCCTATTATTAGGGTCCCCAGATATCCGAGCAGCTCTCCGGCCAGGATTGGGAAGAAGGACAAACTATTTATAGGCTATCCAGGATTTGGAGGAATTAGTGAGTCATCCCACCGATCGGGATCCTCACTAAGTGCCGGGTAAGTTCCAAATTTTATATTATCTATTTTCTCAAATTCCATCTAATACTGAAGGAGCGCTATTCTGATCCCAGTACCACTGTTATTCAATCAGAATATGTGCCATTTATAAGCAGCCTCTGCTTTCTATCACTGAGCCAGTTACTTACCCACTTACACACATTCTCGCCCAGACCAAGCATTCTGATTTTATATACCAACCTTTTATGTGACACTGTATCAATTGCTTTGGAAAAGATCAGATACATAATGACTCTCCCTGGTTCAGTCTAGAACTTACCTCCTCATAGAAGCTGATCTGGTTGGTTTGACAGGAGCTATCTCTCACAAACTAATGCTGATGTGGAGTTCCTTGAAGTACTGCACAATAACATACCTTAGAAGCGCTTTGCACATTTTACCCACAATAGAAGAAAGACTTACCAACCTATAATGTAACAGACCCTGCTATTATCGGTACCACATTGGCTATGCGCAAATCTAATGGAACAGACCCTGCCACTATAAAGTTCTTTAATATAAGAAACAAGAAATTGTGTATCATATTACTCAATTCCCTTAAACCCAGGGGTTTATGCCCTCAGGATCTGGTGATTTGTCTATTTTAATCTTTTTCAGATGGCTCTGCACTTCTTCCTAGGTTAGAATAGTGGCATTAAATGGAGAGTTTACATTATCATTCTGCATCTTTTCTTTACGTCCTGCCTAAGTGGGCTTTAATCCTAGAGGACGTAAAAACATGCATCCTCTAAGGATTAAAGCCACATGGGCTGTGGACGTGACTCCTGGAGGTAGCCGACAACATGGAGCAGTCATGGGGTGGCCGCGAGGAGCACCTTTCCTCCCGGCAATGCGAACGTTGCTATCCAATGGATAGCGCCGATCGCAATAAAGTAAAGAAAAAGTAAAAAAACTTAAAGATTCAGCTGCCCGGATAGATCTGATCCATTAGGGCTGCTGAGCAAACTCATGTTGGTCCTCCGTGATGACATGACGCTGCTCTTCTGCCATGCGCGCCAGACGTATAATGTTACGCGCATGTGCAGAAGGTTGGGAGCCCCAGTACATATGAAATCTCCTGGCCCCCGGCTCCAGAAGGTAGCCGTGAGGTAGGAGATGTCATCGGGGACCGTCGTGAGCAGGTCCCCAGGCCCGTGATTGTCGCTATCCAATGGATACCGGCGATAACGGAAAAGTAAAAAGTTAAAGTTTCAGCTACCCTCATAGAACGGATCCATGGGCGCAGCTGAAAATACTCACCCTGGTCCTCCGTGATGTCCTATGGCGATTGGGACCTGCAGCGGGCTTCTGCGCATGCGCTGATGTGGCGCGATGTGCACAAGGCCGGAGAGCCTCCGTATTTGAACCCCGACGCGATCCTCCTCCACGGACTTTACCTGGATTCTGCACATGCGCCTGTCGGCAAAATGCTGGACATTTGCACAAGCTGGGGAGCCCAGGAAGTTTAAAACCTGCTTGCTCCCGGTGACCAACAGTTGCCGAGAGCCTGGAGAGATCAATCAAATGCATTGGATTACATGATTCCGCTCACATCAGTGGGTTGGAATTATGTAATCCACTCACAGAAAACAGAACGCAGCAAGTTTTTTTTTACCACAGATATCCGTGACATAGAGCCCATTGTGCTCCATGGTCGTGGATATACCCACAGCCCATACGCGACTACATTGTGTACTGGCTTTTGGTACCCACGTCATTGCTAAGCGACGGTGCGGGAAATACAAACAAAAAACTGCGTACTGCGCATGACCACCTGTGTGAGTACGCAGTTATGCGTAGTACATTACACGGCCATATGCAGGGCCACGGCCAGACTCTCAGCTAAGATCCTGCAGTCCCAGGAGCAGCTTGTTGAGTGCATTTTGAGTCAGACCGCTGCACCTCAGAAAGCTTACAAAGCCTCACAGACTGCCACTTTTTACACCCCATCCCTGCCGTCAATAAGTACCCCCCAAAAAAGTATGGTAGGGATAGCCGGTTTTATTGCCCCATGTGCTCATCCCAACTAGTCCCCCGTAATGACACCCGTCTTCGGACATACCACACAGTTTACATTATTACTTTTATCTAAGATTTAGGGAATGCCAAAAAGTGCACGGGGTAGGGGGTTATTTTTAGGGAGTCAATTTTTATTCCGCACAAGTGAGCAATTGGGCCTGGAATTTATTCAGTTGTGCCCTGAAATTCAATGAGTGTTCCCTCCATTATAGGCCTAACCATGTGTCTTGTAAGTAGATTAGGGCCGCAATGGGTATGTTTCTGAACACAAGACAAACAGGGGGATCCATTTTGGGGTGCAAGTCTTTATTCATATGTGTGCTGTACAAAAAAAAGCTGTTTTTGAATTGACACAATTGTCAAAAAAATGAGAATCATAATTGTTTCCTACTGCTTAGATTCATTCAAAAACTGTGGGATCAAAATACGCAGTACACCCCTAGATTAATTTTTTTAGGGGTCTAGTTTTCAAAATGGGGTCGTTTATGGGGGTTCTCCATTGTTTTGGCCGCTAAAGGGCTCTACAAGTGGACAATGGGGTCTAAAACGCCTTCAAGCAAAGTGTCTGTTCTGAAAGCCACAGGCTGCTCCTCTCGGTTTGGGTCCCCTTGTGCATACAGACATTAGATTAGGGCACAATGGATATGTTTCTAAACACCGGACAAACATCGGTATCCATTTTGAGGTGCAAGTCTTCATTCATGTATATGCTGTACAAAAAAACTGTTTTTAAAATGACACAATTGCCAAAAAATGAAAATCGTAATTTTTCACTACTGCTTTGGTTAGATTCATTCAAATATGCAGTACACACCCAGATAAATTCATTTATGGGTCTAGTTTTCAAAATGAGGTCATTTGTGGGTCTCCTTTTTCAGGCGCTCAAGTGCTCTACAAGTGGGCAATGGGGCCTAAATCACCTTTAAACAAAATTTTGGTACTGAAAATCACTGGCTGCTCCTTTCAGTTAGGGCCCCGTTGTGCATAGAGACATAATATTGGGGCCACAATGGATATGTTTCTGAACAGAAGACAAACAAGGGTATCCATTTTGGGGTGCAAGTCTTCATTCATGTGTGTGCTGTACAAAAAAACCCCTGTTTTTAAAATGACACACATTGCAAAAAAAATGAAAATCTTAATTTTTTCCTTCTGTTGTGCTTAGATTCATTCAAAACCTGTGGGGTCAAGATACACAGTAGACCCCTAAATTAATTCGTTTAGGGGTCTAGTTTTTAAAATGGGGTCATATGTGGGGTTCAACACTTTCATTATTATTCTTTTTACTATTTATATAATTGAAGAACAGTTTAGGGTTAGTTTTACTTTCTTTGGCAATAAGTTTCTCTGTCTCCATCTTTGCTGTTTTTCTCTGATTTTTGCATAATTTATTTTTTTTCCTTATAGGGTTTTAGTGCTTCTCACTGCGTTGATTATTTAGTAGTTTAAATACTTTCTTTTTGTTCTTCATTTACATTTATTGAGCCACATTGGTTTTCTTCTATTACTAAGACTTTTATTCCTGTAAGGTATGAACCTCTTACAGTAATTCATTAGGTTGTTTTAAACATTTCCCATTTATTGTTTGTACTCTTATTTTTGAGGACATTATCCCTGTCAATAAGGTTACTTATTGCTTGCTAGTATTTTCTGGTTTTCCACACCGCTCATTCCAGTAATGCTCCTTATCTCATCTTGCTTCTCTCAGAAATTCGTCATTTTGCAATCTGAAATCAAATTATGTATATATGTATTTATAAACATAAATACATATATACAAATACAAACACACACACACATTATATATATATATATATATTTATATATATATATAATCATAAAGATGAAAGGGACCTCCAGGGTTGTTTGGTCCAACTCCCTACTCGATGCAGGCTTCATTAAAATTTGAAGGCTTCCATTAAAGGAGAACTCACCACCTATTGTGTCAACCTGTTCTACTCATTGATCACCCTCACTGTCAGAAAGCTTTTTCTAATATCTAATCTGTGCCTCCTCCCTTTTAGTTCATCCCATTGCTTTTGGTCTTTCCTTGTGCAAAGGAGAATACGGCTGATCCCTCTGCACTGTGACAGCCCTTCAGATATTTGTAGACATCCTTTAAGTCTCCTCTCAGCCTTTTTTTGCAAGGTAAACATCCTCAGATCCTTTAATTATTCTTTGTAGGACATGGTTTGCAGACCCCTCTCCTCACCAGTTTGGTAACTCTTCTCTGAACTTGCTCCAGTTTGTCAATATCTTTTTTTAAATTGGGGTGCCCAGAACTGGATACGGAATTCCAGATGAGGTCTGACTAAGGAAGAGTAGAGAGGGATAAATACCTTGCGTGAGTTAGACTTTATTCTTCTCTGAATACATTCCAGAATTGTGTTTTCCTTTATTGCTACTGCATCAAACTTTTGACTCATGTTCAGTCTGAGATCTATTACTATACCCAAGTATTTTTCACATGTGCTGCTTCTTAGCTCAATTCCTCCTATTCTGTATGTGTTTTTTTCATTTTTTTGCCCAGATGTAGGACCTTGCATTTCTCCTTGTTAAATACCATTCTGTTAATCGCCGCTCACTGTTCAAGTTTGTCCAGATCTTTTTGAATTCTCCCTCTCTCTTCTCCAGTGTTAGCTATCCCTCCTAGCTTTGTGTCATCTGCAAACTTGATCAGTTCCCCTTCAATTCCCTCTTCTAGATCATTTATAAAAATGTTGAACAGCACTGGGCCCAGGACAGAGCCTTGTGATATTCTTCTACTTAGCCATTTATGACCCCTCTTTGAGTACAATCACTCAGCCAGTTTGTGAATCCACCTAACAATTGCCTTGGCAATCCAATATTTGGTCATTTTTTCAAAGAAGATGGTATAAGATACTTTGTCAAATACTTTACTAAAGTCAAGATATACTATATCTACTGCATTTCTCTGATCAACTCAGTCTGTGATTCTGTCATAGAAAGAAATTAGATTTGTATGGCATAACATGTTTGTTGAAAACCCATGCTGGCTCTGGTTAATTACTCCATTCTCATCCAAGCATTTGCATACATGCCGTTTAATTATTTGTTGAGAGATCTTTTTCAGTTAAGAAATCAGGCTCACAGGTCTGTAGTTTTCTGGGTCCATCGTCTTCCCTTTTTTGAAGATAGGGACAATATTTGCCCTTCTCCAATCTCCTGGGACTTTAACTGTTCTCCAGGAATTTTCAAAAATTACAGTGAGTGGTTCAGCAATTACCTCTGCTGCTTCCTAGGATGTAATTTATCTGGACCTTGAGACTTGAATTTATTTAAATTCACTCACCACCTATAGATAGCCTGCCTTTTTTATTACTTCAATATCGCAGGGAAGGTCAGTTGATGTTACATTTACATTTACAGATACAAAATAGGAATTTAAAAGTTTGGACTTCTCAACATAATATTTAACCAATTCACCATTTTCATCCTGTAAACATCCAATAGCGTCTTTGACTTTTTTTTTTGCTTTTGCTTTTGACATACCTCCAAAATACTTTTTTATTGTTTCTGGCCTCTCTTGCAAACCTCAATTCATTATTAGCTTTAGCTTTTCAGACACTTGCCCTATAGTTTCTGCAAGCTGCATTATATTCTTCTTTAACTATGTCTCCTTTCTGTTTGATAAACATATTTTTCTTTATTTTCTTCTTGTGTTAGGAGCTCCAATTCTCCTTTTTTGTTTCCCATGCTCTGTGCATTTGTGTAGAAACATTTTAGTTTGTGATTGGTGTTTCCTGCTCCTCTACTTTCCTTCTGAATGGTTTGTCTTTGTTCTTTCTTTTCATTTTTTAATAGCAAGGTTTTCAATTGTATTAATTAGCTGTATATTTTTGGCTGGCCTTTTACTTAACTTCCCATATTGTTCTAGTTTAAAGTTCTTCTGGACATTTCCAAAGGGGCAACATCACAACTAATCGACTATGTCCTCTGCCTGTTGAAATGAAAAGGTTCAGTTTCATTTGCAAAGTCAGACAATATAAGCTCAAGCGTCCTGCCATACAGATCCCTGTACAATACACAGTCGAGTTGAGGAACAGGTTGGACTTGCTCAGGTGGGAAAGTGGGGACCCTAACAAACTGTGGTCAGAGATAAAGAGAAACATCGCTGAAGTCTGGAACTAGACCTGCTGGAAGATGAATTAGAGTGGGTGATGAGACAGCTGCCAAACAGCAAAGCACCTGGCATCGATAGAATCCCTGCAGAGCTGTTTTAAACAAGATCCAAGTGCTACACTTGCAACACTATGGCAGACAAACATGGCCAAGAGATTGGAAAAGATCAGTTTTCATCCCACTCCCAAAAAAGGGTTATGTCGACTGTGGAAACTATAGAACAATGGCTCTGGTTCCCCATGCCAGCAATGTGCTTCTGAAAATCATCCAGAAGCGCTTGGGCAGTATCTTTGACCAGGTATTACTGTTTAGCACTTGGTCATTACTGTTTAGCATGTCAACAAAGCTTTTAAAGGTTTCTTCTGTCCCTGACCATAGATTTAAGATTTCTCGATCTAACAAATCCACAGCACAATCTGGCTCGTCCAGAGCTCATTCTCCTCAATAAAAACCAGCAGCTCTCCCCACCAGCCCAAGTGCATGTTGGCAAAACATGCAGCACATGCACTCCCCATGGGTGTGCCCCATAGCAGGTGGTACAGATGGCCATCAAAGAGAAAGATATTATGCTCCAGTATGAATGATAACCGTTGCAAAGGGAATACATTATGGTCCTGATAATGTATACCCCTTTGGTTAAAAAAGTTAGAGGCCACTCTGCAGAGCTCCTTGACATCCAAACTTGCCAGGAGCACGTCATTGGAAATAGTCAGACCATTGAGCCTCCTAATCACATCTCCTATGTCCCGTACAAACGATGGAAGCCCTTCTACAAATCGACGCAGCACTTTATCCAGGTAGGTGCTAATACCTTCTATTAGGTTACCAATCCCAGAAACGATTGAACAACCTTCAGCATGGATAGACGATTATGAGCATAGTAACATAGTAGGTTAGGCTGCATGAAGACAATGTCCATCTAGTTCAGCCTTTTTCAACCCCCTTGTTGATTCAGGGGAAGGCAAAAAAAACCTAAGAAGCAGAAGCCAATTAGCCCATTTAGGGAAAAATTCCTTCCCAACTCCATAATGGCATTCAGAATAATCCCTGGATCAACCTTTGATAGTACCTTCCTGAATGTAAGACCCAGAACAATAACCCGCTGGTCACCTAATGTCTATATCCTGTAATATCATAGCGATCTAGATAGATGTCTAATCCCCTCTTAAACTCCTCAATGGATTTGCCATCACCACATCCTCAGGCAGAGGGTTCCACAGTCTCACTGCTCTTACAGTAAAGAACTCCCTTCTACGTTGGTGATGAAACCTTCTTTCCTCTAAACATAGCGAATGCCCTCTTGTTATCGACACAGTCCTGGGTATAAACAGATCATGGGAGAGATCCTTGTATTGTCCCCTAATGTATTTATACATAGTTATTTGATCGGCCCTTAGCCGTCTTTTTTCCAGGGTGAATAATCCTAATTTTGAAAGCCTCTCGGGGTATTCCAAACCTCTCATTCCACTTATTAATTTAATTGCCCTCCTTTGAACCCCCTCAAGCACTGCAACATCTTTCCTGAGCACCGGTGTCCAGAACTGTACACAGTATTGCATGTGAGGCCTGACAAATGACTTATATAGTGGAAGAATAATGTTATTGTTAGAGATGAGCGAGCATACTCGCTAAGGGCAATTGCTCGAGCGAGCATTGCCCTTAGCGAGTACCTGCCCGCTTGAGACATCACTAGTTCTTGTCCTTCGCCCCTATGCCACTTTTAATGCACCCCAAGACTTTATTAGCTTTTGCAGCAGCTGACTGGCATTGGTTGCTCCAGTTAAATCTACAATCCACTAGTACCCCCAGGTCTTTTTCAATATCATTTTTCCGGAGCTGTACCCCATTTAGTGTATATTGGTGACATCCCTTTCTCCTGCCCATGTGCATAACCTTACATTTATCAACATTGAATTTCATTTTCCATTTTTTTGCCAAGCCCCCAGCTTATCTAGGTCCTCTTGAATGTTTGGAAGGCAGTAGAATGTTGCAATGCAAGGCTTATGTGGGGCCATAAATTTACACGTATTCTCATCAATCAGCATTTTGTCTTTAGCTGTTATCAGTAATTTGTTAAGATCCCTAGAATATACTTCAGTCAGGTTAGAATGTAAAATCCCATATCATTCTCTATCATTCAAAATCCATTTCCACATGACGAGGTACTTGTCTCTGTCCATAATGACCACGTTGTCCCTTTATCAGAGAGCTTAATCACGATGTCATGGTTCCTTTCGAGCACACATAAGGATTGCATCTCATCTTTAATAATCTTATAATAATAATCTTTATTTGTATGGCGTCAACTTTTTCCACAGCACTTTCAAAATATAGCGGGACATAGACGATACAACAATTACAAGTAGTATTCAGCCATTAGGAACAAAAGGGGTGGGGGGCCTGCACCAACTAGCTTACACACAACAAGGAGAAGGTGATGCAGGAGGTACAGCAGTAGGAGATGTACACAGTAGGCAAAGTGGAAAAATGTGGGGTGCCATACATAGATTATAGTCCAGGTGTGCAGTGGGAGGGGCATGTTGTAGGGAGTAAGGGGGTGGGATTGTTTCCAGTGATTTGATATGCTTCTTTAAAGAGGTGCATTTTTAAGGCACATCTGAAGTTCTGTGCGTCGATGATTGTCTGGATGTTTTGGGGTAGTGTGTTACAGAGGACTGGTGCTGCTCTGGAGAGGTCCCGGAGGTGAGAATGTGAGGTTCAGATTAGGGGGGTGTTTAATCTGAATTTTTTAGCAGAATGGAGTGTGTGGGCTGGGTGATATATGGACAGGAGGGAAGCAATGTATGGTGCGGCGGCGCCATGGAGAGCTTTGTGGGTGAAGGTCATAAGTTTGAATTGAGTTCTGTATCCGAGGCATCCGAGAGGCAACTGGATAGAAAGATGAGTCTAGCTGCTGCATTTAATATGGATTGGAGAAGGAAGAGTTTGGAAGGCCGATTAGCAGCAAATTGCAGTAATTGAGCCGATAGTGGATGAGGGCAACAACAAATGTCTTTAGCGTGTCCATGGTGAGAAATGGACAGATTTTTGCAATGTTCCTGAGGTGCAGGTGGCATGTTCGGGCCAGAGATTGGATGTGGGGGGTAAAGGAGAGCTCAGAATCCAGTGTGACCCCAAGACAGCAGGTGTGCTGTCTCGGGGGTTATAATTGAGCCAAATACTGAGATGGAGTTATTGGGGGGGTAGGTCATCTGGCAGAGGGCGGAAAGACGAGAAGGTCAGTTTTTGAGAGTTTTAGTCTGAAAAAAAGGGAGAACATGGTATTTGAGACAGCAGACAGACAGTCGGTGACGTTTTGGAGGAATGGTGCTGAGATGTCATGGGAGGTGTATAGCTGGGTGTCATCAGAGAAGAGATGGTATTGGGGGGCCAAATCTGCAGATGGTTTGACCAATAAGGGCTAGAGAAGGGGGCCAAGGACTGAGCCCTGGGGGACCCCAACCATCTTTAGTGAGATTCGCCCCCCAGTTATCTTTGGACGGGCCCAATTTTTTGAAGGTCGTCACAACCATATGTTCAAAAAGGTCAATATGCATTATATATATATATATATATATGTGTGTGTGTGTGTGTGTGTATTTATGTAGATATATATGCATATATGTGTATTTTTATATACGTGTGCTTATATATTATGTATATATATATATATATATATATATATATATATATATATATGTATGTGTATACATATAAGTTTTCTGACTAGTACTACATATAAAAAACAGAATCTTTTTTTTTTTAAACATTAGATTTTTTTATTAATTTTAACAAACATACAAGTCATTGGTACATAGTAGCATAAGAGATTTGCACATAATCAACGAATATTTAGTATCAGATTCAGACTGTGCTATTTGTGTTAGTATTTTGATTAAGTTACTTTACTACAACAATTGGTAACATTCCACAACTTTACAGTCAAAATATGTAACTGGTATGGTAACCACTCTGTGCTATATAGGGTAGTACTCTATTGAGATTTTATTGCACATTCTTATATTGTGGTTATGGTATAGTCATGTACTATTTTCTATAACTTACACTTAGCGTAATCGTTGTGTTCCTCTGACAACCTGTATTCCACACATATTTTGCAACGAACATATAACATATGAACAAACTCAGTAACAAGGCTTCACGCATCTGTGTGATTCAACTGTTACTTTTTTAAGGATATTCTCCAAGTCTCCCAGGTCTCATTAAATTTTTTGGTGTTCTTATTCCGGAACGCCAACCATTTTTCAAAAATATATTGTTCGTCCATACGTCTTTTAAATTCTTCTATGTCTGGGGGTAATGGATTTTTCCAGTGTCTTGCTATTATGGATTTGGCGGTCATTAGGGAGTGAGCAAGTACATATCTTATCTGTTTAGGAAACGTTTCCAAGCCCATCAGCAATATATACATTTTGGCGTCTTTAGGTATGTAGCACTTCAATGTGCTTTGTAAGAACATGGTTATGTTTTCCCAATATACTTTTAGTGTTGGGCAGGACCAAAAAATGTGTGATAATGTGCCTTTTTGGCCGCAGCCTCTCCAGCACAAACCATCTCCCAGGTTCGATCTATTGTATAAAAGTGATGGGTTGTAGTACCATCTTAGGTTAATTTTGGTTTGTACTTCTAGTATGTTAAGTCCCATAGTGGATTTTGTCATTAACGTATTCGAGCTGGACCATTGATCCACAGGTATCTTTTCTTTGAGTTCTAGTTCCCAGTTCGACATGTATGTTTTTTTTGTCATTGCTTTGTTGTTGGTTAGTATGTCATAATAGTCTCTTGTCTCCGATTTACCTTCGAGAGGGTTTGTGAGAATTTTCTTAATGATTGTGGTCGGGAGTTTTACTTTGTGTAAGGGTTTCTCTCTTAAGAGAGAGCAGATTCTAAAGTATGTAAATTTTTCGCTCTGCGGGAGGCCATAGACAGTACTTATTTCTGTAAAGCTTTTAATTTCTCTCTTGGATGTTAAGTCCTCTACGTATCTGACTCCTCTAACGCTCCACGGTTTCATATCACAGTTAGGTAAAAATAGATTGAGTGTCTCGATAGGTATGCGAGGAAATTCCGTTTCATCGGATATGCTTATTTTTTTAGTAAGTTCTTTCCATGTTTGGATCGCGGCTTGTAATGTAGGGGGAATGTTTTTAAGTTGGGTGTCTATGCTTTTTGGGAATATTAAACCGTCTATTGAAGTAGCAAGCATTAGTGCCTGTCCAGGTAGATCATTTATATAGCTTTTTTCTACATTGGGCCAGCCTACTGTGTTGTTGGTCCTGATTAATTGTCTAGTTTGGTTTAGTATATTAGCTTCGTAGTATGCCCTTAGATTTGGTACTCCCGCTCCTCCCTTTTTCCGGTGGAGTGCTAATATTGACAGGGCTAAACGTGGTTTCTTTCCACTCCATAAAAAGTTGTTTAGTTGTTTTTGGAGTTTAGAAATTGTAAGCTTGGAGATAATAAGTGGTAAGGTTCTAAAATGGTACAGGACTAGTGGGAGGACTTTCATTTTGTAGGATGTGATCTTGCCCATCCACGACAGTTTTAAACCTGATAAATGGTCAATTACTTTCTGGGTGGAGTTAAGCAGTTTGGGGTAATTTTCTAGTTCTATGTCTCTGGTGGATGGTGTCAACGTTATTCCCAAGTAGGGTATGCCTTTTTTTTTCCACTCAAAGGGAAATTCCGCCCGTATTGCATTTTCTAGGTTTGTAGATACCCCCAGACCTAGAATAAGGGACTTGTCTATATTCAACTTGTATAGAGATACATTACTAAATTGGTTGATTATTTTACATGCCATTCTTAAAGATTCTAGGGGGCGGGTCAGTGTCAAAATGACATCGTCAGCGAATAATCCTATTTTGTATTGTCTGTGATTTATTGGAATTCCCTTTATTTCAGAGGAGGTGCGAATTAGTTCTGCTAGTGGCTCTATAGCCAGCACGTACAAAATAGGAGACAATGGGCAACCCTGCCTTGTGCCATTCGAGATTGATAGGGGGACCGACAGGGTACCATCCACCAAAACAGTGGCTGTGGGGGCTGAATACAGGGCCCGGACGGCACTTATCGTGTTTTCTCCAAAACCAAATTTTTTCATTGTCTCAAAGATGTACTCCCAATGGACTCGGTCAAATGCCTTTTCGGCGTCCAGGGCCAGCATTATTGACGGCACCTTAGATGTTTCTATTGAATGTATTAGATTTAGAATTTTCCGTGTGCCGTCCGAGGCCTGTCTCCCCTTTACAAACCCCATTTGGTCAGAGTGTATTATGTCTGGGAGTATGTCCACCATTCTACGGGCCAACGTTTTAGCGTAGATCTTAGTATCGGTATTAAGTAATGATATAGGACGGAAGTTAGTTGGTGTATTTGGTTCCTTTCCAGGTTTTGGTAGGACTACAATTGTGGCCTGCAGCATCTCTTGTGGGAAGAAGCCTCTTTCTTTGATCTTGTTAAATGTGTTAGTGATATGGGTTGAAAGTTGAGGTAAGAAGTTTTTATAGTACTCTGCTGAATACCCGTCCGGCCCAGGGGCTTTCTGGTTCTTTAGGGATGCTATGGTGTCTATTATTTCCGAGACAGAGAACGGGGCGTCCAAGAGGTCCGTTTGTAAGGATGATAGCTTCGGTAGGTTAACCTTTTGCAAGAAAGCATTGATTGATTCCTTGTCTGGTTGTTTTGTTTGGGGATCATTTTTTAAGTTATAAAGTTTGCTGTAGAAAGAGCAAAAATTGTCTGCAATATGTTTGGGGTTCGATAGTTTTTGTTTTTTGTCCTGGAAATTCCAAATGTAGGGAATATTTGCTTTTATTGTTTTTCTTTTAATCAGATTTGCCATCCATTTGGATGGCCTATTAATTGCTGAATAGCTGTCCGCTCGTTGAGCAGTAATTTCTCTGTCAAAATCCCCTAGTAATGTCTTCCGTAGGGCCAGTCTCAATTTATGTAATTCGGTATGTGTGTTTTGGTCTGGGGAAACTTTTAAAAGGGATTCCTTCAGTTGTATTTGGGTTAGAATTTCATCTGTTTTTTTTGTTTTATCTCTTTTGTATTTGGAGCCTAGTTTTATTAAAATTCCTCTTATGTATGCCTTATGGGCGGTCCACACCATTGCTGGGTCTGTTTGTGGGATGGCATTGAATTTAAAGTATTCAGTTAATGCTTCTTGTATTTTTTCCCTGTATTTGGGAATGCTCATTAAATAAGTGTTGTTCTTCCATGATTTAGTCGGTGCTCCAAGGCCCCTTACATTCAGTGTTGTTATGATTGGTGCGTGGTCAGACCAAGTAGCCGTCCCAACCTCCGCTTTTTGTATTGATGCTAAGAGTTTCCTCTCAACTAGACATAAGTCTATGCGCGAGAAGGATCTGTGTCTATTTGAATAGTGTGAGTATTCTTTTGCAGAGGCGTTGGAGCACCGGAACGTATCATAAAGCGCATTTTTGTGTAGCCATTCTCCCAGGGTGGCATTTCTTTTAAGTTTTGGGTTTGTACTGTCGAGTTCTCTATCAGGTACTAGGTTGAAGTCACCATTTATCATTATTGGACCTTCCGCTACTTGGTTAATTTTTTTTTTGAGTTTGTTAAGAAAATTAATTTGCTTTGAATTTGTTACATATGTGTTTACTAAGGTTATTTTTGTATTCCTAAGGGAACCTACTAAGATTAAATAGCGACCCTTCGGGTCACCAATCAAAAACAGAATCTTTTTGTTTGTTTGTTGCATGCAAATCCACAGTTCTGGATTAGAGATGACCGAGCATGCTCGGATAAAGCAGTTACTCGAGCGAGCATCGCTCTTCTGGAGTAACTGTTTACTGGTCTGAGCGTGCTCGGGGGGGGGGGGGGGGCAGCGGGGCTAGCGGAGGGGGAGAGTAAGAGAGATCTTAACTTAGGTGATACTAAATGGGCATTAAAGCCTTATCAATCAAGTACGCCAGATTTGACAGTGTACTTAAAAAAATACAGCATGAAACAGACAAGTGGCATTTCAAGATACACTTCCTCTTTTGAAGCTCCTTATTAACCCCTTGAGTGGCACGCCCGGAAATTTTCCGGGACGAGCTCCACTGCTCATAGCAACATAGCCCGGAAGATTTCCGGGCTATGTATCACTATGGGAGCTGCAGAGCACAATGCCACAAGCTGTGACATTGTGCTCTGCCTGCACAGTCCCACAGAGAACAAAGCAAGGGCTTTGAAAAACCAGCAGAAGATATTGCCGATATGCCGGCAACCTCCTGCACTGGTTTGTTTACAGGTTGCCATAGAGGCCATCGGCTTGTCAGAAACAAGCCGATGGTCTCTGTGGCCGGGAGAGCTGGTTGTTAGCTGTCAGAGGACAGCTAGGTACTACCCTGTTTCCCTGAAAATAAGACATCCCCTGAAAATAAGACATAGCATAATTTTCCAGAATTTTTGAGGATGCAAAATGATTTTTCAGGCTTTTTGAGGATGCTTGAAATATAAGCCCTGTCCAAAATTAAGCTCTGCTAACAGTTAATTTAAAAAGTCAATTTAAATAGTGTCCAGGCAGCTATACATGTAAAAAAGTTAAACCTTTTTGAACAAAAATTAATATAAGACACTGTCTTATTTTCGGGGAAACACGGTAGCTCTTACAGCAGAGATCAGAGAAAACCTCCGATCTCTGCTGTGTTAACCCTTTACATGCTACAGTCTATGTGACTGCAGCATGTAAAGGGCTGTCACTGCAGTATGTAAAGGGCTGTCACCATCGGACCCCCGGAATGTGATCAGGGGTCCTGATGGGTCCCTGTGGAAGTCCCCTAAAGGGACAAAAGAAAAAAAAAAAAAAGTAAAAAAATTATAAAAAAAATTATAAAAACACTTGTCTCCCTTTACTTTGTAAAAAATAAAAAATATAATCACACATGTGGTATCCATGCGTCGTAATGACCCAGAGAAGGAAGTTAATACATTATTTAACCCCTTAATGACATGGCCCCTTTTTTTCTTTTTTCCCCATTTCTTTTTTTCCTCCCCCCTGTTTAAAAAATCACAACTTGTCCCGCAAAAAACAAGCCCTTATATGGCTGTGTCAATGGAAAAATGAAAAAGTTATGGCTCTTGAGACGCAACTGCAAAATTAGTTGAAATTCAATGATTAGACCATTTTAAAAAAACCTGCCCTGGTGGGCACGACAGGGTGGTAGGAAACCCGCCACTCAAGGGGTTAAGTGAAAAGTATATATAGAAAAACATACTGTAGCTGACCATGAGCAAACACTGCCTGGCTGTCATCCAATCGACGTATAACAGATGATTTGGGTTTTCTCAACTCCGCAATAATCATCAAATTATTCTAAAAGTTACAATTGATGTGCTAGTTGCATTATCTCAAATTTATATGTGGACGTTTAAAATTACTAACTGCTTATGTGATCAGTTACATTATCTCAGGCTTGCTGCAAACATATACAATTGCTAAATGCTGAAATTGCCAATTATCTAAAGTTTGCACAGAGAACACGTTTGACTAGTTTTACAAGTCAGTTATAATAATATGTCAAACACTATTACAAGTTACGTTTACAATTGTGGTATTTGTTTGGGGTATTTTGTGTTGCACTGTGGTATTTGGCACTCTATGTGAGCTACTTTGTGCAGCACAGTGGTATTCATTCTGCCTCAATGTGGTATTTGTTTAGCACTTTTGGCGTATTTTCTGTTGCTGTTTGGCGCTCCCCGCTTTTTGGGAGTTGTTTTGTGCTGTACTGAGGTATTTGTTTGGCACATCTGGGGAATTTTGGTCTGCACTGTGTTTTTTGGCACTTCTGGGGTATTTTGCACTGAACTCTTGGTATTTGGTACTTCATGGGAGGTATTTTGTGCTGTACTTTGGTATTCGATTGGTGCTTCTGGGGCATTTTGTGCTGCACTGTGGTATTTGGTGCTCCATGTGAGGTGTTTTGTGCTTCACTGTAGTATTTATGTGGTGCTTCTGGGGTATTTTGTACTGCTCTATAGTATTTGGCACTGAATGTGAGGTATTTTATGCTGCTCTATGACATTTGGCGCTCAATGTGACGTATTTTTGCTTTCGTGTAGTATTCATTTAGGGCTTTTGGGATATCTTTTGCCACTCTTTGGTATTTGGCGCTCCATGAGAGAGATTTTGTGCTTCACTGTGTTGTTTTTTAGGCTCTTCTAGAGTATTTTATGTTTCACTTTAGTATTTGTTTGGTGCTTCTAAAGTATTTTATTCTGTACTGTGATATTTGGCACTCCATTTATGATATTTTGTGCTGTATTGTGGTATTTGTTTGGTGCTTCTGGGGCATTTTGTGCTTTACCTTGGGTTTTGGCGTGTCTGGGGTATTTTGTGTTACACTATTATTTGTCGCACCATATGAAGTATTTTGAGCATCACTATGGTATTTATTGAGCAGTTCTAGAACACTTTTGGCTTCACAGTGGTATTTGGCACTCCATATGAGGTTTTTAGTGCTGCACTGTAGTATTTGGCGCTTCGTGTGAGGGATTTTGAGCTTCACTGTTGTATTTTTTTGGCGCTTCTGGGCATTTTGTGTTGCAATGTGGTATATTGGGATTCATAGCATATTTATCGTGCTGTACTGTGGTATTTGTTTAGCGCTTCTGGGGTATTTTGTACTGCACTGAGGTATTTGGCATTCATTGGGAGGTGTTTTGTGTTGCACTTGAATTTTTTTTGCGCTTCTGGAATATTTTGTGCTGTCGTATCTGGCATTCCATGTAAGGTATTTTACACAGTATAATTGTATTTGTTTAATGCTTCTGGGAAATTTTGTGATTCACTGTGGTATTTGGCACGTTTGGGGTTCTTTGCTGCACTGCGATATTTCACACTACATGTGACTTATTTTGTCCTGTACTGTGGTGTTTGGTGCTCCATGAAAGATATTTTTTGCTTCACTGTGGTTTTTGTTTGGCACTTTTGAGACATTTTCTGCTGAAATGTGGTATTTGACACTCCATGAAAGGTATTTTGCAATCTACTGTGCTATTTGTGTGGTGTTTCTTGAGCATTTTGTGCATCACTGTGGTATTTGACGCTTCTGGGTTACTTTGTGCTGCATTATGGTATTTTACGATCCATGGAGGATATTATGTGCTGCACTGTGGTATTTGACGCTCAATGGGAAGTACTTTGTGCTGCACTGTGGTATTTGTTTAGAGCTTCTGGAGTATTTTGCGCTGCAGTGTGTTATTTGGCGCTGCATTGGATGTATTTTTTGCTGCACTATGGTATTTGTTTGGTGCTCAGGGACATTTTCTGCTCCAACACGGTAATTGGCACTCAATATTAGGTATTTTGTACTGCACTGTGGTATTTGGCACTCCATGTAAGACATTGTGCGCTGTATTGTGGTATTTGACGTTTCCAGGCAGGTATTTTTAGCCTCGCTATGTGATATGTTTGGCGTGTTTCGGGGATTTTTTGCTGCATTGTGGTATCTGGTACTCCATACTTCCAGAGATATTTTGTGCTACAGTGGAATTTGTTTGGTACCTTTGGAGCATTTTGTGCTTCACTGCGGTATTTGATGCTTCTGGGTTTTTGCTGCTGTACTATGGTATTTGGCACTCCATGGGAGGTATTTTGCGCTTCACTGTGGTATTAGTTTGGTGCGACTGGAGTATTTTGTGCTTTACTGTGGTATTAGTTTGGCGCTTCTGGAGTATTTTGTGCTACAATCTGATTATTGGTGTAGCATGGAAGATACAGCACTCGCAAGTATAAAGGAGCCCTTAATAATCCCAATTTTGACAGCCTCTCTCGGTTTTGTAGTCCACCCGTTCAATTTATTACTTTAGTTTCCTGTACTTGCTGAAACTCTGATATATTCTTCTTGAGTACCGGTGCCCAAAACTGTACACAATATTTCGTGTGTGGTCTGACCATTGACTTGTAAAAAGAAAGAACAATGTTCTCGTCTTGTGCCCCTAGACCTCTTTTGATGCATCCCATGATCATATTTGCCTTGGCAGCAGCTGCCTGGCACTGGTTTCCCATTTAGTGTGTAATGGTAAAAGACTGATAGAATTTGTGTATAATTAATAAACGTGCCAAAATTTTGAAAAAATTGCAATATCTCAAATATTTGCAAACATACTGTACAAATTTTTGATAAGATATATATTTCCATCTGTTTACTTTATTCTAGATGCATGTTTGAAAACTTTAGTGTTTTTTTAACCATTTAGGAGACATACAAATTTAATATTAATTATCAACATTTTGGCCGCATCCACATGGACGACGAGATTTCGATGTAAGAAAATCGCAACAATATCACATTGGTGTTCTGTGCGATATCATTGTGTTTTCTCACGGCGATAACGCAGTTTTGTGTCGCTACAAACTCGAACGTGGTGCTACAAAGTCGCACGACTTTGTAGCACCACTTGTGAGGATTTTCGGGAAGGGTAGGGTTGTAATATATACGCCCTACCCCGAAAATAAGCCCTAGCTGCAGAAAGAAATTGTAAAAAAAGAATAGATCACCTATTCGGCACTGTCATCTCCCTGCTCGTCTCTCCTGAAGCAACCCGGAAGTTGCTTTAAATCTCCTGCAGAGCTTCCTGGCCGAGACTTTAAAAAACGCTGCTTCCAGGAAGCTGTGTCTCTGGTTGGTTCTCGATCACTGGCTCAGCCAATCAGAGCCAACGCTCGAAGAACCAATCACAGCCATTCATTGAATGTGTTGTGATTGGTTCATCGAGCACTGGCTCTGATTATCTGAGCCACGGCACTCGTGAATCAATCACAGCCAGCCCTTCCTGGAGGCGGATCCAATCCAAGAAGGGCTGGCAGACGACTGAAGAAGAGTGCCAGACTTGAAGAGGAGAAGATGCGCTATAAATGACAGCGCCTCTTAGGTAATGTATTAATATTTTTTGTTTTTTACTGCAGCCAGGGCTTAGTTTAGGGCTTTTACAGTAGGATTTCCTACTGTAAAATTTGCATTGCACCACACGAAAACCAAGTTTTCATGCAATGCGATGCAACAGAAAGGAAGGCTCCACAGGGAAGCCTGAACTAGAAAAAAATCACAAATCGCGGCTGTAAAAAGCATGCCGCGATTTTGTATTCTCACAATGTCTCAGGCTACAACACATCACTCGTGTGGAAGAACCCGTTGGAAAGCATGGGCTTCACATACATGCGATTTATAGCACTGTCGCATTGCGACAAAATTGCGCAATAAAGTTATCTCTTTGAATGTTGCCTTTAAGAAACACTTTGTTTTCCTACACCAAGCCAAGATTGCAAAGGCGCATAGGCTTAATATATTCACTGAGAGGTGTCATGAGTATTTTGACCCCACAGGAGTTAATGCAATTTAGAGGAGAAAAAATAAAATTTTATATTTTTGCAAATTTGTCATTTTAAAGACATTTTTTTCTATAGCGCACATGAAAATGAGGATTTACACCCCAAAATGAATACCCCCATTTATCCTGTGTTCATTGTGGCCTTAATCTTATGCATACACAACAGGGCACAGGGCCCAAAATGAAAGGAGTAGCTAGTGGCTTTCAGAACAGACATTTTGCTTGAAGGTATTTTTGGCCACATAGCATACTAGCAGAGGCCTTGAGCTATCAAAACGATAGAGAATTCCCACAAATGACCCCATTTTAAAAAGTAGACCCCTTATCAAATTCATCTAGGTGTACTGTGTATTTTGACCCCGCAGTTTTTGAATGAATCTAAGCAAAGCATAAGGGAAAAAAAATCACAATTTTCATTTTTTTGGCAATTGTGTCATTTTTAAAAACAGGTTTTCTTTTGTACAGCACATATATGAATGAAGACTTACACCCCAAAATGGATACCCCTGTTTGTCCTGCATTTAGAAACATACCCATTGTAGCCCCAGTTTGCCTACTGGACACATGGCTAGGCCAATAATGGAGGGAACACCCATGGGATTTAGGGCACAACTAAATAAATTCCAGACCAAATTGCTCACTTGTGCAGAAAAAAAATTGACTCCCTAAAAATAATCCCCACAGCCCTTTTTGGCATTCCCTAATTCCCTAAATCTTAGATAAAAGTAATAATGTAAGCTGTGTGGTATGTCTGAAAATAGGGGTAATTACGGAGGCCCGGCTGGGATGGGCAAATTGGGCAGTAAAACCGAGTATCCATCCTTCTCCCCTGCTTGCTGCAAACCCAACACTTTTTTGGTGGTATTTTTTGACCCCAGCGGCAGGGATGGGGTGTAAAAAATGGTGCTCTGTGAGGCTTGCTGAGGAATGATGCTCTCAAACAGAAGGCGTTCAACAAGCTGCTCCAGGAACTGCAGAAATGCAAGGATATCCGGGGACTTCTTGTTAATTACGTATTACAGGTAGTGATCTGAATAATGCCGGGCTCACGCACCCGTATGTGGAATCCGCTTGTGGAGGCCCGGAGAGGATCCCAGCTGTGAGCTCGGCCATGGCTCTTCAAACGCCCGCATAATGTTCTGTGTACTCACACAGGCGGTCATGCTCAGTGCACCTTTTTTTGTTTAGATTTCCTACGCTGTTGCTTAGCGATGACGCAGGTACCCGCGGCACGTACACAATGTAGTTGCGTATGGGCTGCTGGTATATCCATGACCATGGAGTACAATGGGCTCTATGTTGTGGCTATCCTCAGTAAAATAGAACATGCTGATTTTTGTTTTCAAAAGAGTGGATTACGTACTTCTGACCCACTAGTGTGAGTGGAATTGTGTAATCCAAGGCATTTGATTGATTCGGCTCAAATGCATGCGGAATCCGGCTGTGTGAGACTGACCTAAGGTAGATTGCTACTTTTTTGTTACGTGACTGGGAATCGCTGAACGAGGCCTCCGGTCACTGCTCCAGGCTCTCGTTTATCCATTGGATAACAGCAATCGTGTGACCAGGGGTCGCATATCATGGCCCCCCTGACAGCTCCAGGTTGTCGTTTGACTCCAGCAGCCGACAGCAGGGAGCTGTCACTTCCACAGCCCCCGCGGCATTAATCCTCAGGTTGAGCATGTTTTTACAGCCCTGGGGATTAAAGTCCACTTAGCAAGGATGTAAAAATAATAATAATCTTTATTTGTATAGCGCCAACATATTCTGCAGCGCTTTGGGGCAGTCACTAAGGGGTTAATGGGATATCCTGCAAAGGGTTGCCACCCGGCCGGTAATCCACCGGCCTGGCCGGTATTTTTTCTGTCAGGCCGGTGCCGGTATTTTTTTTTACCGGCCCTATTACAGGCCAGTATTTTTAGACCCTGCACTGCCCCCTAGCACCAGTTAACTCTCCTCCGGCAGGGGAAACACAGACCTGCAGAGCAGACAGCTTCCAGGGCCTCCAATGATGTCATTTCATCAGATACTCTGTGTGGGAGGAGTCAGGGATCACATGACCACGGGGGCTAAGTAAATGTAGGACTCTGCAGCGGTGGTAGGACTCTGCAGCTGTGTGTGTGTTGCGTGTTGGAGTCGGGATGGATGCAGTGGAGCTGTGTGTGTGATGTGTGTGGGGGTCAGAATGGATGTAGTGGAGCTGTGTGTGGGATGTCTGGGGATCAGGATGGATGTAGTGGAGTTGTGTGTGTGTGATGTGTGGGGGTCAGGATGGATGTCCGGCCTGCGCTGCAGTGACAGTGTCGGGACCTGAGGAGGATAGCAGAGGAGCAGTACATGCAGTACGAGGTATATGTAATTTTGTATGTTTAGGTGGTATGCGTTATACCAGCTGTACATATAATTATGTACTTATAATTATGACATATCTACCTTACATCAGCATCACTATATACAGGGAAGGTATGTCTCCTGTATTTAGTAATATGGAGCATGCTGGGGAAACCTGGGTATCTCCTGTATATAATTATATATGTGTAGATTGTATGGGATGCGAGCGTCTGTAGTGTGTTCTCGCGAGTAGATGATGTGTGAATGAGACTAAACATCATCTACTCACGAGAACACGCAGGATGGGATCCCGCAGATGCACACATCTGCCGGATGGGATCCAGGAAACAAAGGAGGGGAAAAATGTTGTGATAGGCCACACCCCAACTCACGCCCCAGACACGCCCTTTTTTTTACCGTGGCCGGTATTTTTTTCGAGACAAAGGTGGCAACCCTAATTCTGGGGTATTTTCTGATGCACTGCTGTATTTGGCACTCCATGAGAGATAATTTGTGCTTCACTGAAGGTTTTTTTTGCTGTGCTGTGGTGTTTGCTGCTCCATGGAAAATATTTTGTGCTTTGCTGTGGTATTTGGCTCTTCTGGGATCTCTTGTTCCGGTTTGTGGTATTTACAAACTCTTAATTAAAGGGGTTGTCCCGCGGCAGCAAGTGGGTCTATACACTTCTGTATGGCCATATTAATGCACTTTGTAATGTACATTGTGCATTAATTATGAGCCATACAGAAGTTATAAAAAGTTTTTTACTTACCTGCTCCGTTGCTAGCGTCCTCGTTCCCATGGAGCCGACTAATTTTCGCCCTCCGATGGCCAAATTAGCCGCGCTTGCGCAGTCCGGGTCTTCTGCTCTCTTCAATGGAGCCGCTCGTGCAGAATGCCGGCTCCGTGTAGCTCCGCCCCGTCACGTGCCGATTCCAGCCAATCAGGAGGCTGGAATCGGCAATGGACCGCACAGAAGAGCTGCGGTCCACGGAGGGAGCAGACCCCGGCGGCCATCTTCAGCAGGTAAGTATGAAGACGCCGGACCGCCGGAATTCAGGTAAGCGCTCTCCGTTTGTTTTTTTTAACCCCTGCATCGGGGTTGTCTCGCGCCGAACGGGGGGGGGGGGGGGGGTTAAAAAAAAAAAAAAAAACGTTTCGGCGCGGGACAACCCCTTTAAGGAGAAATGGAAGAAATAATAGACTCAAAGAGAGAGAGAGAGAAAAAAAAGAAAGAAAAATAAAAAGGGGGTGTAAAGGAAAGAGAAGGAAGATGGAGGCAAGAGGTTCCAGTGAAAGGAGGTAGTAAAGAGGAGGTGAGGGGATAAAATGTATCCTGCCTGGTGGCGCTCATTTAACTCAATATTTGAGACTGCCTTGATCTGCCTACCCTAGGAATTCCTGGATCTCTGCCGTCTCCAAGAAAAGGGTCCAAGCTGACCACTTTCTCATGCAGTCCCCGCGCTCTGGGTAGTCTTCTGACATTAATTCCTCCATGTATTTCAGGTGACACGGTTTGTGGTATTTAACACTCCATGTGAAGTATTTTATGATTCACTATGGTATTTTTTTTACATTGTTGGGGTATTTCGATCTTCACTTTGGTATTTGTTCCGCTCTTCTGGGATACTTTGTGCTCCACTATTTGTTTGGCAATTCTGGTTGGGTATTGTATGCTGCATTATGGTATTGTTTTATTATGTTTAGTTAGGTCTGCTGGAGCTTCACCTGATGACAGACTCGTGTGTGGACCTTAACAGAAATTAGTAGAAATAGAATATTGCTGTATTAGAAAAAATTAGATAAATGTACGTAGTTAATTAGAAATAGTCATTACCCAAGGAATCTATTTTTCATTATTTTATAAAATGATTCCATATTATTTTCCTTAATTATAGGTTTATTTAATGTAGAAATCTGAAATTCTATATTAAAATGGTTTAAGTACATCTAAGTACATCTTCAGACCCATCAATCTAATTTGTAAGAGTTATTTTAGCTACAGAAGGGGCTGTCGCACACGAGCATATTCTATAGCGTATTATGTGTGCAGGTTTTGTGTGCTTAATACGCAGTACCAATCCTCACATTAACTTTCATTTGTGTCTCCCACGCAAAGACCACAAAATAACGCTCATGTAAGAGAGCCCTTAAGTTAAAATTAATTATGGCTTGTTTTTAATGTCTTTTAGAAATCAACAAACCAGTTAAATTTTCCCTACATTTCAACCACTTTAAGGGCCTATTCACACAAGCGTATATCGGCCAGCATTTCCATGGCCGGCCGATATACGCTACTGTGTGATGCAGGGGCTCGACGTGTATGCCGTCGGGCGGGGGAAGACAGCTTAGCTCTGCTAAACTGCCCCCCCCCCCCTTGCCTCCCACTCGCCAACTTACCTCCTCTCTCCTCCCCTCCGGCTGTTTGCAATGGGAGGGGACAAGATGGGGGCAGAGCTAAGCTCACGCCCCTCCCCGCCCCTTGTCTGCAGCCAGCAATGGGAGGGACGGAGCTTAGCTCTGCCCCTGTCCCACCCCCTTCCATTGCAAACAGCGGCAAGGGGCAGAGAGGTGAATAGAAGGGGGAGGGAGTTTAGCAGTCACACTGCTGAACTCTCTCCCACCTCAGTTTTCCGGCCGCTGTAATTGGCTTCCATATGAGTCTATGGCAGTGGCCATAGTCCAGCCAGGACTATCTTTCCTGCCTGGTGTAAAACGCCTGTGAGATCTGACGCATTGGAATCCAATGCATCAGATGGTGGCATATATTGTCAGGCTGTGAAAAAATATGCCCTATAGCTGAGGAATGTAACAGAGTAAAATAATTAATACTTTATGTTACCCCCTATGTTGCCACGAAGACGCAGCTAATTTTCTCCCCTTTTCAAAAGACATAACTTTTTTATTTTTCCGTCGTCACTGCCGTATGAGGGCTTGTGCATGGTGAACTGCAATATTTATTAGTAGCATTTTTTGTGAAATATATTATATTGTAAAACTTTTATTAATTTTTTTTTAGATCGGGGGAAGAAAATACATCTATTTTGTCATTGTTTTTTTTTTTCACAGCGTTTATTAAGCAGCATTTTTTCTGTGGGTCCGTACAATTATTCTGTGTGAGCTGTTTCCAACTTCCATATTGAGTATAAGCCTTTTCTTTCTGTCTATGCCTTCTTGTTTCCGGGCTGTTTGCTCGCCATTGTTGTGGATAATGTAACTCTGGAACAGCTCATTATCTGTGTTCAACCATTGGAGCGCCATCCTTCATATACTTTTTGAATTTGTATTATTTGTTTAGGTTTTTCCACTTTTCCACAATAAAAACACTTTTTTGTTAAATAATATTTTTTTTTCTGCATCGCTGCATTCAAAGTCATATAGCCTTTTTTATTGTTCCATGGATAGAGCTCTGTGAGGGCTTGTTTTTTATGTGACAAGCTGTAAAATGGGGTACATATGGATTTTTTGGTCACTTTTATTGCTTTTTTTTGGAAGGCAAAATGAGAAAATAGGCATTTGCCTCCATTTTTTAGTTTTTTTTTTAGTTTTTTTTTGCCGTGTAGGATAAATAGTGTGTTCAATTTATTGTATGGGTTGTTATGGTTACAATGATACCAAATATGTGTGAACTTAAAAAATTAGTTGTTTTTTTTTTGTAGATATAGGAAAAAGAGCGCAAATAATGCAGTTTATCTTACATTTGTGGACACAATTTTTAGCTTATTTTTTTACACTTTTTATAACCCTGTAGGGAACTTGAACAATAGCTGCTATGACCGCTATGATAAAGCATTGCAGCACTTATCTACTGCAATGCCTTATCGCTTGTAATAGCAATCATAGGCAATGGCAAGCCAGGACGCCAGATCTCGGGAGTCCGATGACATCACAAAGGGAGCGTACTCCCTCTGTGAACCGTTTACATGCCTTACATAGATTGTGGCATGTAGGTGGTTAAAAGCCGAAAAAAATGTTCTCATTGATCTCATTGTTGCACTGGGTGGCTGTTTCCCTCTGCAGGATGTCACGGACTCAACTTCTGATCCCGCACCATCCACATGACGTAAGTTTATGTCTTGGTGCGTTAAGTACCACGCTTTTAACATTAGAAAGTCCCATTAACAATTGGAAAAAAAATTGCAGCGAATTCGCAGCGGAAAAGAAACGCTAGGCACCCTTAGTTTACATCAATATGTCTCTAAGGCTTCATTCAAATGAGCATATATCAGCCCCGTTTTTACATCCGACTAATATACGCTACCCATCTGATGCATTGCTTTCCAATGCTTCAGTTTAGATGGTCATTTTTGCGTGCGTAAAAACAGCATACAATGCGCAGTCTGGTCGACCATTTTTATGCCGACCAGAAAAGATAGTTCTGAAACTATCTTCTAGCCAGAATATGGCGGCTGGTCCCATAGACTCCTATGTGAGTTGCTGAAAAAGGGAGGTGGGAGAGAGTTTAGCAGCGTCTCTGCTGCACTCCCTTCCCCTTTTCTCATCCTCTCTGCCCCTTACCGGTTGTTGGCAAGGGAGGAGGCAGGATGGTGCAGGAGATTAGCACACTAGCTCCTGCCCCATCCTGCCCGCTCCCATTGCAGACAGCCAGCAAGGGGCGGAGAGTGGGGGGGAGTAAACTCTCTCCCTTTTCCCAAAGGTATTCTGAGTGTGGCGTATACACGCCGCACTCAACCATCCGGACGGGTGCATAAATGGAAGATGCCTCTTGTTCATGCGATTTCTGGTTGCTTTGTAAAAAAGCCCTAGAATACTGCCTATGAAGAATATTTTGCAACCCCGGGTCACATGCACATCTATCAAAAAGAGCCAAACATCCGGTAGAGAAGGCCAAAATAGTACTCTGCTTTTCTGCTTTCACAATACGCAGCACCCAGTAAGGCCTTGTCATTATTGGTATGATGTGCACTTTTAAAATGCAGGTGCTGCTGCTTTTCTAACCAACCCTGATATCACCAGGTATAACACCTGTTTTTGTGTGGCTAAAATAAATCCTTGTTTTTCTTTTTTCCCTAACCATAGCCAGGTATTTTCCTTATCCATTTAAGACCTCCTGCACACGGGCAGATTTACATTGCGAAATTTGGAGCGGGATTCCACCTCCGGATTTTGCAGCAAATCCAGCCCATAGCACACAGGGAAGAAAATGCAGCATGCTGTGATTTTGTGCAGGCTACGCACGTCCGACTTCCATTAAAGTCAATGGAAGCTATCTATCCCGTGGCCATTCTGCAATCATCATTGCAGAATGGTCGCAACAGCCACGTCCTCGCCATGCCGACAGCACGGCATACTCGGTACTGCGAATGTGTGCTGGCGCGACGACCGGCACATCAGCAACAGAGGAGAAGATGGCGGAGAGGTAAGCTGGGGTCACTGGCCTGGCACCGGGTCGAACTCCGCTGCAGAAATCCTGCATGCGGGGTCTGACCCGCCCGTGTGCAGGTGGCCTTACCCTTGATTTTATTCCAGAAACTGGCCATATAATGCTTTGCTGGGCCAGTTAGTAATCCAAGTTTTCAGAGTTTCATTCTCATATTCTTGTTTTGTTTGCTGTATTTTAAGCTTCTGCTTGTTCACTTCAATCAACATCTAATCTACACTTTCTTTTATTGGATCTGCCAGGGCTTGTTTTTCCTATTCTACCATTTGCAATCTTCCTGGGCAGGTAAAGTCTGTTGACATCGCTATGTGGATGTGAACTTTAGTAAAAGATGTATACAAAACGTGCCTCAGGTTGTACACCCAGCTTATTAAAAATAAATAACACCAATTGTTACCATGCAGGGCAGCGCAGGGTCCCGCGGTCAGGGCTCCAGGACGCCGCAGCCGACGCCGGGGCTCTCCCGGCGACGTGAACGGCTGGTGTGCGGCGGCGTGGGCGTGTCCGCCCGTAGGGCGCCGCCCGCACTCCTCCACCTCTCTTGTGCAGTAGTGGGGGAGCTGGCTCCTCCCACTCTCCGCCCCGGGGCAGAGTCTTTCGTTTATAAGGCTGGCAGTGACCTGAGCTCACTGCCAGTTATTGGTTCTGTTAGCCACTAGTCAGTTCTGCCTGTATCAGTCAGTACTAGTTGCTAGTCAGTCTCTTTCTAGTGTGCCTTTTACTCAGTCTGTTCTGGTTCTGTCTGCTACTAGCTAGTCTGTCTGCAGCTACTCTCAGCTAGCCCTAGTTTGCCAGTCAGTTTCCCTCAGCCTGCCTGTAGCCCTGTTTGTCCTGTTGGTCGTTCCATCTGCCTCTCTGTCGGCACTCTGTCCCCCCAGCAGTCAGTTTCTCTTGTCAGTCGCCAGGTCCCTAGCCAGCGCAGGGACCGCAGTCCAGTTGTCCGCCTGGGGTTAGCCAGGGCCGTGGCAAGTAGGCAGGGACAGTGGGGTGCGGGAAGTTCAGGGGGTCAGAGTGCTGTAACACCAATATTCCCCAAAGGGCAAGAAACACCCCAGTTAATTACCCTCATTAAAATCTAACTTTTATTGAACTAAATTAATATGCTAAGAATAGGAATGAAAAATAATAAAATAAATGGCTAAGCGCTGCTTGTGATTGGCTGAGTGCTGTGACCAATGACAGGCAGCACTCAGCTGTCATTCAATAAATGGCTGAGTGCTGCCTGTGATTGGCTGGGCGCTCAGCCAATCAGATGCAGCCCTTTCAGCAGCCAGGGATTTTAAATCCCAGCCTGCTGAAAAAGATTCAGAGCAGTTCAGGGAGAAGACACAGCTGGACGCGCCTGAGCCCCAGCAGCTCTGGAGAGGTGACTATATATATATTTTTATTTTTAACTCATTCTAGGGATATTTTTCATGGAAGGGATTATATTTAAAGCACTTCCCTGAAAATCCCTGTAGGGCTTTTCCGGCATCCCATTGCTTTCAATGGGGCTGCAGAAGCACTGATCCTATTGAAAGCAATGGAAGAATAAGCGCATCTAAGAAAGATAGGACATACATGGCTACTATGACCGCATCTAACGTCCATGCTGCACGAAAAGATAGGACCTGTCCTGTCTTTGGTGCGAGCTGCGCAGCAGTTTCCATTGACTCCTATGGAAGAAGATTCCCTGCTGCTTACAGCAGAACATTTAAAACTTGCTGCCCAGAAGCACATTTTAAATGTCCTGCTGTAAGCAGCGGGGTATTTCTCCAGCTCCACTGCTGGGTAATTCCCCAGCAGCGGAGGACTCCCTCCACCTCTCTCCCTGAGGGATGTCCCTATAGCGGAGAAAGAGGGGTTACAGGGCTTTCCCCGAGGGCTTCCCCAAGAGCATGGGAGGAGGGGACGGGGCTAGAGAGATCCGCCCCTGACCCTGCATTTCTATCTTTGCCTCCTCTATTTTTGCTATGGCAGTCCCTGTGAGATGCCATGTAGCCCCGCCACCTCTCTCAGAGCAGGCTATGAGTTAATCCCCCATAGCAGGGAGATAGAGCAGTGCTATGGAGAATTAACCCATAGTAAGGACAGACAGAGCAGGGTTATGAGTTAATCCCCTATAACAGTGAGAAAGAGCACAGGGCTATGGAGAATTAACCCATAGCAGGGAGAGATAGAGCGGGACTATAGGTTAATCCCCCATAGCCCCGCTCCCTCTCCCTACAATGGAAGTCCAGCAAGCAGCTGCCTGTTCATGTGATTTTTAGCGCAATATAGATGCAATTTTTTTTCGCACACCTATATCTTGGTAAAACAGTGCTCGTGTAAATGAGGCCTTAAGCTTATTTGCCCAGGACTGCGATTCAGCAAAATTTATAGCGCATACTCAGTTTGCAGAGGTCCAAACTGTGGGATTTTACAATGCTCACAATCTAAGGAGTGCCGTGGGTTACTGATTAGATATTCAAGAAACCATTCTTGAAGTTCTTATGTTAGGTAAAAGGGAGAGAGGCATGTTTCATAGCAACTTCTCAGGGTATTCCATAGTATACTGCATCTTCCAATCTTAACTGTTACTCATGCAAAACAATTTAATGTAGTTTAAGCCCATTTGGTAATTCTGATAATTCTTATAGACACCTAGATGGGTCCCCATAATTAGAATAATATAATACAGTAAAACCTCTACTAGCATTGACGTCTACTAAGGCCGATTTCGAGTGAGGCCATTTTTTTAGCCCAAATTTTGTCTCTAGTAAGATTTGTGGCCTCTAAGAACACTATCGTGTGCCGGCCCACGTGACCTTTCTGCTGAACCCACGTGATCACCTGCTCGGCATCTCCTCCTGTCAGGGTAAAATAATTGTCAGGGTAAAATTCTAAGTACAGCACCAATCAGGCCCACCCCACTTGCCCCGCTGCCGGCGGAAAGAAGAAAACACCACACGGAGGTCTGGTATAGTTTCTCACACGGGGACATGGCTGCGCTGCTTTATTACAGATTACATGAGATCTTATACCCTTTTGTCCCATCACCAGGAATGGGTGATGGGCTCATTGGCTAAAATTCACAGCATAATCATATATGGGAAGTCCGGAATTCCGGCCTGAGACAGTGAAAGTTCAGATGCATAGTTGAACAGTTGTTATCTTGCAACGGCGCCTCTGGAAAAACAGCCAAGTACGCGTCCTTGTGTCTGGTTCTTCCTTTGCTGGGTTTTAAGATACATTTTGTCTTTGTCTCGCAAGGCCTTTGGAATATCTGATGTAAGGCGACAGATTAAGTTTTTTTCTCATTTGGAATTGAATAGAACTTGCATATAGGTAAAAAGCATAAAAAACATATGGCAATATATACATATACACTCACAAACCCCCCTAAAAAAACTTAATATAAAGATCAAGTACCAGGCCTCGCACTCTTCCTCGGTCGTCCCTCCCTTGCGTCAGGGTTTCTCCACTTGCCCGTAAGGCCCTACTCCTAGGAGGGGGATCCCTACCTCACCTCAGAAGGAGGCCATGGATTCCCTGAGCTTATTTCCGGGCATCCATACCCTCTACCTGTACGAGTTAACACCCCGCAGGGTGTGCCATCGCCGGAACCTAAGGTCTTCTGCACTAACCCTAGGCAAATGGGAATTCCACTGACAGTCCATCTTAGGAGACCGGGGTAGGCATAGTACTAGTACATTTCTCCATTCTTCTGGTAACGTACGTGGTTGGCATTATCGGAACTGGCTCTTCATCTTTTTCAAACAAGGGAAACGTTGGTCACATTATCCAGTCCCTTACTCATACTCTTTTTGATCAAAGGGATAATACACGTACAGGAAATTACATACCCCACCTCTTTCTGCTAAAATCATATCCAGGGCCACTCTAGGGCCATGGATGCAGTGGGCCCTAACTGGTCAGCTAACCCTTGTAAAGCATCCCTGGTGTAGTTTACAAACCTCTGCTGATTGTAATAGATATAATTCATCCAATCTACATTATTATTAACAGTGACAATAGCAAATAAGGACTCAAAACCTGCTTTAACCTGATCTCTAGAATTAGATTAATCTCGCACCCCCCTTGGCACTCCTATTACATCTATGTATACTTGTGGATCAAAGTTACCACCTGGAGCGTCAACTTCTCTCTTAGCACGATGCGGTGTTGGATTCTCACCCTCACTGTAGTCTTCATATTGCACATTTGATTGTATTAATTTGTTCTGAAACAGGGGGCTGGTGTACAGTAGTCAAAGGTGTGTGTTAGAGGAATTGTACCACATTATAGCATGTAAAGGATATACAGGATCATTAGTTTTTTCAGTGCGAAGTGTGGATCCAAGTGGGCTTTCTTTCAAGCTTGAATGCAGTTGGGGTGGTGAGCAACATCAGGTAGGGACATTCAAACAGGGTTTCTCTCTCAAACTTTTTTACATAGACCCTGTCACCTGGTTTCAGATTGTGACACTCATCTGTAGGACCTGGGAGAAAAGCAGAGACTGCAGAATGCATTATTGACAATTCCTTGGAGAGACCTATGACAACATTAACAAGAAAATCATTCCCTAAACTCAGCTACTGTGGCATGTACCCTCCTAAGAAAAAGAAAAACTAATGGAAGACACTCAATTCAAGATTTGCCCATTTCCTCCATTGCCTTTTGGATCTACTTTCCCACTACTCCGTGGATGGTAGGGTGTGTGAAAAGCCTGGAATATACCCAAATAGACATGATGTGTTGCATTATTTCAGCTGTGAAGTGTGTACCTTTGTTTGACTCAATTACTTCCGGTACCTCGTATCTGCGGATTACCTCATTCATGAGCTTCTGTGCGGTTACCTGCTTATCTACTTTGGTAACAGAGTAGGTCTCCAACCTGAAAAACATCAACAACAACAAGCACATATTCATGCTTCCCAACAAGTGGGAGCTGAGTGTAGCCAATTTGCAATCCCTGAAATGGGTAGAGTGGTCTAGGCAAGTGTGATGTGGCAAATTTACTTCTGCCCTGTTGCTTAAGGCAAAGATCATGCAAAATTGGACAAATGATGCAGCAGCTACAGAAAACCCAGGAGCCACTCGTCCTCGTTCAAGCGTAGAGGTGCATCTTTCCGTGCGTCAGCTGGGCCATCATTGGGCACAGGGATCGTGGTAGGCAAGTGCTGTTGACTGTTCACCATATGCCATCCCTTTTTAGTCCATTTTTCCTTTTCTTCCTTGCTGGCTTGTAACTGTAAAGTCCTTAGCATATCAAAGTCCAAGGTTTTTATCAAAGTCCAAGTTTTTATCAGAGTCCAAAGTTTTTATCAAAGTCCAAGTTCATATCAAAGTCCAAGTTCATATCAAAGTCCAAGTTCATATCAAAGTCCAAGGTTCATATCAAAGTCCAAGGTTTAGTCAAAGTCCAAAGTTATTGTCAAATTCGTCTTTTCTTCTGTTCTTCCACGGCTTGAGGGCCGCTGCTTTTGCTGTGTGGTCTGTGATGGCGTTGCCTCTTGCTTCTCCGGTGTAGGAATTGGTGTGAGCTTTCCACCTTGTCAGGTAGAAGTAGAACCTCCATGAGGCTCTGCAACGCTGCATCATTCTTAATTGGCTGTCCTACTGTGGTAAAAAACTGTCTGGCCTTCCATGTTGGGCCGTAATCATGAGCTATGCCAAATGCATACCGGGAGTCAGTGTAAATGTTTGCCGTCTTACCTTCTACCACTCTACACGCCTCAGTGATGGCCTTTTTAGTTCCGCTTCTTGTACTGAGACATGCGGAGGCATTCTGCTTTTACCGTGTCATGTTGTGTTACGACTGCATATCCAGTGTGGAGTCGTCAATCACCCTGGGTACCATCTATAAAAAACAACTCAAAATATGCATTGTTAACAAGGCCTTTCAGTAACTTTTTTTTAAAACTTAAATTTTCTTGTTGCATCAATGCTAGACAATCAGGCTGGTATTCTATTTCAAATAGATCAGAATCTTGTTGCAAAAAATTTAAAAATTTAAAAATGGCTTGCAAAAAATTTAAAAATGGCTGACTTGCAATACCTAGATCACCTATGCCTTCTCCTCCCCCCTTTGAACCAGGGTACTAAATTGGAAGAATAGTAGCCGGGTTCAAGTTAGTATCACATTGTAAAAAGATTTGATGGATGCAGATAAGGCCTGTAAGATGTTAGCACCAATAACAGAGACATGAGTTACATCAGGGCAGAATAATCTACAAACACCTATTAATATTTGAAATGTGATATTCCTTTAAGCAAATTCATTATTAATCTGTTCCTGCCTGCAATGTCTTATCAAATTTGAGAAAGGAAAAAAAAACAAAAAAAACTTTTACTAGCTGCTCAAGATTCTCACCCCCTCCCTTGTGGACAAGAGGGATGAAACGTTACGTACTATTACATCATCTAGCTCCACCCCTTCGATACTGGCTGCGTGCGTCTTTTTTCACAGCTCATTTCAGCTTAACAGTCTAAGCATCCACATCTCAAACAAGTAAAGTCTTATGCGTGGGGGGGACCTCCATCCCCAGTCAATATCTGCATCACACACTCACCACAGCCCGAACACGGGTCACTAACTCTCATCCATCCATGCTCTCAAGTCTGCTCCGTCACCCCCTTTGAAGGTGTACCAGCACACACAGACGCACAGACAAAAAAAAGTCTGACAAACAAACATACATCAGTTGAAAAACATTGAGGTGAGTGCTATAATGTTATAAAGTACATGATTCTATTGAGATGAGATTGTGAATGAGCGCTATCTTTGACAAATTATGTGAAAAAAGTTTGCTGACTGACTGAGACATTCTATATTTCTTATGTACTGAAGCTATTATATGCTGTATTAAACGCTGAAGTATTTTAGTTTCTGTGACCCTGAGCTTAGAGTGAATCTGAAAGCCCCCACCTTTGTAAAACCAACTGTTATCTCTCCGAATATGCATTCACTGACTGAGTTGTTTTAGTTTAACTATTCCCTGCATTTGAACTCATAATTAACACATATGCTGGGACCTTGCAACATTCATTTTCAACCCCTGTATAAGTAAGAATATACCTTAGAAATTGCTATATTTCCTGCCTACTAAGACAGTATAATTAATTAAATTCATTATAAGCTTTCATTCCATTTAAGCAAGCAAAGATATTATCCAGGGTCAGTATTTCATTTTCTCTGCTTTGTTATCGCCCGACCTTGAAAACAAGACAGACTGCAGCTACATGTCAACAAGCCTTCTCACACTAAAAGCAAGCTCAGTTAACTATTTGCACATGCAGTATATGCATATATACACACATATATATCCACCTAGTATGGATTATACATATTATACACCTTTTCCTCTCTCTCTCTGCCAACAAATCACATGCTTTGTAACTTTCTCTCGACTTTGCTTGTTCCTTCAGCACTTTCTCCCTACCTAACTGCCAATGTAACCTTCAATAGACACTCTCCCGACACCCTCTGTAATCTACCGTGCGGGTCCTTGTTACACATTTTCATAAGTTTTCTTACAGTTTACAGATTGTGACCCTTGTCTCTCCTACTGTCTCTCCTCCATCAATTGATCCGCACGGCGGCGGCCCATAAAGGGCTCCGTCTTCTTTAATAAGGTCTTACGTATATTAGAACAACAACAACAATAATAATAATAATAATAATAACACGCTCCATAGAATGCATCCCTCTTAATTTTCAAATTGTCAGCCTCTTATATACCGGCAAAACAACCGAGGGTCCCTTCTCCTATGGAACCAGCCTCACAGAATGCATCTCTCTGAAATCAAATCGTTAGCCCCATATATAAGGCAAAACAACCGAGAGTCCCTTCTCCTATGAAGCCTGTCTCATAAAATGCATCCCTCTTAATTTCCAAATTGTTAGCCCGGGATATATATATATGGCAAAACAACCGAGGGTCCCTTCTCTTATGAAACCTGTCTCACAAAATGCATCCCTCTCAGCATGCATCCTTCTTAATTTTCAAATTGTTAGTCCCTTATATACTGGAAAAACAACCGAGGGTCCCTTCTCTTGTGAGACTAAATGAAAAGAAAGAGAAAAAAAAAAATTCTGCAGATACAACAAACAACCTTCACTATCGTTAAAACTTCAAAGTACAAATAGACTACAGACTAGTTCCTGGGTGAGCGATTGGTGCGCATATCACGGTCAGTGGTCCATGACGGCAAACCCGAAGCCCACACGAGTTACCGTGTAGAACTCTTAACCCAACCCGTCCGGTCACAAACCACAGATAGTCAGTCCTGCTGCAAGACTCTCAGCGTAAAACACAACATAAATATATGCTGGTCTTACCTGGAGTTCTGTGAGTTGATCAGGCTCGGTTTGCAGCAGGACGGCTTCTCCGTGGCGTGGATCCGGGTGGAATGCGTTGTAAGCTCCGGTGTTTAACCGCCCCACGTTCGGGCGCCAAATTGTCAGGGTAAAATTCTAAGTACAGCACCAATCAGGCCCACCCCACTTGCCCCACTGCCGGCGGAAAGAAGAAAACACCACACGGAGGTCTGGTATAGTTTCTCACACGGGGACATGGCTGCGCTGCTTTATTACAGATTACATGAGATCTTATACCCTTTTGTCCCATCACCAGGAATGGGTGATGGGCTCATTGGCTAAAATTCACAGCATAACCATATATGGGAAGTCCGGATTTCCGGCCTGAGACAGTGAAAGTTCAGATGCATAGTTGAACAGTTGTTATCTTGCTACGGCGCCTCTGGAAAAACAGCCAAGTACGCGTCCTTGTGTCTGGTTCTTCCTTTGCTGGGTTTTAAGATACATTTTGTCTTTGTCTCGCAAGGTCTTTGGAATATCTGATGTAAGTCGACAGATTAAGTTTTTTTCTCATTTGGAATTGAATAGAACTTGCATATAGGTATAAAGCATAAAAAACATATGGCAATATATACATATACCCTCACACTCCTCTTCCTCCTGCTGCTAATGCAAACCGCCATTCTCCATAATCGAGAACACAGTGGTAACAATGAGAACAGATGATGTACTGTAGTACAGCAGATTTCACCTGCAGTTCAATGTAACACCACAGAGAACACAGTGATAACGCTGAGGACAAATGATGTACTTTAGTACAGCAGATTTCACCTGAAGTACTATGTAACAGCACAGAGAACACAGTGATAACGATGAGGACAGATGATGTAGCACACATGTGTCAAACACAAGGCCCGCGGGCCAAATCCGGCCCACTGCCTTATGTTATGTTGCCCGCGGTATACTGACGCTGCTCACCACTGCAGCGATTACCAGCTGGGGTGCCGCAGCTCCCCGCTGGTAATCGCGCTGTTAGCGCTGATCCTGGCGCACACTGACGTCAGTGTGTAGTCAGGATCCTCCTCCCCTGACTTCCCTGCTCCTCAGTTCCGCAGGAGAGGACTCAGGGAGGAAGCGTGCTGGGCACACACACTGACGTCAGTGTGCCTCCGGGCTCAGCGTGAGCAGAGGGGGAGCGGCCCTGACAGCAAGGAGGAGGTAAGTATATGGGTTGGGGGAGGGGGGCTATGATTACTGAGAGGGGGGATTATTATTACTGAGAGGGGGGGCTTATTATTACTGAGGGGGGGCTTATTATTACTGAGGGGGCCTATTACTACTGGGGGGGCTTATTTCTGAGGGGGGATTATTAGTACTGAGGTGAGCTTATTATTATTACTGAGGGGGGCTTATTATTATTTGTGAGGGGGGTTAATGTTGCTATGGGGGTATTACTACTGAGGGGGTTAATATTACTAATTAGCGTATTCGCGCAATCAAAAATCGCTTACGCCTGCGTATTTGCGTATGCAAAAGAATGCAGATGGGCCCACTGAAATGGTGCGCAAATATGCAGTAAATACACGTTTTCTGCGCATTCACCAGGTATTTGCACGGCCCATTCACTTCAATCGCCTGTTGGGGTGCGTAGTACGCAGCAAAATAGGCCATGCTGTGTGAAAATATACATCATGTGAATGAACTCATTGACATCAATGGCTTCTATCACTGCTTATTATGTACGCAAATACGCTTGTGTGAACAAGCCCTTACTATACAGTCTTAGGCCCCCTGTCCACGGGCGGAAATTCTGCAGCGGGATTTCCCACAGAATTTTCACCCGTGGAAGCTGCCATAGGATTGCGTTAGAAAACGCAATCCTATGCAGATGGCCGCGGTTTGTACACATGAAATCTCGCACGGAAAACAAAGCGCGGCATGCTCTATTACTGTGCGGGGCTCACAGAGGCCCGCACAGAAATGTCACTCCCCAGCCGCTGGCACATCACAGAGCTGGAGCCGCGGGTCAGGTGAGTGCCACGCTGGTCCCTGCTGGGGCTCGGGTCGGGATCCGACCCGGCCGCCTGCAGGCGGCCTTACAATCGGCCCTTTGGAGGTCACCATAAGCCTGATGTGGCCCTCAGTGAAAATGAGTTTGACACCCCTGATGTAGTAGATTCCACCTACAGTCCTATGTAACAGCGCAGATAACACACAGTAACATGTTCAATAACACATTAAATGTTCATGTATTCTATACAGTAGTCTTTTATATTCATTTATTATTGTTATTGTTTTTGGTATTAAAGGCCATATTTATGCTCCATTAAATGTGGTTTGGTGTGTTTTTTGGAATGTCTAGAACAAATTAATTGAATTTATGTTGATTCGTATGGGAATAATTACCTCGAGTAGCGATGGTTTCAGGTAACGCCAATTGCTTTTGGACAGATTACAACGTTATTAGAGGTTTTACTGTATATCACTTTGAATGGCTTCTAGTCCAAGCATACCGTACATTTCATTACTAGTTCATAGGCTTTGTGTCTATTTATATTGAGTGACTCCTAAGGCATACTAGTATGTACTATACCCTTCTGACACAGGGCCTCAGTATCCCACATTGGCTACAAGAAAAGCTGTTAGGTGATTATGGAGGGTGTATAATAAAAATCTTATCAATAGTTATACAATTCATAGAAGTGACTGAATAGCATTTCCAAAAGCTGGTTTACAATGAATCCTGAATAAGAAAATACCTTATTTAGGCCAAAAGAGCTCTTACTCCTAAAGCAGAAGATCCAGTACGTCTCCTCGCTTAGCAATTTTTTGTTCATATTCCCCTTACAGGGACCCAGTTCTATCTGACAAATGCCCCAGAATATTAGTTGAATACCATCTCCTCCATGATATCCATTAACATGCCTTCTGATGGGGGTGTTCAGTTTTGTTTCTATAGAGTCCAGATGTTTGGTAATGCACTTCCTTAAATCATCTTACCAATATATATCTTAGGGCAGGGGGATCTTACTCCATATGTAATGCCTGTGCTTCAACATGTTATTTCTTGTTTTGTTTGATAAATTTGGCTGTCCACTGATTTGACAAATGTAGAGGTGTGCATGATAAGTGGATAGAGCATCACCCATTCTGACCTAATAAAGATAATGGTCCCTTCAAGATACGAATCTGATGTTAAAATTGGCCAATATTTCTTCATGATATTTACGACCTGATGAGTATAGCCATTGTAGGTTTCTGTACAGTGGATCACTTTTTTGCTGGGTTACTCCTGGCCATAGGTAATCTTAAACAATCCTCAGTTTTAACTATTTGATATGCTTCCCTTAAAAATTTAACCGGATAGCCCATTCTATGAATACTCACAAACAATAAGCAGTTTCTTGTTCTAAAATATTGCCCAACTGGAATGTCCCTCTTGAGTGAGGGGGGAATGCAAATTATCCCAGTGGAGCAGGTTGTTTGTTGCTGTGAGCTTTCTATAGATGTTGGTTTGAATGCATCCATTCTCATCCACTGAGATGTCCAAATGAATATTCTTTTCATGGATATCACAGGTAAACAACATACTAAAGTTATTGTTATTCAAAGTGGATACTAGAGATGAGCGAGCACCAAAATGCTCGGGTGCTCGTTACTCGAGACGAATTTTTCGCGATGCTCGAGGGTTCGTTTCGAGTAACGAACCCCATTGAAGTCAATGGGCGACCCGAGCATTTTTGTATATTGCCGATGCTCGCTAAGGTTTTCATTTGTGAAAATCGGGGCAATTCAAGAAAGTGATGGGAACGACACAGCAATGGATAGGGCAGGCGAGGGGCTACATGTTGGGCTGCATCTCAAGTTCACAGGTCCCACTATTAAGCCACAATAGTGGCAAGAGTGCTCCCCCCCCAACAACTTTTACATCTGAAAAGCCCTCATTAGCAATGCATACCTTAGCTAAGCACCATACTACCTCCAACAAAGCACAATCACTGCCTGCATGACACTCCGCTGCCACTTCTCCTGGGTTACATGCTGCCAAATCCCCCCCCCACGACCCAGTGTCCACAGCGCACACCAAACTGTCCCTGCCCAGCCTTCAGCTGCTCTCATGCCACGCCACCCTCATGTCTATTTATAAGGACGTCTGCCACAGGAAAAGCAGGCACACACTGCAGAGGGTTGGCACGGCTAGGCAGCGACCCTCTTTAAAAGTGGCGGGGCGATAGCCCACAATGCTGTACAGAAGCAATGAGAAATCCAATCCTGTGCCACCTCCATCTGGAGCTGCACACGTGGGCATAGCAATGGGGAACCTATGTGCCACACACTATTCATTCTGTCAAGGTGTCTGCATGCCCCAGTCAGACCGCGTTTTTTTTATAAATAGTCACAGGCAGGTACAACTCCGCAATAGGAATTCCGTGTGCACCCACAGCATGGGTGGCTCCCTGGAACCCACCGGCGGTACATAAAAATATCCCATTGCATTGCCCAACACAGCTGAGGTAGTAATGTCGTGCTTAATGCAGGTGGGCTTCGGCCCACACTGCATGCCCCAGTCAGACTGGGGTTCTTTAGAAGTGGAAACAGATGCATTTACAACTCCCTGTGGACACACAGCATGGGTGGGTGCCAGGAAGCCACCGGCGGTACATAAAAATATCCCATTGCATTTCCCATCACAGCTGAGGTAGTATTGTCATGTTTAATGCAGGTGGGCTTCGGCCCACACTGCATGCCCCAGTCAGACTGGGGTTCTTTAGAAGTGGAAACAGATGCATTTACAACTCCCTGTGGACCCACAGCGTGGGTGGGCGCCAGGAAGCCACCGGCGGTACATAAATATATCCCATTGCATTGCCCAACACAGCTGAGGTAGTAATATCGTGCTTAATGCAGGTGGGCTTCGGCCCACACTGCATGCCCCAGTCAGACTGGGGTTCTTTAGAAGTGGACACAGATGCATTTACAACTCCCTGTGGACCCACAGCATGGGTGGGTGCCAGGAAGCCACCGGCGGTACATAAAAATATCCCATTGCATTGCCCATCACAGCTGAGGTAGTATTGTCATGTTTAATGTAGGTGGGCTTCGGCCCACACTGCATGCCCCAGTCAGACTGGGGTTCTTTAGAAGTGGAAACAGATGCATTTACAACTCCCTGTGGACCCACAGCATGGGTGGGTGCCAGGAAGCCACCGGCGGTACATAAATATATCCCATTGCATTGCCCAACACAGCTGAGGTAGTAATGTCGTGCTTAATGCAGGTGGGCTTCGGCCCACACTGCATGCCCCAGTCAGACTGGGGTTCTTTAGAAGTGGACACAGATGCATTTACAACTCCCTGTGGACCCACAGCATGGGTGGGTGCCAGGAAGCCAGCGGAGGTACATAAATATATCCCATTGCAGTGCCCAACACAGCTGATGTAACGTCAGCTGTAATGCAGGTGGGCTAAAAATTAATTTGATTACACTGTAGGCGAGGGCCCACAAAAATTGCTGTATCAACAGTACTAATGTACCTCTGAAAAATTGCCCATGCCCAACCAAGAGGGCAGGTGAAACCCATTAATCGCTTTGGTTAATATGGCTTAATTTGTAACTAGGCCTGGAGGCAGCCCAGTTAAAATAAAAATTGGTTCAGGTGAAAGTTTCAACGCTTTAATGAGCATTGAAACGTATAAAAATTGTTTAGAAAAATTATATGACTGAGCCTTGTGGGCCTAAGAAAAATTGCCCGTTCGGCGTGATTATGTGAGTTTTCAGGAGGAGGAGCAGGAGGAAGAGGAGGAATATTATACACAGATAGATGAAGCAAAAAGGTCCCCGTTTTGGATGGTGATAGAGAACGATGCTTCCATCCGCGGGTGCAGCCTACGTATTGCTTAGGTATCGCTGCTGTCCGCTGGTGGAGAAGAGAAGTCTGGGGAAATCCAGGCTTTGTTCATCTTGATGAGTGTAAGCCTGTTGGCACTGTCGGTTGACAGGTGGGTACGCTTATCCGTGATGATTCCCCCAGCCACACTAAACACACTCTCTGACAAGACGCTAGCCGCAGGACAAGCAAGCACCTCCAGGGCATACAGCGCGAGTTCAGGCCACGTGTCCAGCTTCAACACCCAGTAGTTGTAGGGGGCAGAGGCGTCACCGAGGACGGTGCTGCAATCGGCTACGTACTCCCTCACCATCCTTTTACAGTGCTCCCGCCAACTCAGCCTTGACTGGGGACCGGTGACACAGTCTTGCTGGGGAGCCATAAAGCTGTCAAAGGCCTTAGAGAGTGTTCCCCTGCCTGCGCTGTACATGCTGCCTGATCTCTGCGCCTCCCCTGCTACCTGGGCCGCGGAAATGCGCCTTCGGCCACTAGCGCTGTCGGATGGGAAGCTTACCATCAGTTTGTCCACCAGCGCCCTGTGGTATAGCATCATTCTCGAACCCCTTTCCTCTTCGGGAATGAGAGTACAAAGGCTCTCCTTATACCGTGGATCGAGCAGTGTGTACACCCAGTAATCCGTAGTGGCCAGAATGCGTGTAACGCGAGGGTCACGAGAAAGACATCCTAACATGAAGTCAGCCATGTGTGCCAGGGTACCTGTATGCAACACATGGCTGTCCTCACTCGGAAGATCACTTTCAGGATCCTCCTCCTCCTCCTCCTCCTCCTCTGGCCATACACGCTGAAAGGATGACAGGCAAGCTGCATCTGTACCCTCAGCAGTGGGCCAAGCTGTCTCTTCCCCCTCCTCCTCATGCTCCTCCCCCTCCTCCTCCTCCTCCTCCTCTGGCCATACACGCTGAAAGGATGACAGGCAAGCAGCATCTGTCCCCTCAGCAGTGGGCCAAGCTGTCTCTTCCCCCTCCTCCTCATGCTCCTCCCCCTCCTCCTCAACGCGCTGAGATATAGACATGAGGTTGCTCTGACTATCCAGCGACATACTGTCTTCCCCCGCCTCCGTTTCTGATTCCAAAGCGTCTGCCTTTATGCTTTGCAGGGAACTTCTCAAGAGGCATAGCAGAGGAATGGTGACGCTAATGATTGCAGCATCCCCGCTCACCATCTGGGTAGACTCCTCAAATTTTCCAAGGACCTGGCAGATGGCTGCCAACCAGGCCCACTCTTCTGTAAATAATTGAGGAGGCTGACTCCCACTGCGCTGCGCAAGTTGGAGTTGGTATTCCACTATAGTACTACGCTGCTCATAGAGTCTGGCCAACATGTGGAGCGTAGAGTTCCACTGTGTGGGCACGTCGCACAGCAGTCGGTGCACTGGCAGATTAAACCGATGTTGCAGGGTCCGCAGGGTGGCAGCGTGCGTGTGGGATTTGCGGAAATGTGCGCAGAGCTGGCGCACCTTTCCGAGCAGGTATGACAAGTGGGGCTAGCTTTTCAGAAAGCGCTGAACCACCAAATTAAAGACATGGGCCAGGCATGGCACGTGCGTGAGGCTGCCGAGCTGCAGAGCCGCCACCAGGTTACGGCCGTTGTCACACACGACCATGCCCGGTTGGAGGCTCAGCGGCGCAAGCCAGCGGTCGGTCTGCTCTGTCAGACCCTGCAGCAGTTCGTGGGCCGTGTGGCTCTTCTCTCCTAAGCTGAGTAGTTTCAGCATGGCCTGCTGACGCTTGCCCACCGCTGTGCTGCCACGCCGCGTGACACCGACTGCTGGCGACGTGCTGCTGCTGCTGACACATCTTGATTGCGAGACAGAGGTTGCATAGGAGGAGGAGGAGGAGGGTTTAGTGGAGGAAGCATACACCCCCGCAGATACCACCACCGAGCTGGGGCACGCAATTCCGGGGGTGGGTAGGACGTGAGCGGTCCCAGGCTCTGACTCTGTCCCAGCCTCCACTAAATTCACCCAATGTGCCGTCAGGGAGATATAGTGGCCCTGCCCGCCTGTGCTTGTCCACGTGTCTGTTGTTAAGTGGACCTTGGCAGTAACCGCATTGGTGAGGGCGTGTACAATGTTGCGGGAGACGTGGTCGTGCAGGGCTGGGACGGCACATCGGGAAAAGTAGTGGCGACTGGGAACCGAGTAGCGCGGGGCCACCGCCGCCATCATGCTTTTGAAAGCCTCCGTTTCCACAAGCCTATACGGAAGCATCTCTAGGCTGATCAATTTTGCAATGTGCACGTTTAATGCTTGAGCGTGCGGGTGCGTGGCATCGTACTTGCGCTTGCGCTCAAACTGTGGCGCTAGCGACGTCTGGACGCTACGCTGAGAGACATTGCTGGATGGGGCCGAGGACAGCGGAGGTGAGGGTGTGGGTGCAGGCCAGGAGACGGTACTGCCTGTGTCCTCAGAGGGGGGTTGGATCTCAGTGGCAGGTTGGGGCACAGGGGGAGAGGCAGTGGTGCAAACCGGAGGCGGTGAACGGGCATCGTCCCACCTTGTGGGGTGCTTGGCCATCATATGCCTGCGCATGCTGGTGGTGGTGCCTCCCCAGCTGATCTTGGCGCGACAAAGGTTGCACACCACTGTTCGTCGGTCGTCAGGCGTCTCTGTGAAAAACTGCCACACCGTAGAGCACCTTGACCTCTGCAGGGTGGCATGGCGCGAGGGGGCGCTTTGGGAACCAGTTGGTGGATTATTCGGTCTGGCCCTGCCTCTACCCCTGGCCACCGCAGTGGCTCGGCCTGTGCCCACACCCTGACTTGGGCCTCCGCGTCCTCGCCCGCGTCCTATAGGCCTACCCCTCAGCATGGTGTATTAGCAGTAGTGCAGAAACAGAACGCTGTAATTAAGTGTGCCGCTTATTGGCCTGTGGTTGGAGGCTGACTTCGTTTACGGAACCCCAGGAAATAATTTGGCGCAAGCCTGCTGTAACACTTAGCTGGCTGCGTATTTATTTGGAGAACTACTACCCCCAGCAGACACGGACCCAGAACACTGAGCAGAGTGACAGGCAGGCCAAATAGATTTTTTTCAAATATTTTTTTCAAAAGGACCACTGCGTATATTCAATCTATAATATGTCTTCTGGCCCTGCCTACACAATTCTGTCCCTGATGTGTGTGTCACGGAACTGCAGTGTTGCACTGTTATTAACTGCAACAGACCGGTGATTTCAGAGCCAGGAAATAATTTGGCGCAAGCCTGCTGTAACACTTAGCTGGTTGCGTATTTATTTGGAGAAATACTACCCCCAGCAGACACGGACCCAGAACACTGAGCACAGTGACAGGCAGGCCAAATAGTTTTTTTTCAAATATTTTTTTCAAAAGGACCACTGCGTATATTCAATCTATAATATGTCTTCTGGCCCTGCCTACACAATTCTGTCCCTGATGTGTGTGTCACGGAACTGCAGTGTTGCACTGTTATTAACTGTAACAGACCGGTGATTTCAGAGCCAGGAAATAATTTGGCGCAAGCCTGCTGTAACACTTAGCTGGCTGCGTATTTATTTGGAGAACTACTACCCCCAGCAGACACGGACCCAGAACACTGAGCAGAGTGATAGGCAGGCCAAATAGATTTTTTTCAAATATTTTTTTCAAAAGGACCACTGCGTATATTCAATCTATAATATGTCTTCTGGCCCTGCCTACACAATTCTGTCCCTGATGTGTGTGTCACGGAACTGCAGTATTGCACTGTTATTAACTGCAACAGACCGGTGATTTCAGAGCCAGGAAATAATTTGGCGCAAGCCTGCTGTAACACTTAGCTGGCTGCGTATTTATTTGGAGAAATACTACCCCCAGCAGACACGGACCCAGAACACTGAGCAGAGTGACAGGCAGGCCAAATAGATTTTTTTCAAATACTTTTTTTCAAAAGGACCACTGCGTATATTCAATCTATAATATGTCTTCTGGCCCTGCCTACACAATTCTGTCCCTGATGTGTGTGTCACGGAACTGCAGTGTTGCACTGTTATTAACTGCAACAGACCGGTGATTTCAGAGCCAGGAAATAATTTGGCGCAAGCCTGCTGTAGCACTTAGCTGGCTGCGTATTTATTTGGAGAACTACTACCCCCAGCAGACACGGACCCAGAACACTGAGCACAGTGACAGGCAGGCCAAATAGATTTTTTTCAAATATTTTTTTCAAAAGGACCACTGCGTATATTCAATCTATAATATATGTCTTCTGGCCCTGCCTACACAATTCTATCCCTGGAGTATTACTGCAGGGCGCAATGCTCTGCACGGCCGATATACCAAAAAAAAAAAAAGTGCAACACTGCTAAAAGCAGCCTCCACAGTACTGCACACGGTTAGATGTGGCCCTAAGAAGGACCGTTGGGGTTCTTGAAGCCTACAATAACTCCTAACGCTCTCCCTGCCTCCACACTTCTGTCCCTGGACTATTACTGCAGGGCGCAATGCTCTGCACGGCCGATATACCAAAAAAAAAAAAAGTGCAACACTGCTAAAAGCAGCCTCCACACTACTGCACACGGTTAGATGTGGCCCTAAGAAGGACCGTTGGGGTTCTTGAAGCCTACACTAACTCCTAACACTCTCCCTATAGCAGCTCCAACACGATACCACTGTCCCTCAGCTATCTCACAACGCATCTGAGGCGAGCCGCGGGAGGGGCCGATTTTTATACTCGGGTGACACCTGATCTCCCCAGCCACGCACGGCAGGGGGGTGGTATAGGGCTTGAACGTCGCAGGGGGAAGTTGTAATGCCTTCCCTGTCTTTCAATTGGCCAGAAAAGCGCGCTAACGTCTCAGAGAGGAAAGTGAAAGTAACCCGAACATCGCGTGGTACTCGTTACGAGTAACGAGCATCTTGAACATGCTAATACTCGAACGAGTATCAAGCTCGGACGAGTACGTTCGCTCATCTCTAGTGGATACAGATTCCTCAAAAAGTGCTCCATATGCATAGCACATCACTGATGAATCTGCCCCAGAACAGTATGTGACTTGTAAAGTTCCATCTCATCAGAAAATACCACTGTAGATTCCCACCACCCTAGAAATAAATAAGTTTGTGCAGCTTGGCACACATGTTGTGCCCTTTGCTGTGCCCTGCTTTTGCGGAAAAAAAAAGGTATTATCAAAAATAAAATAATTGTGTGTGTGAGAATGAATAATAGTGAGGGAAGAAATGTGTCTCCCATATGTAAAAAATGTTTAACAGTTGTTAAGTCTAGTTTATGCTGAATATTACTGAGTGACTCAAAATCTATGCTGGTGAGCAATGCATTACTGGAGATAGTAATCTCATGTATTTTAGCGATAGTGTCTTTTTTTTTTTTTTAACTTCGTTTATTGACAGATTGTAAAACAAATATTACATTCAGTTCTGTATACAATTTTCATTTGTTCTGCATCTTATATCACTTTATGGTTACATAACGTTTTCCATATTAACTTTTAACATTTGAGAGAATAAAATAAAACTGTTAGTGCGTTTGGTTCGTTGTGTATGAATTTCTTCCTCTTTTTCAACCAAATATCTAACCTGTACTTGTTCGACTTATAATGTGTTGTGCGAGTCTAGCCATTCACCCCACACTTTTTCAAATTTGTCTGGACATCCTCTGTGTTGGTAAATCACCTTTTCATATGTTATTATAGTGTCAGCTAACTTTTTCCATTGTGAGATGGAGGGCGGTCTCGTTGCCATCCATCTCATGGCTATGGTTTTTCTGGCTATAAATAACATTTCTCTGATGAATATTTTATTGTAGTGTGTCCACTCTTCTTCGTCTATCAGTCCAAATATTGCTATTTTGGGGTCCATGACCAGTGGGGTCAGCAGGAGCGAAGACAGGGTATTAAATATCTCTTCCCAGAATTTCTTTACATGATAACATTCCCATAGTAGGTGCCAAAAGTCGGCATTCGGTTGATGACATCTGTGGCATGTCGCTGTGTCTGTTCTGCCCATTTTATTCAATTGGACTGGTGTAAGATATGCCTGGTGTATCACGTATAGTTGTATCATTTTATTATTAACTGCCGGTGACACTAATAGATGCGACTCCATCGCTTCCTGCCAGTGCTCTATTGTCAGAGTAGGAATATTAATTTTCCATTTGTCATAGACTAATAATGGCTCATGATCCATTTTGGCTGATAGTAAGTGCGTGTAAAGAATTGATATCAGTCATTTGGGTCCCTGTGTCCTTAGGACGCCCACTATTGGATACTTAGAGATTCTAACCGTTTCTGGTGGAAATTGGGCATTTAGGGCGTGTCTCAATTGGAAGTATCTAAATAGTTGTAATTTCGGCATTTGTAGTTTTTCCCGTAATTGTGTGTAAGTTAGCATTACATTGTCCTCGTATATGTCTCCCAACACCTGTATTCCCAAAGAAGTCCAATATCTAATATCTTGTAGTGATTTTAATGATGGCAGAGTGGGGTTTTCCCACAGAGGGGTGTCAGTCATTATGTCAGTGAATTGTTGGATCTCTTTGGCCACACGCCACACCGATTGGGCTAGTCGGTGTATGGGTAGTAATTTAGATGGTTTTGTGTATTCTGGATGTTCCAGGAATCCAATCAAGTTTTGTCCCGCTACCTCGCTAGCTAAATAATAGTCTGTCAGTGGTAACTCCCCCCTGGTGAACCAGGAACGGAGGTTTCGTAGTTGGCTCGATAGGTAATATAGTTTGAAATTAGGTAACGCCATTCCCGCCTGTTTCTTAGATCTTTGCAGTTTAGCAAGTCCCAGTTTAGATCTGGCCTGGCCCCATATAAAGCGAATAATCAGGGAGTTTAAGGTTTGAAAGAATTTTTCTGGTACTTTAACCGGTATATGTTGTAGGGAATACAGGCACTTGGGCTGAATCACCATTTTTATCAAATTTACTCGCCCGGCTACCGAGAGAGGAAGTCTGGACCAAACCTTTACTTTAGTGCTTATTGAGTCACATAGCGGATCTATATTTTCACCTAGGGCGTTTTCATGATCCTGTACTATATTGACTCCTAGGTATTTGAATTTTGTTACTTCCAGTAGTCCACTGGAGAGTACACATGGGATCATGACGGAGTCTTTGGCTGTATGCATTATTGCAGACTTGGTCCAGTTTATATATAATCCGGAGTATTTGGAGAAACAGTTTATTATTTCTAGGGCTTGTGGGAATGAGTGTTCAGGGTTGCAGAGATATAAAATCATATCGTCTGCATATAGTCCAATTTTACTTTCTCTGCCCTCCCATTGCACTCCAGTCACATCAGGGGCATTACGTAGGCGGATGGCTAGGCTTCTATTGCTATTGCAAATACAGCTGGGGATAGTGGACATCCCTGGCGTGTTTCCCGTGATAGCGGGAATTTCATTGATGGTATACCATTAACTATTACGTTTGCCATGGGTGACTTATATAATAGCTTGATCCATTTTAGGAATCGCGGCCCGAAGCCAAAACGGGTCAAGCAAGCTTCTAAAAAATTCCATTCCAATGAATCAAATGCCTTCTTTGTATCTGAAGACGCTATTGCCCAGGGTTTATTATATTTTCTGCCTAATTGTACTATTGTCTGCGTCCTACGTATGTTGATCGTGGTCGATTTCCTGGGCATGAACCCCGTTTGATCCTCATGGATTATAGATAATATTACTCTATTTAGCCTAGTAGCTAATATTTTGGTCAGGATTTTATAATCCACGTTGAGCAATGATATAGGTCTATATGAATCACATTCAGTTGGGTCTTTGCCTGGTTTTATCAGCACTATTATTGATGCCTCATAAAATGAGGGCGGAAGAGAGTTTTCATTATATCCCCACTGCAGAACATCATGTAAAATGGGTGTTAATTGACCTGCATACTTCCGGTACGCTTCTAAAGGGATACCATCCGGTCCGGAGGATTTGTTTAACGACATTTCTTCTATAGCTTGTTGAACTTCCTCTATGTCAATTGGGGCCTCTAGTAGCTCCACCTGTTCTGTCGTAAGGGTTGGGAAGGTTATATTTTCCAAATATTCTAAATTATCAGTTACTGACTTGCTATTTGAGGAGGTGTACAGATCAGTGTAGTATTCTTTGAATCTTGTTACAATGGATTGGGCCTCTGTCAGCAGCTGGCCATCTGTCATTTTGATTTTAAGTACTGAGTTAGATTGTCCATTCTGTTTAACTAGATTAGCCAATAAATGGCTGGACTGATTGCCCATTTCAAAGAAATATTGTTTAGTAAAGAAAAGTTTCCTTTTAGTTTTTACGTGTAGCTGGTGTTTGTACTGGCGAATCAGTCCTAGCCATTGCATTTTGTTAGTGTCTGTGGGGTTGGTAGTATATTGCTTTTCAGCGTCAGCTACTGGCTGTTCTATCAGAAGATCCGCTTGTGAAGTTGTTCTCTTAATGTATGTTATTGCTGATCTAAAGCAGCCTCTAAGATATGCCTTCATCGTATCCCACTTTAGTGTTTCTCGCGTTTCTTCTTCATGTATTTGACGAAATGTATTTATTTGGTCTGGGATTCTGTCCTGTGTTCCCAGCAGCTTCAACCAGAAGGGATTGAGCTTCCAAGTGGGAGTGAAATATTGTCCTGGAAATTGTAATGTGAGCAGGATCGGGTTGTGATCCGATGTTCCTCTGGGACCATGTATTATTGATGTTAAGTATGGAGTAAGTGTTGGTGATCCAAATATGTAATCTATCCGGGAGAGGGATCCTCTACCCGGTGAGTGACATGTGTATTCGTAGGCTTCTGGGTGTTTAAAGAGCCATAAGTCAATCCATCCTACCCCATCGAACATCTGTTTCATTGGGGATTCACGCGTGGCTAGGGATGTTTGTTGTATGGTGAATCTATCTTTTACTGGGTCCATAACTTGATTAAAGTCTCCCATGCATATAATTTCCGCTAGCGGGTATTGGTGTGTGAACATGACCGCCGCTTGTAGTACATGTATGTTATCATGCGGAGGGTGATAGATGCATAAGATAACGTATTGTTTGGCGTTGATTTCGGCGTACACGAAAACAAATCGGCCCTCTGGGTCTCTACGGGTGTTTATCGGGTTCCATCGTAAAGTACGATGGACCAAAAGAGAAACGCCCCTAGAGTAGGAGGTGTGTAGAGAATGGCAGGACCACTGAATCCATGACTTTTTGAGATAGTCTGTCTTGTCTGGAATTAGGTGCGTCTCCTGTAAACCAATGATGTGTGGGTTGTATTGTCTGATGTGGGAAAATACTGCTGATCTTTTTGCTGAGGTGCCTAATCCTCGCACATTCCAAGTCATACATTTCAATGACATTTATGTTTACCAGTTTGTATAGTAGGATAATATATCTTTGTATTGTTATCGTTTGTTAAGTGTAATAACGTATATCTAGTGTCAGTCCAGGAATATAAATACCAAAACACAACTATAGTTAACATAACTTGAAACAAAAATAGCTTATACAGCTAATGGTGGATTTTACCAGAAAATCCGCAAATTATCAAACAATTTTTCTATTCCTCCTTCCTCACTCCTGCTCAATATTACTAAACATTTGTTATAGACACTCTAATATTCAATAGACGGTGAAGGGAGAACCCCGGTCAAGCTCCAAGCGAGTATCAATTTAGACACACGCATTTACTTATCGGTTATTATTTATGTATTCTATTTGTGGTCGACCGCTCTTCCCCCCCCCCACACACACCCCTAGACCGCATAAGTATAGGACATGTCATTTCCCCCCTCCACCTCCTATCATAATTCAACATCCAGCGACTTAGCTTTCTTCTCCTACAGGATAACAAGATACTGTCTGTTGGGGTCTTCCCGTTTTCCCCTCTTCTTCTCCTGCTTGTAGTGTTGGTACTCTCACTCTGTTAGCCTTTCATTTGTTTTTGTAGCTGGATGCATCCGTAGCCATTCCTCTGCGTCTTCAGGCGTGTGCAGGAATACTACTTTCCCCTCTGAAACAATCCGCAGTCTTGCCGGATACGCCATGGAATATGGAATGTCTCGTTGTTTGAATTTCTTTTTAATTTCTATAAACGTGGCTCGTTGTTTCTGTAGTTCTGTCGAAAAATCTGGAAATATTGACACCACTGTATTGTTGTGTGTAATGGGACTTTTTAGTCTCGCTTGTCTCAAAGCAATGTCTCTGTCCCGACAGTTGAGGAGACGTGCTAGTAGTGTGAGGGTATATATATATATTGCCATATGTGTTTTTTATGCTTTTATACCTGTATGCAAGTTTTATTCAATTCCAAATGAAAAAAACTTAAATGTCGCCTTACATCAGATATCCCAAGGTTTTGCAAGAGATGTATCTTAAATTCAGAGAAGAAGAACCAGACACAAGGCTGCATGTACTTGGCCGATTTCCCAGAAGCGCTGGAACAAGATATCAAGATGTTCAAATGTACATAATTTTCACTGTCTCAGGCCAGAAAACCGGACTGCCCATATATGGTTATAAGCCCATCACCCCTTGGTGGTGAGAGGGCAGAGGGTATAAGATCTCATGTAATCTGTAATAAAGTGCGCAGTTTTTTCTCCCGTGTGAGGAGCTAGACCAGACTCCTGTGTGTGGTGTCTCTTCTTACGGCCGGCAACGGGGCAAGTGGGGTGGGCCCGATTGGTGTTGCACTTAGAATTTTAACCCTCATAAATGGCGCAACCAACTGGGGCGGTAAAATCGGAGCTTACAGCGCAATTCACCCGGATCCACGCTACTGAGAAACCGTCCTACTGCAAACCGAGCCTGATCAACTCACAAGAACTCCAGGTAAGACAAACATATATTTATGTTGTGTTTTACTGCGAGTCTTGCAGCAGGACTGACTATCTGTGGTTTGTGACCGGACGGGTTGGGTTAAGAGTTCTACACGGTAACTCGTGTGGGCTCCGGGTTTGCCGTCATGGACCACTGACCGTGATATGCGCACCAATGGCTCACCCAGAAATTAGTCTGTAGTTTATTTGTTGTTGAAGTCCGTAGCGTTTTAGCGATAGTGGAGATTGTTTGTTGTATCTGCAGAATTTTTTTTTTTCTCTTACTTTTCATTTGGTCTCACAGACGAAGGAACCCTCCGTTTGAGTTTATTTAGTTGTTAATGGTTTAGAGGAGAGGGAAGCACTCTGTAAGACAGGTCCCATTGACGAAGGAACCCTCCGTTTTAGTTTAGTTTAGTAGTTAATGGTTTAGCTGAGGAGAGGGATGTACTCTTTGGGACTGGTTCCATAAGAAGAAGATGCCTTCGGTTGTATTGCCATATATAAGGGGCTGACAATTCGGGTCAGAAGGATTCACTCTATGGAGTGTGTTATTTTTGTTGTTGTAATATGCGTAAGATCTTATTAAAGAAGATAGAGCCCTTCAAGGGCTGCCGCCGTGTGGATGAATCTGTAAAATGTAAGAAAATCTAATGAAAATGTGTGACATCGACCCGCACGGTAGATTACAAAATCGTGTCTGGGAGGAGGTCTTTAGGACCAAGAGGTGCCTTGGAAGACCAAGGTTTGCTAGAAGCAGAGAGACAGTCAGAGAAAGTTGTATGTACACATTATTTGTTTAAGAAAGTGTCCGTAAGTGAAATGTTGAAAAGTACAGTAAGTGATCAAGAGGGCGTCAGGAGAGTGTCTATTGAAGGTTATATTGGCAGTTAGGTAGGGGAGAAAAGTGCTGAAGAAGCAAGCAAGTCGATAAAGAATGTTACAATGCACGTGATTTGTTGGCAAAGAGGGAAAGAAAATGTGTATAATACAAGATAGATAATAGATAATGTATAATCCATACTAGGTGGATATATGTGTGTATGTATATATATATACTGTAGTGCAAATAGTTAACTGAGCTGGCTTGTAGGGGAGAAGAGTCTGTTGACATGTAGCTGCTAACTTGTGTTTAGTCTCCAAGGTCAGGAAGATAACAGCGAGAGAGAAAATGTAATAACATCCTTGGTTAATATCTTGGCTTGCTTGCAATGAATTGAAATGAATTTAATTAGTAGTTATACTGTCTTAGTAGGCAGGGAAATATAGTAATTTCTAAGTTATATTCTTACTTATACAGGGGTTGAAAATGAATGTTGCAAGGTCCCAGCATATGTGTTAATTATGATTTCAAAATGCAGGCAATAGTTTAAGCTATAACAATTCAGTATGTGTTTCATAGTCGCGGAGAGATAAGAGATTTATTTTAAAAAAGTGGGGGCTTTCAGATTCACTCCAAATTCAGGGTCACAGAAACTAAATACTTCAGTGTTTAATACAGCATATAATAGCTTCAGTAGATAAGAAATATAGAATATTACAGTCACTCAGCAAACTTTTTCACATAATTTGTCAAAGATAGCGCTCACAATCTCATCTCAATAGAATTATGTACTTTATAAAATGATAGCACTCACCTCGGTGTTTTTCAGCTGATGTATGTATGTTTGTCAAACTTTTTTTTGTCCGTGCATCTGCATGGACTGGTACACCTTCAATAGGGGGGTGACGGAGCAGACTTGAGAGCATGGATGGATGAGAGTTGGTGATGTGGACGTGTGGACGGTTAAGCTGAAATGGAGCTGAGAAGACGGACGCAATGTGCCAATATCGAAGGGGTGGAGCTAGATGATGTAATAGTACGTAGTAATGTTTCATCCCTCCTGCACAAGGGAGGGGGGAGAATTTTGAGCAGCTAGTTTTTTTTTCCTGTTTTGTTTTTTTTCTCCTGTCTGAGATTTGATAAGACTGCAGGCAGGAACAGACTAATAATGAATTCACTTAAAGGGATATCACATTTCAAATATTAATAGATGTTTGTAGATTATTCTGTCCCGTTGTAACTCATGTTTCTGTTATAGGTGCTAACATTTTACAGGCCTTATCTGCTTCCATCAAATCTTTTTACAATGTTATAATAACTTAAACCCGGCTACTATTCTTCCAATTGAGTACCCTGGTTTAAAGGGGGGGAGGAGAAGGCATAGGTGATTTAGGTATTGCAAATCAGCCATTTTAGGTATTGCAAATCAGCCATTTTTAAATTTTTTGCAAGCCATTTTTTAAATTTTTTTAAATTTTTTGCAACAAGGTTCTAATCTTTTTGAAATAAAATACCAGCCTGATTGTCTAGCAGTAATGCAACAAGAAAATTTAAGTTTTAAAAAAGTTACTGAAAGCCCTTGTTAATAATGCATATTTTGAGTTGTTTTTTATAGATGGTACCCAGGGTGATTGACAACTCCACACTGGATATGCAGTCGTAACACAACATGACACGGTAAAAGCAGAATGACTCCGCATGTCCCAGTACAAGAAGCGGAATTAAAAGCACTCACGGAGGCGTGTAGAGTGGAGGAAGGTAAGACGGCAAACATTTACACTGACTCCCGGTATGCATTTGGCATAGCTCATGATTAAGGCCCAACATGGAAGGCCAGACAGTTTTTTACCTCAGCAGGACAGCCAATTAAGAATGATGCAGCGGTGCAGTCTCATGGAGACCCTACTTCTACCTGACAAAGTGGAAAGCTCACACCAATTCCTACACCAGAAAAGCAAGAGGCAACGCCATCACAGACCACACAGCAAAAGCAGCGGCCCTCAAGCCGTGGAAGAAAGAAGAAAAGAAGAATTTGATAATAACTTTGGACTTTGACTACTTTGATATGAACTTGGACTTTGACTACGCTTGGACTTTGATAATAATTTTGGACTTTGATTTGAACTTGGACTTTGATAAAAACATTGGACTTTGATATGCTAAAGACTTTACAGTTAAGAAAAAGACAAATGGACTAAAAAGGGACGGCGTATGGTGAACAGTCAACAGCACTTGCTTACCATAGTCCCTGTGCCCCATGATGGCCCAGCTGACGCACGGAAAGACGCACCTCTTAAAGCAGTAATGATGTCGACGCTTGAACAAGGACGGGTGGCTCCTTGGTTTTCTGTAGCTGCTGCATCATTTGTCCAGTTTTGCATGATCTTTGCCGTAAAGCAACAGGGCAGAAGTAAAATTTGCCACATCACACTTGCCTAGACCACTCTACCCATTTCAGGGATTGCAAATTGGCTACACTCAGCTCCCACTTGTTGGGAAGCATGAATATGTGCTTGTTGTTGATTTCTTTTCAGGTTGGAGACCTACTCTGTTACCAAAGTAAATAAGCAGGTAACCGCACAGAAGCTCATGAATGAGGTAATCCGCAGATATGGGGTACCGGAAGTGATTGAGTCAAACAAAGGTACACACTTCACAGGTGAAATAATGCAACACATCATGTCTGTTTTGGGTATATTCCAGGCTTTTCACACACCCTACCATCCGCGGAGTAGTGGGAAAGTAGATACAAAAGGTAATGAAGAAAATGGTAAAATTTTGAATTGAGTGTCTTCTATTAGTTTTTCTTTTTCTTAGGAGGATACATGTCACAGTAGCTGAGTTTGGGGAATGATTTTCTTGTTAATGTTGTCATAAGCCTCTCCAAGGAATTGTCAATAATGTATTCTGTAGTCTCTGCTTTTATCCCAGGTCCTACAGATGAGTGTCACAATCTAAAACCAGGTGACAGGGTCTATGTGAAAAAGTTTGAGAGAGAAACCCGGTTTGAATGTCCTTACCAGATGTTGTTCACCACCCCAACTGCAGTCAAGCTTGAAGGAAAGCCCACTTGGATCCACACTTCGCACTGAAAAAAACTAATGATCCTGTATATCCTTTACATGCTATAATGTGGTACAATTCCTCTAACACACACCTTTGACTACTGTACACTAGCCCCTGTTTCAGAACAAATTAATATAATCAAATGTGCAATATGAATCCTACACTGAGGGTGAGAATCCAACACCGCATCGTGCTAAGAGAGACGTTGACGCTCCAGGTGGTAACTTTGATCCACATGTATACGTAGATGCAATAGGAGTGCCAAGGGGGGTGCCAGATGAATTTAATTCTAGAGATCAGGTTAAAGTAGGTTTTGAGTCCTTATTTGCTTTTGTCACTGTTAATAATAATGTAGATTAGATGAATTATATCTTTTACAATCAGCAGAGGTTTGTAAACTACACCAGAGATGCTTTTGCAAGGGTTAATTGACCAGTTAGGGCCCACTGCATCCATGGCGTTCCAAAATAGAGTGGCCGTGGATATGGTTTTAGCAGAAAGAGGTGGGGTATGTAATTTCCTGTTTGTGTATTATCCCTTTGATCAAAGAGTATGAGTAAGGGACTGGATAATGTGACCAACGTTTCCCTTGTTTAAAAAAGATGAAGAGCCAGTTCCGGTAATGCCAACCACGTATGTTACCAGAAGAATGGAGAGATGGACTAGTACTGTGTCTGCCTCAGTCTCATAAGATGGACTGTCAGTGGACTTCCCATTTGCCTAGGGAAAGTGCAGAAGACCTTAGGTTCCGGCGAGGGCACACCCTGTGGGGTGTTAACTTGTACAGATAGAGGGTATGGAGGCCCGGAAATAAGCCCAGGGAATCCATGGCCTCCTTCTGAGGTGAGGTAGGGATCCCTTCCCTTTTAGGAGTAGGGACTTACGGGCAGTGGAGAAACCCTGACGCAAGGGAGAGACGACCGAGGAAGAGTGCAAAGTCTGATGCTTGATCTCCATATTAAGTTTTTTAGGGGGGTTTGTGAGGGTATATATATATATTGCCATATGTGTTTTTTATGCTTTTATACCTGTATGCAAGTTTTATTCAATTCCAAATGAAAAAAACTTAAATGTCGCCTTACATCAGATATCCCAAGGTTTTGCAAGAGATGTATCTTAAATTCAGAGAAGAAGAACCAGACACAAGGCCGCATGTACTTGGCCGATTTCCCAGAAGCGCTGGAACAAGATATCAAGATGTTCAAATGTACATAATTTTCACTGTCTCAGGCCAGAAAACCGGACTGCCCATATATGGTTATAAGCCCATCACCCCTTGGTGGTGAGAGGGCAGAGGGTATAAGATCTCATGTAATCTGTAATAAAGTGCGCAGTTTTTTCTCCCGTGTGAGGAGCTAGACCAGACTCCTGTGTGTGGTGTCTCTTCTTACGGCCGGCAACGGGGCAAGTGGGGTGGGCCCGATTGGTGTTGCACTTAGAATTTTAACCCTCATAGTAGTAGTCTTCGGGGGTACGCCTGGTGCAGGTGGTTTTGTAGGTACTCTATGGGCCCTTTCTACTGCGAACATGGGTGTAAATACGTCCTCTCCCAGTGTGGACTTCAACCATTGTTGTAGGAAGGTTTCAGGAAATGAGCCTTCCGCTGGCCACTGGAGAGTCTGGAGAGACTCGCCCGTCCCCTGGAGAGAGTCGCCTGGCCTCTGGAGAGACTCGCCCGTCCCCTGGAGAGAGACTCGCCCGGCCTCTGGAGAGACTCGCCCGGCCTCTGTAGAGATACGCCCAGCCTCTGGAGAGACTCACCCGGCCTCTGTAGAGATTCGCCCGACCTCTGGAGAGACTCGCCCGGCCCCTGGAGAGACTCGCCCGGCCCCTGGAGAGACTCGCCCGGCCTCTAAAGAGACTCGCCCGGCCCCTAGAGAGACTCGCCCTGCCTCTGGAGAGACTCGCCCAGCCCCTGGGGAGACTCGCCCGGCCTCTGGAAAGACTCGCCTGGCCACTGGGGAGACTCACCCGACCTCTGTAGAGATTCGCCCGGCCTCTGGAGAGACTCGCCCGGCCTCTATAGAGATTCGCCAGGCCTCTGAAGAAATTCGCCTGGCTCCTGGAGAGACTCGCCCTGCCTCTAGAGAGACTCGCCCGGCCCCTGGAGAGACTCGCCCGGCCACCGGAGAGACTCGCCCTGCCTCTGGAGAAACTCGTCCGGCCCCTGGGAAGACTCGCCCGGCCTCTAAAGAGACTCGCCCGGCCCCTGGAGAGACTCGCCCTGCCTATGGAGAGACTCGCCTGGCCCCTGGAAAGACTCGCCTGGCCTCTGGAGAGACTCGCCCGGCCTCTGGAAAGACTCGCCTGGCCACTGGGGAGACTCACCCGGCCTCTAGAAACACTCGCCCGGCCTATGGAGAGACTCGCCTGGCCCCTGGAAAGACTCGCCCGGCCACTGGGGAGACTCGCCCGGCCTCTGGAAAGACTCGCCTGGCCACTGGGGAGACTCACCCGGCCTCTAGAAACACTCGCCCGGCCTCTGGAGAGACTCACCGGACCTCTGTAAAGATTCGCCTGGCCTCTGGAGAGACTCGCCCGTCCCCTGGAGAGAGACTCGCCCGGCCTCTGGAGAGACTCGCCCGGCCTCTGTAGAGATACGCCCAGCCTCTGGAAAGACTCGCCCGGCCTCTGTAGAGATTCGCCCGGCCTCTGGAGAGACTCGCCCGGCCCCTGGAGAGACTCGCCGGGCTTCTGTAGAGACGCACCCGGCCTCTTTAGAGACTCGCTCGGCCTCTGCAGAGACTCGCCCAGCCCCTGGAGAGACTCGCCTGGACTCTGGAAAGACTCGCCCGGCCACTGAGGAGACTCGCCCGGCCTCTGGAAAGACTCGCCTGGCCACTGGGGAGACTCACCCGGCCTCTGGAAACACTCGCCCTGCCTCTGGAAAGACTCGCCTGGCCCCTGGAGAGACTAGCCTGGCCCCTGGAGAGACTCGCCCGGCCCTCAGAGAGACTCGCCCGGCCCTCAGAGAGACTCGCCCGGCCCCTGGAGAGACTCATCCGCCCCTGGAGAGACTCGCCGGGCCTCTGGAAACACTCGCCCGGCCTCTGGAGAGACTCACCCGACCTCTGTAGAGACTCGCCCGTCCCCTGGAGAGACTCGCTCGGCCTCTAGAAAGACTCGCCCGGCCACTGGGGAGACTCGCCCGGCCTCTGGAAAGACTCGCCTGGCCACTGGGGAGACTCACCCGACCTCTGTAGAGATTCGCCCGGCCTCTGGAGAGACTCGCCCGGCCTCTATAGAGATTCGCCAGGCCTCTGAAGAGATTCGCCTGGCTCCTGGAGAGACTCGCCCTGCCTCTAGAGAGACTCGCCCGGCCCCTGGAGAGACTCGCCCGGCCACCGGAGAGACTCGCCCTGCCTCTGGAGAAACTCGCCCGGCCCCTGGGAAGACTCGCCCGGCCTCTAAAGAGACTCGCCCGGCCCCTGGAGAGACTCGCCCTGCCTATGGAGAGACTCGCCTGGCCCCTGGAAAGACTCGCCTGGCCTCTGGAGAGACTCGCCCGGCCTCTGGAAAGACTCGCCTGGCCACTGGGGAGACTCACCCGGCCTCTAGAAACACTCGCCCGGCCTATGGAGAGACTCGCCTGGCCCCTGGAAAGACTCGCCCGGCCACTGGGGAGACTCGCCCGGCCTCTGGAAAGACTCGCCTGGCCACTGGGGAGACTCACCCGGCCTCTAGAAGCACTCGCCCGGCCTCTGGAGAGACTTACCGGACCTCTGTAAAGATTCGCCTGGCCTCTATAGAGATTCGCCCGGCCTCTGGAGAGACTCGCCCGGCTCCAGGATAGACTCGCCCTGCCTCTAGAGAGACTCACCCGGCCCCTGGAGAGACTCGCCCGGCCCCTGGAGAGACTCGCCTTGCTTCTGGAGAGACCCGCCACGCACCTGGGAAGACTCGCCCGGCCTCTAAAGAGACTCGCCCTGCCTCTGGAGAGACTCGCCCGGCCCCTGGAAAGACTCGCCCGGCCTCTGGGAAGACTGTCTCGGCCTCTGGGAAGACTCTCTCGGCCTCAGGAGAGACTCGCCCGGCCTCTGGAGAGACTCGCCCTGCCTCTGGTAAGACTCGCCTGGCCTCTGGAGAGACTCGCCCGGCTTCTGGAAAGACTCTCTCGGCCTCTGGAGAGACTCGCCCGTCCCCTGGAGAGAGTCGCCTGGCCTCTGGAGAGACTCGCCCGTCCCCTGGAGAGAGACTCGCCCGGCCTCTGGAGAGACTCGCCCGGCCTCTGTAGAGATACGCCCAGCCTCTGGAGAGACTCGCCCGGCCTCTGTAGCAATTCGCCCGACCTCTGGAGAGACTCGCCCGGCCCCTGGAGAGACTCGCCCTGCCTCTGGAGAGACTCGCCCGGCCCCTGGAGAGACTCGCCCGGCCTCTAAAGAGACTCGCCCGGCCCCTAGAGAGACTCGCCCTGCCTCTGGAGAGACTCGTCCAGCCCCTGGGGAGACTCGCCCGCCCCTGGAGAGACTCGCCCGGCCTCTAAAGAGACTCGCCCGCCCCTAGAGAGACTCGCCCTGCCTCTGGAGAGACTCGCCCAGCCCCTGGGGAGACTCGCCCGGCCTCTGGAAAGACACGCCTGGCCACTGGGGAGACTCACCCGACCTCTGTAGAGATTCGCCCGGCCTCTGGAGAGACTCGCCCGGCCTCTATAGAGATTCGCCAGGCCTCTGAAGAGATTCGCCTGGCTCCTCGAGATTCTCGCCCTGCCTCTAGAGAGACTCGCCCGGCCCCTGGAGAGATTCGCCCGGCCACCGGAGAGACTCGCCCTGCCTCTGGAGAAACTCGCCCGGCCCCTGGGAAGACTCGCCCGGCCTCTAGAGAGAGTCGCCCGGCCCCTGGAGAGACTCGCCCTGCCTATGGAGAGACTCGCCTGGCCCCTGGAAAGACTCGCCTGGCCTCTGGAGAGACTCGCCCGGCCTCTGGAAAGACTCGCCTGGCCACTGGGGAGACTCACCCGGCCTCTAGAAACACTCGCCCGGCCTATGGAGAGACTCGCCTGGCCCCTGGAAAGACTCGCCCGGCCACTGGGGAGACTCGCCCGGCCTCTGGAAAGACTCGCCTGGCCACTGGGGAGACTCACCCGGCCTCTAGAAACACTCGCCCGGCCTCTGGAGAGACTCACCGGACCTCTGTAAAGATTCGCCTGGCCTCTATAGAGATTCGCCCGGCCTCTGGAGAGACTCGCCCGGCTCCAGGAGAGACTCGCCCTGCCTCTAGAGAGACTCACCCGGCCCCTGGAGAGACTCGCCCGGCCCCTGGAGAGACTCGCCTTGCCTCTGGAGAGACCCGCCCGGCACCTGGGAAGACTCGCCCGGCCTCTAAAGAGACTCGCCCTGCCTCTGGAGAGACTCGCCCGGCCCCTGGAAAGACTCGCCCGGCCTCTGGGAAGACTCTCTCGGCCTCTGGGAAGACTCTCTCGGTCTCTGGAGAGACTCGCCCGGCCTCTGGAGAGACTCGCCCTGCCTCTGGTAAGACTCGCCTGGCCTCTGGAGAGACTCGCCCGGCTTCTGGAAAGACTCTCTCGGCCTCTGGGAAGACTCTCTCGGCCTCTGGGAAGACTCTCTCGGCCTCTGGAGAGACTCGCCCGGCCTCTGGAGAGACTCGCCCTGCCTCTGGTAAGACTCGCCTGGCCTCTGGAGAGACTCGCCCGGCTTCTGGAAAGACTCTCTCGGCCTCTGGAGAGACTCGCCCGTCCCCTGGAGAGAGTCGCCTGGCCTCTGGAGAGACTCGCCCGTCCCCTGGAGAGAGACTCGCCCGGCCTCTGGAGAGACTCGCCCGGCCTCTGTAGAGATACGCCCAGCCTCTGGAGAGACTCGCCCGGCCTCTGTAGAGATTCGCCCGGCCTCTGGAGAGACTCGCCCGGCCCCTGGAGAGACTCGCCCTGCCTCTGGAGAGACTCGCCCGGCCCCAGGAGAGACTCGCCCGGCCTCTAAAGAGACTCGCCCGGCCCCTAGAGAGACTCGCCCTGCCTCTGGAGAGACTCGTCCAGCCCCTGGGGAGACTCGCCCGGCCTCTGGAAAAACTCGCCTGGCCTCTGGAGAGACTCGCCCGGCTTCTGGAAAGACTCTCTCGGCCTCTGGAGAGACTCGCCCGTCCCCTGGAGAGAGTCGCCTGGCCTCTGGAGAGACTCGCCCGGCCTCTGTAGAGATTCGCCCGGCCTCTGGAGAGACTCGCCCGGCCCCTGGAGAGACTCGCCCGGCCCCTGGAGAGACTCGCCCGGCCTCTAAAGAGACTCGCCCGGCCCCTAGAGAGACTCGCCCTGCCTCTGGAGAGACTCGCCCAGCCCCTGGAGAGACTCGCCCGGCCTCTGGAAAGACTCGCCTGGCCACTGGGGAGACTCACCCGACCTCTGTAGAGATTCGCCCGGCCTCTGGAGAGACTCGCCTGGCCTCTATAGAGATTCGCCAGGCCTCTGAAGAGATTCGCCTGGCTCCTGGAGAGACTCGCCCTGCCTCTAGAGAGACTCGCCCGGCCCCTGGAGAGACTCGCCCGGCCACCGGAGAGACTCGCCCTGCCTCTGGAGAAACTCGCCCGGCCCCTGGGAAGACTCGCCCGGCCTATAAAGAGACTCGCCCGGCCCCTGGAGACACTCGCCCTGCCTATGGAGAGACTCGCCTGGCCCCTGGAAAGACTCGCCTGGCCTCTGGAGAGACTCGCCCGGCCTCTGGAAAGACTCGCCTGGCCACCGGAGAGACTCGCCCTGCCTCTGGAGAAACTCGCCCGGCCCCTGGGACGACTCGCCCGGCCTCTAAAGAGACTCGCCCGGCCCCTGGAGAGACTCGCCCTGCCTATGGAGAGACTCGCCTGGCCCCTGGAAAGACTCGCCTGGCCTCTGGAGAGACTCGCCCGGCCTCTGGAAAGACTCGCCTGGCCACTGGGGAGACTCACCCGGCCTCTAGAAACACTCGCCCGGCCTATGGAGAGACTCGCCTGGCCCCTGGAAAGACTCGCCCGGCCACTGGGGAGACTCGCCCGGCCTCTGGAAAGACTCGCCTGGCCACTGGGGAGACTCACCCGGCCTCTAGAAACACTCGCCCGGCCTCTGGAGAGACTCACCGGACCTCTGTAAAGATTCGCCTGGCCTCTATAGAGATTCGCCCGGCCTCTGGAGAGACTCGCCCGGCTCCAGGAGAGACTCGCCCTGCCTCTAGAGAGACTCACCCGGCCCCTGGAGAGACTCGCCCGGCCCCTGGAGAGACTCGCCTTGCCTCTGGAGAGACCCGCACGGCACCTGGGAAGACTCGCCCGGCCTCTAAAGAGACTCGCCCTGCCTCTGGAGAGACTCGCCCGGCCCCTGGAAAGACTCGCCCACCTCTGGGAAGACTCTCTCGGCCTCTGGGAAGGCTCTCTCGGCCTCTGGAGAGACTCGCCCGGCCTCTGGAGAGACTCGCCCTGCCTCTGGTAAGACTCGCCTGGCCTCTGGAGAGACTCGCCCGGCTTCTGGAAAGACTCTCTCGGCCTCTGGAGAGACTCGCCCGTCCCCTGGAGAGAGTCGCCTGGCCTCTGGAGAGACTCGCCCGTCCCCTGGAGAGAGACTCGCCCGGCCTCTGGAGAGACTCGCCCGGCCTCTGTAGAGATACGCCCAGCCTCTGGAGAGACTCGCCCGGCCTCTGTAGAGATTCGCCCGGCCTCTGGAGAGACTCGCCCGGCCCCTGGAGAGACTCGCCCTGCCTCTGGAGAGACTCGCCCGGCCCCAGGAGAGACTCGCCCGGCCTCTAAAGAGACTCGCCCGGCCCCTAGAGAGACTCGCCCTGCCTCTGGAGAGACTCGTCCAGCCCCTGGGGAGACTCGCCCGGCCTCTGGAAAGACTCGCCTGGCCTCTGGAGAGACTCGCCCGGCTTCTGGAAAGACTCTCTCGGCCTCTGGAGAGACTCGCCCGTCCCCTGGAGAGAGTCGCCTGGCCTCTGGAGAGACTCGCCCGGCCTCTGTAGAGATTCGCCCGGCCTCTGGAGAGACTCGCCCGGCCCCTGGAGAGACTCGCCCGGCCCCTGGAGAGACTCGCCCGGCCTCTAAAGAGACTCGCCCGGCCCCTAGAGAGACTCGCCCTGCCTCTGGAGAGACTCGCCCAGCCCCTGGAGAGACTCGCCCGGCCTCTGGAAAGACTCGCCTGGCCACTGGGGAGACTCACCCGACCTCTGTAGAGATTCGCCCGGCCTCTGGAGAGACTCGCCTGGCCTCTATAGAGATTCGCCAGGCCTCTGAAGAGATTCGCCTGGCTCCTGGAGAGACTCGCCCTGCCTCTAGAGAGACTCGCCCGGCCCCTGGAGAGACTCGCCCGGCCACCGGAGAGACTCGCCCTGCCTCTGGAGAAACTCGCCCGGCCCCTGGGAAGACTCGCCCGGCCTATAAAGAGACTCGCCCGGCCCCTGGAGAGACTCGCCCTGCCTATGGAGAGACTCGCCTGGCCCCTGGAAAGACTCGCCTGGCCTCTGGAGAGACTCGCCCGGCCTCTGGAAAGACTCGCCTGGCCACTGGCGAGACTCACCCGGCCTCTAGAAACACTCGCCCGGCCTATGGAGAGACTCGCCTGGCCCCTGGAAAGACTCGCCCGGCCACTGGGGAGACTCGCCCGGCCTCTGGAAAGACTCGCCTGGCCACTGGGGAGACTCACCCGGCCTCTAGAAACACTCGCCCGGCCTCTGGAGAGACTCACCGGACATCTGTAAAGATTCGCCTGGCCTCTATAGAGATTCGCCCGACCTCTGGAGAGACTCGCCCGGCTCCAGGAGAGACTCGCCCTGCCTCTAGAGAGACTCACCCGTCCCCTGGAGAGACTCGCCCAGCCTATGGAGAGACTTGCCCGGCCTCTGTAGAGACTCACTTGGCCTCTTTAGAGACTCGCCCGGCCTCTTTTTATACTCACCCGCCCTCTGCAGAGACTCGCCCGGCCTCTGGAGAGACTCGCCCGGCGTTTGTAGAGATACGTCCAGCCTCTGGAGAGTCTCGCCTGGCCCCTGGTGAGACTCGCCCGGCCTCTGGAGAGACTCGCCTGGCCACTGGAAAGACTCGCCTGGCCACTGGAGAGATTCGCCCGGCCTCTTGAGAGACTCGCCCGGCCTCTGAAGAGACTCGCCTGGCCCCTGGAGAGACGCGCCTGGCCCCTGGTGAAACTCGCCCGGCCCCTGGAGAGACTCGTCCGGCCCCTGGGAGACTCGCCCTGCCTCTGAAGAGACTTTCCCAGCCTCTGGAGAGACTCGCCCGGCCTTTGGAGTGGCTAGCCCGGCCCCTGGAGAGACTCGACTGGCCCCTGGAGAGACTCGCCCAGCCTCTGGAGAGACTTGCCCCGCCCCTGGAGAGACTCGCCCAGCCTATGGAGAGACTTGCCCGGCCTCTGTAGAGACTCACTTGGCCTCTTTGGAGACACGCCTGGCCTCTTTTTATACTCACCCGCCCTCTGCAGAGACTCGCCCGGCCTCTGGAGAGACTCGCCTGTCCCCTGGAGAGAGACTCGCCCGGCCTCTGGAGAGACTCGCCCGGCGTTTGTAGAGATACGTCCAGCCTCTGGAGAGTGTCGCCTGGCCCCTGGTGAGACTAGCCCGGCCTCTGGAGAGACTCGCCTGGCCACTGGAAAGACTCGCCTGGCCACTGGAGAGATTCGCCCGTCCTCTTGAGAGACTAGCCCGGCCTCTGAAGAGACTCGCCCGGCCCCTGGAGAGACGCGCCTGGCCCCTGGTGAGACTCGCATGGCCTCTTTAGACACTCGCCATGCCTCTACAGAGACCCGCCCAGCCTCTGGAGAGACTCGCCTGGCCTCTGGAAAGACTCGACCGGCCACTGGGGAGATTTGCCCGGCCACTGGGGATACTCGCCCAGCCTCTGGAGAGACTCGCCCGGCCTCTGGAGAGATTCGCCCGTCCTCTTGAGAGACTCGCCCGGCCTCTGAAGAGACTCGCCCGGCCCCTGGATAGACTCGCCTGGCCCCTGGTGAGACTCGCCCGGCCCCTGGAGAGACTCGCCCGGCCCCTGGAGAGACTCGCCCGGCCCCTGGTGAGATTCGCCTGGCCCCTGGAGAGATTCGCTCGGCCTATGGAGAGACTCGCCCGGTCTCTGGAGAGACTCGTCCGGCCTCTGGATTGACTTGCCCGGCCTCTGGAGAGATTCGCCCCTCCTCCGGAGAGATTCGCTCGGCATCTGAAGAGACTCGCCCGGCCCCTGGAGAGATTCGCCTGGCCTATGGAGAGACAAGCCCAGCCTCTGGAAAGACTCGCCCGGCCACTGGGGAGACTCGCCCTTCCTCTGGATAGACCCGCCCGACCCCTGGAGAGACTCGCCCGTCCTCAGGAGAGTTTCGCCTGGCCTCTGGAGAGACTCACCCTGCCTCTGGAGAGACTCGCCCGGCCCCTGTAGAGACTCGCCCGGCCTCTGGAGAGACTCGACCGGCCCCTGGAGACACTCGCCCGGCCTCTGGAAAGACTCGCCCGGCCTCTGCATTGACTCGCCCGGCCTCTGGAGAGACTCGTCCGGCCTCTGGAGAGATTCGCCCTGCCTCCGGAGAGACTCGCCCGGCCTCTGGAGAGACTCGCCCGGCCCCTGGAGAGACTCGCCCGGCCTCTGGAGAGACTAGTCCGGCCTCTGGAGAGACTCGCCCGGCCCCTGGAGAGACTCGCCCGGCCTCTGGAGAGATTCAACCGGTCTCTGGAGAGACTCGCCCGGGCTCTGGAGAGACTCGCCCGGCCTCTGCAGAGACTCGCCCCGCCTGTGGAGAGACTCGCCCGGCCTCTGTAGAGACTCGCCCGGCCCCTGGTGAGACTCGCCCGGCCTCTGGAGAGACTCGCCCTGCTCTGGAGAGATTCGCCCGTCCTCTTGAGACTCGCCCGGCCTCTGGAGAGACTCGCCCGGCCTTTGGAGTGGCTAGCCCGGCCCCTGGAGAGACTCGACTGGCCCCTGGAGAGACTCGCCCAGCCTCTGGAGAGACTTGCCCCGCCCCTGGAGTGACTCGCCCGGCTCCTGGAGAGACTCGCCCTGCCTCTGGAGAGAATCGCCCGGCCCCTGGGAAGACTCGCCCGGCCTCTGGAGAGACTCGCCCGGCCTCTGGGAAGACTCTCTCGGTCTCTGGAGAGACTCGCCCGGCCTCTGGAGAGACTCGCCCTGCCTCTGGTAAGACTCGCCTGGCGTCTGGAGAGACTCGCCCGGCTTCTGGAAAGACTCTCTCGGCCTCTGGAGAGACTCGCCCGACCCCTGGAGAGACTCGCCTGGCCTCTGGAGAGACTCGCCTGTCCCCTGGAGAGAGACTCGCCCGGCCTCTGGAGAGACTCGCCCGGCGTTTGTAGAGATACGTCCAGCCTCTGGAGAGTCTCGCCTGACCCCTGGTGAGACTAGCCCGGCCTCTGGAGAGACTCGCCTGGCCACTGGAAAGACTCGCCTGGCCACTGGAGAGTCGCCCGTCCTCTTAAGAGACTCGCCCGGCCCCTGGAGAGAGGCGCCTGGCCCCTGGTGAGACTCGCCCCGGCCTCTTTAGAGACTCGCCATGCCTCTGCAGAGACTCGCCCAGCCTCTGGAGAGAGTCGCCTGGCCTCTGGAAAGACTCGACCTGCCACTGGGGAGATTTGCCCGGCGACTGCGGATACTCGCCCAGCCTCTGGAGAGACTCTCTCGGCCTCTGGAGAGACTCGCCCGGCCTCTGGAGAGACTCGCCCTGCCTCTGAAAAGACTCGCCTGGCCTCTGGAGAGACTCTCCCGGCTTCTGGAAAGACACTCTCGGCCTCTGGAGAGACTCGCCCGACCCCTGGAGAGACTCGCCTGGCCTCTGGAGAGACTCGCCCGTGCACTGGAGAGAGACTCGCCCGACCTCTGGAGAGACTCGCCCGGCCTTTGTAGAGATACGCCCAGCCTCTGGAGAGACTCGCCCGGCCTCTGTAGAGATTCGCCCGGCATCTGGAGAGACTCGCCCGGCCTCTGGAGAGACTCGCCCGGCCTCTATAGAGATTCGCCCGGCCTCTGGAGAGATTTGCCCGGCTCCTGGAGAGACTCGCCCTGCCTCTAGAGAGACTCGCCCGGCCCCTGGAGAGACTCGCCCGGCTCCTGGAGAGACTCGCCCTGCCTCTGGAGAGACTCGCCCGGCCCCTGGGAAGACTCGCCTGGCCTCTGGAGAGACTCGCCCGGCCTCTGGGAAGACTCTCTCGGCCTCTGGAGAGACTCGCCCAGCCTCTGGAGAGACTCGCCCTGCCTCTGGTAAGACTCGCCTGGCCTCTGGAGAGACTCGCCCGGCTTCTGGAAAGACTCTCTCGGCCTCTGGAGAGACTCGTACGACCCCTGGAGAGACTCGCCTGGCCTCTGGAGAGACTCGCCCGTCCACTGGAGAGAGACTCGCCCGGCCTCTGGATAGACCCGCCCGGCCTTTGTAGAGATACGCCCAGCCTCTGGAGAGACTCGCCCGGCCTCTGGAGAGACTCGCCCGGCCTCCATAGAGATTCGCCCGGCCTCTGGAGAGATTCGCCCGGCTCCTGGAGAGACTCGCCCTGCCTCTAGAGAGACTCGCCCGGCCCCTGGAGAGACTCGCCCTGCCTCTGAAGAGACTCGCCCGGCCCCTGGGAAGACTCGCCCGGCCTCTAAAGAGACTCGCCCGGCCCCTGGAGAGACTCGCCCTGCCTCTGGAGAGACTCTCCCAGCCCCTTTGGAGACTCGCCCGGCCTCTGGAAAGACTCGTCTGGCCACTGGGGAGACTCACCCGACCTCTGTAGAGATTCGCCCGGCCTCTAGAGAGACTCGCCCGGCCTCTATAGAGATTCGCTCGGCCTCTGAAGAGATTCGCCTGGCTACTGGAGAGACTCGCCCTGCCTCTAGAGAGACTCGCCTGGCCCCTGGAGAGTCTCGCCCGGCCCCTGGAGAGACTCGCCCTGCCTCTGGAGAGACTCACCCGGCCCCTGGGATGACTCGCCCGGCCTCTAAAGAGACTCGCACGGCCCCTGGAGAGACTCGCCCTGCCTATGGAGAGACTCGCCTGGCTCCTGGTAAGACTCGACTGGCCTCTGGAGAGACTCGCCCGGCCCCTGGGAAGACGCGCATGGCCTCTGGAGAGACTCGCCCGTCCTCTGGGAAGACTCTCTCGGCCTCTGGAGAGACTCGCCCGGCCTCTGGAAAGACTCGCCCGGCCTTTGGAGTGGCTAGCCCGGCCCCTGGAGAGACTCGCCCAGCCTCTGGAGAGACTTGCCCCGCCCCTGGAGAGACTCGCCCAGCCTATGGAGAAACTTGCCCGGCCTCTGTAGATACTCACTTGGCCTCTTTAGAGACTCGCCCGGCCTCTTTTTATACTCACCCGCCCTCTGCAGAGACTCGCCCGGCCTCTGGAGAGACTCGCCCGGCGTTTGTACTGATACGTCCAGCCTCTGGAGAGTCTCGCCTGGCCCCTGGTGAGACTAGCCCAACCTCTGGAGAGACTCGCCTGGCCACTGGAAAGACTAGCCTGGCCACTGGAGAGATTCGCCCATCCTCTTGAGAGACTCGCCCGGCCTCTGAAGAGACTCGCCCGGCCCCTGGAGAGAGGCGCCTGGCCCCTGGTGAGACTCGCCCGGCCTCTTTAGACACTCGCCATGCCTCTGCAGAGACTCGCCCAGCCTCTGGAGAGACTCGCCTGGCCTCTGGAAAGACTCGACCGGCCACTGGGGAGATTTGCCTGGCCACTGGGGATACTCGCCGAGCCTCTGGAGAGACTCGCCCGGCCTCTGGAGAGATTTGCCCGTCCTCTTGAGAGACTCGCCCGGCCTCTGAAGAGACTCGCCCGGCCCCTGGATAGACTCGCCTGGCCCCTGGTGAAACTCGCCCGGCCCCTGGAGAGACTCGCCCGGCCACTGGAGAGACTCGCCCGGCCCCTGGTGAGACTCGCCTGGCCCCTGGAGAGATTCGCTCGGCCTATGGAGAGACTCGCCCAGTCTCTGGAGAGACTCGTCCGGCCTCTGGATTGACTTGCCCGGCCTCTGGAGAGATTCGCCCTTCCTCCGGAGAGATTCGCTCGGCATCTGAAGAGACTCGCCCGGCCCCTGGAGAGATTCGCCTGGCCTATGGAGAAACAAGCCCAGCCTCTGGAAAGACTCGCCCGGCCACTGGGGAGACTCGCCCTTCCTCTGGATAGACCCGCCCGACCCCTGGAGAGACTCACCCGTCCTCAGGAGAGTTTCGCCTGGCCCCTGGAGAGACTCACCCTGCCTCTGGAGATACTCGCCCGGCCCCTGTAGAGACTCGCACAGCCTCTGGAGAGACTCGACCGGCCCCTGGAGACACTCGCCCGGCCTCTGGAAAGACTCGCCCGGCCTCTGGAGAGATTCGCCCTGCCTCCGGAGAGACTCACCCGACCTCTGTAGAGATTCGCCCGGCCTCTGGAGAGACTCGCCTGGCCTCTATAGAGATTCGCCCGGCCTCTGGAGAGACTCGCCCGGCTCCTGGAGAGACTCGCCCTGCCTCTAGAGAGACTCGCCCGGCCCCTGGAGAGACTCGCCCTCCCCTGGAGAGACTCGCCTTGCCTCTGGATAGACCCGCCCGGCCCCTGGAGAGACTCGCCCGGCTTCTAAAGAGACTCGCCTGGCCCCTGGAGAGACTCGCCCTGCCTCTGTAGAGACTCGCCCGGCCCCTGGAAAGACTCGCCCGGCCTCTGGAGAGACTCGCCCGGCCACTGGAAAGACTCGCCTGGCCTATGGAGAGACTCGCCCTGCCTCTGGAAAGACTCGCCCGGCCACTGGGGAGGCTAGCCAGGCCCCTGGAGAGACTCGCCCGGCCCCTGGAGAGACTCGCCCGGCCTCTGGAAAGACTCGCCCGGCCACTGGGGAGACTCGCCCGGCCTCTGGAAAGACTCGCCTGGCCACTGGGCAGACTCACCCGGCCTCTGGAAACACTCGCCCGGCCTCTGAAGAGACTCACCCGACCTCTGGAGAGATTCGCCCGGCCTCTGGAGAGACTCGCACGGCCTCTATGGAGATTCGCCCGGCCTCTGGAGAGACTCGCCTGGCTCCTGGAGAGACTCGCCCTGCCTCTGGAGAGACTCGCCCGGCCCCTGGACAGACTCGCCCAACCCCTGGAGAAACTCGCCCGGCCTCTGGAGAGACTCGCCTGGTCTCTAAAGAGACTCTCCCGGCCCCTGGAGAGACTCGCCCGGCCCCTGGAGAGACTCGCCCTGCCTCTGGAGAGACTCGCCTGGCCTCTGGAAAGACTCGCCTGGCCACTGGGGAGACTCGCCCGACCTCTGGAGAGATTCTCCCGGCCTCAGGAGAGATTCGCCCTTCCTCCGGAGAGATTCGCTCGGCATCTGAAGAGACTCGCCCGGCCCCTGGAGAGATTCGCCTGGCCTATGGAGAGACAAGCCCAGCCTCTGGAAAGACTCGCCCGGCCACTGGGGAGACTCGCCCTTCCTCTGGATAGACCCGCCCGACCCCTGGAGAGACTCGCCCGTCCTCAGGAGAGTTTCGCCTGGCCCCTGGAGAGACTCACCCTGCCTCTGGAGAGACTCGCCCGGCCCCTGTAGAGACTCGCCCGGCCTCTGGAGAGACTCGACCGGCCCCTGGAAACACTCGCCCGGCCTCTGGAAAGACTCGCCCGGCCTCTGCATTGACTCGCCCGGCCTCTGGAGAGACTCGTCCGGCCTCTGGAGAGATTCGCCCTGCCTCCGGAGAGACTCGCCCGGCCTCTGGAGAGACTCGCCCGGCCCCTGGAGAGACTCGCCCGGCCTCTGGAGAGACTAGTCCGGCCTCTGGAGAGACTCGCCCGGCCCCTGGAGAGACTCGCCCGGCCTCTGGAGAGATTCGCCCGGTCTCTGGAGAGACTCGCCCGGGCTCTGGAGAGACTCGCCCGGCCTCTGTAGAGACTCGCCCCGCCTGTGGAGAGACTCGCCCGGCCTCTGTAGAGACTCGCCCGGCCCCTGGTGAGACTCGCCCGGCCTCTGGAGAGACTCGCCCTGCTCTGGAGAGATTCGCCCGTCCTCTTGAGACTCGCCCGGCCTCTGGAGAGACTCGCCCGGCCTTTGAAGTGGCTAGCCCGGCCCCTGGAGAGACTCGACTGGCCCCTGGAGAGACTCGCCCAGCCTCTGGAGAGACTTGCCCCGCCCCTGGAGTGACTCGCCCGGCCTCTGGAGAGACTCGCCCGACCTCTATAGAGATGCGCCCATCCTCTATAGAGATTCGCCCGACCTCTGGAGAGATTCGCCTGGCTCCTGGAGAGACTCTCCCTGCCTCTAGATAGACTCGCCCGGCCCCTGGAGAGACTCGCCCGGCCCCTGGAGAGACTCGCCCGGCTCCTGGAGAGACTCGCCCTGCCTCTGGAGAGAATCGCCCGGCCCCTGGGAAGACTCGCCCGGCCTCTGGAGAGACTCGCCCGGCCTCTGGGAAGACTCTCTCGGCCTCTGGAGAGACTCGCCCGGCCTCTGGAGAGACTCGCCCTGCCTCTGGTAAGACTCGCCTGGCCTCTGGAGAGACTCGCCCGGCTTCTGGAAAGACTCTCTCGGCCTCTGGAGAGAATCGCCCGGCCCCTGGAGAGACTCGCCCGGCCTCTGGAAAGACTCGCCCTGCCTCTGGTAAGACTCGCCCTGCCTCTGGAAAGACTCGCCCGGCCACTGGGGAGGCTAGCCAGGCCCCTGGAGAGACTCGCCCGGCCCCTGGAGAGACTCGCCCGGCCTCTGGAAAGACTCGCCCGGCCACTGGGGAGACTCGCCCGGCCTCTGGAAAGACTCGCCTGGCCACTGGGCAGACTCACCCGGCCTCTGGAAACACTCGCCCGGCCTCTGGAGAGACTCACCCGACCTCTGGAGAGATTCGCCCGGTCTCTGGAGAGACTCGCACGGCCTCTATGGAGATTCGCCCGGCCTCTGGAGAGACTCGCCTGGCTCCTGGAGAGACTCGCCCTGCCTCTGGAGAGACTCGCCCGGCCCCTGGACAGACTCGCCCAACCCCTGGAGAAACTCGCCCGGCCTTTGGAGAGACTCGCCTGGTCTCTAAAGAGACTCTCCCGGCCCCTGGAGAGACTCGCCCGGCCCCTGGAGAGACTCGCCCTGCCTCTGGAGAGACTCGCCTGGCCTCTGGAAAGACTCGCCTGGCCACTGGGGAGACTCACCCGACCTCTGGAGAGATTCTCCCGGCCTCTGGAGAGATTCGCCCTTCCTCCGGAGAGATTCGCTCGGCATCTGAAGAGACTCGCCCGGCCCCTGGAGAGATTCGCCTGGCCTATGGAGAGACAAGCCCAGCCTCTGGAAAGACTCGCCCGGCCACTGGGGAGACTCGCCCTTCCTCTGGATAGACCTGCCCGACCCCTGGAGAGACTCGCCCGTCCTCAGGAGAGTTTCGCCTGGCCCCTGGAGAGACTCACCCTGCCTCTGGAGAGACTCGCCCGGCCCCTGTAGAGACTCGCCCGGCCTCTGGAGAGACTCGACCGGCCCCTGGAGACACTCGCCCGGCCTCTGGAAAGACTCGCCCGGCCTCTGCATTGACTCGCCCGTCCTCTGGAGAGACTCGTCCGGCCTCTGGAGAGATTCGCCCTGCCTCCGGAGAGACTCGCCCGGCCTCTGGAGAGACTCGCCCGGCCCCTGGAGAGACTCGCCCGGCCTCTGGAGAGATTCGCCCGGTCTCTGGAGAGACTCGCCCGGGCTCTGGAGAGACTCGCCCGGCCTCTGTAGAGACTCGCCCCGCCTGTGGAGAGACTCGCCCGGCCTCTGTAGAGACTCGCCCGGCCCCTGGTGAGACTCGCCCGGCCTCTGGAGAGACTCGCCCTGCTCTGGAGAGATTCGCCCGTCCTCTTGAGACTCGCCCGGCCTCTGGAGAGACTCGCCCGGCCTTTGGAGTGGCTAGCCCGGCCCCTGGAGAGACTCGACTGGCCCCTGGAGAGACTCGCCCAGCCTCTGGAGAGACTTGCCCCGCCCCTGGAGTGACTCGCCCGGCCTCTGGAGAGACTCGCCCGACCTCTATAGAGATGCGCCCGTCCTCTATAGAGATTCGCCCGACCTCTGGAGAGATTCGCCTGGCTCCTGGAGAGACTCTCCCTGCCTCTAGATAGACTCGCCCGGCCCCTGGAGAGACTCGCCCGGCCCCTGGAGAGACTCGCCCGGCTCCTGGAGAGACTCGCCCTGCCTCTGGAGAGAATCGCCCGGCCCCTGGGAAGACTCGCCCGGCCTCTGGAGAGACTCGCCCGGCCTCTGGGAAGACTCTCTTTGCCTCTGGAGAGACTCGCCCGGCCTCTGGAGAGACTCGCCCTGCCTCTGGTAAGACTCGCCTGTCCCCTGGAGAGAGACTCGCCCGGCCTCTGGAGAGACTCGCCCGGCGTTTGTAGAGATACGTCCAGCCTCTGGAGAGTCTCGCCTGACCCCTGGTGAGACTAGCCCGGCCTCTGGAGAGACTCGCCCGGCCTCTGGGAAGACTCTCTCGGCCTCTGGAGAGACTCGCCCGACCCCTGGAGAGACTCGCCTGGCCTCTGGAGAGACTCGCCTGTCCCCTGGAGAGAGACTCGCCCGGCCTCTGGAGAGACTCGCCCGGCGTTTGTAGAGATACGTCCAGCCTCTGGAGAGTCTCGCCTGACCCCTGGTGAGACTAGCCCGGCCTCTGGAGAGACTCGCCTGGCCACTGGAAAGACTCGCCTGGCCACTGGAGAGTCGCCCGTCCTCTTGAGAGACTCGCCCGGCCCCTGGAGAGAGGCGCCTGGCCCCTGGTGAGACTCGCCCGGCCTCTTTAGAGACTCGCCATGCCTCTGCAGAGACTCGCCCAGCCTCTGGAGAGAGTCGCCTGGCCTCTGGAAAGACTCGACCTGCCACTGGGGAGATTTGCCCGGCCACTGGGGATACTCGCCCAGCCTCTGGAGAGACTCTCTCGGCCTCTGGAGAGACTCGCCCGGCCTCTGGAGAGACTCGCCCTGCCTCTGAAAAGACTTGCCTGGCCTCTGGAGAGACTCGCCCGGCTTCTGGAAAGACTCTCTCGGCCTCTGGAGAGACTCGCCCGACCCCTGGAGAGACTCGCCTGGCCTCTGGAGAGACTCGCCCGTGCACTGGAGAGAGACTCGCCCGACCTCTGGAGAGACTCGCCCGGCCTTTGTAGAGATACGCCCAGCCTCTGGAGAGACTCGCCCGGCCTCTGTAGAGATTCGCCCGGCATCTGGAGAGACTCGCCCGGCCTCTGGAGAGACTCACCCGGCCTCTATAGAGATTCGCCCGGCCTCTGGAGAGATTTGCCCGGCTCCTGGAGAGACTCGCCCTGCCTCTAGAGAGACTCGCCCGGCCCCTGGAGAGACTCGACTGGCCCCTGGAGAGACTCGCCCAGCCTCTGGAGAGACTTGCCCCGCCCCTGGAGTGACTCGCCCGGCCTCTGGAGAGACTCGCCCGACCTCTATAGAGATGCGCCCGTCCTCTATAGAGATTCGCCCGACCTCTGGAGAGATTCGCCTGGCTCCTGGAGAGACTCTCCCTGCCTCTAGATAGACTCGCCCGGCCCCTGGAGAGACTCGCCCGGCCCCTGGAGAGACTCGCCCGGCTCCTGGAGAGACTCGCCCTGCCTCTGGAGAGACTCGCCCGGCCTCTATAGAGATTCGCACGGCCTCTGGAGAGATTTGCCCGGCTCCTGGAGAGACTCGCCCTGCCTCTAGAGAGACTCGCCCGGCCCCTGGAGAGACTCGCCCGGCTCCTGGAGAGACTCGCCCTGCCTCTGGAGAGACTCGCCCGGCCCCTGGGAAGACTCGCCTGGCCTCTGGAGAGACTCGCCCGGCCTCTGGGAAGACTCTCTCGGCCTCTGGAGAGACTCGCCCAGCCTCTGGAGAGACTCGCCCTGCCTCTGGTAAGACTCGCCTGTCCCCTGGAGAGAGACTCGCCCGGCCTCTGGAGAGACTCGCCCGGCGTTTGTAGAGATACGTCCAGCCTCTGGAGAGTCTCGCCTGACCCCTGGTGAGACTAGCCCGGCCTCTGGAGAGACTCGCCCGGCCTCTGGGAAGACTCTCTCGGCCTCTGGAGAGACTCGCCCGACCCCTGGAGAGACTCGCCTGGCCTCTGGAGAGACTCGCCTGTCCCCTGGAGAGAGACTCGCCCGGCCTCTGGAGAGACTCGCCCGGCGTTTGTAGAGATACGTCCAGCCTCTGGAGAGATTCGCCTGGCTCCTGGAGAGACTCTCCCTGCCTCTAGATAGACTCGCCCGGCCCCTGGAGAGACTCGCCCGGCCCCTGGAGAGACTCGCCCGGCTCCTGGAGAGACTCGCCCTGCCTCTGGAGAGAATCGCCCGGCCCCTGGGAAGACTCGCCCGGCCTCTGGAGAGACTCGCCCGGCCTCTGGGAAGACTCTCTCGGCCTCTGGAGAGACTCGCCCGGCCTCTGGAGAGACTCGCCCTGCCTCTGGTAAGACTCGCCTGTCCCCTGGAGAGAGACTCGCCCGGCCTCTGGAGAGACTCGCCCGGCGTTTGTAGAGATACGTCCAGCCTCTGGAGAGTCTCGCCTGACCCCTGGTGAGACTAGCCCGGCCTCTGGAGAGACTCGCCCGGCCTCTGGGAAGACTCTCTCGGCCTCTGGAGAGACTCGCCCGACCCCTGGAGAGACTCGCCTGGCCTCTGGAGAGACTCGCCTGTCCCCTGGAGAGAGACTCGCCCGGCCTCTGGAGAGACTCGCCCGGCGTTTGTAGAGATACGTCCAGCCTCTGGAGAGTCTCGCCTGACCCCTGGTGAGACTAGCCCGGCCTCTGGAGAGACTCGCCTGGCCACTGGAAAGACTCGCCTGGCCACTGGAGAGTCGCCCGTCCTCTTGAGAGACTCGCCCGGCCCCTGGAGAGAGGCGCCTGGCCCCTGGTGAGACTCGCCCGGCCTCTTTAGAGACTCGCCATGCCTCTGCAGAGACTCGCCCAGCCTCTGGAGAGAGTCGCCTGGCCTCTGGAAAGACTCGACCTGCCACTGGGGAGATTTGCCCGGCCACTGGGGATACTCGCCCAGCCTCTGGAGAGACTCTCTCGGCCTCTGGAGAGACTCGCCCGGCCTCTGGAGAGACTCGCCCTGCCTCTGAAAAGACTTGCCTGGCCTCTGGAGAGACTCGCCCGGCTTCTGGAAAGACTCTCTCGGCCTCTGGAGAGACTCGCCCGACCCCTGGAGAGACTCGCCTGGCCTCTGGAGAGACTCGCCCGTGCACTGGAGAGAGACTCGCCCGACCTCTGGAGAGACTCGCCCGGCCTTTGTAGAGATACGCCCAGCCTCTGGAGAGACTCGCCCGGCCTCTGTAGAGATTCGCCCGGCATCTGGAGAGACTCGCCCGGCCTCTGGAGAGACTCGCCCGGCCTCTATAGAGATTCGCCCGGCCTCTGGAGAGATTTGCCCGGCTCCTGGAGAGACTCGCCCTGCCTCTAGAGAGACTCGCCCGGCCCCTGGAGAGACTCGACTGGCCCCTGGAGAGACTCGCCCAGCCTCTGGAGAGACTTGCCCCGCCCCTGGAGTGACTCGCCCGGCCTCTGGAGAGACTCGCCCGACCTCTATAGAGATGCGCCCGTCCTCTATAGAGATTCGCCCGACCTCTGGAGAGATTCGCCTGGCTCCTGGAGAGACTCTCCCTGCCTCTAGATAGACTCGCCCGGCCCCTGGAGAGACTCGCCCGGCCCCTGGAGAGACTCGCCCGGCTCCTGGAGAGACTCGCCCTGCCTCTGGAGAGACTCGCCCGGCCTCTATAGAGATTCGCCCGGCCTCTGGAGAGATTTGCCCGGCTCCTGGAGAGACTCGCCCTGCCTCTAGAGAGACTCGCCCGGCCCCTGGAGAGACTCGCCCGGCTCCTGGAGAGACTTGCCCTGCCTCTGGAGAGACTCGCCCGGCCCCTGGGAAGACTCGCCTGGCCTCTGGAGAGACTCGCCCGGCCTCTGGGAAGACTCTCTCGGCCTCTGGAGAGACTCGCCCAGCCTCTGGAGAGACTCGCCCTGCCTCTGGTAAGACTCGCCTGGCCTCTGGAGAGACTCGCCCGGCTTCTGGAAAGACTCTCTCGGCCTCTGGAGAGACTCGTACGACCCCTGGAGAGACTCGCCTGGCCTCTGGAGAGACTCGCCCGTCCACTGGAGAGAGACTCGCCCGGCCTCTGGATAGACCCGCCCGGCCTTTGTAGAGATACGCCCAGCCTCTGGAGAGACTCGCCCGGCCTCTGGAGAGACTCGCCCGGCCTCCATAGAGATTCGCCCGGCCTCTGGAGAGATTCGCCCGGCTCCTGGAGAGACTCGCCCTGCCTCTAGAGAGACTCGCCCGGCCCCTGGAGAGACTCGCCCTGCCTCTGAAGAGACTCGCCCGGCCCCTGGGAAGACTCGCCCGGCCTCTAAAGAGACTCGCCCGGCCCCTGGAGAGACTCGCCCTGCCTCTGGAGAGACTCGCCCAGCCCCTGTGGAGACTCGCCCGGCCTCTGGAAAGACTCGCCTGGCCACTGGGGAGACTCACCCGACCTCTGTAGAGATTCGCCCGGCCTCTAGAGAGACTCGCCCGGCCTCTATAGAGATTCGCTCGGCCTCTGAAGAGATTCGCCTGGCTCCTGGAGAGACTCGCCCTGCCTCTAGAGAGACTCGCCTGGCCCCTGGAGAGTCTCGCCCGGCCCCTGGAGAGACTCGCCCTGCCTCTGGAGAGACTCACCCGGCCCCTGGGATGACTCGCCCGGCCTCTAAAGAGACTCGCACGGCCCCTGGAGAGACTCGCCCTGCCTATGGAGAGACTCGCCTGGCCCCTGGTAAGACTCGACTGGCCTCTGGAGAGACTCGCCCGGCCCCTGGGAAGACGCGCATGGCCTCTGGAGAGACTCGCCCGTCCTCTGGGAAGACTCTCTCGGCCTCTGGAGAGACTCGCCCGGCCTCTGGAAAGACTCGCCCGGCCTTTGGAGTGGCTAGCCCGGCCCCTGGAGAGACTCGCCCAGCCTCTGGAGAGACTTGCCCCGCCCCTGGAGAGACTCGCCCAGCCTATGGAGAAACTTGCCTGGCCTCTGTAGATACTCACTTGGCCTCTTTAGAGACTCGCCCGGCCTCTTTTTATACTCACCCGCCCTCTGCAGAGACTCGCCCGGCCTCTGGAGAGACTCGCCCGGCGTTTGTACTGATACGTCCAGCCTCTGGAGAGTCTCGCCTGGCCCCTGGTGAGACTAGCCCAACCTCTGGAGAGACTCGCCTGGCCACTGGAAAGACTAGCCTGGCCACTGGAGAGATTCGCCCATCCTCTTGAGAGACTCGCCCGGCCTCTGAAGAGACTCGCCCGGCCCCTGGAGAGAGGCGCCTGGCCCCTGGTGAGACTCGCCCGGCCTTTTTAGACACTCGCCATGCCTCTGCAGAGACTCGCCCAGCCTCTGGAGAGACTCGCCTGGCCTCTGGAAAGACTCGACCGGCCACTGGGGAGATTTGCCTGGCCACTGGGGATACTCGCCGAGCCTCTGGAGAGACACGCCCGGCCTCTGGAGAGATTTGCCCGTCCTCTTGAGAGACTCGCCCGGCCTCTGAAGAGACTCGCCCGGCCCCTGGATAGACTCGCCTGGCCCCTGGTGAAACTCGCCCGGCCCCTGGAGAGACTCGCCCGGCCACTGGAGAGACTCGCCCGGCCCCTGGTGAGACTCGCCTGGCCCCTGGAGAGATTCGCTCGGCCTATGGAGAGACTCGCCCAGTCTCTGGAGAGACTCGTCCGGCCTCTGGATTGACTTGCCCGGCCTCTGGAGAGATTCGCCCTTCCTCCGGAGAGATTCGCTCGGCATCTGAAGAGACTCGCCCGGCCCCTGGAGAGATTCGCCTGGCCTATGGAGAGACAAGCCCAGCCTCTGGAAAGACTCGCCCGGCCACTGGGGAGACTCGCCCTTCCTCTGGATAGACCCGCCCGACCCCTGGAGAGACTCACCCGTCCTCAGGAGAGTTTCGCCTGGCCCCTGGAGAGACTCACCCTGCCTCTGGAGATACTCGCCCGGCCCCTGTAGAGACTCGCACAGCCTCTGGAGAGACTCGACCGGCCCCTGGAGACACTCGCCCGGCCTCTGGAAAGACTCGCCCGGCCTCTGGAGAGATTCGCCCTGCCTCCGGAGAGACTCACCCGACCTCTGTAGAGATTCGCCCGGCCTCTGGAGAGACTCGCCTGGCCTCTATAGAGATTCGCCCGGCCTCTGGAGAGACTCGCCCGGCTCCTGGAGAGACTCGCCCTGCCTCTAGAGAGACTCGCCCGGCCCCTGGAGAGACTCGCCCGTCCCCTGGAGAGACTCGCCTTGCCTCTGGATAGACCCGCCCGGCCCCTGGAGAGACTCGCCCGGCTTCTAAAGAGACTCGCCTGGCCCCTGGAGAGACTCGCCCTGCCTCTGTAGAGACTCGCCCGGCCCCTGGAAAGACTCGCCCGGCCTCTGGAGAGACTCGCCCGGCCACTGGAAAGACTCGCCCGGCCTATGGAGAGACTCGCCCTGCCTCTGGAAAGACTCGCCCGGCCACTGGGGAGGCTAGCCAGGCCCCTGGAGAGACTCGCCCGGCCCCTGGAGAGACTCGCCCGGCCTCTGGAAAGACTCGCCCGGCCACTGGGGAGACTCGCCCGGCCTCTGGAAAGACTCGCCTGGCCACTGGGCAGACTCACCCGGCCTCTGGAAACACTCGCCCGGCCTCTGGAGAGACTCACCCGACCTCTGGAGAGATTCGCCCGGCCTCTGGAGAGACTCGCATGGCCTCTATGGAGATTCGCCCGGCCTCTGGAGAGACTCGCCTGGCTCCTGGAGAGACTCGCCCTGCCTCTGGAGAGACTCGCCCGGCCCCTGGACAGACTCGCCCAACCCCTGGAGAAACTCGCCCGGCCTCTGGAGAGACTCGCCTGGTCTCTAAAGAGACTCTCCCGGCCCCTGGAGAGACTCGCCCGGCCCCTGGAGAGACTCGCCCTGCCTCTGGAGAGACTCGCCTGGCCTCTGGAAAGACTCGCCTGGCCACTGGGGAGACTCGCCCGACCTCTGGAGAGATTCTCCCGGCCTCTGGAGAGATTCGCCCTTCCTCCGGAGAGATTCGCTCGGCATCTGAAGAGACTCGCCCGGCCCCTGGAGAGATTCGCCTGGCCTATGGAGAGACAAGCCCAGCCTCTGGAAAGACTCGCCCGGCCACTGGGGAGACTCGCCCTTCCTCTGGATAGACCCGCCCGACCCCTGGAGAGACTCGCCCGTCCTCAGGAGAGTTTCGCCTGGCCCCTGGAGAGACTCACCCTGCCTCTGGAGAGACTCGCCCGGCCCCTGTAGAGACTCGCCCGGCCTCTGGAGAGACTCGACCGGCCCCTGGAGACACTCGCCCGGCCTCTGGAAAGACTCGCCCGGCCTCTGCATTGACTCGCCCGGCCTCTGGAGAGACTCGTCCGGCCTCTGGAGAGATTCGCCCTGCCTCCGGAGAGACTCGCCCGGCCTCTGGAGAGACTCGCCCGGCCCCTGGAGAGACTCGCCCGGCCTCTGGAGAGACTAGTCCGGCCTCTGGAGAGACTCGCCCGGCCCCTGGAGAGACTCGCCCGGCCTCTGGAGAGATTCGCCCGGTCTCTGGAGAGACTCGCCCGGGCTCTGGAGAGACTCGCCCGGCCTCTGTAGAGACTCGCCCCGCCTGTGGAGAGACTCGCCCGGCCTCTGTAGAGACTCGCCCGGCCCCTGGTGAGACTCGCCCGGCCTCTGGAGAGACTCGCCCTGCTCTGGAGAGATTCGCCCGTCCTCTTGAGACTCGCCCGGCCTCTGGAAAGACTCGCCCGGCCTTTGGAGTGGCTAGCCCGGCCCCTGGAGAGACTCGACTGGCCCCTGGAGAGACTCGCCCAGCCTCTGGAGAGACTTGCCCCACCCCTGGAGTGACTCGCCCGGCCTCTGGAGAGACTCGCCCGACCTCTATAGAGATGCGCCCATCCTCTATAGAGATTCGCCCGACCTCTGGAGAGATTCGCCTGGCTCCTGGAGAGACTCTCCCTGCCTCTAGATAGACTCGCCCGGCCCCTGGAGAGACTCGCCCGGCCCCTGGAGAGACTCGCCCGGCTCCTGGAGAGACTCGCCCTGCCTCTGGAGAGAATCGCCCGGCCCCTGGGAAGACTCGCCCGGCCTCTGGAGAGACTCGCCCGACCTCTGGGAAGACTCTCTCGGCCTCTGGAGAGACTCGCCCGGCCTCTGGAGAGACTCGCCCTGCCTCTGGTAAGACTCGCCTGGCCTCTGGAGAGACTCGCCCGGCTTCTGGAAAGACTCTCTCGGCCTCTGGAGAGAATCGCCCGGCCCCTGGGAAGACTCGCCCGGCCTCTGGAGAGACTCGCCCGGCCTCTGGGAAGACTCTCTCGGCCTCTGGAGAGACTCGCCCGGCCTCTGGAGAGACTCGCCCTGCCTCTGGTAAGACTCGCCCTGCCTCTGGAAAGACTCGCCCGGCCACTGGGGAGGCTAGCCAGGCCCCTGGAGAGACTCGACTGGCCCCTGGAGAGACTCGCCCAGCCTCTGGAGAGACTTGCCCCGCCCCTGGAGTGACTCGCCCGGCCTCTGGAGAGACTCGCCCGACCTCTATAGAGATGCGCCCATCCTCTATAGAGATTCGCCCGACCTCTGGAGAGATTCGCCTGGCTCCTGGAGAGACTCTCCCTGCCTCTAGATAGACTCGCCCGGCCCCTGGAGAGACTCGCCCGGCCCCTGGAGAGACTCGCCCGGCTCCTGGAGAGACTCGCCCTGCCTCTGGAGAGAATCGCCCGGCCCCTGGGAAGACTCGCCCGGCCTCTGGAGAGACTCGCCCGACCTCTGGGAAGACTCTCTCGGCCTCTGGAGAGTCTCGCCCGGCCTCTGGAGAGACTCGCCCGACCTCTGGGAAGACTCTCTCGGCCTCTGGAGAGACTCGCCCGGCCTCTGGAAAGACTCGCCCGGCCACTGGGGAGACTCGCCCTTCCTCTGGATAGACCCGCCCGACCCCTGGAGAGACTCGCCCGTCCTCAGGAGAGTTTCGCCTGGCCCCTGGAGAGACTCACCCTGCCTCTGGAGAGACTCGCCCGGCCCCTGTAGAGACTCGCCCGGCCTCTGGAGAGACTCGACCGGCCCCTGGAGACACTCGCCCGGCCTCTGGAAAGACTCGCCCGGCCTCTGCATTGACTCGCCCGGCCTCTGGAGAGACTCGTCCGGCCTCTGGAGAGATTCGCCCTGCCTCCGGAGAGACTCGCCCGGCCTCTGGAGAGACTCGCCCGGCCCCTGGAGAGACTCGCCCGGCCTCTGGAGAGACTAGTCCGGCCTCTGGAGAGACTCGCCCGGCCCCTGGAGAGACTCGCCCGGCCTCTGGAGAGATTCGCCCGGTCTCTGGAGAGACTCGCCCGGGCTCTGGAGAGACTCGCCCGGCCTCTGTAGAGACTCGCCCCGCCTGTGGAGAGACTCGCCCGGCCTCTGTAGAGACTCGCCCGGCCCCTGGTGAGACTCGCCCGGCCTCTGGAGAGACTCGCCCTGCTCTGGAGAGATTCGCCCGTCCTCTTGAGACTCGCCCGGCCTCTGGAGAGACTCGCCCGGCCTTTGGAGTGGCTAGCCCGGCCCCTGGAGAGACTCGACTGGCCCCTGGAGAGACTCGCCCAGCCTCTGGAGAGACTTGCCCCGCCCCTGGAGTGACTCGCCCGGCCTCTGGAGAGACTCGCCCGACCTCTATAGAGATGCGCCCGTCCTCTATAGAGATTCGCCCGACCTCTGGAGAGATTCGCCTGGCTCCTGGAGAGACTCTCCCTGCCTCTAGATAGACTCGCCCGGCCCCTGGAGAGACTCGCCCGGCCCCTGGAGAGACTCGCCCGGCTCCTGGAGAGACTCGCCCTGCCTCTGGAGAGAATCGCCCGGCCCCTGGGAAGACTCGCCCGGCCTCTGGAGAGACTCGCCCGGCCTCTGGGAAGACTCTCTCGGCCTCTGGAGAGACTCGCCCGGCCTCTGGAGAGACTCGCCCTGCCTCTGGTAAGACTCGCCTGTCCCCTGGAGAGAGACTCGCCCGGCCTCTGGAGAGACTCGCCCGGCGTTTGTAGAGATACGTCCAGCCTCTGGAGAGTCTCGCCTGACCCCTGGTGAGACTAGCCCGGCCTCTGGAGAGACTCGCCCGGCCTCTGGGAAGACTCTCTCGGCCTCTGGAGAGACTCGCCCGACCCCTGGAGAGACTCGCCTGGCCTCTGGAGAGACTCGCCTGTCCCCTGGAGAGAGACTCGCCCGGCCTCTGGAGAGACTCGCCCGGCGTTTGTAGAGATACGTCCAGCCTCTGGAGAGTCTCGCCTGACCCCTGGTGAGACTAGCCCGGCCTCTGGAGAGACTCGCCTGGCCACTGGAAAGACTCGCCTGGCCACTGGAGAGTCGCCCGTCCTCTTGAGAGACTCGCCCGGCCCCTGGAGAGAGGCGCCTGGCCCCTGGTGAGACTCGCCCGGCCTCTTTAGAGACTCGCCATGCCTCTGCAGAGACTCGCCCAGCCTCTGGAGAGAGTCGCCTGGCCTCTGGAAAGACTCGACCTGCCACTGGGGAGATTTGCCCGGCCACTGGGGATACTCGCCCAGCCTCTGGAGAGACTCTCTCGGCCTCTGGAGAGACTCGCCCGGCCTCTGGAGAGACTCGCCCTGCCTCTGAAAAGACTTGCCTGGCCTCTGGAGAGACTCGCCCGGCTTCTGGAAAGACTCTCTCGGCCTCTGGAGAGACTCGCCCGACCCCTGGAGAGACTCGCCTGGCCTCTGGAGAGACTCGCCCGTGCACTGGAGAGAGACTCGCCCGACCTCTGGAGAGACTCGCCCGGCCTTTGTAGAGATACGCCCAGCCTCTGGAGAGACTCGCCCGGCCTCTGTAGAGATTCGCCCGGCATCTGGAGAGACTCGCCCGGCCTCTGGAGAGACTCGCCCGGCCTCTATAGAGATTCGCCCGGCCTCTGGAGAGATTTGCCCGGCTCCTGGAGAGACTCGCCCTGCCTCTAGAGAGACTCGCCCGGCCCCTGGAGAGACTCGACTGGCCCCTGGAGAGACTCGCCCAGCCTCTGGAGAGACTTGCCCCGCCCCTGGAGTGACTCGCCCGGCCTCTGGAGAGACTCGCCCGACCTCTATAGAGATGCGCCCGTCCTCTATAGAGATTCGCCCGACCTCTGGAGAGATTCGCCTGGCTCCTGGAGAGACTCTCCCTGCCTCTAGATAGACTCGCCCGGCCCCTGGAGAGACTCGCCCGGCCCCTGGAGAGACTCGCCCGGCTCCTGGAGAGACTCGCCCTGCCTCTGGAGAGACTCGCCCGGCCTCTATAGAGATTCGCCCGGCCTCTGGAGAGATTTGCCCGGCTCCTGGAGAGACTCGCCCTGCCTCTAGAGAGACTCGCCCGGCCCCTGGAGAGACTCGCCCGGCTCCTGGAGAGACTCGCCCTGCCTCTGGAGAGACTCGCCCGGCCCCTGGGAAGACTCGCCTGGCCTCTGGAGAGACTCGCCCGGCCTCTGGGAAGACTCTCTCGGCCTCTGGAGAGACTCGCCCAGCCTCTGGAGAGACTCGCCCTGCCTCTGGTAAGACTCGCCTGGCCTCTGGAGAGACTCGCCCGGCTTCTGGAAAGACTCTCTCGGCCTCTGGAGAGACTCGTACGACCCCTGGAGAGACTCGCCTGGCCTCTGGAGAGACTCGCCCGTCCACTGGAGAGAGACTCGCCCGGCCTCTGGATAGACCCGCCCGGCCTTTGTAGAGATACGCCCAGCCTCTGGAGAGACTCGCCCGGCCTCTGGAGAGACTCGCCCGGCCTCCATAGAGATTCGCCCGGCCTCTGGAGAGATTCGCCCGGCTCCTGGAGAGACTCGCCCTGCCTCTAGAGAGACTCGCCCGGCCCCTGGAGAGACTCGCCCTGCCTCTGAAGAGACTCGCCCGGCCCCTGGGAAGACTCGCCCGGCCTCTAAAGAGACTCGCCCGGCCCCTGGAGAGACTCGCCCTGCCTCTGGAGAGACTCGCCCAGCCCCTGTGGAGACTCGCCCGGCCTCTGGAAAGACTCGCCTGGCCACTGGGGAGACTCACCCGACCTCTGTAGAGATTCGCCCGGCCTCTAGAGAGACTCGCCCGGCCTCTATAGAGATTCGCTCGGCCTCTGAAGAGATTCGCCTGGCTCCTGGAGAGACTCGCCCTGCCTCTAGAGAGACTCGCCTGGCCCCTGGAGAGTCTCGCCCGGCCCCTGGAGAGACTCGCCCTGCCTCTGGAGAGACTCACCCGGCCCCTGGGATGACTCGCCCGGCCTCTAAAGAGACTCGCACGGCCCCTGGAGAGACTCGCCCTGCCTATGGAGAGACTCGCCTGGCCCCTGGTAAGACTCGACTGGCCTCTGGAGAGACTCGCCCGGCCCCTGGGAAGACGCGCATGGCCTCTGGAGAGACTCGCCCGTCCTCTGGGAAGACTCTCTCGGCCTCTGGAGAGACTCGCCCGGCCTCTGGAAAGACTCGCCCGGCCTTTGGAGTGGCTAGCCCGGCCCCTGGAGAGACTCGCCCAGCCTCTGGAGAGACTTGCCCCGCCCCTGGAGAGACTCGCCCAGCCTATGGAGAAACTTGCCCGGCCTCTGTAGATACTCACTTGGCCTCTTTAGAGACTCGCCCGGCCTCTTTTTATACTCACCCGCCCTCTGCAGAGACTCGCCCGGCCTCTGGAGAGACTCGCCCGGCGTTTGTACTGATACGTCCAGCCTCTGGAGAGTCTCGCCTGGCCCCTGGTGAGACTAGCCCAACCTCTGGAGAGACTCGCCTGGCCACTGGAAAGACTAGCCTGGCCACTGGAGAGATTCGCCCATCCTCTTGAGAGACTCGCCCGGCCTCTGAAGAGACTCGCCCGGCCCCTGGAGAGAGGCGCCTGGCCCCTGGTGAGACTCGCCCGGCCTTTTTAGACACTCGCCATGCCTCTGCAGAGACTCGCCCAGCCTCTGGAGAGACTCGCCTGGCCTCTGGAAAGACTCGACCGGCCACTGGGGAGATTTGCCTGGCCACTGGGGATACTCGCCGAGCCTCTGGAGAGACACGCCCGGCCTCTGGAGAGATTTGCCCGTCCTCTTGAGAGACTCGCCCGGCCTCTGAAGAGACTCGCCCGGCCCCTGGATAGACTCGCCTGGCCCCTGGTGAAACTCGCCCGGCCCCTGGAGAGACTCGCCCGGCCACTGGAGAGACTCGCCCGGCCCCTGGTGAGACTCGCCTGGCCCCTGGAGAGATTCGCTCGGCCTATGGAGAGACTCGCCCAGTCTCTGGAGAGACTCGTCCGGCCTCTGGATTGACTTGCCCGGCCTCTGGAGAGATTCGCCCTTCCTCCGGAGAGATTCGCTCGGCATCTGAAGAGACTCGCCCGGCCCCTGGAGAGATTCGCCTGGCCTATGGAGAGACAAGCCCAGCCTCTGGAAAGACTCGCCCGGCCACTGGGGAGACTCGCCCTTCCTCTGGATAGACCCGCCCGACCCCTGGAGAGACTCACCCGTCCTCAGGAGAGTTTCGCCTGGCCCCTGGAGAGACTCACCCTGCCTCTGGAGATACTCGCCCGGCCCCTGTAGAGACTCGCACAGCCTCTGGAGAGACTCGACCGGCCCCTGGAGACACTCGCCCGGCCTCTGGAAAGACTCGCCCGGCCTCTGGAGAGATTCGCCCTGCCTCCGGAGAGACTCACCCGACCTCTGTAGAGATTCGCCCGGCCTCTGGAGAGACTCGCCTGGCCTCTATAGAGATTCGCCCGGCCTCTGGAGAGACTCGCCCGGCTCCTGGAGAGACTCGCCCTGCCTCTAGAGAGACTCGCCCGGCCCCTGGAGAGACTCGCCCGTCCCCTGGAGAGACTCGCCTTGCCTCTGGATAGACCCGCCCGGCCCCTGGAGAGACTCGCCCGGCTTCTAAAGAGACTCGCCTGGCCCCTGGAGAGACTCGCCCTGCCTCTGTAGAGACTCGCCCGGCCCCTGGAAAGACTCGCCCGGCCTCTGGAGAGACTCGCCCGGCCACTGGAAAGACTCGCCCGGCCTATGGAGAGACTCGCCCTGCCTCTGGAAAGACTCGCCCGGCCACTGGGGAGGCTAGCCAGGCCCCTGGAGAGACTCGCCCGGCCCCTGGAGAGACTCGCCCGGCCTCTGGAAAGACTGGCCCGGCCACTGGGGAGACTCGCCCGGCCTCTGGAAAGACTCGCCTGGCCACTGGGCAGACTCACCCGGCCTCTGGAAACACTCGCCCGGCCTCTGGAGAGACTCACCCGACCTCTGGAGAGATTCGCCCGGCCTCTGGAGAGACTCGCACGGCCTCTATGGAGATTCGCCCGGCCTCTGGAGAGACTCGCCTGGCTCCTGGAGAGACTCGCCCTGCCTCTGGAGAGACTCGCCCGGCCCCTGGACAGACTCGCCCAACCCCTGGAGAAACTCGCCCGGCCTCTGGAGAGACTCGCCTGGTCTCTAAAGAGACTCTCCCGGCCCCTGGAGAGACTCGCCCGGCCCCTGGAGAGACTCGCCCTGCCTCTGGAGAGACTCGCCTGGCCTCTGGAAAGACTCGCCTGGCCACTGGGGAGACTCGCCCGACCTCTGGAGAGATTCTCCCGGCCTCTGGAGAGATTCGCCCTTCCTCCGGAGAGATTCGCTCGGCATCTGAAGAGACTCGCCCGGCCCCTGGAGAGATTCGCCTGGCCTATGGAGAGACAAGCCCAGCCTCTGGAAAGACTCGCCCGGCCACTGGGGAGACTCGCCCTTCCTCTGGATAGACCCGCCCGACCCCTGGAGAGACTCGCCCGTCCTCAGGAGAGTTTCGCCTGGCCCCTGGAGAGACTCACCCTGCCTCTGGAGAGACTCGCCCGGCCCCTGTAGAGACTCGCCCGGCCTCTGGAGAGACTCGACCGGCCCCTGGAGACACTCGCCCGGCCTCTGGAAAGACTCGCCCGGCCTCTGCATTGACTCGCCCGGCCTCTGGAGAGACTCGTCCGGCCTCTGGAGAGATTCGCCCTGCCTCCGGAGAGACTCGCCCGGCCTCTGGAGAGACTCGCCCGGCCCCTGGAGAGACTCGCCCGGCCTCTGGAGAGACTAGTCCGGCCTCTGGAGAGACTCGCCCGGCCCCTGGAGAGACTCGCCCGGCCTCTGGAGAGATTCGCCCGGTCTCTGGAGAGACTCGCCCGGGCTCTGGAGAGACTCGCCCGGCCTCTGTAGAGACTCGCCCCGCCTGTGGAGAGACTCGCCCGGCCTCTGTAGAGACTCGCCCGGCCCCTGGTGAGACTCGCCCGGCCTCTGGAGAGACTCGCCCTGCTCTGGAGAGATTCGCCCGTCCTCTTGAGACTCGCCCGGCCTCTGGAAAGACTCGCCCGGCCTTTGGAGTGGCTAGCCCGGCCCCTGGAGAGACTCGACTGGCCCCTGGAGAGACTCGCCCAGCCTCTGGAGAGACTTGCCCCACCCCTGGAGTGACTCGCCCGGCCTCTGGAGAGACTCGCCCGACCTCTATAGAGATGCGCCCATCCTCTATAGAGATTCGCCCGACCTCTGGAGAGATTCGCCTGGCTCCTGGAGAGACTCTCCCTGCCTCTAGATAGACTCGCCCGGCCCCTGGAGAGACTCGCCCGGCCCCTGGAGAGACTCGCCCGGCTCCTGGAGAGACTCGCCCTGCCTCTGGAGAGAATCGCCCGGCCCCTGGGAAGACTCGCCCGGCCTCTGGAGAGACTCGCCCGACCTCTGGGAAGACTCTCTCGGCCTCTGGAGAGACTCGCCCGGCCTCTGGAGAGACTCGCCCTGCCTCTGGTAAGACTCGCCTGGCCTCTGGAGAGACTCGCCCGGCTTCTGGAAAGACTCTCTCGGCCTCTGGAGAGAATCGCCCGGCCCCTGGGAAGACTCGCCCGGCCTCTGGAGAGACTCGCCCGGCCTCTGGGAAGACTCTCTCGGCCTCTGGAGAGACTCGCCCGGCCTCTGGAGAGACTCGCCCTGCCTCTGGTAAGACTCGCCCTGCCTCTGGAAAGACTCGCCCGGCCACTGGGGAGGCTAGCCAGGCCCCTGGAGAGACTCGACTGGCCCCTGGAGAGACTCGCCCAGCCTCTGGAGAGACTTGCCCCGCCCCTGGAGTGACTCGCCCGGCCTCTGGAGAGACTCGCCCGACCTCTATAGAGATGCGCCCATCCTCTATAGAGATTCGCCCGACCTCTGGAGAGATTCGCCTGGCTCCTGGAGAGACTCTCCCTGCCTCTAGATAGACTCGCCCGGCCCCTGGAGAGACTCGCCCGGCCCCTGGAGAGACTCGCCCGGCTCCTGGAGAGACTCGCCCTGCCTCTGGAGAGAATCGCCCGGCCCCTGGGAAGACTCGCCCGGCCTCTGGAGAGACTAGCCCGACCTCTGGGAAGACTCTCTCGGCCTCTGGAGAGTCTCGCCCGGCCTCTGGAGAGACTCGCCCTGCCTCCGGAGAGACTCACCCGACCTCTGTAGAGATTCGCCCGGCCTCTGGAGAGACTCGCCTGGCCTCTATAGAGATTCGCCCGGCCTCTGGAGAGACTCGCCCGGCTCCTGGAGAGACTCGCCCTGCCTCTAGAGAGACCCGCCCGGCCCCTGGAGAGACTCGCCCGGCTTCTAAAGAGACTCGCCTGGCCCCTGGAGAGACTCGCCCTGCCTCTGTAGAGACTCGCCCGGCCCCTGGAAAGACTCGCCCGGCCTCTGGAGAGACTCGCCCGGCCACTGGAAAGACTCGCCCGGCCTATGGAGAGACTCGCCCTGCCTCTGGAAAGACTCGCCCGGCCACTGGGGAGGCTAGCCAGGCCCCTGGAGAGACTCGCCCGGCCCCTGGAGAGACTCGCCCGGCCTCTGGAAAGACTGGCCCGGCCACTGGGGAGACTCGCCCGGCCTCTGGAAAGACTCGCCTGGCCACTGGGCAGACTCACCCGGCCTCTGGAAACACTCGCCCGGCCTCTGGAGAGACTCACCCGACCTCTGGAGAGATTCGCCCGGCCTCTGGAGAGACTCGCACGGCCTCTATGGAGATTCGCCCGGCCTCTGGAGAGACTCGCCTGGCTCCTGGAGAGACTCGCCCTGCCTCTGGAGAGACTCGCCCGGCCCCTGGACAGACTCGCCCAACCCCTGGAGAAACTCGCCCGGCCTCTGGAGAGACTCGCCTGGTCTCTAAAGAGACTCTCCCGGCCCCTGGAGAGACTCGCCCGGCCCCTGGAGAGACTCGCCCTGCCTCTGGAGAGACTCGCCTGGCCTCTGGAAAGACTCGCCTGGCCACTGGGGAGACTCGCCCGACCTCTGGAGAGATTCTCCCGGCCTCTGGAGAGATTCGCCCTTCCTCCGGAGAGATTCGCTCGGCATCTGAAGAGACTCGCCCGGCCCCTGGAGAGATTCGCCTGGCCTATGGAGAGACAAGCCCAGCCTCTGGAAAGACTCGCCCGGCCACTGGGGAGACTCGCCCTTCCTCTGGATAGACCCGCCCGACCCCTGGAGAGACTCGCCCGTCCTCAGGAGAGTTTCGCCTGGCCCCTGGAGAGACTCACCCTGCCTCTGGAGAGACTCGCCCGGCCCCTGTAGAGACTCGCCCGGCCTCTGGAGAGACTCGACCGGCCCCTGGAGACACTCGCCCGGCCTCTGGAAAGACTCGCCCGGCCTCTGCATTGACTCGCCCGGCCTCTGGAGAGACTCGTCCGGCCTCTGGAGAGATTCGCCCTGCCTCCGGAGAGACTCGCCCGGCCTCTGGAGAGACTCGCCCGGCCCCTGGAGAGACTCGCCCGGCCTCTGGAGAGACTAGTCCGGCCTCTGGAGAGACTCGCCCGGCCCCTGGAGAGACTCGCCCGGCCTCTGGAGAGATTCGCCCGGTCTCTGGAGAGACTCGCCCGGGCTCTGGAGAGACTCGCCCGGCCTCTGTAGAGACTCGCCCCGCCTGTGGAGAGACTCGCCCGGCCTCTGTAGAGACTCGCCCGGCCCCTGGTGAGACTCGCCCGGCCTCTGGAGAGACTCGCCCTGCTCTGGAGAGATTCGCCCGTCCTCTTGAGACTCGCCCGGCCTCTGGAAAGACTCGCCCGGCCTTTGGAGTGGCTAGCTCGGCCCCTGGAGAGACTCGACTGGCCCCTGGAGAGACTCGCCCAGCCTCTGGAGAGACTTGCCCCACCCCTGGAGTGACTCGCCCGGCCTCTGGAGAGACTCGCCCGACCTCTATAGAGATGCGCCCATCCTCTATAGAGATTCGCCCGACCTCTGGAGAGATTCGCCTGGCTCCTGGAGAGACTCTCCCTGCCTCTAGATAGACTCGCCCGGCCCCTGGAGAGACTCGCCCGGCCCCTGGAGAGACTCGCCCGGCCCCTGGAGAGACTCGCCCGGCTCCTGGAGAGACTCGCCCTGCCTCTGGAGAGAATCGCCCGGCCCCTGGGAAGACTCGCCCGGCCTCTGGAGAGACTCGCCCGACCTCTGGGAAGACTCTCTCGGCCTCTGGAGAGACTCGCCCGGCCTCTGGAGAGACTCGCCCTGCCTCTGGTAAGACTCGCCTGGCCTCTGGAGAGACTCGCCCGGCTTCTGGAAAGACTCTCTCGGCCTCTGGAGAGAATCGCCCGGCCCCTGGGAAGACTCGCCCGGCCTCTGGAGAGACTCGCCCGGCCTCTGGGAAGACTCTCTCGGCCTCTGGAGAGACTCGCCCGGCCTCTGGAGAGACTCGCCCTGCCTCTGGTAAGACTCGCCCTGCCTCTGGAAAGACTCGCCCGGCCACTGGGGAGGCTAGCCAGGCCCCTGGAGAGACTCGACTGGCCCCTGGAGAGACTCGCCCAGCCTCTGGAGAGACTTGCCCCGCCCCTGGAGTGACTCGCCCGGCCTCTGGAGAGACTCGCCCGACCTCTATAGAGATGCGCCCATCCTCTATAGAGATTCGCCCGACCTCTGGAGAGATTCGCCTGGCTCCTGGAGAGACTCTCCCTGCCTCTAGATAGACTCGCCCGGCCCCTGGAGAGACTCGCCCGGCCCCTGGAGAGACTCGCCCGGCTCCTGGAGAGACTCGCCCTGCCTCTGGAGAGAATCGCCCGGCCCCTGGGAAGACTCGCCCGGCCTCTGGAGAGACTCGCCCGACCTCTGGGAAGACTCTCTCGGCCTCTGGAGAGTCTCGCCCGGCCTCTGGAGAGACTCGCCCGACCTCTGGGAAGACTCTCTCGGCCTCTGGAGAGACTCGCCCGGCCTCTGGAAAGACTCGCCTGGCCACTGGGGAGACTCGCCCGACCTCTGGAGAGATTCTCCCGGCCTCTGGAGAGATTCGCCCTTCCTCCGGAGAGATTCGCTCGGCATCTGAAGAGACTCGCCCGGCCCCTGGAGAGATTCGCCTGGCCTATGGAGAGACAAGCCCAGCCTCTGGAAAGACTCGCCCGGCCACTGGGGAGACTCGCCCTTCCTCTGGATAGACCCGCCCGACCCCTGGAGAGACTCGCCCGTCCTCAGGAGAGTTTCGCCTGGCCCCTGGAGAGACTCACCCTGCCTCTGGAGAGACTCGCCCGGCCCCTGTAGAGACTCGCCCGGCCTCTGGAGAGACTCGACCGGCCCCTGGAGACACTCGCCCGGCCTCTGGAAAGACTCGCCCGGCCTCTGCATTGACTCGCCCGGCCTCTGGAGAGACTCGTCCGGCCTCTGGAGAGATTCGCCCTGCCTCCGGAGAGACTCGCCCGGCCTCTGGAGAGACTCGCCCGGCCCCTGGAGAGACTCGCCCGGCCTCTGGAGAGACTAGTCCGGCCTCTGGAGAGACTCGCCCGGCCCCTGGAGAGACTCGCCCGGCCTCTGGAGAGATTCGCCCGGTCTCTGGAGAGACTCGCCCGGGCTCTGGAGAGACTCGCCCGGCCTCTGTAGAGACTCGCCCCGCCTGTGGAGAGACTCGCCCGGCCTCTGTAGAGACTCGCCCGGCCCCTGGTGAGACTCGCCCGGCCTCTGGAGAGACTCGCCCTGCTCTGGAGAGATTCGCCCGTCCTCTTGAGACTCGCCCGGCCTCTGGAAAGACTCGCCCGGCCTTTGGAGTGGCTAGCCCGGCCCCTGGAGAGACTCGACTGGCCCCTGGAGAGACTCGCCCAGCCTCTGGAGAGACTTGCCCCACCCCTGGAGTGACTCGCCCGGCCTCTGGAGAGACTCGCCCGACCTCTATAGAGATGCGCCCATCCTCTATAGAGATTCGCCCGACCTCTGGAGAGATTCGCCTGGCTCCTGGAGAGACTCTCCCTGCCTCTAGATAGACTCGCCCGGCCCCTGGAGAGACTCGCCCGGCCCCTGGAGAGACTCGCCCGGCTCCTGGAGAGACTCGCCCTGCCTCTGGAGAGAATCGCCCGGCCCCTGGGAAGACTCGCCCGGCCTCTGGAGAGACTCGCCCGACCTCTGGGAAGACTCTCTCGGCCTCTGGAGAGACTCGCCCGGCCTCTGGAGAGACTCGCCCTGCCTCTGGTAAGACTCGCCTGGCCTCTGGAGAGACTCGCCCGGCTTCTGGAAAGACTCTCTCGGCCTCTGGAGAGAATCGCCCGGCCCCTGGGAAGACTCGCCCGGCCTCTGGAGAGACTCGCCCGGCCTCTGGGAAGACTCTCTCGGCCTCTGGTAAGACTCGCCCTGCCTCTGGAAAGACTCGCCCGGCCACTGGGGAGGCTAGCCAGGCCCCTGGAGAGACTCGACTGGCCCCTGGAGAGACTCGCCCAGCCTCTGGAGAGACTTGCCCCGCCCCTGGAGTGACTCGCCCGGCCTCTGGAGAGACTCGCCCGACCTCTATAGAGATGCGCCCATCCTCTATAGAGATTCGCCCGACCTCTGGAGAGATTCGCCTGGCTCCTGGAGAGACTCTCCCTGCCTCTAGATAGACTCGCCCGGCCCCTGGAGAGACTCGCCCGGCCCCTGGAGAGACTCGCCCGGCTCCTGGAGAGACTCGCCCTGCCTCTGGAGAGAATCGCCCGGCCCCTGGGAAGACTCGCCCGGCCTCTGGAGAGACTCGCCCGACCTCTGGGAAGACTCTCTCGGCCTCTGGAGAGTCTCGCCCGGCCTCTGGAGTGACTCGCCCGACCTCTGGGAAGACTCTCTCGGCCTCTGGAGAGACTCGCCCGGCCTCTGGAAAGACTCGCCCGGCCACTGGGGAGACTCGCCCTTCCTCTGGATAGACCCGCCCGACCCCTGGAGAGACTCGCCCGTCCTCAGGAGAGTTTCGCCTGGCCCCTGGAGAGACTCACCCTGCCTCTGGAGAGACTCGCCCGGCCCCTGTAGAGACTCGCCCGGCCTCTGGAGAGACTCGACCGGCCCCTGGAGACACTCGCCCGGCCTCTGGAAAGACTCGCCCGGCCTCTGCATTGACTCGCCCGGCCTCTGGAGAGACTCGTCCGGCCTCTGGAGAGATTCGCCCTGCCTCCGGAGAGACTCGCCCGGCCCCTGGAGAGACTCGCCCGGCCTCTGGAGAGACTAGTCCGGCCTCTGGAGAGACTCGCCCGGCCCCTGGAGAGACTCGCCCGGCCTCTGGAGAGATTCGCCCGGTCTCTGGAGAGACTCGCCCGGGCTCTGGAGAGACTCGCCCGGCCTCTGTAGAGACTCGCCCCGCCTGTGGAGAGACTCGCCCGGCCTCTGTAGAGACTCGCCCGGCCCCTGGTGAGACTCGCCCGGCCTCTGGAGAGACTCGCCCTGCTCTGGAGAGATTCGCCCGTCCTCTTGAGACTCGCCCGGCCTCTGGAGAGACTCGCCCGGCCTTTGGAGTGGCTAGCCCGGCCCCTGGAGAGACTCGACTGGCCCCTGGAGAGACTCGCCCAGCCTATGGAGAGACTTGCCCCGCCCCTGGAGTGACTCGCCCGGCCTCTGGAGAGACTCGCCCGACCTCTATAGAGATGCGCCCATCCTCTATAGAGATTCGCCCGACCTCTGGAGAGATTCGCCTGGCTCCTGGAGAGACTCTCCCTGCCTCTAGATAGACTCGCCCGGCCCCTGGAGAGACTCGCCCGGCCCCTGGAGAGACTCGCCCGGCTCCTGGAGAGACTCGCCCTGCCTCTGGAGAGAATCGCCCGGCCCCTGGGAAGACTCGCCCGGCCTCTGGAGAGACTCGCCCGACCTCTGGGAAGACTCTCTCGGCCTCTGGAGAGACTCGCCCGGCCTCTGGAGAGACTCGCCCTGCCTCTGGTAAGACTCGCCTGGCCTCTGGAGAGACTCGCCCGGCTTCTGGAAAGACTCTCTCGGCCTCTGGAGAGAATCGCCCGGCCCCTGGGACGACTCGCCCGGCCTCTGGAGAGACTCGCCCGGCCTCTGGGAAGACTCTCTCGGCCTCTGGAGAGACTCGCCCGGCCTCTGGAGAGACTCGCCCTGCCTCTGGTAAGACTCGCCCTGCCTCTGGAAAGACTCGCCCGGCCACTGGGGAGGCTAGCCAGGCCCCTGGAGAGACTCGCCCGGCCCCTGGAGAGACTCGCCCGGCCTCTGGAAAGACTCGCCCGGCCACTGGGGAGACTCGCCCGGCCTCTGGAAAGACTCGCCTGGCCACTGGGCAGACTCACCCGGCCTCTGGAAACACTCGCCCGGCCTCTGGAGAGACTCACCCGACCTCTGGAGAGATTCGCCCGGCCTCTGGAGAGACTCGCACGGCCTCTATGGAGATTCGCCCGGCCTCTGGAGAGACTCGCCTGGCTCCTGGAGAGACTCACCCTGCCTCTGGAGAGACTCGCCCGGCCCCTGGACAGACTCGCCCAACCCCTGGAGAAACTCGCCCGGCCTTTGGAGAGACTCGCCTGGTCTCTAAAGAGACTCTCCCGGCCCCTGGAGAGACTCGCCCGGCCCCTGGAGAGACTCGCCCTGCCTCTGGAGAGACTCGCCTGGCCTCTGGAAAGACTCGCCTGGCCACTGGGGAGACTCACCCGACCTCTGGAGAGATTCTCCCGGCCTCTGGAGAGATTCGCCCTTCCTCCGGAGAGATTCGCTCGGCATCTGAAGAGACTCGCCCGGCCCCTGGAGAGATTCGCCTGGCCTATGGAGAGACAAGCCCAGCCTCTGGAAAGACTCGCCCGGCCACTGGGGAGACTCGCCCTTCCTCTGGATAGACCCGCCCGACCCCTGGAGAGACTCGCCCGTCCTCAGGAGAGTTTCGCCTGGCCCCTGGAGAGACTCACCCTGCCTCTGGAGAGACTCGCCCGGCCCCTGTAGAGACTCGCCCGGCCTCTGGAGAGACTCGACCGGCCCCTGGAGACACTCGCCCGGCCTCTGGAAAGACTCGCCCGGCCTCTGCATTGACTCGCCCGTCCTCTGGAGAGACTCGTCCGGCCTCTGGAGAGATTCGCCCTGCCTCCGGAGAGACTCGCCCGGCCTCTGGAGAGACTCGCCCGGCCCCTGGAGAGACTCGCCCGGCCTCTGGAGAGACTAGTCCGGCCTCTGGAGAGACTCGCCCGGCCCCTGGAGAGACTCGCCCGGCCTCTGGAGAGACTCGCCCGGCCCCTGGGAAGACTCGCCTGGCCTCTGGAGAGACTCGCCCGGCCTCTGGGAAGACTCTCTCGGCCTCTGGAGAGACTCGCCCAGCCTCTGGAGAGACTCGCCCTGCCTCTGGTAAGACTCGCCTGGCCTCTGGAGAGACTCGCCCGGCTTCTGGAAAGACTCTCTCGGCCTCTGGAGAGACTCGTACGACCCCTGGAGAGACTCGCCTGGCCTCTGGAGAGACTCGCCCGTCCACTGGAGAGAGACTCGCCCGGCCTCTGGATAGACCCGCCCGGCCTTTGTAGAGATACGCCCAGCCTCTGGAGAGACTCGCCCGGCCTCTGGAGAGACTCGCCCGGCCTCCATAGAGATTCGCCCGGCCTCTGGAGAGATTCGCCCGGCTCCTGGAGAGACTCGCCCTGCCTCTAGAGAGACTCGCCCGGCCCCTGGAGAGACTCGCCCTGCCTCTGAAGAGACTCGCCCGGCCCCTGGGAAGACTCGCCCGGCCTCTAAAGAGACTCGCCCGGCCCCTGGAGAGACTCGCCCTGCCTCTGGAGAGACTCGCCCAGCCCCTGTGGAGACTCGCCCGGCCTCTGGAAAGACTCGCCTGGCCACTGGGGAGACTCACCCGACCTCTGTAGAGATTCGCCCGGCCTCTAGAGAGACTCGCCCGGCCTCTATAGAGATTCGCTCGGCCTCTGAAGAGATTCGCCTGGCTCCTGGAGAGACTCGCCCTGCCTCTAGAGAGACTCGCCTGGCCCCTGGAGAGTCTCGCCCGGCCCCTGGAGAGACTCGCCCTGCCTCTGGAGAGACTCACCCGGCCCCTGGGATGACTCGCCCGGCCTCTAAAGAGACTCGCACGGCCCCTGGAGAGACTCGCCCTGCCTATGGAGAGACTCGCCTGGCCCCTGGTAAGACTCGACTGGCCTCTGGAGAGACTCGCCCGGCCCCTGGGAAGACGCGCATGGCCTCTGGAGAGACTCGCCCGTCCTCTGGGAAGACTCTCTCGGCCTCTGGAGAGACTCGCCCGGCCTCTGGAAAGACTCGCCCGGCCTTTGGAGTGGCTAGCCCGGCCCCTGGAGAGACTCGCCCAGCCTCTGGAGAGACTTGCCCCGCCCCTGGAGAGACTCGCCCAGCCTATGGAGAAACTTGCCTGGCCTCTGTAGATACTCACTTGGCCTCTTTAGAGACTCGCCCGGCCTCTTTTTATACTCACCCGCCCTCTGCAGAGACTCGCCCGGCCTCTGGAGAGACTCGCCCGGCGTTTGTACTGATACGTCCAGCCTCTGGAGAGTCTCGCCTGGCCCCTGGTGAGACTAGCCCAACCTCTGGAGAGACTCGCCTGGCCACTGGAAAGACTAGCCTGGCCACTGGAGAGATTCGCCCATCCTCTTGAGAGACTCGCCCGGCCTCTGAAGAGACTCGCCCGGCCCCTGGAGAGAGGCGCCTGGCCCCTGGTGAGACTCGCCCGGCCTTTTTAGACACTCGCCATGCCTCTGCAGAGACTCGCCCAGCCTCTGGAGAGACTCGCCTGGCCTCTGGAAAGACTCGACCGGCCACTGGGGAGATTTGCCTGGCCACTGGGGATACTCGCCGAGCCTCTGGAGAGACACGCCCGGCCTCTGGAGAGATTTGCCCGTCCTCTTGAGAGACTCGCCCGGCCTCTGAAGAGACTCGCCCGGCCCCTGGATAGACTCGCCTGGCCCCTGGTGAAACTCGCCCGGCCCCTGGAGAGACTCGCCCGGCCACTGGAGAGACTCGCCCGGCCCCTGGTGAGACTCGCCTGGCCCCTGGAGAGATTCGCTCGGCCTATGGAGAGACTCGCCCAGTCTCTGGAGAGACTCGTCCGGCCTCTGGATTGACTTGCCCGGCCTCTGGAGAGATTCGCCCTTCCTCCGGAGAGATTCGCTCGGCATCTGAAGAGACTCGCCCGGCCCCTGGAGAGATTCGCCTGGCCTATGGAGAGACAAGCCCAGCCTCTGGAAAGACTCGCCCGGCCACTGGGGAGACTCGCCCTTCCTCTGGATAGACCCGCCCGACCCCTGGAGAGACTCACCCGTCCTCAGGAGAGTTTCGCCTGGCCCCTGGAGAGACTCACCCTGCCTCTGGAGATACTCGCCCGGCCCCTGTAGAGACTCGCACAGCCTCTGGAGAGACTCGACCGGCCCCTGGAGACACTCGCCCGGCCTCTGGAAAGACTCGCCCGGCCTCTGGAGAGATTCGCCCTGCCTCCGGAGAGACTCACCCGACCTCTGTAGAGATTCGCCCGGCCTCTGGAGAGACTCGCCTGGCCTCTATAGAGATTCGCCCGGCCTCTGGAGAGACTCGCCCGGCTCCTGGAGAGACTCGCCCTGCCTCTAGAGAGACTCGCCCGGCCCCTGGAGAGACTCGCCCGTCCCCTGGAGAGACTCGCCTTGCCTCTGGATAGACCCGCCCGGCCCCTGGAGAGACTCGCCCGGCTTCTAAAGAGACTCGCCTGGCCCCTGGAGAGACTCGCCCTGCCTCTGTAGAGACTCGCCCGGCCCCTGGAAAGACTCGCCCGGCCTCTGGAGAGACTCGCCCGGCCACTGGAAAGACTCGCCCGGCCTATGGAGAGACTCGCCCTGCCTCTGGAAAGACTCGCCCGGCCACTGGGGAGGCTAGCCAGGCCCCTGGAGAGACTCGCCCGGCCCCTGGAGAGACTCGCCCGGCCTCTGGAAAGACTGGCCCGGCCACTGGGGAGACTCGCCCGGCCTCTGGAAAGACTCGCCTGGCCACTGGGCAGACTCACCCGGCCTCTGGAAACACTCGCCCGGCCTCTGGAGAGACTCACCCGACCTCTGGAGAGATTCGCCCGGCCTCTGGAGAGACTCGCACGGCCTCTATGGAGATTCGCCCGGCCTCTGGAGAGACTCGCCTGGCTCCTGGAGAGACTCGCCCTGCCTCTGGAGAGACTCGCCCGGCCCCTGGACAGACTCGCCCAACCCCTGGAGAAACTCGCCCGGCCTCTGGAGAGACTCGCCTGGTCTCTAAAGAGACTCTCCCGGCCCCTGGAGAGACTCGCCCGGCCCCTGGAGAGACTCGCCCTGCCTCTGGAGAGACTCGCCTGGCCTCTGGAAAGACTCGCCTGGCCACTGGGGAGACTCGCCCGACCTCTGGAGAGATTCTCCCGGCCTCTGGAGAGATTCGCCCTTCCTCCGGAGAGATTCGCTCGGCATCTGAAGAGACTCGCCCGGCCCCTGGAGAGATTCGCCTGGCCTATGGAAAGCCTCTGGAAAGACTCGCCCGGCCACTGGGGAGACTCGCCCTTCCTCTGGATAGACCCGCCCGACCCCTGGAGAGACTCGCCCGTCCTCAGGAGAGTTTCGCCTGGCCCCTGGAGAGACTCACCCTGCCTCTGGAGAGACTCGCCCGGCCCCTGTAGAGACTCGCCCGGCCTCTGGAGAGACTCGACCGGCCCCTGGAGACACTCGCCCGGCCTCTGGAAAGACTCGCCCGGCCTCTGCATTGACTCGCCCGGCCTCTGGAGAGACTCGTCCGGCCTCTGGAGAGATTCGCCCTGCCTCCGGAGAGACTCGCCCGGCCTCTGGAGAGACTCGCCCGGCCCCTGGAGAGACTCGCCCGGCCTCTGGAGAGACTAGTCCGGCCTCTGGAGAGACTCGCCCGGCCCCTGGAGAGACTCGCCCGGCCTCTGGAGAGATTCGCCCGGTCTCTGGAGAGACTCGCCCGGGCTCTGGAGAGACTCGCCCGGCCTCTGTAGAGACTCGCCCCGCCTGTGGAGAGACTCGCCCGGCCTCTGTAGAGACTCGCCCGGCCCCTGGTGAGACTCGCCCGGCCTCTGGAGAGACTCGCCCTGCTCTGGAGAGATTCGCCCGTCCTCTTGAGACTCGCCCGGCCTCTGGAAAGACTCGCCCGGCCTTTGGAGTGGCTAGCCCGGCCCCTGGAGAGACTCGACTGGCCCCTGGAGAGACTCGCCCAGCCTCTGGAGAGACTTGCCCCACCCCTGGAGTGACTCGCCCGGCCTCTGGAGAGACTCGCCCGACCTCTATAGAGATGCGCCCATCCTCTATAGAGATTCGCCCGACCTCTGGAGAGATTCGCCTGGCTCCTGGAGAGACTCTCCCTGCCTCTAGATAGACTCGCCCGGCCCCTGGAGAGACTCGCCCGGCCCCTGGAGAGACTCGCCCGGCTCCTGGAGAGACTCGCCCTGCCTCTGGAGAGAATCGCCCGGCCCCTGGGAAGACTCGCCCGGCCTCTGGAGAGACTCGCCCGACCTCTGGGAAGACTCTCTCGGCCTCTGGAGAGACTCGCCCGGCCTCTGGAGAGACTCGCCCTGCCTCTGGTAAGACTCGCCTGGCCTCTGGAGAGACTCGCCCGGCTTCTGGAAAGACTCTCTCGGCCTCTGGAGAGAATCGCCCGGCCCCTGGGAAGACTCGCCCGGCCTCTGGAGAGACTCGCCCGGCCTCTGGGAAGACTCTCTCGGCCTCTGGAGAGACTCGCCCGGCCTCTGGAGAGACTCGCCCTGCCTCTGGTAAGACTCGCCCTGCCTCTGGAAAGACTCGCCCGGCCACTGGGGAGGCTAGCCAGGCCCCTGGAGAGACTCGACTGGCCCCTGGAGAGACTCGCCCAGCCTCTGGAGAGACTTGCCCCGCCCCTGGAGTGACTCGCCCGGCCTCTGGAGAGACTCGCCCGACCTCTATAGAGATGCGCCCATCCTCTATAGAGATTCGCCCGACCTCTGGAGAGATTCGCCTGGCTCCTGGAGAGACTCTCCCTGCCTCTAGATAGACTCGCCCGGCCCCTGGAGAGACTCGCCCGGCCCCTGGAGAGACTCGCCCGGCTCCTGGAGAGACTCGCCCTGCCTCTGGAGAGAATCGCCCGGCCCCTGGGAAGACTCGCCCGGCCTCTGGAGAGACTCGCCCGACCTCTGGGAAGACTCTCTCGGCCTCTGGAGAGTCTCGCCCGGCCTCTGGAGAGACTCGCCCGACCTCTGGGAAGACTCTCTCGGCCTCTGGAGAGACTCGCCCGGCCTCTGGAAAGACTCGCCCGGCCACTGGGGAGACTCGCCCTTCCTCTGGATAGACCCGCCCGACCCCTGGAGAGACTCGCCCGTCCTCAGGAGAGTTTCGCCTGGCCCCTGGAGAGACTCACCCTGCCTCTGGAGAGACTCGCCCGGCCCCTGTAGAGACTCGCCCGGCCTCTGGAGAGACTCGACCGGCCCCTGGAGACACTCGCCCGGCCTCTGGAAAGACTCGCCCGGCCTCTGCATTGACTCGCCCGGCCTCTGGAGAGACTCGTCCGGCCTCTGGAGAGATTCGCCCTGCCTCCGGAGAGACTCGCCCGGCCCCTGGAGAGACTCGCCCGGCCTCTGGAGAGACTAGTCCGGCCTCTGGAGAGACTCGCCCGGCCCCTGGAGAGACTCGCCCGGCCTCTGGAGAGATTCGCCCGGTCTCTGGAGAGACTCGCCCGGGCTCTGGAGAGACTCGCCCGGCCTCTGTAGAGACTCGCCCCGCCTGTGGAGAGACTCGCCCGGCCTCTGTAGAGACTCGCCCGGCCCCTGGTGAGACTCGCCCGGCCTCTGGAGAGACTCGCCCTGCTCTGGAGAGATTCGCCCGTCCTCTTGAGACTCGCCCGGCCTCTGGAGAGACTCGCCCGGCCTTTGGAGTGGCTAGCCCGGCCCCTGGAGAGACTCGACTGGCCCCTGGAGAGACTCGCCCAGCCTATGGAGAGACTTGCCCCGCCCCTGGAGTGACTCGCCCGGCCTCTGGAGAGACTCGCCCGACCTCTATAGAGATGCGCCCATCCTCTATAGAGATTCGCCCGACCTCTGGAGAGATTCGCCTGGCTCCTGGAGAGACTCTCCCTGCCTCTAGATAAACTCGCCCGGCCCCTGGAGAGACTCGCCCGGCCCCTGGAGAGACTCGCCCGGCTCCTGGAGAGACTCGCCCTGCCTCTGGAGAGAATCGCCCGGCCCCTGGGAAGACTCGCCCGGCCTCTGGAGAGACTCGCCCGACCTCTGGGAAGACTCTCTCGGCCTCTGGAGAGACTCGCCCGGCCTCTGGAGAGACTCGCCCTGCCTCTGGTAAGACTCGCCTGGCCTCTGGAGAGACTCGCCCGGCTTCTGGAAAGACTCTCTCGGCCTCTGGAGAGAATCGCCCGGCCCCTGGGACGACTCGCCCGGCCTCTGGAGAGACTCGCCCGGCCTCTGGGAAGACTCTCTCGGCCTCTGGAGAGACTCGCCCGGCCTCTGGAGAGACTCGCCCTGCCTCTGGTAAGACTCGCCCTGCCTCTGGAAAGACTCGCCCGGCCACTGGGGAGGCTAGCCAGGCCCCTGGAGAGACTCGCCCGGCCCCTGGAGAGACTCGCCCGGCCTCTGGAAAGACTCGCCCGGCCACTGGGGAGACTCGCCCGGCCTCTGGAAAGACTCGCCTGGCCACTGGGCAGACTCACCCGGCCTCTGGAAACACTCGCCCGGCCTCTGGAGAGACTCACCCGACCTCTGGAGAGATTCGCCCGGCCTCTGGAGAGACTCGCACGGCCTCTATGGAGATTCGCCCGGCCTCTGGAGAGACTCGCCTGGCTCCTGGAGAGACTCACCCTGCCTCTGGAGAGACTCGCCCGGCCCCTGGACAGACTCGCCCAACCCCTGGAGAAACTCGCCCTGCCTTTGGAGAGACTCGCCTGGTCTCTAAAGAGACTCTCCCGGCCCCTGGAGAGACTCGCCCGGCCCCTGGAGAGACTCGCCCTGCCTCTGGAGAGACTCGCCTGGCCTCTGGAAAGACTCGCCTGGCCACTGGGGAGACTCACCCGACCTCTGGAGAGATTCTCCCGGCCTCTGGAGAGATTCGCCCTTCCTCCGGAGAGATTCGCTCGGCATCTGAAGAGACTCGCCCGGCCCCTGGAGAGATTCGCCTGGCCTATGGAGAGACAAGCCCAGCCTCTGGAAAGACTCGCCCGGCCACTGGGGAGACTCGCCCTTCCTCTGGATAGACCCGCCCGACCCCTGGAGAGACTCGCCCGTCCTCAGGAGAGTTTCGCCTGGCCCCTGGAGAGACTCACCCTGCCTCTGGAGAGACTCGCCCGGCCCCTGTAGAGACTCGCCCGGCCTCTGGAGAGACTCGACCGGCCCCTGGAGACACTCGCCCGGCCTCTGGAAAGACTCGCCCGGCCTCTGCATTGACTCGCCCGTCCTCTGGAGAGACTCGTCCGGCCTCTGGAGAGATTCGCCCTGCCTCCGGAGAGACTCGCCCGGCCTCTGGAGAGACTCGCCCGGCCCCTGGAGAGACTCGCCCGGCCTCTGGAGAGACTAGTCCGGCCTCTGGAGAGACTCGCCCGGCCCCTGGAGAGACTCGCCCGGCCTCTGGAGAGATTCGCCCGGTCTCTGGAGAGACTCGCCCGGGCTCTGGAGAGACTCGCCCGGCCTCTGTAGAGACTCGCCCCGCCTGTGGAGAGACTCGCCCGGCCTCTGTAGAGACTCGCCCGGCCCCTGGTGAGACTCGCCCGGCCTCTGGAGAGACTCGCCCTGCTCTGGAGAGATTCACCCGTCCTCTTGAGACTCGCCCGGCCTCTGGAGAGACTCGCCCGGCCTTTGGAGTGGCTAGCCCGGCCCCTGGAGAGACTCGACTGGCCCCTGGAGAGACTCGCCCAGCCTCTGGAGAGACTTGCCCCGCCCCTGGAGTGACTCGCCCGGCCTCTGGAGAGACTCGCCCGACCTCTATAGAGATGCGCCCGTCCTCTATAGAGATTCGCCCGACCTCTGGAGAGATTCGCCTGGCTCCTGGAGAGACTCTCCCTGCCTCTAGATAGACTCACCCGGCCCCTGGAGAGACTCGCCCGGCCCCTGGAGAGACTCGCCCGGCTCCTGGAGAGACTCGCCCTGCCTCTGGAGAGAATCGCCCGGCCCCTGGGAAGACTCGCCCGGCCTCTGGAGAGACTCGCCCGGCCTCTGGGAAGACTCTCTCGGCCTCTGGAGAGACTCGCCCGGCCTCTGGAGAGACTCGCCCTGCCTCTGGTAAGACTCGCCTGGCCTCTGGAGAGACTCGCCCGGCTTCTGGAAAGACTCTCTCGGCCTCTGGAGAGACTCGCCCGACCCCTGGAGAGACTCGCCTGGCCTCTGGAGAGACTCGCCTGTCCCCTGGAGAGAGACTCGCCCGGCCTCTGGAGAGACTCGCCCGGCGTTTGTAGAGATACGTCCAGCCTCTGGAGAGTCTCGCCTGACCCCTGGTGAGACTAGCCCGGCCTCTGGAGAGACTCGCCTGGCCACTGGAAAGACTCGCCTGGCCACTGGAGAGTCGCCCGTCCTCTTGAGAGACTCGCCCGGCCCCTGGAGAGAGGCGCCTGGCCCCTGGTGAGACTCGCCCGGTCTCTTTAGAGACTCGCCATGCCTCTGCAGAGACTCGCCCAGCCTCTGGAGAGAGTCGCCTGGCCTCTGGAAAGACTCGACCTGCCACTGGGGAGATTTGCCCGGCCACTGGGGATACTCGCCCAGCCTCTGGAGAGACTCTCTCGGCCTCTGGAGAGACTCGCCCGGCCTCTGGAGAGACTCGCCCTGCCTCTGAAAAGACTCGCCTGGCCTCTGGAGAGACTCGCCCGGCTTCTGGAAAGACTCTCTCGGCCTCTGGAGAGACTCGCCCGACCCCTGGAGAGACTCGCCTGGCCTCTGGAGAGAATCGCCCGTGCACTGGAAAGAGAGTCTCCCGACCTCTGGAGAGACTCGCCCGGCCTTTGTAGAGATACGCCCAGCCTCTGGAGAGACTCGCCCGGCCTCTGTAGAGATTCGCCCGGCATCTGGAGAGACTCGCCCGGCCTCTGGAGAGACTCGCCCGGCCTCTATAGAGATTCGCCCGGCCTCTGGAGAGATTTGCCCGGCTCCTGGAGAGACTCGCCCTGCCTCTAGAGAGACTCGCCCGGCCCCTGGAGAGACTCGCCCGGCTCCTGGAGAGACTCGCCCTGCCTCTGGAGAGACTCGCCCGGCCCCTGGGAAGACTCGCCTGGCCTCTGGAGAGACTCGCCCGGCCTCTGGGAAGACTCTCTCGGCCTCTGGAGAGGCTCGCCCAGCCTCTGGAGAGACTCGCCCTGCCTCTGGTAAGACTCGCCTGGCCTCTGGAGAGACTCGCCCGGCTTCTGGAAAGACTCTCTCGGCCTCTGGAGAGACTCGTACGACCCCTGGAGAGACTCGCCTGGCCTCTGGAGAGACTCGCCCGTCCACTGGAGAGAGACTCGCCCGGCCTCTGGATAGACCCGCCCGGCCTTTGTAGAGATACGCCCAGCCTCTGGAGAGACTCGCCCGGCCTCTGGAGAGACTCGCCCGGCCTCCATAGAGATTCGCCCGGCCTCTGGAGAGATTCGCCCGGCTCCTGGAGAGACTCGCCCTGCCTCTAGAGAGACTCGCCCGGCCCCTGGAGAGACTCGCCCTGCCTCTGAAGAGACTCGCCCGGCCCCTGGGAAGACTCGCCCGGCCTCTAAAGAGACTCGCCCGGCCCCTGGAGAGACTCGCCCTGCCTCTGGAGAGACTCGCCCAGCCCCTGTGGAGACTCGCCCGGCCTCTGGAAAGACTCGCCTGGCCACTGGGGAGACTCACCCGACCTCTGTAGAGATTCGCCCGGCCTCTAGAGAGACTCGCCCGGCCTCTATAGAGATTCGCTCGGCCTCTGAAGAGATTCGCCTGGCTCCTGGAGAGACTCGCCCTGCCTCTAGAGAGACTCGCCTGGCCCCTGGAGAGTCTCGCCCGGCCCCTGGAGAGACTCGCCCTGCCTCTGGAGAGACTCACCCGGCCCCTGGGATGACTCGCCCGGCCTCTAAAGAGACTCGCACGGCCCCTGGAGAGACTCGCCCTGCCTATGGAGAGACTCGCCTGGCCCCTGGTAAGACTCGACTGGCCTCTGGAGAGACTCGCCCGGCCCCTGGGAAGACGCGCATGGCCTCTGGAGAGACTCGCCCGTCCTCTGGGAAGACTCTCTCGGCCTCTGGAGAGACTCGCCCGGCCTCTGGAAAGACTCGCCCGGCCTTTGGAGTGGCTAGCCCGGCCCCTGGAGAGACTCGCCCAGCCTCTGGAGAGACTTGCCCCGCCCCTGGAGAGACTCGCCCAGCCTATGGAGAAACTTGCCCGGCCTCTGTAGATACTCACTTGGCCTCTTTAGAGACTCGCCCGGCCTCTTTTTATACTCACCCGCCCTCTGCAGAGACTCGCCCGGCCTCTGGAGAGACTCGCCCGGCGTTTGTACTGATACGTCCAGCCTCTGGAGAGTCTCGCCTGGCCCCTGGTGAGACTAGCCCAACCTCTGGAGAGACTCGCCTGGCCACTGGAAAGACTAGCCTGGCCACTGGAGAGATTCGCCCATCCTCTTAAGAGACTCGCCCGGCCTCTGAAGAGACTCGCCCGGCCCCTGGAGAGAGGCGCCTGGCCCCTGGTGAGACTCGCCCGGCCTCTTTAGACACTCGCCATGCCTCTGCAGAGACTCGCCCAGCCTCTGGAGAGACTCGCCTGGCCTCTGGAAAGACTCGACCGGCCACTGGGGAGATTTGCCTGGCCACTGGGGATACTCGCCGAGCCTCTGGAGAGACTCGCCCGGCCTCTGGAGAGATTTGCCCGTCCTCTTGAGAGACTCGCCCGGCCTCTGAAGAGACTCGCCCGGCCCCTGGATAGACTCGCCTGGCCCCTGGTGAAACTCGCCCGGCCCCTGGAGAGACTCGCCCGGCCACTGGAGAGACTCGCCCGGCCCCTGGTGAGACTCGCCTGGCCCCTGGAGAGATTCGCTCGGCCTATGGAGAGACTCGCCCAGTCTCTGGAGAGACTCGTCCGGCCTCTGGATTGACTTGCCCGGCCTCTGGAGAGATTCGCCCTTCCTCCGGAGAGATTCGCTCGGCATCTGAAGAGACTCGCCCGGCCCCTGGAGAGATTCGCCTGGCCTATGGAGAGACAAGCCCAGCCTCTGGAAAGACTCGCCCGGCCACTGGGGAGACTCGCCCTTCCTCTGGATAGACCCGCCCGACCCCTGGAGAGACTCACCCGTCCTCAGGAGAGTTTCGCCTGGCCCCTGGAGAGACTCACCCTGCCTCTGGAGATACTCGCCCGGCCCCTGTAGAGACTCGCACAGCCTCTGGAGAGACTCGACCGGCCCCTGGAGACACTCGCCCGGCCTCTGGAAAGACTCGCCCGGCCTCTGGAGAGATTCGCCCTGCCTCCGGAGAGACTCACCCGACCTCTGTAGAGATTCGCCCGGCCTCTGGAGAGACTCGCCTGGCCTCTATAGAGATTCGCCCGGCCTCTGGAGAGACTCGCCCGGCTCCTGGAGAGACTCGCCCTGCCTCTAGAGAGACTCGCCCGGCCCCTGGAGAGACTCGCCCGTCCCCTGGAGAGACTCGCCTTGCCTCTGGATAGACTCGCCCGGCTCCTGGAGAGACTCGCCCTGCCTCTAGAGAGACTCGCCCGGCCCCTGGAGAGACTCGCCCGTCCCCTGGAGAGACTCGCCTTGCCTCTGGATAGACCCGCCCGGCCCCTGGAGAGACTCGCCCGGCTTCTAAAGAGACTCGCCTGGCCCCTGGAGAGACTCGCCCTGCCTCTGTAGAGACTCGCCCGGCCCCTGGAAAGACTCGCCCGGCCTCTGGAGAGACTCGCCCGGCCACTGGAAAGACTCGCCTGGCCTATGGAGAGACTCGCCCTGCCTCTGGAAAGACTCGCCCGGCCACTGGGGAGGCTAGCCAGGCCCCTGGAGAGACTCGCCCGGCCCCTGGAGAGACTCGCCCGGCCTCTGGAAAGACTCGCCCGGCCACTGGGGAGACTCGCCCGGCCTCTGGAAAGACTCGCCTGGCCACTGGGCAGACTCACCCGGCCTCTGGAAACACTCGCCCGGCCTCTGGAGAGACTCACCCGACCTCTGGAGAGATTCGCCCGGCCTCTGGAGAGACTCGCACGGCCTCTATGGAGATTCGCCCGGCCTCTGGAGAGACTCGCCTGGCTCCTGGAGAGACTCGCCCTGCCTCTGGAGAGACTCGCCCGGCCCCTGGACAGACTCGCCCAACCCCTGGAGAAACTCGCCCGGCCTCTGGAGAGACTCGCCTGGTCTCTAAAGAGACTCTCCCGGCCCCTGGAGAGACTCGCCCGGCCCCTGGAGAGACTCGCCCTGCCTCTTGAGAGACTCGCCTGGCCTCTGGAAAGACTCGCCTGGCCACTGGGGAGACTCACCCGACCTCTGGAGAGATTCTCCCGGCCTCTGGAGAGACTCGCACGGCCTCTATGGAGATTCGCCCGGCCTCTGGAGAGACTCGCCTGGCTCCTGGAGAGACTCGCCCTGCCTCTGGAGAGACTCGCCCGGCCCCTGGACAGACTCGCCCGACCCCTGGAGAAACTCGCCCGGCCTCTGGAGAGACTCGCCTGGTCTCTAAAGAGACTCTCCCGGCCCCTGGAGAGACTTGCCCGGCCCCTGGAGAGACTCGCCCTGCCTCTGGAAAGACTCGACCTGCCCCTGGAGAGGCTAGCCCGGCCTCTGGAGAGACTCGCCCGGCCTCTGGAGAGACTCGTCCGGCCCCTGGAGAGACTCGCCTGGCCTATGGAGAGACTCTCCTGGCCTCGTAGAGACTCGCCCGGCCTCTTTAGACACTAGCCAGATCTTTGCAGAGACTCGCCCGGCCTCTGGAGAGACTCGACCGGCCTCTGGAAAGACTCGACCGGCCCCTGGAGAGACTCGCCTGGCCCCTGGTGAGACTCGCCCGGCCGCTGGAGAGACTCGCCCGGCCCCTGGAGAAACTCGTCCGGCCTCTGGATTGACTCGCCCAGCCTCTGGAGAGATTCGCCCTGCCTCCGGAGAGACTCGCTCGGCCTCTGTAGAGACTCGCCCGGCCCCTGGAGAGATGCGCCCGGCCTATGGAGAGACAAGCCCAGCCTCTGGAAAGACTCGCCCGGCAACTGGCGAGACTCGCCCGGCCTCTGGAGAGACTCGCCCGGCTCCTGGAGAGACTCACCCGGCCTCTGTAGAGATTCGCCCGGCCTCTGTAGAGACTAGCCCAGCCTCTTTACAGACTCGCTTGGCCTCTGTAGAGACTCGACTGGCCCCTGGAAAGACTCGCCTGGCCGCTGGAGAGACTTGCCCAGCCTTTGGAAAGACTCGCCCGCCCTTTGGAGAGGCTAGCCCGGCCCCTGGAGAGACTCGACTGGCCCCTGGAGAGACTCGCCCAGCCTCTGGAGAGACTTGCCCGGCCCCTGGAGAGACTCGCCAAGCCTCTGGATAGACCCGCCCGGCCCCTGGAGAAACTCGCCCGTCCTCAGGAGAGTTTCGCTTGGCCCCTGGAGAGACTCACCCTGCCTCTGGAGAGACTCACCCGGCCCCTGGAGACACTCGCCCGGCCTCTGGAAAGACTCGCCCGGCCTCTGGACTGACTCGCCCGGCCTCTGGACAGACTCGTCCGGCCTCTGGAGAGATTCGCTCTGCCTCCGGAGAGACTCGACCGGCCTCTGGAGAGACTCGCCCGGCCCCTGGACAGACTCGCCCGGCCCCTGGTGAGACTCGCCCGGCCTCTGGAGAGACTCGTCCGGCCCCTGGGAGACTCGCCCTGCCGCTGAAGAGACTTGTCCGGCCTCTGGAGAGACTCGCCCAGCCTCTGTGGAGACTTGCCCGGCCTCTGGAGAGACTCGCCCGGCCTCTGGAGAGACTCGCCCTGCCTCTGGAGAGACTCGCCCGGCCTCTGTAAAGACTCGACCGGCCCCTGAAGAGACTCGCCCGGCCTCTGTAGAGATTCGCCCGGCCTCTGGAGAGACTCGCCCTGTCTCTGGAGAAACTCGCCCGGGCTCTGGAGAGATTCACCGGTCCTCTTGAGAGACTCGCCCGGCCTCTGAAGAGACTCGCCCGGCCCCTGGAGAGACTCACCCGGCCCCTGGTGAGACTCACCCGGCTCCTGGAGAGACTCGTCCGGCCCCTGGGAGACTCGCCCTGCCTCTGAAGAAACTTGCCCGGCCTCTGGAGAGACTCGCCCGGCCTCTGTGGAGACTTGCCCGGCCTCTGGAGAGAGTCGCCTGGCCTCTGGAGAGACTCGCCCTGCCTCTGGAGAGACTCGCCCGGCCTCTGTAAAGACTCGCCCGGCCCCTGAAGAGACTCGCCCGGCCTCTGTAGAAACTCGCCCGGCCTATGGAGAGACTCGACCGGCCCCTTTTGGGACTCGCCCGTCCTCTGGAGAGACTCGCCCGGACTTCGTAGAGACTCGCCCCGGCCTCTGAAGAAACTCGCCCGGCCCCTTTAGAGACTCATCCGGCCTCTGGAAAGACTTGCTCGGCCCCTTGAGAGACTCGCCCCGCCTCAGGAGAGACTCGCCTGACCCCTGGGAAGACTCGCCGGGCCTGTGGAGAGAGTCGCCCGCCCTCTGAAGAGACTCGCCCGGCCCCTTTAGAGACTCATCCGGCCTCTGGAAAGACTTGCTCGGCCCCTGGAGAGACTCGCCCAGCCCCAGGAGAGACTCTCCCGGCCTCTGTAGAGATTCGTCCGGCCTCTGGAAAGACTCGCCCGGCCTCTGTAGAGATTCGCCTGGCCTCTGGAGAGACTCCCCCCCTCCTGTGTAGAGACTCGCCTGGCCTCTGGAGAGCTTCGCCCGGCCTCTGGAGAGAGTCGCCCGCCCTCTGAAGAGACTCGCCCGGCCCCTTTAGAGACTCATCCGGCCTCTGGAAAGACTTGCTCGGCCCCTGGAGAGACTCGCCCAGCCCCAGGAGAGACTCTCCCGGCCTCTGTAGAGATTCGTCCGGCCTCTGTAGAGACTCGCCCGGCCTCTGTAGAGATTCGCCTGGCCTCTGGAGAAACTCCCCCCCTCCTGTGTAGAGACTCGCCTGGCCTCTGGAGAGGTTCGCCCGGCCTCTGGAGAGATTCGCCCGGCCTCTGGAGAGACTCGCCTGGCCCCTGGAGAGACTCATCTGGCCCCTGGAGAGACTCGCCCTGCTTCTGGACAGACTCGCCCTGCCCCTGGGAAGACTCGCCTGGCCTCTAAAGAGACTCGCCCGGCCCCTGGAGAGACTCGCCCTGCCTCTGGAGAGACTCGCCCGGCCCCTGGAAAGACTCGCCCGGCCTCTGGAGAGACTCGCCCGTCCCCTGGGAAGACTCGCCTGGCCTCTGGAGAGACTCGCCCGGCCTCTGGGAAGACTCTCTCGGCCTCTGGAGAGACTAGCCCGGCCCCTGGAGAGACTTGCCCGGCCCCTGGAGAGACGCGATTGGCCCCTGGTGAGACTCGCCCGGCCTCTTTAGACACTCGCCATGCCTCTACAGAGACCCGCCCAGCCTCTGGAGAGACTCGCCTGGCCTCTGGAAAGACTCGACCGGCCACTGGGGAGATTTGCCCGGCCACTGGGGATACTCGCCCAGCCTCTGGAGAGACTCGCCCGGCCTCTGGAGAGATTCGCCCGTCCTCTTGAGAGACTCGCCCGGCCTCTGAAGAGACTCGCCCGGCCCCTGGATAGACTCGCCTGGCCCCTGGTGAGACTCGCCCGGCCCCTGGAGAGACTCGCCCGGCCCCTGGAGAGACTCGCCCGGCCCCTGGTGAGATTCGCCTGGCCCCTGGAGAGATTCGCTCGGCCTATGGAGAGACTCGCCCGGTCTCTGGAGAGACTCGTCCGGCCTCTGGATTGACTTGCCCGGCCTCTGGAGAGATTCGCCCTTCCTCCGGAGAGATTCGCTCGGCATCTGAAGAGACTCGCCCGGCCCCTGGAGAGATTCGCCTGGCCTATGGAGAGACAAGCCCAGCCTCTGGAAAGACTCGCCCGGCCACTGGGGAGACTCGCCCTTCCTCTGGATAGACCCGCCCGACCCCTGGAGAGACTCGCCCGTCCTCAGGAGAGTTTCGCCTGGCCCCTGGAGAGACTCACCCTGCCTCTGGAGAGACTCGCCCGGCCCCTGTAGAGACTCGCCCGGCCTCTGGAGAGACTCGACCGGCCCCTGGAGACACTCGCCCGGCCTCTGGAAAGACTCGCCCGGCCTCTGCATTGACTCGCCCGGCCTCTGGAGAGACTCGTCCGGCCTCTGGAGAGATTCGCCCTGCCTCCGGAGAGACTCGCCCGGCCTCTGGAGAGACTCGCCCGGCCCCTGGAGAGACTCGCCCGGCCTCTGGAGAGACTAGTCCGGCCTCTGGAGAGACTCGCCCGGCCCCTGGAGAGACTCGCCCGGCCTCTGGAGAGATTCACCCGGTCTCTGGAGAGACTCGCCCGGGCTCTGGAGAGACTCGCCCGGCCTCTGTAGAGACTCGCCCGGCCCCTGGTGAGACTCGCCCGGCCTCTGGAGAGACTCGCCCTGCTCTGGAGAGATTCGCCCGTCCTCTTGAGACTCGCCCGGCCTCTGGAGAGACTCGCCCGGCCTTTGGAGTGGCTAGCCCGGCCCCTGGAGAGACTCGACTGGCCCCTGGAGAGACTCGCCCAGCCTCTGGAGAGACTTGCCCCGCCCCTGGAGTGACTTGCCCGGCTCCTGGAGAGACTCGCCCTGCCTCTGGAGAGAATCGCCCGGCCCCTGGGAAGACTCGCCCGGCCTCTGGAGAGACTCGCCCGGCCTCTGGGAAGACTCTCTCGGCCTCTGGAGAGACTCGCCCGGCCTCTGGAGAGACTCGCCCTGCCTCTGGTAAGACTCGCCTGGCCTCTGGAGAGACTCGCCCGGCTTCTGGAAAGACTCTCTCGGCCTCTGGAGAGACTCGCCCGACCCCTGGAGAGACTCGCCTGGCCTCTGGAGAGACTCGCCTGTCCCCTGGAGAGAGACTCGCCCGGCCTCTGGAGAGACTCGCCCGGCGTTTGTAGAGATACGTCCAGCCTCTGGAGAGTCTCGCCTGACCCCTGGTGAGACTAGCCCGGCCTCTGGAGAGACTCGCCTGGCCACTGGAAAGACTCGCCTGGCCACTGGAGAGTCGCCCGTCCTCTTAAGAGACTCGCCCGGCCCCTGGAGAGAGGCGCCTGGCCCCTGGTGAGACTCGCCCCGGCCTCTTTAGAGACTCGCCATGCCTCTGCAGAGACTCGCCCAGCCTCTGGAGAGAGTTGCCTGGCCTCTGGAAAGACTCGACCTGCCACTGGGGAGATTTGCCCGGCGACTGCGGATACTCGCCCAGCCTCTGGAGAGACTCTCTCGGCCTCTGGAGAGACTCGCCCGGCCTCTGGAGAGACTCGCCCTGCCTCTGAAAAGACTCGCCTGGCCTCTGGAGAGACTCGCCCGGCTTCTGGAAAGACACTCTCGGCCTCTGGAGAGACTCGCCCGACCCCTGGAGAGACTCGCCTGGCCTCTGGAGAGACTCGCCCGTGCACTGGAGAGAGACTCGCCCGACCTCTGGAGAGACTCGCCCGGCCTTTGTAGAGATACGCCCAGCCTCTGGAGAGACTCGCCCGGCCTCTGTAGAGATTCGCCCGGCATCTGGAGAGACTCGCCCGGCCTCTGGAGAGACTCGCCCGGCCTCTATAGAGATTCGCCCGGCCTCTGGAGAGATTTGCCCGGCTCCTGGAGAGACTCGCCCTGCCTCTAGAGAGACTCGCCCGGCCCCTGGAGAGACTCGCCCGGCTCCTGGAGAGACTCGCCCTGCCTCTGGAGAGACTCGCCCGGCCCCTGGGAAGACTCGCCTGGCCTCTGGAGAGACTCGCCCGGCCTCTGGGAAGACTCTCTCGGCCTCTGGAGAGACTCGCCCAGCCTCTGGAGAGACTCGCCCTGCCTCTGGTAAGACTCGCCTGGCCTCTGGAGAGACTCGCCCGGCTTCTGGAAAGACTCTCTCGGCCTCTGGAGAGACTCGTACGACCCCTGGAGAGACTCGCCTGGCCTCTGGAGAGACTCGCCCGTCCACTAGAGAGAGACTCGCCCGGCCTCTGGATAGACCCGCCCGGCCTTTGTAGAGATACGCCCAGCCTCTGGAGAGACTCGCCCGGCCTCTGGAGAGACTCGCCCGGCCTCCATAGAGATTCGCCCGGCCTCTGGAGAGATTCGCCCGGCTCCTGGAGAGACTCGCCCTGCCTCTAGAGAGACTCGCCCGGCCCCTGGAGAGACTCGCCCTGCCTCTGAAGAGACTCGCCCGGCCCCTGGGAAGACTCGCCCGGCCTCTAAAGAGACTCGCCCGGCCCCTGGAGAGACTCGCCCTGCCTCTGGAGAGACTCGCCCAGCCCCTGTGGAGACTCGCCCGGCCTCTGGAAAGACTCGCCTGGCCACTGGGGAGACTCACCCGACCTCTGTAGAGATTCGCCCGGCCTCTAGAGAGACTCGCCCGGCCTCTATAGAGATTCGCTCGGCCTCTGAAGAGATTCGCCTGGCTCCTGGAGAGACTCGCCCTGCCTCTAGAGAGACTCGCCAGGCCCCTGGAGAGTCTCGCCCGGCCCCTGGAGAGACTCGCCCTGCCTCTGGAGAGACTCACCCGGCCCCTGGGATGACTCGCCCGGCCTCTAAAGAGACTCGCACGGCCCCTGGAGAGACTCGCCCTGCCTATGGAGAGACTCGCCTGGCCCCTGGTAAGACTCGACTGGCCTCTGGAGAGACTCGCCCGGCCCCTGGGAAGACGCGCATGGCCTCTGGAGAGACTCGCCCGTCCTCTGGGAAGACTCTCTCGGCCTCTGGAGAGACTCGCCCGGCCTCTGGAAAGACTCGCCCGGCCTTTGGAGTGGCTAGCCCGGCCCCTGGAGAGACTCGCCCAGCCTCTGGAGAGACTTGCCCCGCCCCTGGAGAGACTCGCCCAGCCTATGGAGAAACTTGCCCGGCCTCTGTAGATACTCACTTGGCCTCTTTAGAGACTCGCCCGGCCTCTTTTTATACTCACCCGCCCTCTGCAGAGACTCGCCCGGCCTCTGGAGAGACTCGCCCGGCGTTTGTACTGATACGTCCAGCCTCTGGAGAGTCTCGCCTGGCCCCTGGTGAGACTAGCCCAACCTCTGGAGAGACTCGCCTGGCCACTGGAAAGACTAGCCTGGCCACTGGAGAGATTCGCCCATCCTCTTGAGAGACTCGCCCGGCCTCTGAAGAGACTCGCCCGGCCCCTGGAGAGAGGCGCCTGGCCCCTGGTGAGACTCGCCCGGCCTCTTTAGACACTCGCCATGCCTCTGCAGAGACTCGCCCAGCCTCTGGAGAGACTCGCCTGGCCTCTGGAAAGACTCGACCGGCCACTGGGGAGATTTGCCTGGCCACTGGGGATACTCGCCGAGCCTCTGGAGAGACTCGCCCGGCCTCTGGAGAGATTTGCCCGTCCTCTTGAGAGACTCGCCCGGCCTCTGAAGAGACTCGCCCGGCCCCTGGATAGACTCGCCTGGCCCCTGGTGAAACTCGCCCGGCCCCTGGAGAGACTCGCCCGGCCACTGGAGAGACTCGCCCGGCCCCTGGTGAGACTCGCCTGGCCCCTGGAGAGATTCGCTCGGCCTATGGAGAGACTCGCCCAGTCTCTGGAGAGACTCGTCCGGCCTCTGGATTGACTTGCCCGGCCTCTGGAGAGATTCGCCCTTCCTCCGGAGAGATTCGCTCGGCATCTGAAGAGACTCGCCCGGCCCCTGGAGAGATTCGCCTGGCCTATGGAGAGACAAGCCCAGCCTCTGGAAAGACTCGCCCGGCCACTGGGGAGACTCGCCCTTCCTCTGGATAGACCCGCCCGACCCCTGGAGAGACTCACCCGTCCTCAGGAGAGTTTCGCCTGGCCCCTGGAGAGACTCACCCTGCCTCTGGAGATACTCGCCCGGCCCCTGTAGAGACTCGCACAGCCTCTGGAGAGACTCGACCGGCCCCTGGAGACACTCGCCCGGCCTCTGGAAAGACTCGCCCGGCCTCTGGAGAGATTCGCCCTGCCTCCGGAGAGACTCACCCGACCTCTGTAGAGATTCGCCCGGCCTCTGGAGAGACTCGCCTGGCCTCTATAGAGATTCGCCCGGCCTCTGGAGAGACTCGCCCGGCTCCTGGAGAGACTCGCCCTGCCTCTAGAGAGACTCGCCCGGCCCCTGGAGAGACTCGCCCGTCCCCTGGAGAGACTCGCCTTGCCTCTGGATAGACCCGCCCGGCCCCTGGAGAGACTCGCCCGGCTTCTAAAGAGACTCGCCTGGCCCCTGGAGAGACTCGCCCTGCCTCTGTAGAGACTCGCCCGGCCCCTGGAAAGACTCGCCCGGCCTCTGGAGAGACTCGCCCGGCCACTGGAAAGACTCGCCCGGCCTATGGAGAGACTCGCCCTGCCTCTGGAAAGACTCGCCCGGCCACTGGGGAGGCTAGCCAGGCCCCTGGAGAGACTCGCCCGGCCCCTGGAGAGACTCGCCCGGCCTCTGGAAAGACTCGCCCGGCCACTGGGGAGACTCGCCCGGCCTCTGGAAAGACTCGCCTGGCCACTGGGCAGACTCACCCGGCCTCTGGAAACACTCGCCCGGCCTCTGGAGAGACTCACCCGACCTCTGGAGAGATTCGCCCGGCCTCTGGAGAGACTCGCACGGCCTCTATGGAGATTCGCCCGGCCTCTGGAGAGACTCGCCTGGCTCCTGGAGAGACTCGCCCGGCCCCTGGAGAGACTCGCCCGGCCCCTGGAGAGACTCGCCCTGCCTCTGGAGAGACTCGCCTGGCCTCTGGAAAGACTCGCCTGGCCACTGGGGAGACTCGCCCGACCTCTGGAGAGATTCTCCCGGCCTCTGGAGAGATTCGCCCTTCCTCCGGAGAGATTCGCTCGGCATCTGAAGAGACTCGCCCGGCCCCTGGAGAGATTCGCCTGGCCTATGGAGAGACAAGCCCAGCCTCTGGAAAGATTCGCCCGGCCACTGGGGAGACTCGCCCTTCCTCTGGATAGACCCGCCCGACCCCTGGAGAGACTCGCCCGTCCTCAGGAGAGTTTCGCCTGGCCCCTGGAGAGACTCACCCTGCCTCTGGAGAGACTCGCCCGGCCCCTGTAGAGACTCGCCCGGCCTCTGGAGAGACTCGACCGGCCCCTGGAGACACTCGCCCGGCCTCTGGAAAGACTCGCCCGGCCTCTGCATTGACTCGCCCGGCCTCTGGAGAGACTCGTCCGGCCTCTGGAGAGATTCGCCCTGCCTCCGGAGAGACTCGCCCGGCCTCTGGAGAGACTCGCCCGGCCCCTGGAGAGACTCGCCCGGCCTCTGGAGAGACTAGTCCGGCCTCTGGAGAGACTCGCCCGGCCCCTGGAGAGACTCGCCCGGCCTCTGGAGAGATTCGCCCGGTCTCTGGAGAGACTCGCCCGGGCTCTGGAGAGACTCGCCCGGCCTCTGTAGAGACTCGCCCCGCCTGTGGAGAGACTCGCCCGGCCTCTGTAGAGACTCGCCCGGCCCCTGGTGAGACTCGCCCGGCCTCTGGAGAGACTCGCCCTGCTCTGGAGAGATTCGCCCGTCCTCTTGAGACTCGCCCGGCCTCTGGAGAGACTCGCCCGGCCTTTGGAGTGGCTAGCCCGGCCCCTGGAGAGACTCGACTGGCCCCTGGAGAGACTCGCCCAGCCTCTGGAGAGACTTGCCCCGCCCCTGGAGTGACTCGCCCGGCCTCTGGAGAGACTCGCCCGACCTCTATAGAGATGCGCCCATCCTCTATAGAGATTCGCCCGACCTCTGGAGAGATTCGCCTGGCTCCTGGAGAGACTCTCCCTGCCTCTAGATAGACTCGCCCGGCCCCTGGAGAGACTCGCCCGGCCCCTGGAGCGACTCGCCCGGCTCCTGGAGAGACTCGCCCTGCCTCTGGAGAGAATCGCCCGGCCCCTGGGAAGACTCGCCCGGCCTCTGGAGAGACTCGCCCGGCCTCTGGGAAGACTCTCTCGGCCTCTGGAGAGACTCGCCCGGCCTCTGGAGAGACTCGCCCTGCCTCTGGTAAGACTCGCCTGGCCTCTGGAGAGACTCGCCCGGCTTCTGGAAAGACTCTCTCGGCCTCTGGAGAGAATCGCCCGGCCCCTGGGAAGACTCGCCCGGCCTCTGGAGAGACTCGCCCGGCCTCTGGGAAGACTCTCTCGGCCTCTGGAGAGACTCGCCCGGCCTCTGGAAAGACTCGCCCTGCCTCTGGTAAGACTCGCCCTGCCTCTGGAAAGACTCGCCCGGCCACTGGGGAGGCTAGCCAGGCCCCTGGAGAGACTCGCCCGGCCCCTGGAGAGACTCGCCCGGCCTCTGGAAAGACTCGCCCGGCCACTGGGGAGACTCGCCCGGCCTCTGGAAAGACTCGCCTGGCCACTGGGCAGACTCACCCGGCCTCTGGAAACACTCGCCCGGCCTCTGGAGAGACTCACCCGACCTCTGGAGAGATTCGCCCGGTCTCTGGAGAGACTCGCACGGCCTCTATGGAGATTCGCCCGGCCTCTGGAGAGACTCGCCTGGCTCCTGGAGAGACTCGCCCTGCCTCTGGAGAGACTCGCCCGGCCCCTGGACAGACTCGCCCAACCCCTGGAGAAACTCGCCCGGCCTTTGGAGAGACTCGCCTGGTCTCTAAAGAGACTCTCCCGGCCCCTGGAGAGACTCGCCCGGCCCCTGGAGAGACTCGCCCTGCCTCTGGAGAGACTCGCCTGGCCTCTGGAAAGACTCGCCTGGCCACTGGGGAGACTCACCCGACCTCTGGAGAGATTCTCCCGGCCTCTGGAGAGATTCGCCCTTCCTCCGGAGAGATTCGCTCGGCATCTGAAGAGACTCGCCCGGCCCCTGGAGAGATTCGCCTGGCCTATGGAGAGACAAGCCCAGCCTCTGGAAAGACTCGCCCGGCCACTGGGGAGACTCGCCCTTCCTCTGGATAGACCCGCCCGACCCCTGGAGAGACTCGCCCGTCCTCAGGAGAGTTTCGCCTGGCCCCTGGAGAGACTCACCCTGCCTCTGGAGAGACTCGCCCGGCCCCTGTAGAGACTCGCCCGGCCTCTGGAGAGACTCGACCGGCCCCTGGAGACACTCGCCCGGCCTCTGGAAAGACTCGCCCGGCCTCTGCATTGACTCGTCCGTCCTCTGGAGAGACTCGTCCGGCCTCTGGAGAGATTCGCCCTGCCTCCGGAGAGACTCGCCCGGCCTCTGGAGAGACTCGCCCGGCCCCTGGAGAGACTCGCCCGGCCTCTGGAGAGACTAGTCCGGCCTCTGGAGAGACTCGCCCGGCCCCTGGAGAGACTCGCCCGGCCTCTGGAGAGATTCGCCCGGTCTCTGGAGAGACTCGCCCGGGCTCTGGAGAGACTCGCCCGGCCTCTGTAGAGACTCGCCCCGCCTGTGGAGAGACTCGCCCGGCCTCTGTAGAGACTCGCCCGGCCCCTGGTGAGACTCGCCCGGCCTCTGGAGAGACGCGCCCTGCTCTGGAGAGATTCACCCGTCCTCTTGAGACTCGCCCGGCCTCTGGAGAGACTCGCCCGGCCTTTGGAGTGGCTAGCCCGGCCCCTGGAGAGACTCGACTGGCCCCTGGAGAGACTCGCCCAGCCTCTGGAGAGACTTGCCCCGCCCCTGGAGTGACTCGCCCGGCCTCTGGAGAGACTCGCCCGACCTCTATAGAGATGCGCCCGTCCTCTATAGAGATTCGCCCGACCTCTGGAGAGATTCGCCTGGCTCCTGGAGAGACTCTCCCTGCCTCTAGATAGACTCGCCCGGCCCCTGGAGAGACTCGCCCGGCCCCTGGAGAGACTCGCCCGGCTCCTGGAGAGACTCGCCCTGCCTCTGGAGAGAATCGCCCAGCCCCTGGGAAGACTCGCCCGGCCTCTGGAGAGACTCGCCCGGCCTCTGGGAAGACTCTCTCGGCCTCTGGAGAGACTCGCCCGGCCTCTGGAGAGACTCGCCCTGCCTCTGGTAAGACTCGCCTGGCCTCTGGAGAGACTCGCCCGGCTTCTGGAAAGACTCTCTCGGCCTCTGGAGAGACTCGCCCGACCCCTGGAGAGACTCGCCTGGCCTCTGGAGAGACTCGCCTGTCCCCTGGAGAGAGACTCGCCCGGCCTCTGGAGAGACTCGCCCGGCGTTTGTAGAGATACGTCCAGCCTCTGGGGAGTCTCGCCTGACCCCTGGTGAGACTAGCCCGGCCTCTGGAGAGACTCGCCTGGCCACTGGAAAGACTCGCCTGGCCACTGGAGAGTCGCCCGTCCTCTTGAGAGACTCGCCCGGCCCCTGGAGAGAGGCGCCTGGCCCCTGGTGAGACTCGCCCGGCCTCTTTAGAGACTCGCCATGCCTCTGCAGAGACTCGCCCAGCCTCTGGAGAGAGTCGCCTGGCCTCTGGAAAGACTCGACCTGCCACTGGGGAGATTTGCCCGGTAACTGGGGATACTCGCCCAGCCTCTGGAGAGACTCTCTCGGCCTCTGGAGAGACTCGCCCGGCCTCTGGAGAGACTCGCCCTGCCTCTGAAAAGACTCGCCTGGCCTCTGGAGAGACTCGCCCGGCTTCTGGAAAGACTCTCTCGGCCTCTGGAGAGACTCGCCCGACCCCTGGAGAGACTCGCCTGGCCTCTGGAGAGAATCGCCCGTGCACTGGAAAGAGAGTCTCCCGACCTCTGGAGAGACTCGCCCGGCCTTTGTAGAGATACGCCCAGCCTCTGGAGAGACTCGCCCGGCCTCTGTAGAGATTCGCCCGGCATCTGGAGAGACTCGCCCGGCCTCTGGAGAGACTCGCAAGGCCTCTATAGAGATTCGCCCGGCCTCTGGAGAGATTTGCCCGGCTCCTGGAGAGACTCGCCCTGCCTCTAGAGAGACTCGCCCGGCCCCTGGAGAGACTCGCCCGGCTCCTGGAGAGACTCGCCCTGCCTCTGGAGAGACTCGCCCGGCCCCTGGGAAGACTCGCCTGGCCTCTGGAGAGACTCGCCCGGCCTCTGGGAAGACTCTCTCGGCCTCTGGAGAGGCTCGCCCAGCCTCTGGAGAGACTCGCCCTGCCTCTGGTAAGACTCGCCTGGCCTCTGGAGAGACTCGCCCGGCTTCTGGAAAGACTCTCTCGGCCTCTGGAGAGACTCGTACGACCCCTGGAGAGACTCGCCTGGCCTCTGGAGAGACTCGCCCGTCCACTGGAGAGAGACTCGCCCGGCCTCTGGATAGACCCGCCCGGCCTTTGTAGAGATACGCCCAGCCTCTGGAGAGACTCGCCCGGCCTCTGGAGAGACTCGCCCGGCCTCCATAGAGATTCGCCCGGCCTCTGGAGAGATTCGCCCGGCTCCTGGAGAGACTCGCCCTGCCTCTAGAGAGACTCGCCCGGCCCCTGGAGAGACTCGCCCTGCCTCTGAAGAGACTCGCCCGGCCCCTGGGAAGACTCGCCCGGCCTCTAAAGAGACTCGCCCGGCCCCTGGAGAGACTCGCCCTGCCTCTGGAGAGACTCGCCCAGCCCCTGTGGAGACTCGCCCGGCCTCTGGAAAGACTCGCCTGGCCACTGGGGAGACTCACCCGACCTCTGTAGAGATTCGCCCGGCCTCTAGAGAGACTCGCCCGGCCTCTATAGAGATTCGCTCGGCCTCTGAAGAGATTCGCCTGGCTCCTGGAGAGACTCGCCCTGCCTCTAGAGAGACTCGCCTGGCCCCTGGAGAGTCTCGCCCGGCCCCTGGAGAGACTCGCCCTGCCTCTGGAGAGACTCACCCGGCCCCTGGGATGACTCGCCCGGCCTCTAAAGAGACTCGCACGGCCCCTGGAGAGACTCGCCCTGCCTATGGAGAGACTTGCCTGGCCCCTGGTAAGACTCGACTGGCCTCTGGAGAGACTCGCCCGGCCCCTGGGAAGACGCGCATGGCCTCTGGAGAGACTCGCCCGTCCTCTGGGAAGACTCTCTCGGCCTCTGGAGAGACTCGCCCGGCCTCTGGAAAGACTCGCCCGGCCTTTGGAGTGGCTAGCCCGGCCCCTGGAGAGACTCGCCCAGCCTCTGGAGAGACTTGCCCCGCCCCTGGAGAGACTCGCCCAGCCTATGGAGAAACTTGCCCGGCCTCTGTAGATACTCACTTGGCCTCTTTAGAGACTCGCCCGGCCTCTTTTTATACTCACCCGCCCTCTGCAGAGACTCGCCCGGCCTCTGGAGAGACTCGCCCGGCGTTTGTACTGATACGTCCAGCCTCTGGAGAGTCTCGCCTGGCCCCTGGTGAGACTAGCCCAACCTCTGGAGAGACTCGCCTGGCCACTGGAAAGACTAGCCTGGCCACTGGAGAGATTCGCCCATCCTCTTAAGAGACTCGCCCGGCCTCTGAAGAGACTCGCCCGGCCCCTGGAGAGAGGCGCCTGGCCCCTGGTGAGACTCGCCCGGCCTCTTTAGACACTCGCCATGCCTCTGCAGAGACTCGCCCAGCCTCTGGAGAGACTCGCCTGGCCTCTGGAAAGACTCGACCGGCCACTGGGGAGATTTGCCTGGCCACTGGGGATACTCGCCGAGCCTCTGGAGAGACTCGCCCGGCCTCTGGAGAGATTTGCCCGTCCTCTTGAGAGACTCGCCCGGCCTCTGAAGAGACTCGCCCGGCCCCTGGATAGACTCGCCTGGCCCCTGGTGAAACTCGCCCGGCCCCTGGAGAGACTCGCCCGGCCACCGGAGAGACTCGCCCGGCCCCTGGTGAGACTCGCCTGGCCCCTGGAGAGATTCGCTCGGCCTATGGAGAGACTCGCCCAGTCTCTGGAAAGACTCGCCCGGCCACTGGGGAGACTCGCCCTTCCTCTGGATAGACCCGCCCGACCCCTGGAGAGACTCACCCGTCCTCAGGAGAGTTTCGCCTGGCCCCTGGAGAGACTCACCCTGCCTCTGGAGATACTCGCCCGGCCCCTGTAGAGACTCGCACAGCCTCTGGAGAGACTCGACTGGCCCCTGGAGACACTCGCCCGGCCTCTGGAAAGACTCGCCCGGCCTCTGGAGAGATTCGCCCTGCCTCCGGAGAGACTCACCCGACCTCTGTAGAGATTCGCCCGGCCTCTGGAGAGACTCGCCTGGCCTCTATAGAGATTCGCCCGGCCTCTGGAGAGACTCGCCCGGCTCCTGGAGAGACTCGCCCTGCCTCTAGAGAGACTCGCCCGGCCCCTGGAGAGACTCGCCCGTCCCCTGGAGAGACTCGCCTTGCCTCTGGATAGACTCGCCCGGCTCCTGGAGAGATTCGCCCTGCCTCTAGAGAGACTCGCCCGGCCCCTGGAGAGACTCGCCCGTCCCCTGGAGAGACTCGCCTTGCCTCTGGATAGACCCGCCCGGCCCCTGGAGAGACTCGCCCGGCTTCTAAAGAGACTCGCCTGGCCCCTGGAGAGACTCGCCCTGCCTCTGTAGAGACTCGCCCGGCCCCTGGAAAGACTCGCCCGGCCTCTGGAGAGACTCGCCCGGCCACTGGAAAGACTCGCCCGGCCTATGGAGAGACTCGCCCTGCCTCTGGAAAGACTCGCCCGGCCACTGGGGAGGCTAGCCAGGCCCCTGGAGAGACTCGCCCGGCCCCTGGAGAGACTCGCCCGGCCTCTGGAAAGACTCGCCCGGCCACTGGGGAGACTCGCCCGGCCTCTGGAAAGACTCGCCTGGCCACTGGGCAGACTCACCCGGCCTCTGGAAACACTCGCCCGGCCTCTGGAGAGACTCACCCGACCTCTGGAGAGATTCGCCCGGCCTCTGGAGAGACTCGCACGGCCTCTATGGAGATTCGCCCGGCCTCTGGAGAGACTCGCCTGGCTCCTGGAGAGACTCGCCCTGCCTCTGGAGAGACTCGCCCGGCCCCTGGACAGACTCGCCCAACCCCTGGAGAAACTCGCCCGGCCTCTGGAGAGACTCGCCTGGTCTCTAAAGAGACTCTCCCGGCCCCTGGAGAGACTCGCCCGGCCCCTGGAGAGACTCGCCCTGCCTCTGGGGAGACTCGCCTGGCCTCTGGAAAGACTCGCCTGGCCACTGGGGAGACTCACCCGACCTCTGGAGAGATTCTCCCGGCCTCTGGAGAGACTCGCACGGCCTCTATGGAGATTCGCCCGGCCTCTGGAGAGACTCGCCTGGCTCCTGGAGAGACTCGCCCTGCCTCTGGAGAGACTCGCCCGGCCCCTGGACAGACTCGCCCGACCCCTGGAGAAACTCGCCCGGCCTCTGGAGAGACTCGCCTGGTCTCTAAAGAGACTCTCCCGGCCCCTGGAGAGACTCGCCCGGCCCCTGGAGAGACTCGCCCTGCCTCTGGAAAGACTCGACCTGCCCCTGGAGAGGCTAGCCCGGCCTCTGGAGAGACTCGCCCGGCCTCTGGAGAGACTCGTCCGGCCCCTGGAGAGACTCGCCTGGCCTATGGAGAGACTCTCCTGGCCTCGTAGAGACTCGCCCGGCCTCTTTAGACACTAGCCAGATCTTTGCAGAGACTCGCCCGGCCTCTGGAGAGACTCGACCGGCCTCTGGAAAGACTCGACCGGCCCCTGGAGAGACTCGCCTGGCCCCTGGTGAGACTCGCCCGGCCGCTGGAGAGACTCGCCCGGCCCCTGGAGAAACTCGTCCGACCTCTGGATTGACTCGCCCAGCCTCTGGAGAGATTCGCCCTGCCTCCGGAGAGACTCGCTCGGCCTCTGTAGAGACTCGCCCGGCCCCTGGAGAGATGCGCCCGGCCTATGGAGAGACAAGCCCAGCCTCTGGAAAGACTCGCCCGGCAACTGGCGAGACTCGCCCGGCCTCTGGAGAGACTCGCCCGGCTCCTGGAGAGACTCACCCGGCCTCTGTAGAGATTCGCCCGGCCTCTGTAGAGACTAGCCCAGCCTCTTTACAGACTCGCTTGGCCTCTGTAGAGACTCGACTGGCCCCTGGAAAGACTCGCCTGGCCGCTGGAGAGACTTGCCCAGCCTTTGGAAAGACTCGCCCGCCCTTTGGAGAGGCTAGCCCGGCCCCTGGAGAGACTCGACTGGCCCCTGGAGAGACTCGCCCAGCCTCTGGAGAGACTTGCCCGGCCCCTGGAGAGACTCGCCAAGCCTCTGGATAGACCCGCCCGGCCCCTGGAGAAACTCGCCCGTCCTCAGGAGAGTTTCGCTTGGCCCCTGGAGAGACTCACCCTGCCTCTGGAGAGACTCACCCGGCCCCTGGAGACACTCGCCCGGCCTCTGGAAAGACTCGCCCGGCCTCTGGACTGACTCGCCCGGCCTCTGGAGAGACTCGTCCGGCCTCTGGAGAGATTCGCTCTGCCTCCGGAGAGACTCGACCGGCCTCTGGAGAGACTCGCCCGGCCCCTGGACAGACTCGCCCGGCCCCTGGTGAGACTCGCCCGGCCTCTGGAGAGACTCGTCCGGCCCCTGGGAGACTCGCCCTGCCGCTGAAGAGACTTGTCCGGCCTCTGGAGAGACTCGCCCAGCCTCTGTGGAGACTTGCCCGGCCTCTGGAGAGACTCGCCCGGCCTCTGGAGAGACTCGCCCTGCCTCTGGAGAGACTCGCCCGGCCTCTGTAAAGACTCGACCGGCCCCTGAAGAGACTCGCCCGGCCTCTGTAGAGATTCGCCCGGCCTCTGGAGAGACTCGCCCTGTCTCTGGAGAAACTCGCCCGGGCTCTGGAGAGATTCACCGGTCCTCTTGAGAGACTCGCCCAGCCTCTGAAGAGACTCGCCCGGCCCCTGGAGAGACTCGCCCGGCCCCTGGTGAGACTCACCCGGCCCCTGGAGAGACTCGTCCGGCCCCTGGGAGACTCGCCCTGCCTCTGAAGAAACTTGCCCGGCCTCTGGAGAGACTCGCCCGGCCTCTGTGGAGACTTGCCCGGCCTCTGGAGAGACTCGCCTGGCCTCTGGAGAGACTCGCCCTGCCTCTGGAGAGACTCGCCCGGCCTCTGTAAAGACTCGCCCGGCCCCTGAAGAGACTCGCCCGGCCTCTGTAGAAACTCGCCCGGCCTATGGAGAGACTCGACCGGCCCCTTTTGGGACTCGCCCGTCCTCTGGAGAGACTCGCCCGGACTTCGTAGAGACTCGCCCCGGCCTCTGAAGAAACTCGCCCGGCCCTCATCCGGCCTCTGGAAAGACTTGCTCGGCCCCTGGAGAGACTCGCCCAGCCCCAGGAGAGACTCTCCCGGCCTCTGTAGAGATTCGTCCGGCCTCTGGAAAGACTCGCCCGGCCTCTGTAGAGATTCGCCTGGCCTCTGGAGAGACTCCCCCCCTCCTGTGTAGAGACTCGCCTGGCCTCTGGAGAGCTTCGCCCGGCCTCTGGAGAGAGTCGCCCGCCCTCTGAAGAGACTCGCCCGGCCCCTTTAGAGACTCATCCGGCCTCTGGAAAGACTTGCTCGGCCCCTGGAGAGACTCGCCCAGCCCCAGGAGAGACTCTCCCGGCCTCTGTAGAGATTCGTCCGGCCTCTGTAGAGACTCGCCCGGCCTCTGTAGAGATTCGCCTGGCCTCTGGAGAGACTCCCCCCCTCCTGTGTAGAGACTCGCCTGGCCTCTGGAGAGGTTCGCCCGGCCTCTGGAGAGATTCGCCCGGCCTCTGGAGAGACTCGCCTGGCCCCTGGAGAGACTCATCTGGCCCCTGGAGAGACTCGCCCTGCTTCTGGACAGACTCGCCCTGCCCCTGGGAAGACTCGCCTGGCCTCTAAAGAGACTCGCCCGGCCCCTGGAGAGACTCGCCCTGCCTCTGGAGAGACTCGCCCGGCCCCTGGAAAGACTCGCCCGGCCTCTGGAGAGACTCGCCCGTCCCCTGGGAAGACTCGCCTGGCCTCTGGAGAGACTCACCCGGCCTCTGGGAAGACTCTCTCGGCCTCTGGAGAGACTAGCCCGGCCCCTGGAGAGACTTGCCCGGCCCCTGGAGAGACTCACCCGGCCTATGGAGAGACTTGCCCGGCCTCTGTAGAGACTCACTTGGCCTCTTTAGAGACTCGCCCGGCCTCTTTTTTATACTCACCCGCCCTCTGCAGAGATTCGCCCGGCCTCTGCAGAGACTCACCCGTCCCCTGGAGAGAGACTCGCCCGGCCTCTGGAGAGACTCGCCCGGCCTTTGTAGAGATACACCCAGCCTCTGGAGAGACTCGCCCGGCCTATGTCGAGATTCGCCCCGCCTCTGGAGAGACTCGCCTTTCCCCTGGAGAGACTCGTCAAGCCTCTGAAGAGACTCACCCCGCCCCTGGAGAGACTCGCCTGGCCCCTGGTGGGACTAGCCCGGCCTCTGGAGAGACTCGGCCGGCCCCTGGAGAGAGACTCGCCCGGCCACTGGAGAGACTCGCCCGGCCTTTGTAGAGATACACCCAGCCTCTGGAGAGACTCGCCCGGCCTCTGTCGAGATTCGCCCCGCCTCTGGAGAGACTCGCCTTTCCCCTGGAGAGACTCGTCCAGCCTCTGAAGAGACTCACCCCGCCCCTGGAGAGACTCGCCTGGCCCCTGGTGGGACTAGCCCGGCCTCTGGAGAGACTCGGCCGGCCCCTGGAGAGAGACTCACCCCGCCCCTGGAGTGACTCGCCAGGCCCCTGGTGGGACTAGCCCGGCCTCTGGAGAGACTCGGCCGGCCACCTGAAAGACTCGCCCGGCCCCTGGAGAGATTCGCCCTGCCTCTGGAAAGACTCGCCTGGCTCCTGGAGAGGCTAGCCCGGCCCCTGGAGAGACTCGCCCGGTCTCTGCAGAGACACACCTGTCCCCTGGAGAGAGACTCGCCCGGCCTCTGGAGAGACTCGCCCGGCCTTTGTAGAGATACGCCCAGCCTCTGGAGAGACTCGCCCGGCCACTGGAGAGACTCGCCCTGCCTCTGGAGAGACTCGCCTTTCCCCTGGAGAGACTCGACCAGCCTCTGAAGAGACTCACCCAGCCCCTGGAGAGACTCGCCTGGCCCCTGGTGAGACTAGCCCGGCCTCTGGAGAGACTCGGCCGGCCACTGGAAAGACTCGCCCAGCCCCTGGAGAGATTCGTCCTGCCTCTGGAAAGACTCGCCTGGCTCCTGGAGAGGCTAGTCCAGCCCCTGGAGAGACTCGCCCGGTCTCCGGAGAGACTTTCCCGGCCCCTGGAGAGACTCGTCCGGCCCCTGGGAAGACTCTCTCGGCCTCTGGAGAGACTAGCCCGGCCCCTGGAGAGACTTGCCCGGCCCCTGGAGAGACTCACCCGGCCTATGGAGAGACTTGCCCGGCCTCTGTAGACTCACTTGGCCTCTTTAGAGACTCGCCCGGCCTCTTTTTTATACTCACCCGCCCTCTGCAGAGATTCGCCCGGCCTCTGGAGAGACTCACCCGTCCCCTGGAGAGAGACTCGCCCGGCCTCTGGAGAGACTCGCCCGGCCTTTGTAGAGATACACCCAGCCTCTGGAGAGACTCGCCCGGCCTCTGTCGAGATTCGCCCCGCCTCTGGAGAGACTCGCCTTTCCCCTGGAGAGACTCGTCCAGCCTCTGAAGAGACTCACCCCGCCCCTGGAGAGACTCACCTGGCCCCTGGTGGGACTAGCCCGGCCTCTGGAGAGACTCGGCCGGCCCCTGGAGAGAGACCCACCCCGCCCCTGGAGTGACTCGCCTGGCCCCTGGTGGGACTAGCCCGGCCTCTGGAGAGACTCGGCCGGCCACTGGAAAGACTCGCCCGGCCCCTGGAGAGATTCGCAGTGCCTCTGGAAAGACTCGCCTGGCTCCTGGAGAGGCTAGCCCGGCCCCTGGAGAGACTCGCCCGGTCTCTGGAGAGACACACCTGTCCCCTGGAGAGAGACTCGCCCGGCCTCTGGAGAGACTCGCCCGGCCTTTGTAGAGATACGCCCAGCCTCTGGAGAGACTCGCCCGGCCACTGGAGAGACTCGCCCTGCCTCTGGAGAGACTCGCCTTTCCCCTGGAGAGACTCGACCAGCCTCTGAAGAGACTCACCCAGCCCCTGGAGAGACTCGCCTGGCCCCTGGTTAGACTAGCCCGGCCTCTGGAGAGACTCGGCCGGCCACTGGAAAGACTCGCCCAGCCCCTGGAGAGATTCGTCCTGCCTCTGGAAAGACTCGCCTGGCTCCTGGAGAGGCTAGCCCAGCCCCTGGAGAGACTCGCCCGGTCTCCGGAGAGACTTTCCCGGCCCCTGGAGAGACTCGTCCGGCCCCTGGAGAGACTTGCCGGGCCTCTGTAGAGACGCGCCCGTCCCCTTTAGAGACTCGCTCGGCCTCTGGAGAGACTCACCCGGCCTTTGTAGAGATACGCCCAGCCTCTGGAGAGACTCGCCCGGCCTCTGTAGAGATTCGCCCGGCCTCTGGAGAGACTCGCCTTTCCCCTGGAGAGACTCGACCAGCCCCTGGAGAGACTCACCCAGCCCCTGGAGAGACTCGCCTGGCCCCTGGTGGGACTAGCCCGGCCTCTGGAGAGACTCGGCCGGCCCCTGGAGAGAGACTCGCCCGGCCTCTGGAGAGACTCGCCCGGCCTTTGTAGAGATACGCCCAGCCTCTGGAGAGACTCGCCCGGCCACTGGAGAGACTCGCCCGGCCTCTGGAGAGACTCGCCTTTCCCCTGGAGAGACTCGACCAGCCTCTGAAGAGACTCACCCAGCCCCTGGAGAGACTCGCCTGGCCCCTGGTGGGACTAGCCCGGCCTCTGGAGAGACTCGGCCGGCCACTGGAAAGACTCGCCCGGCCCCTGGAGAGATTCGCCCTGCCTCTGGAAAGACTCGCCTGGCTCCTGGAGAGGCTAGCCCGGCCCCTGGAGAGACGCGCCCGGTCTCTGGAGAGACTTACCTGTCCCCTGGAGAGAGACTCGCCCGGCCTCTGGAGAGACTCTCCCGGCCTTTGTAGAGATACGCCCAGCCTCTGGAGAGACTCGCCCGGATACTGGAGAGACTCGCCCAGCCTCTGGAGAGACTCGCCTTTCTCCTGGAGAGACTCGACCAGCCTCAGAAGAGACTCACCCAGCCCGTGGAGAGACTCGCCTGGCCCCTGGTGGGACTAGCCTGGCCTCTGGAGAGACTCGGCCGGCCACTGGAAAGACTCGCCCGGCCCCTGGAGAGATTCGCCCTGTCTCTGGAAAGACTCGCCTGGCTCCTGGAGAGGCTAGCCCGGCCCCTGGAGAGACTCGCCCGGTCTCCGGAGAGACTTGCCCGGCCCCTGGAGAGACTCGCCCTGCCTCTGGAGAGACTCGCCCGGCCCCTGGAGAGACTCGCCCGGCCTCTGGAGAGACTCGCACGGCCCCTGGGAAGACTCGCCTAGCCTCTGGAGAGACTCGCCCAGCCTCTGGGAAGACTCTCTCGGCCTCTGGAGAGACTCGCCCGGCCCCTGGAGAGACTCGCCCTGCCTCTGGTAAGACTCGCCCGGCCCCTGGAGAGACTCGACTGGCCTCTGGAGAGACTCGCCCAGCCTCTGGAGAGACTTGCCCGGCCCCTGGAGAGCCTCGCCCGGCCAATGGAGAGACTTGCCCGGCCTCTGTAGAGACTCACTTGGCCTCTTTAGAGACTCGCCCGGCCTCTTTTTATACTAACCCGCCCTCTGCAGAGATTCGCCCGGCCTCTGGAGAGACTCACCCGTCCCCTGGAGAGAGACTCGCCCGGCCTCTGGAGAGACTCGCCCAGCCCCTGGGGATACTCGCCTGGCCCCTGGTGAGACTAGCCCGGCCTCTGGAGAGACTCGCCCGGCCCCTGGAGATACTCGCCTGGCCCCTGGTGAGACTAGCCCGGCCTCTGGAGAGACTCGCCCAGCCACTGGAAAGACTCGCACGGCCCCTGGAGAGACTCGCCCTGCCTCAGGAAAGACTCGCCTGGCCCCTGGAGAGGCTAGCCCGGCCCCTGGAGAGACTCGCCCGGCCTCCGGTGAGACTCGCCCGGCCCCTGGAGAGACTCGCCGGGCCTCTGTAGAGACGCACCTGGCCTCTTTAGAGACTCGCTCGGCCTCTGCAGAGACTCGCCCGGCCCCTGGAGAGACTCGCCTGTCCTCTGGAAAGACTCGCCCGGCCACTGGGGAGACTCGCCCGGCCTCTGGAAAGACTCTCCCTGCCTCTGGAAAGACTCGCCTGGCCCCTGGAGAGGCTAGCCCGGCCCCTGGAGAGACTCGCCTGGCCTCCGGAGAGACTCGCCCGGCCCCTGGAGAGACTCGTCCGGCCCTGGAGAGACTCGCCGGGCCTCTGGAAACACTCGCCCGGCCTCTGGAGAGACTCACCCGACCTCTGCAGTGATTCTCCCGGCCCCTGGAGAGACTCGCCTGGCCTCTGAAAAGACTCGCCCGGCCACTGGAGAGACTCGCCCGGCCCCTGGGAAGACTCACCCGGCTTCTGGAGATACTCGCCCGGCCCCTAGGGAGACTCGCCCGGCCTCTGGAAAGACTCGCCAGGCCACTGGGGAGACTCACCCGGCCTCTGGAAACACTCGCCCGGCCTCTGGAGAGACTCACCCGTCCTCTGTAGAGATTCGCCCGGCCTCAGGAGAGACTCGCCCGGCCTCTATAGAGATTCGACCGGCCTCTGGAGAGACTCGCCCGGCTCCTGGAGAGACTCGCACTTCCTCTGGAGAGACTCGCCCGGCCCCTGGAGAGACTCGCCCGTCCCCTGGAGAGACTCGCCTTGCCTCTGGAGAGACCGGCCCGGCCCCTGGGAAGAGTCGCCCGGCCTCTAAAGAGACCCGCCCGGCCCCTGGAGAGACTCGCCCTGCCTCTGGAGAGACTCGCCCGGCCCCTGGAAAGACTCACCCGGCCTCTGGAGAGACTCGCCCGGCCCCTGGGAAGACTCGCCTGGCCTGTGAAGAGTCTCGCCCGGCCTCTGGGAAGACTCTCTCGGCCTCTGGAGAGACTCGCCCGGCCTCTGGAGAAACTCGCCCGGCCTCCGGAGAGACTCGCCTGGCCCCTGGAGAGATTCGTCGGGCCCCTGGAGAGACTCGTTGGGCCTCTGTAGAGACGCGCCCGGCCCCTTTAGAGTCGCTCGGCCTCTGGTGAGACTCGCCCGGCCTTTGTAGAGATTCGCCCAGCCTCTGGAGAGATTCGCCCGGCCTCTGTAGAGATTCGCCCGGCCTCTGTAGAGACTCGCCCGGCCACTGGAGAGACTCGCCCGGCCACTGGAGAGACTCGCCAGGCCTCCGGAGAGACTCGCCTGTCCCCCGGAGAGACTCGCCAGTCCCCTGGAGAGACTCGCCAGGCCTCTGCAGAGACTCGCCCGGCCCCTGGAGAGACTCGCCTGGCCCCTTGTGAGACTAGCCCGGCCTCTGGAGAGACTCGCCCGGCCCCTGGGAAGACTCGCCGGGCCTCTGGAAAGACTCGCCCGGCCTCTATAGAGATTTGCCTGGCCTCTGGAGGGACTCCCCCCTCCTATGTAGAGACTCGCCTGGCCTCTGGAGAGATTCGCCCGGCCTCTGGAGAGACTCGCCCGGTCCCTGGAGGGACTCATCTGGCCCCTGGAGAGACTCGCCCTGCCACTGGAGAGACTCGCCCGACCCCTGGGAAGACCCGCCTGGCCTCTAAAGAGACTCGCCCGGCCCCTGGAGAGACTCGCCCTGCCTCTGGAGAGACTTGCCCGGCCCCTGGAAAGACTCGCCCGGCCTCTGGAGAGACTCGCCCGGCCCCTGGGAAGACTCGCCTGGCCTCTGGAGAGACTCGCCCAGCCTCTGGGAAGACTCTCTCGGCCTCTGGAGAGACTCGCCCGACCCCTAGAGAGAATCGCCCTGCCTCTGGTAAGACTCGCCCGGCCCCTGGAGAGGCTAGCCCGGCCCCTGGAGATACTCGACTGGCCTCTGTAGAGACTCGCCCAGCCTCTGGAGAGACTTGCCCGGCCCCTGGAGAGCCTCGCCCGGCCTATGGAGAGACTTGCCCGGCCTCTGTAGAGACACACTTGGCCTCTTTAGAGACTCGCCCGACCTCTTTTTATACTCACCCTCCCTCTGCAGAGATTCGCCCGGCCTCTGGAGAGACTCACCCGTCCCCTGGAGAGAGACTCGCCCGGCCTCTGGAGAGACTCGCCCGGCCCCTGGAGAGACTCGCCTGGCCCGTGGTGAGACTAGCCCGGCCTCTGGAGAGACTCGCCCGGCCACTGGAAAGACTCGCCCGGCCCCTGGAGAGACTCGCCCTGCCTCAGGAAAGACTCGCCTGGCCCCTGGAGAAGCTAGCCCGGCCCCTGGAGAGACTCGCCCGGCCTCCGGAGAGACTCGCCCGGCCCCTGGAGAGACTCGTCCGGCCCCTGGAGAGACTCGCCTGGCCTCTGTAGAGACGCACCCGGCCTCTTTAGAGACTCGCTCGGCCTCTGCAGAGACTCGCCCGGCCCCTGGAGAGACTCGCCAGGCCTCTGGAAAGACTCGCCTGGCCCCTGGAGAGGCTAGCCCAGCCCCTGGAGAGACTCGCCCGGCCTCCAGAGAGACTCGCCCGGCCCCTGGAGAGACTCGTCCGGCCCTGGAGAGACTCGCCGGGCCTCTGGAAACACTCGCCCGGCCTCTGGAGAGACTCACCCGACCTCTGTAGTGATTCGCCCGGCCCCTGGAGAGACTCGCCTGGCCTCTGGAAAGACTCGCCCGGCCACTGGGGAGACTAGCCCGGCCTCTGGAAAGACTCGCCAGGCCACTGGGTAGACTCACCCGGCCTCTGGAAAAACTCGCCTGGCCTCTGGAGAGACTCACCCGACGTCTGTAGAGATTCGCCTGGCCTCTGGAGAGATTCGCCCTCGCTCTGGAGAGACTCGCCCGGCCCCTGGAAAGACTCGCCCGGCCTCTGGAGATACTCGCCCGGCCCCTGAGGAAACTCGACCGGCCTCTGGAAAGACTCGCCAGGCCACTGGGGAGACTAACCCGGCCTCTGGAAACACTCGCCCGGCCTCTGGAGAGACTCGCCCAGCCTCTGTGGAGACTCGCCCGGCCTCTGGAGAGACTCGCCCGGCCTCTGGAGAGACTCGCCCGGCCTCTGTAAAGACTCGCCCGGCCCCTGAAGAGACTCGCCCGGCCTCTGTAGAAACTCGCCCGGCCTATGGAGAGTCGACCAGCCCCTTTTGGGACTCGCCCGGCCTCTGGAGAGACTCGCCCGGACTCCGTAGAGACTCGCCCGACCTCTGAAGAGACTCGCCCGGCCGCTTTAGAGACTCATCCGGCCTCTGGAAAGACTTGCTCGGCCCCTGGAGAGACTCGCCCGCCCTCAGGAGAGACTCGCCCGGCCCCTGGGAAGACTCGCCGGGCCTCTGGAGAGACTTGCCCGGCCTCTGAAGACACTCGATTGGCCTCTGTAGAGACTCGCCCAGCCCCTGGAGAGACTCTCCCGGCCACTGTAGAGATTCGTCCGGCCTCTGGAAAGACTCGCCCGGCCTCTGTAGAGATTCGCCTGGCCTCTGGAGAGACTCCCCCCACTCCTATGTAGAGACTCGCCTGGCCTCTGGAGAGATTCGCCCTGCCTCTGGAGAGACTCGCTCGGCCTCTGTAGAGACTCGCCCGGCCCCTGGAGAGATGCGCCCGGCCTATGGAGAGACAAGCCCAGCCTCTGGAAATACTCGCCCGGCCACTGGGGAGACTCGCCCGGCCTCTGGAGAGACTCGCCCGGCCCCTGGAGAGACTCACCCGGCCTCTGTAGAGATTCGCCCGACCTCTGTAGAGACTCACCAAGCCTCTTTAGAGACTCGCTCGGCCTCTGTAGAGATTCGACTGGCCCCTGGAAAGACTCGCCTGGCCTCTGGAGAGACTCGCCCGGCCCCTGGGAAGACTCGCCTGGCCGCTGGAGAGACTTGCCCGGCCTCTGGAAAGACTCGCCCGCCCTTTGGAGAGACTCGCCCCTCCCCTGGAGAGAGACTCGCCCGGCCTCTGGAGAGACTCGCCCGGCCTTTGTAGAGATACGCCCAGCCTCTGGAGAGATTCGCCCAGCCTCTGTAGAGATTCGCCCGGCCTCTGTAGAGACTCGCCCGGCCTCTGGAAGACTCGCCTGGCCCCTGGAGAGACTCGCCTGGCCCCTGGTGAGACTAGCCCGGCCTCTGGAGAGACTCGCCTGGCCACTGGAAAGACTCGCCTGGCCACTGGAGAGATTCGCCCGTCCGCTTGAGAGACTCGCCCGGACTCTGAAGAGACTCGCCCGGCCACTGGGGAGACTCGCCTGGCCTCTGGAGAGACTCGCCCGGCCCTTGGAGAGACTCACCCGGCCTCTGTTGAGATTCGCTCGGCCTCTGTAGAGACTCGCCCAGCCTCTTTAGAGACTCGCTCGGCCTCTGTAGAGACTCGACTGGCCCCTGGAAAGACTCGCCTGGCCTCTGGAGAGACTCGCCCGGCCCCTGGAGAGATTCGCCTGGCCCCTGGTGAGACTAGCCCGGCCTCTGGAGAGACCCGCCTGGCCACTGGAAAGACTCGCCTGGCCACTGGAGAGATTCGCCTGTCCGCTTGAGAGACTCGCCCGGCCTCTGAAGAGACTCGCCCGGCCCCTGGAGAGACGCGCCTGGCCCCTGGTGAGACTCGCCCGGCCTCTTTAGACACTCGCCAGGCCTCTGCAGAAACTCGCCCGGCCTCTGGAGAGACTCGCCTGGCCTCTGGAATGACTCGACCGGCTACTGGGGAGATTTGCCCGGCCACTGGGGATACTCGCCCAGCCTCTGGAGAGACTCGCCCGGCCCCTGGATAGACTCGCCTGGCCCCTGGTGAGACTCGCCCGGCCCCTGGTGAGACTCGTCTGGCCCCTGGTGAGACTCGCCTGGCCCCTGGAGAGACTCGCAAAGCCTCTGGAGAGACTCGTCCGCCCTCTGGATTGACTCGCCCGGCCTCTGGAGAGATTCGCCCTTCCTCCGGAGAGACTCGCTCGGCATCTGTAGAGACTCGCCCGGCCCCTGGTGAGACTCGTCCGGCCTCTGGGAGACACGCCCGGCCTCTGGAGAGACTCGCCCAGCCTCTGGAGAGACTCGCCCTGCCTCTGGTGAGACTCGCCCGCCCTCTGTAAAGACTCGCCCGGCCCCTGAAGAGACTCGCCCGGCCTCTGTAGAAACTCGCCCGGCCTATGGAGAGACTCGACCGGCCCCTTTTGGGACTCGCCCGGACTCTGGAGAGACTCGCCCGGACTCCGTAGAGACTCGCCCGACCTCTGAAGAGACTCGCCCGGCCCCTTTAGAGACTCATCCGGCCTCTGGAAAGACTTGCTCGGCCGCTGGAGAGACTCGCCCGGCCCCTGGGAAGACTCGCCGGGCCTCTGGAGAGACTCGCCCGGCCTCTGAACAGACTCGATTGGCCTCTGTAGAGACTCGCCCAGCCCCTGGAGAGACTCTCCCGGCCACTGTAGAGATTCGTCCGGCCTCTGGAAAGACTCGCCCGGCTTCTGTAGAGATTCGCCTGGCCTCTGGAGAGACTCCCCCCCTCCTATGTAGAGACTCGCCTGGCCTCTGGAGAGATTCGCCCTGCCTCCGGAGAGACTCGCTCGGCCTCTGTAGAGACTCGCCCGGCCCCTGGAGAGATGCGCCCGGCCTATGGAGAGACAAGTCCAGCCTCTGGAAAGACTCGCCCGGCCACTGGGGAGACTCGCCCGGCCTCTGGAGAGACTCGCCCGGCCCCTGGAGAGACTCACCCGGCCTCTGTAGAGATTCGCCCGGCCTCTGTAGAGACTCGCCCAGCCTCTTTAGAGACTCGCTCGGCCTTTGTAGAGACTCGACTGGCCCCTGGAAAGACTCGCCTGGCCTCTGGAGAGACTCGCCCGGCCCCTGGGAAGACTCGCCCGGCTGCTGGAGAGACTTGCCCGGCCTCTGGAAAGACTCGCCCGCCCTTTGGAGAGGCTAGCCCGGCCCCTGGAGAGACTCGACTGGCCCCTGGAGAGACTCGCCCAGCCTCTGGAGAGACTTGCCCGGCCCCTGGAGAGACTCGCCAAGCCTATGGAGAGACTTGCCCGGCCTCTGTAGATACTCACTTGGCCTCTTTAGAGACTCGCCCGGCCTCTTTTTATACTCACCCGCCCTCTGCAGAGACTCGCCCGGCCTCTGGAGAGACTCGCCCCTCCCCTGGAGAGAGACTCGCCCGGCCTCTGGAGAGACTCGCCCGGCCTTTGTTGAGATACGCCCAGCCTCTGGAGAGATTCGCCCAGCCTCTGTAGAGATTCGCCCGGCCTCTGTAGAGACTCGCCCGGCCTCTGGAGAGACTCGCCTGGCCCCTGGTAAGACTAGCCCGGCCTCTGGAGAGACTCGCCTGGCCCCTGGCGAGACTCGCCCGGCCTCTGGAGAGACTTGCCCGGCCCCTGGAGAGACTCGCCAAGCCTATGGAGAGACTTGCCCGGCCTATGTAGAGACTCACTTGGCCTCTTTAGAGACTCGCCCGGCCTCTTTTTATACTCACCCGCCCTCTGCAGAGACTCGCCCGGCCTCTGGAGAGACTCGCCCCTCCCCTGGAGAGAGACTCGCCCGGCCTCTGGAGAGACTCGCCCGGCCTTTGTAGAGATACGCCCAGCCTCTGGAGAGATTCGCCCAGCCTCTGTAGAGATTGGCCCGGCCTCTGTAGAGACTCGCCCGGCCTCTGGAAGACTCGCCTGTCCCCTGGAGAGACTCGCCTGGCCCCTGGTGAGACTAGCCCGGCCTCTGGAGAGACTCGCCTGGCCACTGGAAAGACTCGCCTGGCCACTGGAGAGATTCGCCCGTCCGCTTGAGAGGCTCGCCCGGACTCTGAAGAGACTCGCCCGGCCACTGGGGAGACTCGCCCGGCCTCTGGAGAGACTCGCCCGGCCCCTGGAGAGACTCACCCGGCCTCTGTTGAGATTCGCTCGGCCTCTGTAGAGACTCGCCCAGCCTCTTTAGAGACTCGCTCGGCCTCTGTAGAGACTCGACTGGCCCCTGGAAAGACTCGCCTGGCCTCTGGAGAGTCTCGCCCGGCCCCTGGGAAGACTCGCCTGGCCGCTGGAGAGACTTGCCCGGCCTCTGGAAAGACTCGCCCGCCCTTTGGAGAGGCTAGCCCGGCCCCTGGAGAGACTCGACTGGCCCCTGGAAAGACTCGCCTGGCCTCTGGAAAGACTCGCCCGGCCCCTGGGAAGACTCGCCTGGCCGCTGGAGAGACTTGCCCGGCCTCAGGAAAGACTCGCCCGCCCTTTGGAGAGACTTGCCCGGCCCCTGGAGAGACTCGCCAAGCCTATGGAGAGACTTGCCCGGCCTCTGTAGAGACTCACTTGGCCTCTTTAGAGACTCGCCCGGCCTCTTTTTATACTCACCCGCCCTCTGCAGAGACTCGCCCGGCCTCTGGAGAGACTCGCCCCTCCCCTGGAGAGAGACTCGCCCGGCCTCTGGAGAGACTCGCCCGGCCTTTGTAGAGATACGCCCAGCCTCTGGAGAGATTCGCCCAGCCTCTGTAGAGATTCGCCCGGCCTCTGTAGAGACTCGCCCGGCCTCTGGAAGACTCGCCTGTCCCCTGGAGAGACTCGCCTGGCCCCTGGTGAGACTAGCCCGGCCTCTGGAGAGACTCGCCTGGCCACTGGAAAGACTCGCCTGGCCACTGGAGAGATTCGCCCGTCCGCTTGAGAGACTCGCCCGGACTCTGAAGAGACTCGCCCCGCCACTGGGGATACTCGCCCAGCCTCTGGAGAGACTCGCCTGGCCCCTGGATAGACTCGCCTGGCCCCTGGAGAGACTCGCCCGGCCCCTGAAGAGACTCGCCCAGCCCCTGGTGAGACTCGCCTGGCCCCTGGAGAGACTCGCCCAGGTTCTGGAGAGACTCGTCCGGCCTCTGGATTGACTCGCCCGGCCTCAGGAGAGATTCGCCCTTCCTCCGGAGAGACTCGCTCGGCATCTGTAGAGACTCGCCCGGCCCCTGGAGAGATTCGCCTGGCCTATGGAGAGACAAGCCCAGCCTCTGGAAAGACTCGCCCGGCCACTGGGGAGACTCGCCCGGCCTCTGGAGAGACTCGCCCGGCCCCTGGAGAGACTCACCCGGCCTCTGTAGAGATTCGCCCGGCCTCTGTAGAGACTCGCCCAGCCTCTTTAGAGACTCGCTCGGCCTCTGTAGAGACTCGACTGGCCCCTGGAAAGACTCGCCTGGCCTCTGGAGAGACTCGCCCTGCCCCTGGGAAGACTCGCCCGGCTGCTGGAGAGACTTGCCCGGCCTCTGGAAAGACTCGCCCGCCCTTTGGAGAGGCTAGCCCGGCCCCTGGAGAGACTCGACTGGCCCCTGGAGAGACTCGCCCAGCCTCTGGAGAGACTTGCCCGGCCCCTGGAGAGACTCGCCAAGCCTATGGAGAGACTTGCCCGGCCTCTGTAGAGACTCACTTGGCCTCTTTAGAGACTCGCCCGGCCTCTTTTTATACTCACCCGCCCTCTGCAGAGACTCGCCCGGCCTCTGGAGAGACTCGCCCCTCCCCTGGAGAGAGACTCGCCCGGCCTCTGGAGAGACTCGCCCGGCCTTTGTTGAGATACGCCCAGCCTCTGGAGAGATTCGCCCAGCCTCTGTAGAGATTCGCCCGGCCTCTGTAGAGACTCGCCCGGCCTCTGGAGAGACTCGCCTGGCCCCTGGTGAGACTAGCCCGGCCTCTGGAGAGACTCGCCTGGCCCCTGGTGAGACTAGCCCGGCCTCTGGAGAGACTTGCCCGGCCCCTGGAGAGACTCGCCAAGCCTATGGAGAGACTTGCCCGGCCTCTGTAGAGACTCACTTGGCCTCTGGAGAGACTCGCCCGGCCTCTTTTTATACTCACCCGCCCTCTGCAGAGACTCGCCCGGCCTCTGGAGAGACTCGCCCCTCCCCTGGAGAGAGACTCGCCCGGCCTCTGGAGAGACTCGCCCGGCCTTTGTAGAGATACGCCCAGCCTCTGGAGAGATTCGCCCAGCCTCTGTAGAGATTGGCCCGGCCTCTGTAGAGACTCGCCCGGCCTCTGGAAGACTCGCCTGTCCCCTGGAGAGACTCGCCTGGCCCCTGGTGAGACTAGCCCGGCCTCTGGAGAGACTCGCCTGGCCACTGGAAAGACTCGCCTGGCCACTGGAGAGATTCGCCCGTCCGCTTGAGAGGCTCGCCCGGACTCTGAAGAGACTCGCCCGGCCACTGGGGAGACTCGCCCGGCCTCTGGAGAGACTCGCCCGGCCCCTGGAGAGACTCACCCGGCCTCTGTTGAGATTCGCTCGGCCTCTGTAGAGACTCGCCCAGCCTCTTTAGAGACTCGCTCGGCCTCTGTAGAGACTCGACTGGCCCCTGGAAAGACTCGCCTGGCCTCTGGAGAGTCTCGCCCGGCCCCTGGGAAGACTCGCCTGGCCGCTGGAGAGACTTGCCCGGCCTCTGGAAAGACTCGCCCGCCCTTTGGAGAGGCTAGCCCGGCCCCTGGAGAGACTCGACTGGCCCCTGGAAAGACTCGCCTGGCCTCTGGAGAGACTCGCCCGGCCCCTGGGAAGACTCGCCTGGCCGCTGGAGAGACTTGCCCGGCCTCAGGAAAGACTCGCCCGCCCTTTGGAGAGACTTGCCCGGCCCCTGGAGAGACTCGCCAAGCCTATGGAGAGACTTGCCCGGCCTCTGTAGAGACTCACTTGGCCTCTTTAGAGACTCGCCCGGCCTCTTTTTATACTCACCCGCCCTCTGCAGAGACTCGCCCGGCCTCTGGAGAGACTCGCCCCTCCCCTGGAGAGAGACTCGCCCGGCCTCTGGAGAGACTCGCCCGGCCTTTGTAGAGATACGCCCAGCCTCTGGAGAGATTCGCCCAGCCTCTGTAGAGATTCGCCCGGCCTCTGTAGAGACTCGCCCGGCCTCTGGAAGACTCGCCTGTCCCCTGGAGAGACTCGCCTGGCCCCTGGTGAGACTAGCCCGGCCTCTGGAGAGACTCGCCTGGCCACTGGAAAGACTCGCCTGGCCACTGGAGAGATTCGCCCGTCCGCTTGAGAGACTCGCCCGGACTCTGAAGAGACTCGCCCCGCCACTGGGGATACTCGCCCAGCCTCTGGAGAGACTCGCCTGGCCCCTGGATAGACTCGCCTGGCCCCTGGAGAGACTCGCCCGGCCCCTGAAGAGACTCGCCCAGCCCCTGGTGAGACTCGCCTGGCCCCTGGAGAGACTCGCCCAGGTTCTGGAGAGACTCGTCCGGCCTCTGGATTGACTCGCCCGGCCTCAGGAGAGATTCGCCCTTCCTCCGGAGAGACTCGCTCGGCATCTGTAGAGACTCGCCCGGCCCCTGGAGAGATTCGCCTGGCCTATGGAGAGACAAGCCCAGCCTCTGGAAAGACTCGCCCGGCCACTGGGGAGACTCGCCCGGCCTGTGGAGAGACTCACCCGGGCTCTGGAGAGATTCGCCCGTCCTCTTGAGAGACTCGCCCGGCCCCTGGTGAGACTCGCCCGGCCCCTGGAGAGACTCGTCCGGCCCCTGGGAGACTCGTCCTGCTCTGAAGAGACTTGCCCGGCCTCTGTGGAGACTCGCCCGGCCTCTGGAGAGACTCGCCCGGCCTCTGGGGAGACTCGCCCTGCCTCTGGAGAGACTCGCCCGCCCTCTGTAAAGACTCGCCCGGCCCCTGAAGAGACTCGCCCGGCCTCTTTAGAAGCTCGCCCGGCCCCTGGAGAGACTCGACCGACCCCTTTTGGGACTCGCCCGGCCTCTGGAGAGACTCGCCCGTACTCCGTAGAGACTCGCCCGACCTCTGAAGAGACTCGCCCGGCCCCTTTAGAGACTCATCCGGCCTCTGGAAAGACTTCCTCGGCCTCTGGAGAGACTCGCCCGGCCTCTGAAGAGACTCGCCCGGCCCCTGGATAGACTCGCCTGGCCCCTGGTGAGACTCGCCCGGCCCCTGGAGAGACTCGCCCGGCCCCCGGTGAGACTCGCCTGGCCCCTGGAGAGATTCGCTCGGCCTATGGAGAGACTCGCCCAGCCTCTGGAGAGACTCGCCCGGCCTCAGGAGAGACTCGCCCGGCCCCTGGGAAGACTCGCCGGGCCTCTGGAGAGACTCGCCCGGCCTCTGAAGAGACTCGCCCGGCCCCTGGATAGACTCGCCTGGCCCCTGGTGAGACTCGCCCGGCCCCTGGAGAGACTAGCCCGGCCCCCGGTGAGACTCGCCTGGCCCCTGGAGAGATTCGCTCGGCCTATGGAGAGACTCGCCCAGCCTCCGGAGAGACTCGCTCGGCATCTGTAGAGACTCGCCCGGCCCCTGGAGAGATTCGCCTGGCCTATGTAGAGACAAGCCCAGCATCTGGAAAGACTCGCCCGGCTACTGGGGAGACTCGCCAAGCCTCTGGATAGACCCGCCCGGCCCCTGGAGAGACTCGCCCGTCCTCAGGAGAGTTTCGCCTGGCCCCTGGAGAGACTCACCCTGCCTCTGGAGAGACTCGCCCGGCCCCTGGAGACACTCGCCCGGCCTCTGGAAAGACTCGCCCGGCCTCCGGACTGACTCGCCCAGCCTCTGGAGAGACTCGTCCGGCCTCTGGAGAGATTCGCCCTACCTCCGGAGAGACTCGACCGTCCTCTGGAGAGACTCGCCCGGCCCCTGGAGAGACTCGCCCGGCCCCTGGTGAGACTCGCCCGGACCCTGGAGAGACTCGTCCGGCCCCTGGGAGACTCGCCCTGCCTCTGAAGAGACTTGCCCGGCCTCTGGAGAGACTCGCCCAGCCTCTGTGGAGACTCGCCCGGCCTCTGGAGAGACTCGCCCTGCCTCTGGAGAGACTCGCCCGGACTCTGTAAAGACACGCCCGGCCCCTGAAGAGACTCGCCCGGCCTCTGTAGAAACTCGCCCGGCCTATGTAGAGACTCGACCGGCCCCTTTTGGGACTCGCCCGGCCTCTGGAGAGACTCGCCCGTACTCCGTAGAGACTCGCCCGGCCTCTGAAGAGACTCGCCGGCCCCTTTAGAGACTCATCCGGCCTCTGGAAAGACTTGCTCGGCCCCTGGAGAGACTCGCCCGGCCTCAGGAGAGACTCGCCCGGCCCCTGGGAAGACTCGCCGGGCCTCTGGAGAGACTCGCCCGGCCTCTGAAGAGACTCGATTGGCCTCTGTAGAGACTCGCCCAGCCCCTGGAGAGACTCCCCCCCTCCTATGTAGAGACTCGCCTGGCCTCTGGAGAGATTCGCCCTGCCTCCGGAGAGACTCGCTCGGACTCTGTAAAGACTCGCCCCGCCCCTGAAGAGACTCGCCCGGCCTCTGTAGAAACTCGCCCGGCCTATGTAGAGACTCGATCGGCCCCTTTTGGGACTCGCCCGGCCTCTGGAGAGACTCGCCCGTACTCCGTAGAGACTCGCCCGGCCCCTGAAGAGACTCGCCCGGCCCCTTTAGAGTCTCATCCGGCCTCTGGAAAGACTTGCTCGGCCCCTGGAGAGACTCGCCTGGCCTCAGGAGAGACTCGCCCGGCCCCTGGGAAGACTCGCCGGGCCTCTGGAGAGACTCGCCCGGCCTCTGAAGAGACTCGATTGGCCTCTGTAGAGACTTGCCCAGCCCCTGGAGAGACTCCCCCCCTCCTATGTAGAGACTCGCCTGGCCCCTGGAGAGACTCCCCCCCTCCTATGTAGAGACTCGCCTGGCCTCTGGAGAGATTCGCCCTGCCTCCGGAGAGACTCGCTCGGACTCTGTAAAGACTCGCCCCGCCCCTGAAGAGACTCGCCCGTCCTCTGTAGAAACTCGCCCGGCCTATGTAGAGACTCGACCGGCAACTTTTGGGACTCGCCCGGCCTCTGGAGAGACTCGCCCGTACTCCGTAGAGACTCGCCCGGCCTCTGAAGAGACTCGCCCGGCCCCTTTAGAGACTCATCCGGCCTCTGGAAAGACTTGCTCGGCCCCTGGAGAGACTCGCCTGGCCTCAGGAGAGACTCGCCCGGCCCCTGGGAAGACTCGCCGGGCCTCTGGAGAGACTCGCCCGGCCTCTGAAGAGACTCGATTGGCCTCTGTAGAGACTCGCCCAGCCCCTGGAGAGACTCCCCCCCCCTCCTAGGTAGAGACTCGCCTGGCCTCTGGAGAGATTCGCCCTGCCTCCGGAGAGACTCGCTCGGCCTCTGTAGAGACTCGCCCGCCCCTGGAGAGATGCGCCAGGCCTATGGAGAGACAAGCCCAGCCTCTGGAGAGACTCGCCCAGCCACTGGGGAGACTCGCCCGGCCTCTGGAAAGACTCGCCCGCCCTTTGGAGAGGCTAGCCCGGCCCCTGGAGAGACTCGACTGGCCCCTGGAGAGACTCGCCCAGCCTCTGGAGAGACTTGCCCGGCCCCTGGAGAGACTCGCCAAGCCTATGTAGAGACTTGCCTGGCCTCTGTAGAAACTCACTTCGCCTCTTTAGAGACTCGCCCGCCCTCTTTTTATACTCACCCGCCCTCTGCAGAGACTCGCCCGGCCTCTGGAGAGACTCGCCCCTCCCCTGGAGAGAGACTCGCCCGGCCTCTGGAGAGACTCGCCCGGCCTTTGTAGAGATACACCCAGCCTCAGGAGAGACTCGCACGGCCTCTGTAGAGATTCGCCCGGCCTCTGTAGAGATTCGCCCGGCCTCTGTAGAGATTCGCCCGGCCTCTGTAGAGACTCGCCCGGCCACTGGAGAGACTCGCCCGGCCTCTGGAGAGACTCGCCTGTCCCCTGTAGAGACTCGCCCGGCCCCTGGAGAGATTCGCCTGGCCCCTGGTGAGACTAGCCCGGCCTCTGGAGAGACTCGCCCGGCCCCTGGGAAGACTCGCCGGGCCTCTGGAGAGACTCGCCCGGCCTCTGAAGAGACTCGATTGGCCTCTGTAGAGACTCGCCCAGCCCCTGGAGAGACTCTCCCGGCCACTGTAGAGATTCGACCGGCCTCTGGAAAGACTCGCCCGGCCTCTGTAGAGATTCGCCTGGCCTCTGGAGAGACTCCCCCCCTCCTATGTAGAGACTCGCCTGGCCTCTGGAGAGATTCGCCCTGCCTCCGGAGAGACTCGCTCGGCCTCTGTAGAGACTCGCCCGGCCCCTGGAGAGATGCGCCCGGCCTATGGAGAGACAAGCCCAGCCTCTGGAAAGACTCGCCCGGCCACTGGGGAGACTCGCCCGGCCTCTGGAGAGACTCGCCCGGCCCCTGGAGAGACTCACCCGGCCTCTGTAGAGATTCGCCCGGCCTCTGTAGAGACTCGCCCAGCCTCTTTAGAGACTCGCTCGGCCTCTGTAGAGACTCGACTGGCCCCTGGAAAGACTCGCCTGGCCTCTGGAGAGACTCGCCCTGCCCCTGGGAAGACTCGCCCGGCTGCTGGAGAGACTTGCCCGGCCTCTGGAAAGACTCGCCCGCCCTTTGGAGAGGCTAGCCCGGCCCCTGGAGAGACTCGACTGGCCCCTGGAGAGACTCGCCCAGCCTCTGGAGAGACTTGCCCGGCCCCTGGAGAGACTCGCCAAGCCTATGGAGAGACTTGCCCGGCCTCTGTAGCGACTCACTTGGCCTCTTTAGAGACTCGCCCGGCCTCTTTTTATACTCATCCGCCCTCTGCAGAGACTCGCCCGGCCTCTGGAGAGACTCGCCCCTCCCCTGGAGAGAGACTCGCCCGGCCTCTGGAGAGACTCGCCCGGCCTTTGTTGAGATACGCCCAGCCTCTGGAGAGATTCGCCCAGCCTCTGTAGAGATTCGCCCGGCCTCTGTAGAGACTCGCCCGGCCTCTGGAGAGACTCGCCTGGCCCCTGGTGAGACTAGCCCGGCCTCTGGAGAGACTCGCCTGGCCCCTGGTGAGACTAGCCCGGCCTCTGGAGAGACTTGCCCGGCCCCTGGAGAGACTCGCCAAGCCTATGGAGAGACTTGCCCGGCCTCTGTAGAGACTCACTTGGCCTCTTTAGAGACTCGCCCGGCCTCTTTTTATACTCACCCGCCCTCTGCAGAGACTCGCCCGGCCTCTGGAGAGACTCGCCCCTCCCCTGGAGAGAGACTCGCCCGGCCTCTGGAGAGACTCGCCCGGCCTTTGTAGAGATACGCCCAGCCTCTGGAGAGATTCGCCCAGCCTCTGTAGAGATTGGCCCGGCCTCTGTAGAGACTCGCCCGGCCTCTGGAAGACTCGCCTGTCCCCTGGAGAGACTCGCCTGGCCCCTGGTGAGACTAGCCCGGCCTCTGGAGAGACTCGCCTGGCCACTGGAAAGACTCGCCTGGCCACTGGAGAGATTCGCCCGTCCGCTTGAGAGGCTCGCCCGGACTCTGAAGAGACTCGCCCGGCCACTGGGGAGACTCGCCCGGCCTCTGGAGAGACTCGCCCGGCCCCTGGAGAGACTCACCCGGCCTCTGTTGAGATTCGCTCGGCCTCTGTAGAGACTCGCCCAGCCTCTTTAGAGACTCGCTCGGCCTCTGTAGAGACTCGACTGGCCCCTGGAAAGACTCGCCTGGCCTCTGGAGAGTCTCGCCCGGCCCCTGGGAAGACTCGCCTGGCCGCTGGAGAGACTTGCCCGGCCTCTGGAAAGACTCGCCCGCCCTTTGGAGAGGCTAGCCCGGCCCCTGGAGAGGCTCGACTGGCCCCTGGAAAGACTCGCCTGGCCTCTGGAGAGACTCGCCCGGCCCCTGGGAAGACTCGCCTGGCCGCTGGAGAGACTTGCCCGGCCTCAGGAAAGACTCGCCCGGCCCCTGGAGAGACTCGTCAAGCCTATGGAGAGACTTGCCCGGCCTCTGTAGAGACTCACTTGGCCTCTTTAGAGACTCGCCCGGCCTCTTTTTATACTCACCCGCCCTCTGCAGAGACTCGCCCGGCCTCTGGAGAGACTCGCCCCTCCCCTGGAGAGAGACTCGCCCGGCCTCTGGAGAGACTCGCCCGGCCTTTGTAGAGATACGCCCAGCCTCTGGAGAGATTCGCCCAGCCTCTGTAGAGATTGGCCCGGCCTCTGTAGAGACTCGCCCGGCCTCTGGAAGACTCGCCTGTCCCCTGGAGAGACTCGCCTGGCCCCTGGTGAGACTAGCCCGGCCTCTGGAGAGACTCGCCTGGCCACTGGAAAGACTCGCCTGGCCACTGGAGAGATTCGCCCGTCCGCTTGAGAGGCTCGCCCGGACTCTGAAGAGACTCGCCCGGCCACTGGGGAGACTCGCCCGGCCTCTGGAGAGACTCGCCCGGCCCCTGGAGAGACTCACCCGGCCTCTGTTGAGATTCGCTCGGCCTCTGTAGAGACTCGCCCAGCCTCTTTAGAGACTCGCTCGGCCTCTGTAGAGACTCGACTGGCCCCTGGAAAGACTCGCCTGGCCTCTGGAGAGTCTCGCCCGGCCCCTGGGAAGACTCGCCTGGCCGCTGGAGAGACTTGCCCGGCCTCTGGAAAGACTCGCCCGCCCTTTGGAGAGGCTAGCCCGGCCCCTGGAGAGACTCGACTGGCCCCTGGAAAGACTCGCCTGGCCTCTGGAGAGACTCGCCCGGCCCCTGGGAAGACTCGCCTGGCCGCTGGAGAGACTTGCCCGGCCTCAGGAAAGACTCGCCCGCCCTTTGGAGAGACTTGCCCGGCCCCTGGAGAGACTCGCCAAGCCTATGGAGAGACTTGCCCGGCCTCTGTAGAGACTCACTTGGCCTCTTTAGAGACTCGCCCGGCCTCTTTTTATACTCACCCGCCCTCTGCAGAGACTCGCCCGGCCTCTGGAGAGACTCGCCCCTCCCCTGGAGAGAGACTCGCCCGGCCTCTGGAGAGACTCGCCCGGCCTTTGTAGAGATACGCCCAGCCTCTGGAGAGATTCGCCCAGCCTCTGTAGAGATTCGCCCGGCCTCTGTAGAGACTCGCCCGGCCTCTGGAAGACTCGCCTGTCCCCTGGAGAGACTCGCCTGGCCCCTGGTGAGACTAGCCCGGCCTCTGGAGAGACTCGCCTGGCCACTGGAAAGACTCGCCTGGCCACTGGAGAGATTCGCCCGTCCGCTTGAGAGACTCGCCCGGACTCTGAAGAGACTCGCCCCGCCACTGGGGATACTCGCCCAGCCTCTGGAGAGACTCGCCTGGCCCCTGGATAGACTCGCCTGGCCCCTGGAGAGACTCGCCCGGCCCCTGAAGAGACTCGCCCAGCCCCTGGTGAGACTCGCCTGGCCCCTGGAGAGACTCGCCCAGGTTCTGGAGAGACTCGTCCGGCCTCTGGATTGACTCGCCCGGCCTCAGGAGAGATTCGCCCTTCCTCCGGAGAGACTCGCTCGGCATCTGTAGAGACTCGCCCGGCCCCTGGAGAGATTCGCCTGGCCTATGGAGAGACAAGCCCAGCCTCTGGAAAGACTCGCCCGGCCACTGGGGAGACTCGCCCGGCCTGTGGAGAGACTCGCGCGACCTCTGTAGAGACTCGCCCGGCCCCTGGTGAGACTCGCCCTGCCTCTGGAGAGACTCACCCGGGCTCTGGAGAGATTCGCCCGTCCTCTTGAGAGACTCGCCCGGCCCCTGGTGAGACTCGCCCGGCCCCTGGAGAGACTCGTCCGGCCCCTGGGAGACTCGTCCTGCCTCTGAAGAGACTTGCCCGGCCTCTGTGGAGACTCGCCCGGCCTCTGGAGAGACTCGCCGGCCTCTGGGGAGACTCGCCCTGCCTCTGGAGAGACTCGCCCGCCCTCTGTAAAGACTCGCCCGGCCCCTGAAGAGACTCGCCCGGCCTCTTTAGAAGCTCGCCCGTCCCCTGGAGAGACTCGACCGACCCCTTTTGGGACTCGCCCGGCCTCTGGAGAGACTCGCCCGTACTCCGTAGAGACTCGCCCGACCTCTGAAGAGACTCGCCCGGCCCCTTTAGAGACTCATCCGGCCTCTGGAAAGACTTCCTCGGCCTCTGGAGAGACTCGCCCGGCCTCTGAAGAGACTCGCCCGGCCCCTGGATAGACTCGCCTGGCCCCTGGTGAGACTCGCCCGGCCCCTGGAGAGACTCGCCCGGCCCCTGGTGAGACTCGCCTGGCCCCTGGAGAGATTCGCTCGGCCTATGGAGAGACTCGCCCAGCCTCTGGAGAGACTCGCCCGGCCTCAGGAGAGACTCGCCCGGCCCCTGGGAAGACTCGCCGGGCCTCTGGAGAGACTCGCCCGGCCTCTGAAGAGACTCGCCCGGCCCCTGGATAGACTCGCCTGGCCCCTGGTGAGACTCGCCCGGCCCCTGGAGAGACTCGCCCGGCCCCCGGTGAGACTCGCCTGGCCCCTGGAGAGATTCGCTCGGCCTATGGAGAGACTCGCCCAGCCTCCGGAGAGACTCGCTCGGCATCTGTAGAGACTCGCCCGGCCCCTGGAGAGATTCGCCTGGCCTATGTAGAGACAAGCCCAGCATCTGGAAAGACTCGCCCGGCCACCGGGGAGACTCGCCAAGCCTCTGGATAGACCCGCCCGGCCCCTGGAGAGACTCGCCCGTCCTCAGGAGAGTTTCGCCTGGCCCCTGGAGAGACTCACCCTGCCTCTGGAGAGACTCGCCCGGCCCCTGGAGACACTCGCCCGGCCTCTGGAAAGACTCGCCCGGCCTCCGGACTGACTCGCCCAGCCTCTGGAGAGACTCGTCCGGCCTCTGGAGAGATTCGCCCTACCTCCGGAGAGACTCGACCGTCCTCTGGAGAGACTCGCCCGGCCCCTGGAGAGACTCGCCCGGCCCCTGGTGAGACTCGCCCGGACCCTGGAGAGACTCGTCCGGCCCCTGGGAGACTCGCCCTGCCTCTGAAGAGACTTGCCCGGCCTCTGGAGAGACTCGCCCAGCCTCTGTGGAGACTCGCCCGGCCTCTGGAGAGACTCGCCCTGCCTCTGGAGAGACTCGCCCGGACTCTGTAAAGACTCGCCCGGCCCCTGAAGAGACTCGCCCGGCCTCTGTAGAAACTCGCCCGGCCTATGTAGAGACTCGACCGGCCCCTTTTGGGACTCGCCCGGCCTCTGGAGAGACTCGCCCGTACTCCGTAGAGACTCGCCCGGCCTCTGAAGAGACTCGCCGGCCCCTTTAGAGACTCATCCGGCCTCTGGAAAGACTTGCTCGGCCCCTGGAGAGACTCGCCCGGCCTCAGGAGAGACTCGCCCGGCCCCTGGGAAGACTCGCCGGGCCTCTGGAGAGACTCGCCCGGCCTCTGAAGAGACTCGATTGGCCTCTGTAGAGACTCGCCCAGCCCCTGGAGAGACTCCCCCCCTCCTATGTAGAGACTCGCCTGGCCTCTGGAGAGATTCGCCCTGCCTCCGGAGAGACTCGCTCGGACTCTGTAAAGACTCGCCCCGCCCCTGAAGAGACTCGCCCGGCCTCTGTAGAAACTCGCCCGGCCTATGTAGAGACTCGATCGGCCCCTTTTGGGACTCGCCCGGCCTCTGGAGAGACTCGCCCGTACTCCGTAGAGACTCGCCCGGCCCCTGAAGAGACTCGCCCGGCCCCTTTAGAGTCTCATCCGGCCTCTGGAAAGACTTGCTCGGCCCCTGGAGAGACTCGCCTGGCCTCAGGAGAGACTCGCCCGGCCCCTGGGAAGACTCGCCGGGCCTCTGGAGAGACTCGCCCGGCCTCTGAAGAGACTCGATTGGCCTCTGTAGAGACTCGCCCAGCCCCTGGAGAGACTCCCCCCCTCCTATGTAGAGACTCGCCTGGCCCCTGGAGAGACTCCCCCCCTCCTATGTAGAGACTCGCCTGGCCTCTGGAGAGATTCGCCCTGCCTCCGGAGAGACTCGCTCGGACTCTGTAAAGACTCGCCCGGCCCCTGAAGAGACTCGCCCGGCCTCTGTAGAAACTCGCCCGGCCTATGTGGAGACTCGACCGGCCCCTTTTGGGACTCGCCCGGCCTCTGGAGAGACTCGCCCGTACTCCGTAGAGACTCGCCCGGCCTCTGAAGAGACTCGCCCGGCCCCTTTAGAGACTCATCCGGCCTCTGGAAAGACTTGCTCGGCCCCTGGAGAGACTCGCCTGGCCTCAGGAGAGACTCGCCCGGCCCCTGGGAAGACTCGCCGGGCCTCTGGAGAGACTCGCCCGGCCTCTGAAGAGACTCGATTGGCCTCTGTAGAGACTCGCCCAGCCCCTGGAGAGACTCCCCCCCCCTCCTATGTAGAGACTCGCCTGGCCTCTGGAGAGATTCGCCCTGCCTCCGGAGAGACTCGCTCGGCCTCTGTAGAGACTCGCCCGCCCCTGGAGACATGCGCCCGGCCTATGGAGAGACAAGCCCAGCCTCTGGAGAGACTCGCCCAGCCACTGGGGAGACTCGCCCGGCCTCTGGAAAGACTCGCCCGCCCTTTGGAGAGGCTAGCCCGGCCCCTGGAGAGACTCGACTGGCCCCTGGAGAGACTCGCCCAGCCTCTGGAGAGACTTGCCCGGCCCCTGGAGAGACTCGCCAAGCCTATGTAGAGACTTGCCCGGCCTCTGTAGAAACTCACTTCGCCTCTTTAGAGACTCGCCCGCCCTCTTTTTATACTCACCCGCCCTCTGCAGAGACTCGCCCGGCCTCTGGAGAGACTCGCCCCTCCCCTGGAGAGAGACTCGCCCGGCCTCTGGAGAGACTCGCCCGGCCTTTGTAGAGATACACCCAGCCTCAGGAGAGACTCGCACGGCCTCTGTAGAGATTCGCCCGGCCTCTGTAGAGATTCGCCCGGCCTCTGTAGAGATTCGCCCGGCCTCTGTAGAGACTCGCCCGGCCACTGGAGAGACTCGCCCGGCCTCTGGAGAGACTCGCCTGTCCCCTGTAGAGACTCGCCCGGCCCCTGGAGAGATTCGCCTGGCCCCTGGTGAGACTAGCCCGGCCTCTGGAGAGACTCGCCCGGCCCCTGGGAAGACTCGCCGGGCCTCTGGAGAGACTCGCCCGGCCTCTGAAGAGACTCGATTGGCCTCTGTAGAGACTCGCCCAGCCCCTGGAGAGACTCTCCCGGCCACTGTAGAGATTCGTCCGGCCTCTGGAAAGACTCGCCCGGCCTCTGTAGAGATTCGCCTGGCCTCTGGAGAGACTCCCCCCCTCCTATGTAGAGACTCGCCTGGCCTCTGGAGAGATTCGCCCTGCCTCCGGAGAGACTCGCTCGGCCTCTGTAGAGACTCGCCCGGCCCCTGAAGAGATGCGCCCGGCCTATGGAGAGACAAGCCCAGCCTCTGGAAAGACTCGCCCGGCCACTGGGGAGACTCGCCCGGCCTCTGGAGAGACTCGCCCGGCCCCTGGAGAGACTCACCCGGCCTCTGTAGAGATTCGCCCGGCCTCTGTAGAGACTCGCCCAGCCTCTTTAGAGACTCGCTCGGCCTCTGTAGAGACTCGACTGGCCCCTGGAAAGACTCGCCTGGCCTCTGGAGAGACTCGCCCGGCCCCTGGGAAGACTCGCCTGGCCGCTGGAGAGACTTGCCCGGCCTCTGTAGAGATTCGCCCGGCCTCTGTAGAGATTCGCCCGGCCTCTGTAGAGATTCGCCCGGCCTCTGTAGAGACTCGCCCGGCCACTGGAGAGACTCGCCTGGCCTCTGGAGAGATTCGCCCTGCCTCCGGAGAGACTCGCTCGGCCTCTGTAGAGACTCGCCCGCCCCTGGAGAGATGCGCCCGGCCTATGGAGAGACAAGCCCAGCCTCTGGAGAGACTCGCCCAGCCACTGGGGAGACTCGCCCGGCCTCTGGAAAGACTCGCCCGCCCTTTGGAGAGGCTAGCCCGGCCCCTGGAGAGACTCGACTGGCCCCTGCAGAGACTCGCCCAGCCTCTGGAGAGACTTGCCCGGCCCCTGGAGAGACTCGCCAAGCCTATGTAGAGACTTGCCCGGCCTCTGTAGAAACTCACTTCGCCTCTTTAGAGACTCGCCCGCCCTCTTTTTATACTCACCCGCCCTCTGCAGAGACTCGCCCGGCCTCTGGAGAGACTCGCCCGGCCTCTGGAGAGACTCGCCCGGCCCCTGGAGAGACTCACCCGGCCTCTGTAGAGATTCGCCCGGCCTCTGTAGAGACTCGCCCAGCCTCTTAAGAGACTCGCTCGGCCTCTGTAGAGACTCGACTGGCCCCTGGAAAGACTCGCCTGGCCTCTGGAGAGACTCGCCCGGCCCCTGGGAAGACTCGCCTGGCCGCTGGAGAGACTTGCCCGGCCTCTGTAGAGATTCGCCCAACCTCTGTAGAGATTCGCCCGGCCTCTGTAGAGATTCGCCCGGCCTCTGTAGAGACTCGCCCGGCCACTGGAGAGACTCGCCCGGCCTCTGGAGAGACTCGCCTGTCCCCTGGAGAGACTCGCCCGGCCCCTGGAGAGACTCGCCCGGCCTCTGAAGAGACTCGCCCGGCCCCTGGAGAGATTCGCCTGGCCCCTGGTGAGACTAGCCCGGCCTCTGGAGAGACTCGCCTGGCCACTGGAAAGACTCGCCTGGCCACTGGAGAGATTCGCCTGTCCGCTTGAGAGACTCGCCCGGCCTCTGAAGAGACTCGCCCGGCCCCTGGAGAGACGCGCCTGGCCCCTGGTGAGACTCGCCCGGCCTCTTTAGACACTCGCCAGGCCTCTGCAGAAACTCGCCCGGCCTCTGGAGAGACTCGACTGGCCCCTGGAAAGACTCGCCTGGCCTCTGGAGAGACTCGCCCGGCCCCTGGGAAGACTCGCCTGGCCGCTGGAGAGACTTGCCCGGCCTCAGGAAAGACTCGCCCGCCCTTTGGAGAGACTTGCCCGGCCCCTGGAGAGACTCGCCAAGCCTATGGAGAGACTTGCCCGGCCTCTGTAGAGACTCACTTGGCCTCTTTAGAGACTCGCCCGGCCTCTTTTTATACTCACCCGCCCTCTGCAGAGACTCGCCCGGCCTCTGGAGAGACTCGCCCGACCTTTGTAGAGATACGCCCAGCCTCTGGAGAGATTCGCCCAGCCTCTGTAGAGATTCGCCCGGCCTCTGTAGAGACTCGCCCGGCCTCTGGAAGACTCGCCTGTCCCCTGGAGAGATTCGCCTGGCCCCTGGTGAGACTAGCCCGGCCTCTGGAGAGACTCGCCTGGCCACTGGAAAGACTCGCCTGGCCACTGGAGAGATTCGCCCGTCCGCTTGAGAGACTCGCCCGGACTCTGAAGAGACTCGCCCGGCCACTGGGGATACTCGCCCAGCCTCTGGAGAGACTCGCCCGGCCCCTGGATAGACTCGCCTGGCCCCTGGAGAGACTCGCCCGGCCCCTGGAGAGACTCGCCCAGCCCCTGGTGAGACTCGCCTGGCCCCTGGAGAGACTCGCCCAGCCTCTGGAGAGACTCGTCCGGCCTCTGGATTGACTCGCCCGGCCCCTGGAGAGACTCGTCCGGCCCCTGGGAGACTCGCCTGGCCCCTGGAGAGATTCGCTCGGCCTATGGAGAGACTCGCCCAGCCTCTGGAGAGACTCGCCCGGCCTCAGGAGAGACTCACCCGGCCCCTGGGAAGACTCGCCTGGCCCCTGGTGAGACTCGCCCGGCCCCTGGAGAGACTCGCCCGGCCCCCGGTGAGACTCGCCTGGCCCCTGGAGAGATTCGCTCGGCCTATGGAGAGACTCGCCCAGCCTCCGGAGAGACTCGCTCGGCATCTGTAGAGACTCGCCCGGCCCCTGGAGAGATTCGCCTGGCCAATGTAGAGACAAGCCCAGCATCTGGAAAGACTCGCCCGGCCACTGGAGAGACTCGCCAAGCCTCTGGATAGACCCGCCCGGCCCCTGGAGAGACTCGCCCGTCCTCAGGAGAGTTTCGCCTGGCCCCTGGAGACACTCGCCCGGCCTCTGGAAAGACTCGCCCGGCCTCCGGACTGACTCGCCCAGCCTCTGGAGAGACTCGTCCGGCCTCTGGAGAGATTTGCCCTACCTCCGGAGAGACTCGACCGTCCTCTGGAGAGACTCGCCCGGCCCCTGGAGAGACTCGCCCGGCCCCTGGTGAAACTCGCCCGGCCCCTGGAGAGACTCGTCCGGCCCCTGGGAGACTCGCCCTGCCTCTGAAGAGACTTGCCCGGCCTCTGGAGAGACTCGCCCAGCCTCTGTGGAGACTCGCCCGGCCTCTGGAGAGACTCGCCCAGCCTCTGTGGAGACCCGCCCGGCCTCTGGAGAGACTCGCCCTGCCTCTGGAGAGACTCGCCCGGACTCTGTAAAGACTCGCCCGGCCCCTGAAGAGACTCGCCCGGCCCCTTTAGAGACTCATCCGGCCTCTGGAAAGACTTGCTCGGCCCCTGGAGAGACTCGCCTGGCCTCAGGAGAGACTCGCCCGGCCCCTGGGAAGACTCGCCGGGCCTCTGGAGAGACTCGCCCGGCCTCTGAAGAGACTCGATTGGCCTCTGTAGAGACTCGCCCAGCCCCTGGAGAGACTCCCCCCTCCTATGTAGAGACTCGCCTGGCCTCTGGAGAGATTCGCCCTGCCTCCGGAGAGACTCGCTCGGACTCTGTAAAGACTCGCCCGGCCCCTGAAGAGACTCGCCCGGCCTCTGTAGAAACTCGCCCGGCCTATGTAGAGACTCGACCGGCCCCTTTTGGGACTCGCCCAGCCTCTGGAGAGACTCGCCCGTACTCCGTAGAGACTCGCTCGGCCTCTGAAGAGACTCGCCCGGCCCCTTTAGAGACTCATCCAACCTCTGGAAAGACTTGCTCGGCCCCTGGAGAGACTCGCCTGGCCTCAGGAGAGACTCGCCCGGCCCCTGGGAAGACTCGCCGGGCCTCTGGAGAGACTCGCCCGGCCTCTGAAGAGACTCGATTGGCCTCTGTAGAGACTCGCCCAGCCCCTGGAGAGACTCCCCCCCTCCTATGTAGAGACTCGCCTGGCCTCTGGAGAGATTCGCCCTGCCTCCGGAGAGACTCGCTCGGCCTCTGTAGAGACTCGCCCGCCCCTGGAGAGATGCGCCCGGCCTATGGAGAGACAAGCCCAGCCTCTGTAGAGATTCGCCCGGCCACTGGGGAGACTCGCCCGGCCTCTGGAAAGACTCGCCCGCCCTTTGGAGAGGCCAGCCCGGCCCCTGGAGAGACTCGACTGGCCCCTGGAGAGACTCGTCCAGTCTCTGGAGAGACTTGCCCGGCCCCTGGAGAGACTCGCCAAGCCTATGTAGAGACTTGCCCGGCCTCTGTAGAGACTCACTTGGCCTCTTTAGAGACGCGCCCGCCCTCTTTTTATACTCACCCGCCCTCTGCAGAGACTCGCCCGGCCTCTGGAGAGACTCGCCCCTCCCCTGGAGAGAGACTCGCCCGGCCTCTGGAGAGACTCGCCCGGCCTTTGTAGAGATACGCCCAGCCTCAGGAGAGACTCGCACGGCCTCTGTAGAGATTCGCCCGGCCTCTGTAGAGATTCACCCGGCCTCTGTAGAGATTCGCCCGGCCTCTGTAGAGACTCGCCCGGCCACTGGAGAGACTCGCCCGGCCTCTGGAGAGACTCACCTGTCCCCTGGAGAGACTCGCCCGGCCCCTGGAGAGACTCGCCCGGCCTCTGAAGAGACTCGCCCGGCCCCTGGAGAGATTCGCCTGGCCCCTGGTGAGACTAACCCGGCCTCTGGAGAGACTCGCCTGGCCACTGGAAAGACTCGCCTGGCCACTGGAGAGATTTGCCCGTCCGCTTGAGAGATTCACCCGGCCTCTGAAGAGACTCGCCCGGCCCCTGGAGAGACGCGCCTGGCCCCTGGTGAGACTCGCCCGGCCTCTTTAGACACTCGCCAGGCCTCTGCAGAAACTCGCCCGGCCTCTGGAGAGACTCGCCCGGCCTCTGGAAAGACTCGACCGGCCACTGGAGAGATTTGCCCGGCCACTGGGGATACTCGCCCAGCCTCTGGAGAGACTCGCCCGGCCCCTGGATAGACTCGCCTGGCCCCTGGTGAGACTCGCCTGGCCCCTGGAGAGACTCGCCGGGCCCCTGGATAGACTCGCATGGCCCCTGGAGAGACTCGCAAAGCCTCTGGAGAGACTCGTCCGGCCTCTGGATTGACTCGCCCGGCCTCTGGAGAGATTCGCCCTTCCTCCGGAGAGACTCGCTCGGCATCTGTAGAGACTCGCCCGGCCCCTGGAGAGATTCGCCTCGCCTATGGAGAGACAAGCCCAGCCTCTGGAAAGACTCGCCCGGCCACTGGGGAGACTCGCCCGGCCCCTGTAGAGACTCGTCCGGCCTGTGGAGAGACTCGCCCGGCCTCTGTAGAGACTCGCCCGGCCCCTGGTGAGACTTGCCCTGCCTCTGGAGAGACTCGCCCGGGCTCTGGAGAGATTCGCCCGTCCTCTTGAGAGACTCGCCCGGCCCCTGGTGAGACTCGCCCGGCCCCTGGAGAGACTCGCCCGGCCCCTGGCAGACACGCCCTGCCTCTGAAGAGACTTGCCCGGCCTCTGGAGAGACTCGCCCAGCCTCTGTGGAGACTCGCCCGGCCCCTGGAGAGACTCGCCCGGCCCCTGGTGAAACTCGCCCGGCCCCTGGAGAGACTCGTCCGGCCCCTGGGAGACTCGCCCTGCCTCTGAAGAGACTTGCCCGGCCTCTGGAGAGACTCGCCCAGCCTCTGTGGAGACTTGCCCGGCCTCTGGAGAGACTCGCCCAGCCTCTGTGGAGACTCGCCCGGCCTCTGGAGAGACTCGCCCTGCCTCTGGAGAGACTCGCCCGGCCTCTGAAGAGACTCGATTGGCCTCTGTAGAGACTCGCCCAGCCCCTGGAGAGACTCCCCCCCTCCTATGTAGAGACTCGCCTGGCCTCTGGAGAGATTCGCCCTGCCTCCGGAGAGACTCGCTCGGCCTCTGTAGAGACTCGCCCGCCCCTGGAGAGATGCGCCCGGCCTATGGAGAGACAAGCCCAGCCTCTGGAGAGACTCGCCCAGCCACTGGGGAGACTCGCCCGGCCTCTGGAAAGACTCGCCCGCCCTTTGGAGAGGCTAGCCCGGCCCCTGGAGAGACTCGACTGGCCCCTGGAGAGACTCGCCCAGCCTCTGGAGAGACTTGCCCGGCCCCTGGAGAGACTCGCCAAGCCTATGTAGAGACTTGCCTGGCCTCTGTAGAAACTCACTTCGCCTCTTTAGAGACTCGCCCGCCCTCTTTTTATACTCACCCGCCCTCTGCAGAGACTCGCCCGGCCTCTGGAGAGACTCGCCCCTCCCCTGGAGAGAGACTCGCCCGGCCTCTGGAGAGACTCGCCCGGCCTTTGTAGAGATACACCCAGCCTCAGGAGAGACTCGCACGGCCTCTGTAGAGATTCGCCCGGCCTCTGTAGAGATTCGCCCGGCCTCTGTAGAGATTCGCCCGGCCTCTGTAGAGACTCGCCCGGCCACTGGAGAGACTCGCCCGGCCTCTGGAGTGACTCGCCTGTCCCCTGTAGAGACTCGCCCGGCCCCTGGAGAGACTCGCCCGGCCTCTGAAGAGACTCGCCCGGCCCCTGGAGAGATTCGCCTGGCCCCTGGTGAGACTAGCCCGGCCTCTGGAGAGACTCGCCCGGCCCCTGGGAAGACTCGCCGGGCCTCTGGAGAGACTCGCCCGGCCTCTGAAGAGACTCGATTGGCCTCTGTAGAGACTCGCCCAGCCCCTGGAGAGACTCTCCCGGCCACTGTAGAGATTCGTCCGGCCTCTGGAAAGACTCGCCCGGCCTCTGTAGAGCTTCGCCTGGCCTCTGGAGAGACTCCCCCCCCTCCTATGTAGAGAGTCGCCTGGCCTCTGGAGAGATTCGCCCTGCCTCCGGAGAGACTCGCTTGGCCTCTGTAGAGACTCGCCCGGCCCCTGGAGAGATGCGCCCGGCCTATGGAGAGACTCGCCCAGCCTCTGTGGAGACTCGCCCGGCCCCTGGAGAGACTCGCCCGGCCCCTGGTGAAACTCGCCCGGCCCCTGGAGAGACTCGTCCGGCCCCTGGGAGACTCGCCCTGCCTCTGAAGAGACTTGCCCGGCCTCTGGAGAGACTCGCCCAGCCTCTGTGGAGACTTGCCCGGCCTCTGGAGAGACTCGCCCAGCCTCTGTGGAGACTCGCCCGGCCTCTGGAGAGACTCGCCCTGCCTCTGGAGAGACTCGCCCGGCCTCTGAAGAGACTCGATTGGCCTCTGTAGAGACTCGCCCAGCCCCTGGAGAGACTCCCCCCCTCCTATGTAGAGACTCGCCTGGCCTCTGGAGAGATTCGCCCTGCCTCCGGAGAGACTCGCTCGGCCTCTGTAGAGACTCGCCCGCCCCTGGAGAGATGCGCCCGGCCTATGGAGAGACAAGCCCAGCCTCTGGAGAGACTCCCCCAGCCACTGGGGAGACTCGCCCGGCCTCTGGAAAGACTCGCCCGCCCTTTGGAGAGGCTAGCCCGGCCCCTGGAGAGACTCGACTGGCCCCTGGAGAGACTCGCCCAGCCTCTGGAGAGACTTGCCCGGCCCCTGGAGAGACTCGCCAAGCCTATGTAGAGACTTGCCCGGCCTCTGTAGAAACTCACTTCACCTCTTTAGAGACTCGCCCGCCCTCTTTTTATACTCACCCGCCCTCTGCAGAGACTCGCCCGGCCTCTGGAGAGACTCGCCCCTCCCCTGGAGAGAGACTCGCCCGGCCTCTGGAGAGACTCGCCCGGCCTTTGTAGAGATACACCCAGCCTCAGGAGAGACTCGCACGGCCTCTGTAGAGATTCGCCCGGCCTCTGTAGAGATTCGCCCGGCCTCTGTAGAGATTCGCCCGGCCTCTGTAGAGACTCGCCCGGCCACTGGAGAGACTCGCCCGGCCTCTGGAGTGACTCGCCTGTCCCCTGTAGAGACTCGCCCGGCCCCTGGAGAGACTCGCCCGGCCTCTGAAGAGACTCGCCCGGCCCCTGGAGAGATTCGCCTGGCCCCTGGTGAGACTAGCCCGGCCTCTGGAGAGACTCGCCCGGCCCCTGGGAAGACTCGCCGGGCCTCTGGAGAGACTCGCCCGGCCTCTGAAGAGACTCGATTGGCCTCTGTAGAGACTCGCCCAGCCCCTGGAGAGACTCTCCCGGCCACTGTAGAGATTCGTCCGGCCTCTGGAAAGACTCGCCCGGCCTCTGTAGAGCTTCGCCTGGCCTCTGGAGAGACTCCCCCCCCTCCTATGTAGAGAGTCGCCTGGCCTCTGGAGAGATTCGCCCTGCCTCCGGAGAGACTCGCTCGGCCTCTGTAGAGACTCGCCCGGCCCCTGGAGAGATGCGCCCGGCCTATGGAGAGACAAGCCCAGCCTCTGGAAAGACTCGCCCAGCCACTGGGGAGACTCGCCCGGCCTCTGGAGAGACTCGCCCGGCCCCTGGAGAGACTCACCCGGCCTCTGTAGAGATTCGCCCGGCCTCTGTAGAGACTCGCCCAGCCTCTTTAGAGACTCGCTCGGCCTCTGTAGAGACTCGACTGGCCCCTGGAAAGACTCGCCTGGCCTCTGGAGAGACTCGCCCGGCCCCTGGGAAGACTCGCCTGGCCGCTGGAGAGACTTGCCCGGCCTCTGTAGAGATTCGCCCGGCCTCTGTAGAGATTCGCCCGGCCTCTGTAGAGATTCGCCCGGCCTCTGTAGAGACTCGACCGGCCACTGGAGAGACTCGCCCGGCCTCTGGAGAGACTCGCCTGTCCCCTGGAGAGACTCGCCCGGCCCCTGGAGAGACTCGCCCGGCCTCTGAAGAGACTCGCCCGGCCCCTGGAGAGATTCGCCTGGCCCCTGGTGAGACTAGCCCGGCCTCTGGAGAGACTCGCCTGGCCACTGGAAAGACTCGCCTGGCCACTGGAGAGATTCGCCTGTCCGCTTGAGAGACTCGCCCGGCCTCTGAGGAGACTCGCCCGGCCCCTGGAGAGACGCGCCTGGCCCCTGGTAAGACTCACCCGGCCTCTTTAGACACTCGCCAGGCCTCTGCAGAAACTCGCCCGGCCTCTGGAGAGACTCGACTGGCCCCTGGAAAGACTCGCCTGGCCTCTGGAGAGACTCGCCCGGCCCCTGGGAAGACTCGCCTGGCCGCTGGAGAGACTTGCCCGGCCTCAGGAAAGACTCGCCCGCCCTTTGGAGAGACTTGCCCGGCCCCTGGAGAGACTCGCCAAGCCTATGGAGAGACTTGCCCGGCCTCTGTAGAGACTCACTTGGCCTCTTTAGAGACTCGCCCGGCCTCTTTTTATTCTCACCCGCCCTCTGCAGAGACTCGCCCGGCCTCTGGAGAGACTCGCCCGGCCTTTGTAGAGATACGCCCAGCCTCTGGAGAGATTCGCCCAGCCTCTGTAGAGATTCGCCCGGCCTCTGTAGAGATTCGCCCGGCCTCTGTAGAGACTCACCCGGCCACTGGAGAGACTCGCCCGGCCTCTGGAGTGACTCGCCTGTCCCCTGTAGAGACTCGCCCGGCCCCTGGAGAGACTCGCCCGGCCTCTGAAGAGACTCGCCCGGCCCCTGGAGAGATTCGCCTGGCCCCTGGTGAGACTAGCCCGGCCTCTGGAGAGACTCGCCCGGCCCCTGGGAAGACTCGCCGGGCCTCTGGAGAGACTCGCCCGGCCTCTGAAGAGACTCGATTGGCCTCTGTAGAGACTCGCCCAGCCCCTGGAGAGACTCTCCCGGCCACTGTAGAGATTCGTCCGGCCTCTGGAAAGACTCGCCCGGCCTCTGTAGAGCTTCGCCTGGCCTCTGGAGAGACTCCCCCCCCTCCTATGTAGAGAGTCGCCTGGCCTCTGGAGAGATTCGCCCTGCCTCCGGAGAGACTCGCTTGGCCTCTGTAGAGACTCGCCCGGCCCCTGGAGAGATGCGCCCGGCCTATGGAGAGACTCGCCCAGCCTCTGTGGAGACTCGCCCGGCCCCTGGAGAGACTCGCCCGGCCCCTGGTGAAACTCGCCCGGCCCCTGGAGAGACTCGTCCGGCCCCTGGGAGACTCGCCCTGCCTCTGAAGAGACTTGCCCGGCCTCTGGAGAGACTCGCCCAGCCTCTGTGGAGACTTGCCCGGCCTCTGGAGAGACTCGCCCAGCCTCTGTGGAGACTCGCCCGGCCTCTGGAGAGACTCGCCCTGCCTCTGGAGAGACTCGCCCGGCCTCTGAAGAGACTCGATTGGCCTCTGTAGAGACTCGCCCAGCCCCTGGAGAGACTCCCCCCCTCCTATGTAGAGACTCGCCTGGCCTCTGGAGAGATTCGCCCTGCCTCCGGAGAGACTCGCTCGGCCTCTGTAGAGACTCGCCCGCCCCTGGAGAGATGCGCCCGGCCTATGGAGAGACAAGCCCAGCCTCTGGAGAGACTCGCCCAGCCACTGGGGAGACTCGCCCGGCCTCTGGAAAGACTCGCCCGCCCTTTGGAGAGGCTAGCCCGGCCCCTGGAGAGACTCGACTGGCCCCTGGAGAGACTCGCCCAGCCTCTGGAGAGACTTGCCCGGCCCCTGGAGAGACTCGCCAAGCCTATGTAGAGACTTGCCCGGCCTCTGTAGAAACTCACTTCGCCTCTTTAGAGACTCGCCCGCCCTCTTTTTATACTCACCCGCCCTCTGCAGAGACTCGCCCGGCCTCTGGAGAGACTCGCCCCTCCCCTGGAGAGAGACTCGCCCGGCCTCTGGAGAGACTCGCCCGGCCTTTGTAGAGATACACCCAGCCTCAGGAGAGACTCGCACGGCCTCTGTAGAGATTCGCCCGGCCTCTGTAGAGATTCGCCCGGCCTCTGTAGAGATTCGCCCGGCCTCTGTAGAGACTCGCCCGGCCACTGGAGAGACTCGCCCGGCCTCTGGAGTGACTCGCCTGTCCCCTGTAGAGACTCGCCCGGCCCCTGGAGAGACTCGCCCGGCCTCTGAAGAGACTCGCCCGGCCCCTGGAGAGATTCGCCTGGCCCCTGGTGAGACTAGCCCGGCCTCTGGAGAGACTCGCCCGGCCCCTGGGAAGACTCGCCGGGCCTCTGGAGAGACTCGCCCGGCCTCTGAAGAGACTCGATTGGCCTCTGTAGAGACTCGCCCAGCCCCTGGAGAGACTCTCCCGGCCACTGTAGAGATTCGTCCGGCCTCTGGAAAGACTCGCCCGGCCTCTGTAGAGCTTCGCCTGGCCTCTGGAGAGACTCCCCCCCCTCCTATGTAGAGAGTCGCCTGGCCTCTGGAGAGATTCGCCCTGCCTCCGGAGAGACTCGCTCGGCCTCTGTAGAGACTCGCCCGGCCCCTGGAGAGATGCGCCCGGCCTATGGAGAGACAAGCCCAGCCTCTGGAAAGACTCGCCCAGCCACTGGGGAGACTCGCCCGGCCTCTGGAGAGACTCGCCCGGCCCCTGGAGAGACTCACCCGGCCTCTGTAGAGATTCGCCCGGCCTCTGTAGAGACTCGCCCAGCCTCTTTAGAGACTCGCTCGGCCTCTGTAGAGACTCGACTGGCCCCTGGAAAGACTCGCCTGGCCTCTGGAGAGACTCGCCCGGCCCCTGGGAAGACTCGCCTGGCCGCTGGAGAGACTTGCCCGGCCTCTGTAGAGATTCGCCCGGCCTCTGTAGAGATTCGCCCGGCCTCTGTAGAGACTCGACCGGCCACTGGAGAGACTCGCCCGGCCTCTGGAGAGACTCGCCTGTCCCCTGGAGAGACTCGCCCGGCCCCTGGAGAGACTCGCCCGGCCTCTGAAGAGACTCGCCCGGCCCCTGGAGAGATTCGCCTGGCCCCTGGTGAGACTAGCCCGGCCTCTGGAGAGACTCGCCTGGCCACTGGAAAGACTCGCCTGGCCACTGGAGAGATTCGCCTGTCCGCTTGAGAGACTCGCCCGGCCTCTGAGGAGACTCGCCCGGCCCCTGGAGAGACGTGCCTGGCCCCTGGTGAGACTCACCCGGCCTCTTTAGACACTCGCCAGGCCTCTGCAGAAACTCGCCCGGCCTCTGGAGAGACTCGACTGGCCCCTGGAAAGACTCGCCTGGCCTCTGGAGAGACTCGCCCGGCCCCTGGGAAGACTCGCCTGGCCGCTGGAGAGACTTGCCCGGCCTCAGGAAAGACTCGCCCGCCCTTTGGAGAGACTCGCCCGGCCTCTGGAGAGACTCGCCCGGCCCATGGTGAGACTTGCCCGGCCACGGGAGAGATTCGCTCGGCCTATGAAGAGACACGCCCAGCCCCTGGAGAGACTCGCCCTGCCTCTGCAGAGACTCGCCCGGCCCCTAGAGAGACTCGCCTGGCCTCTGGAGAGACTCGTCCGGCCTCTGGGGACATTCGCCCGGCCCCTGGAGAGACTCGCCCGGCCTCTGGAGAGACTCATCCGGCCTCTGGAAAAACTCGACCGGCTTCTGGAGAGACTCGCCTGGCCTCTGAAGAGACTCGCCCGGCCCCTGGAGAGACTCGCCCGGCACCTGGAGAGACTAGTCCGGCCTCTGAAGAGACTCGCCCTGCCCCTGGAGAGACACGCCTGGCCCCTGGTGAGACTCGCCCGGCCCCTGGAGAGACTCGCCCGGCCCCTGGTGAGACTCGCCCGGCCCCTGGAGAGATTCACTCGGCCTATGGAGAGACACTCCCAGCCTCTGGAGAGACTTGTCCGGCCTCTGGATTGACTTGCCCGGCCTCTGGAGAGATTCGCCCTTACTCCGGAGAAACTCGCTCGGCCTCTGTGGAGACTCGCCCGGCCCCTGGAGAGATTCGCCTGGCCTATGGAGGGACAAGCCCAGCCTCTGGAAAGACTCGCCCGGCCACTGGGGAGACTAGCCCGGCCCCTGGAGAAACTCTCCCGGCCCCTGGAGAGACTCGCCCGACCTCTGTAGAGATTCGACCGGCCCCTGGTGAGACTCGCCCGGCCCCTGGAGAGATTCACTCGGCCTATGGAGAGACTCGCCCCGCCTCTGGAAAGACTCGCCCGGCCACTGGGGAGACTCGCCCTGCCTCTGGATAGACCCGCACGGCCCCTGGAGAGACTCGCCCGTCCTCAAGAGAGTTTCGCCTGGCCCCTGGAGAGACTCGCCCTGCCTCTGGAAAGACTCGCCCGGCCCCTGTAGAGTCTCGCCTGGCCACTGGAGAGATTCGCTCGGCCTATGGAGAGACACGCCGAGCCTCTGGAGAGACTCGCCTGGCCTCTGGAGAGACTCGCCTGGCCCCTGGTGAGACTCGCCCGGCCCCTGGAGAGACTCGTCCGGCCCCTGGTGAGACTCGCCCGGCAACTGGAGAGATTCGCTCGGCCTATGAAGAGACACGCCCAGCCTCTGGAGAGACTCGTCCGGCCTCTGGATTGACTCGCCCGGCTTCTGGAGAGATTCGCCCTTCCTCCGGAGAGACTAAGTCGACCTCTGTAGAGACTCGCCCGGCCCCTGGGGAGACTCGCCCGGTCTCTGGAGAGACTCTCCAGTCCCCTGGAGAGACTCGCCCGGCCTCTGGAGAGATTCGCCCGGCCTCTGTAGAGACTCGCCCGGCCTCTATAGAGACTCGCCTGGCCTCTGGAGAGACTCGTCCCGCCTCTAGAAAGACTCGCCCGGCCACTGGGGAGACTCGCCCTGCCTCTGGATAGACCCGCCCGGCCCCTGGAGAGACTCGCCCATCCTCAGGAGAGTTTCGCCTGGCCCCTGGAGAGACTCGCCCTGCCTCTGGAGAGACTCGCCCGGCCCCTGTAGAGTCTCACCCGGCCCCTGGAGAGATTCGCTCGGCCTATGGAGAGACACGCCGAGCCTCTGGAGAGACTCGCCCGGCCCCTGGAGAGACTCGCCCGGCCCATGGTGAGACTCGCCCGGCCACTGGAGAGATTCGCTCGGCCTATGAAGAGACACGCTCTTCCTCCGGAGAGACTCGGTCGGCCTCTGTAGAGACTCGCCCGGCCCCTGGAGAGACTCGCCCGGCCTCTGTAGAGATTCGCCGGTCCTCTGTAGAGACTCGCCCGGCCTCTTTAGAGACTCGCCTGGCCTCTGGAGAGACTCGTCCCGCCTCTGGAAAGACCCGCCCGGCCCCTGGAGAGACTCGCCCGTCCTCAGGAGAGTTTCGCCTGGCCCCTGGAGAGACTCGCCCTGCCTCTGCAGAGACTCGCCCGGCCCCTGGAGAGACTCGCCTGGCCTCTGGAGAGACTCGTCCGGCCTCTGGAGAGATTCGCCCGGCCCCTGGAGAGACTCGCCCGGCCTCTGGAGAGACTCATCCGGCCTCTGGAAAGACTCGACCGGCTTCTGGAGAGACTCGCCCGGCCTCTTTAGAGACTCGCCCGGCCTCTGCAGAGACTCGCCCGGCCTCTTTAGAGACTCGCCTGGCCACTGGGGAGACTCGCCCTGCCTCTGGATAGACCCGCCCGGCCCCTGGAGAGACTCGCCCGGCCCATGGTGAGACTAGCCCGGCCACTGGAGAGATTCGCTCGGCCAATGAAGAGACACGCCCAGCCTCTGGAGAGACTCGCCCGGCCCCTGGAGAGATTCGCTCGGCCTATGGAGAGACACGCCGAGCCTCTGGAGAGACTCGCCTGGCCTCTGGAGAGACTCGCCTGGCCCCTGGTGAGACTCGCCCGGCCCCTGGAGAGACTCGCCCGGCGCCTGGTGAGACTCGCCCGGCCACTGGAGAGATTCGTTCGGCCTATGAAGAGACACGCCCAGCCTCTGGAGAGACTCGTCCGGCCTCTGGATTGACTCTCCCGGCTTCTGGAGAGATTCGCCCTTCCTCCGGAGAGACTAAGTCGGCCTCTGTAGAGACTCGCCCGGCCCCTGGGCAGACTCGCCCGGTCTCTGGAGAGACTCTCCAGTCCCCTGGAGAGACTCGCCTGGCCTCTGTAGAGATTCGCCCGGCCTCTGTAGAGACTCGCCCGGCCTCTTTAGAGACTCGCCCGGCCTCTGTAGAGACTCGCCCGGACTCTTTAGAGACTCGCCTGGCCACTGGGGAGACTCGCCCTGCCTCTGGATAGACCCGCCCGGCCCCTGGAGAGACTCGCCCGTCCTCAGGAGAGTTTCGCCTGGCACCTGGAGAGACCCGCCCGGCCCCTGGAGAGACTCGCCTGTCCTCAGGAGAGTTTCGCCTGGCCCCTGGAGAGACTCCCCCTGTCTCTGCAGAGACTCGCCCGGCCCCTGTAGAGACTCGGACGGCCTCTGGAGAGACTCGCCCGGCACCTGGAGACACTCGCCCGGCCTCTGGAAAGACTCGCCCGGCCTCTGGAATGCCTCGCCCGGCCTCTGGAGAGACTCGTCCGGCCCCTGGAGAGACTCGCCCGGCCTCTGGAGAGATTCGCCAGGCCTCTGGAGAGACTCGCCCAGCCTCTGTAGAGACTCACCCAGGCTGTGGAAAGACTCGCCCGGCCTCTGTAGAGACTCGCCCGGCCCCTGGCGAGACTCGCCCGGCCTCTTTAGACACTCGCCAGGCCTCTGCAGAGACTCGCCCGGCCCCTGGAGAGACTCGCCCGGCCTCTGGATTGACTCGCCCTGCCTCTGGAGAGACTCGTCCGGCCTCTGGAGAGATTCGCCCGGCCCCTGGAGAGACTCGCCCGGCCTCTGGAGAGACTCGCCTGGCCTCTGGAAAGACTCGACCGGCCACTGGGTAGATTTGCCTGGCCACTGGAGAGACTCGCCCGTCCTCAGGAAAGTTTCGCCTGGCCCCTGGAGAGACTCGCCCTGCCTCTGGAGAGACTCGCCCGGCCCCTGTAGAGACTCGCACGGCCTCTGGAGAGACTCGACCGGCCCCTGGAGACACTCGCCCGGCCTCTGCAAAGACTCGCCCGGCCTCTGGATTGACTCGCCCGGCCTCTGGATTGACTCGCCCGGCCACTGGGGAGACTCGCCCGGCCTCTGAAAAGACTCGCCTGGCCACTGGGGAGACTCACCCGACCTCTGGAAACACTCGCCCGGCCTCTGTAGAGATTCGCCCGGCCTCTGGAGAGACTCGCCCGGCCTCTATAGAGATTCGCCCGGCCTCTGGAGAGACTCGCCCGGCACCTGGAGACACTCGCCCGGCCTCTGGAAAGACTCGCCCGGCCTCTGGATTGCCTCGCCCGGCCTCTGGAGAGACTCGTCCGGCCCCTGGAGAGACTCGCCCGGCCTCTGGAGAGATTCGCCAGGCCTCTGGAGAGACTCGCCCAGCCTCTGTAGAGACTCACCCAGGCTGTGGAAAGACTCGCCCTGCCTCTGGAAACACTCGCCCGGCCTCTGGAGAGACTCGCCCGGCCCCTGGGAAGACTCGCCCGGCCTCTAAAAAGACTCGCCCGGCCCCTGGAGAGACTCGCCCTGCCTATGGAGAGACTCGCCCGGCCCCTGGAAAAACTCGCCTGGCCTCTGGAGAGACTCGCCCGGCCCCTGGGAAGACTCGCCTGGCCTCTGGAAAGACTCGCCCGGCCACTGGGGAGACTCGCACGGCCTCTGGAAAGACTCGCCTGGCCACTGGGAAGACTCACCCGGCCTCTGGAAAGACTCGCCCGGCCCCTGGAGAGGCTAGCCCGGCCCCTGGAGAGACTCGCCCGGCCTCTGGAGAGAATCGCCCGGCCCCTGGAGAGACTCGTCCGGCCCCTGGAGAGACTCGCCGGGGGTCTGTAGATACGCACCCGGCTTCTTTAGAGACTCGCTCGGCCTCTGCAGAGACTCGACCGGCCCCTGGAGAGACTCGCCTGGCCTCTGGAGAGACTCGTCCGGCCTCTGGAGAGATTCGCCTGGCCCCTGGAGAGACTCGCCCGGCCCCTGGAGAGACTCATCCGGCCTCTGGAAAGACTCGACTGGCTTCTGGAGAGACTCGCCTGGCCTCTGAAGAGACTCGCCCGGCCCCTGGAGAGACTCGCCCGGCACCTGGAGAGACTCGCCCGGCCCCTGGAGAGACTAGTCCGGCCTCTGAAGAGACTCGCCCGGCCCCAGGAGAGACTCGCCTGGCCCCTGGTGAGACTCGCCCGGCCCCTGGAGAGACTCGCCCGGCCCCTGGTGAGACTCGTTCGGCCCCTGGAGAGATTCGCTCGGCCTCTGTAGAGACTCGCCCGGCCCCAGGAGAGATTCGCCTGGCCTATGGCGGGACAAGCCCAGCCTCTGGAAAGACTCGCACGGCCACTGGGGAGACTCGCCCGGCCCCTGGAGAGACTCTCCCGGCCCCTGGAGAGACTCTCCCGACCTCTGTAGAGATTCGACCGGCCTCTGTAGAGACTCGCCCGGCCTCTTTAGAGACTCGCCTGGCCTCTGGAGAGACTCGCCCCGCCTCTGGAAAGACTCGCCCGGCCACTGGTGAGACTCGTTCGGCCCCTGGAGAGATTCGCTCGGCCTCTGTAGAGACTCGCCCGGCCCCAGGAGAGATTCGCCTGGCCTATGGCGGGACAAGCCCAGCCTCTGGAAAGACTCGCCCGGCCACTGGGGAGACTCGCCCGGCCCCTGGAGAGACTCTCCAGGCCCCTGGAGAGACTCGCCCGACCTCTGTAGAGATTCGACCGGCCTCTGTAGAGACTCGCCCGGCCTCTTTAGAGACTCGCCTGGCCTCTGGAGAGACTCGCCCCGCCTCTGGAAAGACTCGCCCGGCCCCTGGTGAGACTCGTTCGGCCCCTGGAGAGATTCGCTCGGCCTCTGTAGAGACTCGCCCGGCCCCAGGAGAGATTCGCCTGGCCTATGGCGGGACAAGCCCAGCCTCTGGAAAGACTCGCCCGGCCACTGGGGAGACTCGCCCGGCCCCTGGAGAGACTCGCCCTGCCTCTGGAGAGACTCGCCCTGCCCCTGTAGAGTCTCGCCCGGCCCCTGGAGAGATTCGCTCGGCCTATGGAGAGACACGCCAAGCCTCTGGAGAGACTCGCCCGGCCTCTGGAGAGACTCGCCTGGTCCCTGGTGAGACTCGCCCGGCCCCTGGAGAGACTCGCCGGCCCATGGTGAGACTAGCCCGGCCACTGGAGAGATTCGCTCGGCCAATGAAGAGACACGCCCAGCCTCTGGAGAGACTCGTCCGGCCTCTGGATTGACTCGCCCGGCTTCTGGAGAGATTCGCCCTTCCTCCGGAGAGACTCGGTCGGCCTCTGTAGAGACTCGCCCGGCCCCTGGAGAGACTCGCCCGGCCTCTGTAGAGATTCGCCCGGCCTCTGTAGAGACTCGCCCGGCCTCTTTAGAGACTCGCCTGGCCTCTGGAGAAACTCATCCCGCCTCTGGAAAGACTCGACCGGCCACTGGGGAGATTTGCCCGGCCACTGGGAATTCTCACCCAGCCTCTGGAGAGACTCGCCCGGCCTCTGGAGAGAATCGCCCGTCCTCTTGAGAGACTCGCCCGGCCTCTGAAGAGACTCGCCCGGCCCCTGGAGAGACTCGCCTGGCCCCTGGAGAGACTCGCCCGGCCTCTGTAGAGATTCGCCCTGCCTCTGGATAGACCCGCCCGGCCCCTGGAGAGACTCGCCTGTCCTCAGGAGAGTTTCGCCTGGCCCCTGGAGAGACTCCCCCTGCCTCTGCAGAGACTCGCCCGGCCCCTGTAGAGACTCGGACGGCCTCTGGAGAGACTCGCCCGGCACCTGGAGACACTCGCCCGGCCTCTGGAAAGACTCGCCCGGCCTCTGGATTGCCTCGCCCGGCCTCTGGAGAGACTCGCCCGGCCTCTGGAGAGATTCGCCAGGCCTCTGGAGAGACTCGCCCAGCCTCTGTAGAGACTCACCCAGGCTGTGGAAAGACTCGCCCGGCCTCTGTAGAGACTCGCCCGGCCCCTGGCGAGACTCGCCCGGCTTCTTTAGACACTCGCCAGGCCTCTGCAGAGACTCGCCCGGCCCCTGGAGAGACTCGCCCGGCCTCTGGATTGACTCGCCCGGCCTCTGGAAAGACTCGTCCGGCCTCTGGAGAGATTCGCCCGGCCCCTGGAGAGACTCGCCCGGCCTCTGGAGAGATTCGCCCGTCCTCTTGAGAGACTCGCCCGGCCACTGAAGAGACTCGCCCGGCCCCTGGAGAGACTCACCTGGCCCCTGGTGAGACTCGCCCGGCCCCTGGAGAGACTCGCCCGGCCTCTGGATTGACTCGCCCGGCCCCTGGAGAGACTCGCCCAGCCTCTGGAGAGACTACTCCGGCCTCTGAAGAGACTCGTCCGGCCCCTGGAGAGACTCGCCTGGCCCCTGGTGAGACTCGCCCGGCCCCTGGAGAGACTCGCCCGGCCCCTGGTGAGACTCGCCCGGCCCCTGGAGAGATTCGCTCGGCCTATGGAGAGACACGCCCAGCCTCTGGAGAGACTCGTCCGGCCTCTGGATTGACTCGCCCGGCCTCTGGAGAGACTCGCCCTTACTCCGGAGAGACTCGCTCGGCCTCTGTAGAGACTCGCCCGGCCCCTGGAGAGATTCGCCTGGCCTATGGAGGGACAAGCCCAGCCTCTGGAAAGACTCGCCCGGCAACAGGGGAGACTCGCCCGGCCCCTGGAGAGACTCTCCCGGCCCCTGGAGAAACTCGCCCGACCTCTGTAGAGATTCGACCGGCCTCTGTAGAGACTCGCCCGGCCTCTTTAGGGACTCGCCTGGCCTCTGGAGAGACTCGCCTGGCCTCTGGAAAGACTCGACCGGCCACTGGGGAGATTTGCCCGGCCACTGGGAATTCTCACCCAGCCTCTGGAGAGACTCGCCCGGCCTCTGGAGAGAATCGCCCGTCCTCTTGAGAGACTCGCCCGGCCTCTGAAGAGACTCGCCCGGCCCCTGGAGAGACTCGCCTGGCCCCGGGTGAGACTCGCCCGGCCCCTGGAGAGACTCGCCCGGCCCCTGGTGAGACTCGCCCGGCCCCTGGAGAGATTCGCTCGGCCTATGGAGAGACACGTCCAGCCTGTGGAGAGACTTGTCCGGCCTCTGGATTGACTCGCCCGGCCTCTGGAGAGATTCGCCCTTACTCCAGAGAGACTCGCTCGGCCTCTGTAGAGACTCGCCCGGCCCCTGGAGAGATTCGCCTGGCCTATGTAGGGACAAGCCCAGCCTCTGGAAAGACTCGCCCGGCCACTGGGGAGACTCGCCCGACCTCTGTAGAGATTCGACCGGCCTCTGTAGAGACTCGCCCGGCCTCTGTGGAGACTCGCCTGGCCTCTGGAGAGACTTGCCCCGCCTCTGGATAGACCCGCACGGCCCCTGGAGAGACTCACCCGTCCTCAGGAGAGTTTCGCCTGGCCCCTGGAGAGACTCGCCCTGCCTCTGGAGAGACTCGCCCGGCCCCTGTAGAGACTCGCCCGGCCCCTGGAGAGATTCGCTCGGCCTATGGAGAGACACGCCGAGCCTCTGGAGAGACTCGCCCGGCCTCTGGAGAGACTCGCCTGGCCCCTGGTGAGATTCGCTCGGCCTATGGAGAGACACGCCGAGCCTCTGGAGAGACTCGCCCAGCCTCTGGAGAGACTCGTCCGGCCTCTGGATTGACTCGCCCGGCTTCTGGAGAGATTCGCCCTTCCTCCGGAGAGAATCGGTCGGCCTCTGTAGAGACTCACCCGGCCCCTGGGGAGACTTGCCCGGTCTCAGGAGAGACTCTCCAGTCCCCTGGAGAGACTCGCCCGGCCTCTGTAGAGATTCGCCCGGCCTCTTTAGAGACTCGCCTGGCCTCTGGAGAGACTCGTCCCGCCTCTGGAAAGACTCGCCCGGCCACTGGGGAGACTGGCCCTGCCTCTGGATAGACCCGCCCGGCTCCTGGAGACACTCGCCCGGCCTCTGGAAAGACTCGTCCGGCCTCTGGATTGCCTCGCCCGGCCTCTGGAGAGACTCGTCCGGCCCCTGGAGAGACTCGCCCGGCCTCTGGAGAGATTCGCCAGACCTCTGGAGAGACTCGTCCAACCTCTGTAGAGACTCACCAAGGCTGTGGAGAGACTCGCCCGGCCTCTGTAGAGACTCGCCCGGCCCCTGGTGAGACTCGCCAGGCCTCTTTAGACACTCGCCAGGCCTCTGCAGAGACTCGCCCGGCCCCTGGAGAGACTCGCCTGGCCCCTGGATTGACTCGCCCGGCCTCTGCAGAGACTCGTCCGGCCTCTGGAGAGATTCGCCCGGCCCCTGGAGAGACTCGCCCGGCCTCTGGAGAGACTCGCCCGGCCTCTGGAAAGACTCGACCGGCCACTGGGGAGATTTGCCCGGCCACTGGGAATACTCACCCAGCCTCTGGAGAGACTCGTCCGGCCTCTGGAGAGATTCGCCCGTCCTCTTGAGAGACTCGCCCGGCCTCTAAAGAGACTCGCCCGGCCCCTGGAGAGACTCGCCTGGCCCCTGGTGAGACTCGCCCGGCCCCTGGAGAGACCCGCCCGGCTCCTGGAGACACTCGCCCGGCCTCTGGAAAGACTCGTCCGGCCTCTGGATTGCCTCGCCCGGCCTCTGGAGAGACTCGTCCGGCCCCTGGAGAGACTCGCCCGGCCTCTGGAGAGATTCGCCAGACCTCTGGAGAGACTCGTCCAACCTCTGTAGAGACTCACCAAGGCTGTGGAGAGACTCGCCCGGCCTCTGTAGAGACTCGCCCGGCCCCTGGTGAGACTCGCCAGGCCTCTTTAGACACTCGCCAGGCCTCTGCAGAGACTCGCCCGGCCCCTGGAGAGACTCGCCTGGCCCCTGGATTGACTCGCCCGGCCTCTGCAGAGACTCGTCCGGCCTCTGGAGAGATTCGCCCGGCCCCTGGAGAGACTCGCCCGGCCTCTGGAGAGACTCGCCCGGCCTCTGGAAAGACTCGACCGGCCACTGGGGAGATTTGCCCGGCCACTGGGAATACTCACCCAGCCTCTGGAGAGACTCGTCCGGCCTCTGGAGAGATTCGCCCGTCCTCTTGAGAGACTCGCCCGGCCTCTAAAGAGACTCGCCCGGCCCCTGGAGAGACTCGCCTGGCCCCTGGTGAGACTCGCCCGGCCCCTGGAGAGACTCGCCCGACCCCTGGTGAGACTCGCCCGGCCCCTGGAGAGATTCGCTCGGCCTATGGAGAGACACGCCCAGCCTCTGGAGAGACTTGTCCGGCCTCTGGGTTGACTCGCCCGGCCTCTGGAGAGATTCGCCCTTACTCCGGAGAGACTCGCTCGGCCTCTGTAGAGACTCGCCCGGCCCCTGGAGAGATTCGCTCGGCCTATGGAGAGACACGCCCAGCCTCTGGAGAGACTCGTCCGGCCTCTGGGGAGACTCGCCCGGCCCCTGGAGAGACTCTTCCGGCCCCTGGAGAGACTAGCCCGACCTCTGTAGAGATTCGACCGGCCTCTGTAGAGACTCACCCGGCCTCTTTAGAGACTCGCCTGGCCTCTGGAGAGACTCACCCCACCTCTGGAAAGACTCGCCCGGCCACTGGGGAGACTGGCCCTGCCTCTGGATAGACCCGCCCGGCCCCTGGAGAGACTCGCCTGTCCTCAGGAGAGTTTCGCCTGGCCCCTGGAGAGACTCGCCCTGCCTCTGCAGAGACTCGCCCAGCCTCTGTAGAGACTCACCCAGGCTGTGGAGAGACTCGCCCGGCCTCTGTAGAGACTCGCCCGGCCCCTGGCGAGACTCGCTCGGCCTCTTTAGACACTCGCCAGGCCTCTGCAGAGACTCGCCCGGCCTCTGGAGAGACTCATCCGGCCTCTGGAGAGATTCGCCCGGCCCCTGGAGAGACTCGCCCGGCCTCTGGAGAGACTCGCCTGGCCTCTGGAAAGACTCGACCGGCCACTGGGGAGATTTGCCCGGCCACTGGGAATACTCACCCAGCCTCTGGATTGACTCGCCCGGCTTCTGGAGAGATTCGCCCTTCCTCCGGAGAGACTCGGTCGGCCTCTGTAGAGACTCGCCCGGCCCCTGGAGAGACTCGCCCGGCCTCTGTAGAGATTCGCCCGGCCTCTGTAGAGACTCGCCCGGCCTCTTTAGAGACTCGCCTGGCCTCTGGAGAAACTCATCCCGCCTCTGGAAAGACTCGACCGGCCACTGGGGAGATTTGCCCGGCCACTGGGAATTCTCACCCAGCCTCTGGAGAGACTCGCCCGGCCTCTGGAGAGAATCGCCCGTCCTCTTGAGAGACTCGCCCGGCCTCTGAAGAGACTCGCCCGGCCCCTGGAGAGACTCGCCTGGCCCCTGGAGAGACTCGCCCGGCCTCTGTAGAGATTCGCCCTGCCTCTGGATAGACCCGCCCGGCCCCTGGAGAGACTCGCCTGTCCTCAGGAGAGTTTCGCCTGGCCCCTGGAGAGACTCCCCCTGCCTCTGCAGAGACTCGCCCGGCCCCTGTAGAGACTCGGACGGCCTCTGGAGAGACTCGCCCGGCACCTGGAGACACTCGCCCGGCCTCTGGAAAGACTCGCCCGGCCTCTGGATTGCCTCGCCCGGCCTCTGGAGAGACTCGCCCGGCCTCTGGAGAGATTCGCCAGGCCTCTGGAGAGACTCGCCCAGCCTCTGTAGAGACTCACCCAGGCTGTGGAAAGACTCGCCCGGCCTCTGTAGAGACTCGCCCGGCCCCTGGCGAGACTCGCCCGGCTTCTTTAGACACTCGCCAGGCCTCTGCAGAGACTCGCCCGGCCCCTGGAGAGACTCGCCCGGCCTCTGGATTGACTCGCCCGGCCTCTGGAAAGACTCGTCCGGCCTCTGGAGAGATTCGCCCGGCCCCTGGAGAGACTCGCCCGGCCTCTGGAGAGATTCGCCCGTCCTCTTGAGAGACTCGCCCGGCCACTGAAGAGACTCGCCCGGCCCCTGGAGAGACTCACCTGGCCCCTGGTGAGACTCGCCCGGCCCCTGGAGAGACTCGCCCGGCCTCTGGATTGACTCGCCCGGCCCCTGGAGAGACTCGCCCAGCCTCTGGAGAGACTACTCCGGCCTCTGAAGAGACTCGTCCGGCCCCTGGAGAGACTCGCCTGGCCCCTGGTGAGACTCGCCCGGCCCCTGGAGAGACTCGCCCGGCCCCTGGTGAGACTCGCCCGGCCCCTGGAGAGATTCGCTCGGCCTATGGAGAGACACGCCCAGCCTCTGGAGAGACTCGTCCGGCCTCTGGATTGACTCGCCCGGCCTCTGGAGAGACTCGCCCTTACTCCGGAGAGACTCGCTCGGCCTCTGTAGAGACTCGCCCGGCCCCTGGAGAGATTCGCCTGGCCTATGGAGGGACAAGCCCAGCCTCTGGAAAGACTCGCCCGGCAACAGGGGAGACTCGCCCGGCCCCTGGAGAGACTCTCCCGGCCCCTGGAGAAACTCGCCCGACCTCTGTAGAGATTCGACCGGCCTCTGTAGAGACTCGCCCGGCCTCTTTAGGGACTCGCCTGGCCTCTGGAGAGACTCGCCTGGCCTCTGGAAAGACTCGACCGGCCACTGGGGAGATTTGCCCGGCCACTGGGAATTCTCACCCAGCCTCTGGAGAGACTCGCCCGGCCTCTGGAGAGAATCGCCCGTCCTCTTGAGAGACTCGCCCGGCCTCTGAAGAGACTCGCCCGGCCCCTGGAGAGACTCGCCTGGCCCCGGGTGAGACTCGCCCGGCCCCTGGAGAGACTCGCCCGGCCCCTGGTGAGACTCGCCCGGCCCCTGGAGAGATTCGCTCGGCCTATGGAGAGACACGTCCAGCCTGTGGAGAGACTTGTCCGGCCTCTGGATTGACTCGCCCGGCCTCTGGAGAGATTCGCCCTTACTCCAGAGAGACTCGCTCGGCCTCTGTAGAGACTCGCCCGGCCCCTGGAGAGATTCGCCTGGCCTATGTAGGGACAAGCCCAGCCTCTGGAAAGACTCGCCCGGCCACTGGGGAGACTCGCCCGACCTCTGTAGAGATTCGACCGGCCTCTGTAGAGACTCGCCCGGCCTCTGTGGAGACTCGCCTGGCCTCTGGAGAGACTTGCCCCGCCTCTGGATAGACCCGCACGGCCCCTGGAGAGACTCACCCGTCCTCAGGAGAGTTTCGCCTGGCCCCTGGAGAGACTCGCCCTGCCTCTGGAGAGACTCGCCCGGCCCCTGTAGAGACTCGCCCGGCCCCTGGAGAGATTCGCTCGGCCTATGGAGAGACACGCCGAGCCTCTGGAGAGACTCGCCCGGCCTCTGGAGAGACTCGCCTGGCCCCTGGTGAGATTCGCTCGGCCTATGGAGAGACACGCCGAGCCTCTGGAGAGACTCGCCCAGCCTCTGGAGAGACTCGTCCGGCCTCTGGATTGACTCGCCCGGCTTCTGGAGAGATTCGCCCTTCCTCCGGAGAGAATCGGTCGGCCTCTGTAGAGACTCACCCGGCCCCTGGGGAGACTTGCCCGGTCTCAGGAGAGACTCTCCAGTCCCCTGGAGAGACTCGCCCGGCCTCTGTAGAGATTCGCCCGGCCTCTTTAGAGACTCGCCTGGCCTCTGGAGAGACTCGTCCCGCCTCTGGAAAGACTCGCCCGGCCACTGGGGAGACTGGCCCTGCCTCTGGATAGACCCGCCCGGCTCCTGGAGACACTCGCCCGGCCTCTGGAAAGACTCGTCCGGCCTCTGGATTGCCTCGCCCGGCCTCTGGAGAGACTCGTCCGGCCCCTGGAGAGACTCGCCCGGCCTCTGGAGAGATTCGCCAGACCTCTGGAGAGACTCGTCCAACCTCTGTAGAGACTCACCAAGGCTGTGGAGAGACTCGCCCGGCCTCTGTAGAGACTCGCCCGGCCCCTGGTGAGACTCGCCAGGCCTCTTTAGACACTCGCCAGGCCTCTGCAGAGACTCGCCCGGCCCCTGGAGAGACTCGCCTGGCCCCTGGATTGACTCGCCCGGCCTCTGCAGAGACTCGTCCGGCCTCTGGAGAGATTCGCCCGGCCCCTGGAGAGACTCGCCCGGCCTCTGGAGAGACTCGCCCGGCCTCTGGAAAGACTCGACCGGCCACTGGGGAGATTTGCCCGGCCACTGGGAATACTCACCCAGCCTCTGGAGAGACTCGTCCGGCCTCTGGAGAGATTCGCCCGTCCTCTTGAGAGACTCGCCCGGCCTCTAAAGAGACTCGCCCGGCCCCTGGAGAGACTCGCCTGGCCCCTGGTGAGACTCGCCCGGCCCCTGGAGAGACCCGCCCGGCTCCTGGAGACACTCGCCCGGCCTCTGGAAAGACTCGTCCGGCCTCTGGATTGCCTCGCCCGGCCTCTGGAGAGACTCGTCCGGCCCCTGGAGAGACTCGCCCGGCCTCTGGAGAGATTCGCCAGACCTCTGGAGAGACTCGTCCAACCTCTGTAGAGACTCACCAAGGCTGTGGAGAGACTCGCCCGGCCTCTGTAGAGACTCGCCCGGCCCCTGGTGAGACTCGCCAGGCCTCTTTAGACACTCGCCAGGCCTCTGCAGAGACTCGCCCGGCCCCTGGAGAGACTCGCCTGGCCCCTGGATTGACTCGCCCGGCCTCTGCAGAGACTCGTCCGGCCTCTGGAGAGATTCGCCCGGCCCCTGGAGAGACTCGCCCGGCCTCTGGAGAGACTCGCCCGGCCTCTGGAAAGACTCGACCGGCCACTGGGGAGATTTGCCCGGCCACTGGGAATACTCACCCAGCCTCTGGAGAGACTCGTCCGGCCTCTGGAGAGATTCGCCCGTCCTCTTGAGAGACTCGCCCGGCCTCTAAAGAGACTCGCCCGGCCCCTGGAGAGACTCGCCTGGCCCCTGGTGAGACTCGCCCGGCCCCTGGAGAGACTCGCCCGACCCCTGGTGAGACTCGCCCGGCCCCTGGAGAGATTCGCTCGGCCTATGGAGAGACACGCCCAGCCTCTGGAGAGACTTGTCCGGCCTCTGGGTTGACTCGCCCGGCCTCTGGAGAGATTCGCCCTTACTCCGGAGAGACTCGCTCGGCCTCTGTAGAGACTCGCCCGGCCCCTGGAGAGATTCGCTCGGCCTATGGAGAGACACGCCCAGCCTCTGGAGAGACTCGTCCGGCCTCTGGGGAGACTCGCCCGGCCCCTGGAGAGACTCTTCCGGCCCCTGGAGAGACTAGCCCGACCTCTGTAGAGATTCGACCGGCCTCTGTAGAGACTCACCCGGCCTCTTTAGAGACTCGCCTGGCCTCTGGAGAGACTCACCCCACCTCTGGAAAGACTCGCCCGGCCACTGGGGAGACTGGCCCTGCCTCTGGATAGACCCGCCCGGCCCCTGGAGAGACTCGCCTGTCCTCAGGAGAGTTTCGCCTGGCCCCTGGAGAGACTCGCCCTGCCTCTGCAGAGACTCGCCCAGCCTCTGTAGAGACTCACCCAGGCTGTGGAGAGACTCGCCCGGCCTCTGTAGAGACTCGCCCGGCCCCTGGCGAGACTCGCTCGGCCTCTTTAGACACTCGCCAGGCCTCTGCAGAGACTCGCCCGGCCTCTGGAGAGACTCATCCGGCCTCTGGAGAGATTCGCCCGGCCCCTGGAGAGACTCGCCCGGCCTCTGGAGAGACTCGCCTGGCCTCTGGAAAGACTCGACCGGCCACTGGGGAGATTTGCCCGGCCACTGGGAATACTCACCCAGCCTCTGGAGAGACTCGCCCGGCCTCTGGAGAGATTCGCCCGTCCTCTTGAGAAACTCGCCCAGCCTCTGAAGAGACTCGCCCGGCCCCTGGAGAGACTCGCCTGGCCCCTGGTGAGACTCGCCCGGCCCCTGGAAAGACTCGCCCGGCCCCTGGTGAGACTCGCCCGGCTCCTGGAGAGACTCGCCCGGCCTCTTGAGAGACTAGTCCGGCCTCTGAAGAGACTGGCCCGGCGCCTGGAGAGACTCGCCTGGCCCCTGGTGAGACTAGTCCGGCCTCTGAAGAGACTCGCCCGGCCCCTGGAGAGACTCGCCTGGCCCCTGGTGAGACTCGCCCGGCCCCTGGAGAGACTCGCCCGGCCCCTGGTGAGACTCGTCCGGCCCCTGGAGAGACTAGTCCGGCCTCTGAAGAGACTCGCCCGGCCTCTGGAGAGACTAGTCCGGCCTCTGAAGAGACTCGCCCGGCCCCTGGAGAGACTCGCCTGGCCCCTGGTGAGACTCGCCCGGCCCCTGGAGAGACTCGCCCGGCCCCTGGTGAGACTCGTCCGGCCCCTGGAGAGATTCGCTCGGCCTATGGAGAGACACGCCCAGCCTCTGGAGAGACTTGTCCGGCCTCTGGATTGACTCGCCCGGCCTCTGGAGAGATTCGCCCTTACTCCGGAGAGACTCGCTCGGCCTCTGTAGAGACTCGCCCGGCCCCTGGAGAGATTCGCCTGGCCTTTGGAGGGACAAGCCCAGCCTCTGGAAAGACTCGCCCGGCCACTGGGGAGACTCGCCCGGCCCCTGGAGAGACTCTCCCGGCCCCTGGAGAACCTCGCCCGACCTCTGTTGAGATTCGACCGGCCTCTGTAGAGACTCGCCCGGCCTCTTTAGAGAGTCACCTGGCCTCTGGAGAGACTCGCCCCGCCTCTGGAAAGACTCGCCCGGCCACTGGGGAGACTCGCCCGTCCTCAGGAGAGTTTCGCCTGGCCCCTGGAGAGACTCGCCCTGCCTCTGGAGAGACTCTCCCGGCCCCTGTAGAGACTTGCCCGGCCCCTGGAGAGATTCGCTCGGCCTATGGAGAGACACGCCCGGTCTCTGGAGAGACTCGCCTGGCCCCTGGTGAGACTCGCCCGGCCCCTGGAGAGACTCGCCCGGCCCCTGGTGAGACTCGCCCGGCCTATAAAGAGACACGCCCAGCCTCTGGAGAGACTCGTCCGGCCTCTGGATTTTACTCGCCCGGCTTCTGGAGAGATTCGCCCTTCCTCCGGAGAGAGTCGGTCGGCCTCTGTAGAGACTCGCCCGGCCCCTGGGGAGACTCGCCCTGCCTCTGGAGAGATTCGCCCGGCCTCTGTAGAGACTCGCCCGGCCTCTTTAGAGACTCGCCCGGCCTCTGGAGAGACTCGCCCCGCCTCTGGAAAGACTCGCCCGGCCACTGGGGAGACTCGCCCTGCCTCTGGATAGACCCGCCCGGCCCCTGGAGAGACTCGCCCGTCCTCAGGAGAGTTTCGCCTGGCCCCTGGAGAGACTCGCCCTGCCTCTGCAGAGACTCGCCCGGCCCCTGTAGAGACTCGGACGGCCTCTGGAGAGACTCGCCCGGCCCCTGGAGACACTCGCCCGGCCTCTGGAAAGACTCGCCCGGCCTCTGGATTGCCTCGCCCGGCCTCTGGAGAGACTCGTCCGGCCCCTGGAGAGACTCGCCCGGCCTCTGTAGAGATTTGCCCGGCCTCTGTAGAGACTCGCCCGGCCCCTGGAAAGATTCGCCGGGCCTATGGAGGGACAAGCCCAGCCTCTGGAAAGACTCGCCCGGCCACTGGGCAGACTCGCCCGGCCCCTGGAGAGACTCTCCCGGCCCCTGGAGAGACTCGCCCGGCCTCTGTAGAGATTCGCCCGGCCTCTGTAGAGACTCGCCCGGCCCCTGGAGAGACTCGCCCGGCCTCTGTAGAGATTCGCCCGGCCTCTTTAGAGACTCGCCCGGCCTCTGGAGAGACTCGCCCCGCCTCTGGAAGGACTCGCCCGGCCACTGGGGAGACTCGCCCTGCCTCTGGATAGACCCGCCCGGCCCCTGGAGAGACTCGCCCGTCCTCAGGAGAGTTTCGCCTGGCCCCTGGAGAGACTCGCCCTGCCTCTGGAGAGAATCGCCCGGCCCCTGTAGAGACTCGCCCGGCCCCTGGAGAGATTCGCTCGGCCTATGGAGAGACACGCCCAGCCTCTGGAGAGACTTGTCCGGCCTCTGGATTGACTCGCCCGGCCCCTGGTGAGACTCGCCCGGCCCCTGGAGAGACTCGCCCGGCCTCTTGAGAGACTAGTCCGGCCTCTGAAGAGACTCGCCCGGCGCCTGGAGAGACTCGCCTGGCCCCTGGTGAGACTAGTCCGGCCTCTGAAGAGACTCGCCCGGCCCCTGGAGAGACTCGCCTGGCCCCTGGTGAGACTCGCCCGGCCCCTGGAGAGACTCGCCCGGCCCCTGGTGAGACTCGTCCGGCCCCTGGAGAGACTAGTCCGGCCTCTGAAGAGACTCGCCCGGCCTCTGGAGAGACTAGTCCGGCCTCTGAAGAGACTCGCCCGGCCCCTGGAGAGACTCGCCTGGCCCCTGGTGAGACTCGCCCGGCCCCTGGAGAGACTCGCCCGGCCCCTGGTGAGACTCGTCCGGCCCCTGGAGAGATTCGCTCGGCCTATGGAGAGACACGCCCAGCCTCTGGAGAGACTTGTCCGGCCTCTGGATTGACTCGCCCGGCCTCTGGAGAGATTCGCCCTTACTCCGGAGAGACTCGCTCGGCCTCTGTAGAGACTCGCCCGGCCCCTGGAGAGATTCGCCTGGCCTTTGGAGGGACAAGCCCAGCCTCTGGAAAGACTCGCCCGGCCACTGGGGAGACTCGCCCGGCCCCTGGAGAGACTCTCCCGGCCCCTGGAGAACCTTGCCCGGCCCCTGGAGAGATTCGCTCGGCCTATGGAGAGACACGCCCGGTCTCTGGAGAGACTCGCCCGGCCTCTGGAGAGACTCGCCTGGCCCCTGGTGAGACTCGCCCGGCCCCTGGAGAGACTCGCCCGGCCCCTGGTGAGACTCGCCCGGCCTATAAAGAGACACGCCCAGCCTCTGGAGAGACACGTCCGGCCTCTGGATTTTACTCGCCCGGCTTCTGGAGAGATTCGCCCTTCCTCCGGAGAGAGTCGGTCGGCCTCTGTAGAGACTCGCCCGGCCCCTGGGGAGACTCGCCCTGCCTCTGGAGAGATTCGCCCGGCCTCTGTAGAGACTCGCCCGGCCTCTTTAGAGACTCGCCCGGCCTCTGGAGAGACTCGCCCCGCCTCTGGAAAGACTCGCCCGGCCACTGGGGAGACTCGCCCTGCCTCTGGATAGACCCGCCCGGCCCCTGGAGAGACTCGCCCGTCCTCAGGAGAGTTTCGCCTGGCCCCTGGAGAGACTCGCCCTGCCTCTGCAGAGACTCGCCCGGCCCCTGTAGAGACTCGGACGGCCTCTGGAGAGACTCGCCCGGCCCCTGGAGACACTCGCCCGGCCTCTGGAAAGACTCGCCCGGCCTCTGGATTGCCTCGCCCGGCCTCTGGAGAGACTCGTCCGGCCCCTGGAGAGACTCGCCCGGCCTCTGTAGAGATTTGCCCGGCCTCTGTAGAGACTCGCCCGGCCCCTGGAGAGATTCGCCGGGCCTATGGAGGGACAAGCCCAGCCTCTGGAAAGACTCGCCCGGCCACTGGGCAGACTCGCCCGGCCCCTGGAGAGACTCTCCCGGCCCCTGGAGAGACTCGCCCGGCCTCTGTAGAGATTCGCCCGGCCTCTGTAGAGACTCGCCCGGCCCCTGGAGAGACTCGCCCGGCCTCTGTAGAGATTCGCCCGGCCTCTTTAGAGACTCGCCCGGCCTCTGGAGAGACTCGCCCCGCCTCTGGAAGGACTCGCCCGGCCACTGGGGAGACTCGCCCTGCCTCTGGATAGACCCGCCCGGCCCCTGGAGAGACTCGCCCGTCCTCAGGAGAGTTTCGCCTGGCCCCTGGAGAGACTCGCCCTGCCTCTGGAGAGAATCGCCCGGCCCCTGTAGAGACTCGCCCGGCCCCTGGAGAGATTCGCTCGGCCTATGGAGAGACATGCCCAGCCTCTGGAGAGACTCGCCCGGCCACTGGGAAGACTCGCCCGGCCTCTGGATTGCCTCGCCCGGCCTCTGGAGAGACTCGTGCGGCCCGTGGAGAGACTCGCCCGGCCTCTGGATAGATTCGCCGGGCCTATGGAGGGACAAGCCCAGCCTCTGGAAAGACTCGCCTGGCCACTGGGCAGACTCGCCTGGCCCCTGGAGAGACTCTCCCGGCCCCTGGAGAGACTCGCTCGACCTCTGTAGAGATTCGCGCGGCCTCTGTAGAGACTCGCCCGGCCTCTTTAGAGACTAGCCTGGCCTCTGGAGAGACTCGCCCCGCCTCTAGAAAGACTCTCCCGGCCACTGGGGAGACTCGCCCTGCCTCTGGATGGACCCGCCCGGCCCCTGGAGAGACTCGCCCGTCCTCAGGAGAGTTTCGCCTGGCCCCTGGAGAGACACGCTCGGCCTCTGTAGAGACTCGCCCGGCCCCTGGGGAGACTCGCCCGGTCTCTGGAAAGACTCTCCCGTCCCCTGGAGAGACTCGCCCGGCCTCTGTAGAGATTCGCCCGGCCTCTGTAGAGACTCGTCCGGCTTCTTTAGAGACTCGCCTGGCCTCTGGAGAGACTCGCCCCGCCTCTGGAAAGACTCGCCCGGCCACCGGGGAGACTCGCCCTGCCTCTGGATAGACCCGCCCGGCCCCTGGAGAGACACGCCCGTCCTCAGGAGAGTTTCGCCTGGCCCCTGGAGAGACTCGCCCTGCCTCTGGAGAGACTCGACCGGCCCCTGTAGAGACTCACCCGGCCCCTGGAGAGATTCGCTCGGCCTATGGAGAGACATGCCCAGCCTCTGGAGAGACTCGTCCGACCTCTGGAGAGACTCGTCTGGCCCCTGGTGAGACTCGCCCGGCCCCTGGAGAGATTCGCTCGGCCTATGGAGAGACACGCCCAGCCTCTGGAGAGACTCGTCCAGCCTCTGGATTGACTCGCCCGACCTCTGGAGAGATTCGCCCTTCCTCCGGAGAGACTCGCTCGGCCTCTGTAGAGACTTGCCCGGCCCCTGGGGAGACTCGCCCGGTCTCTGGAAAGACTCTCCCGTCCCCTGGAGAGACTCGCCCGGCCTCTGTAGAGATTCGCCCGGCCTCTGTAGAGACTCGTCCGGCTTCTTTAGAGACTCGCCTGGCCTCTGGAGAGACTCGCCCCGCCTCTGGAAAGACTCGCCCGGCCACCGGGGAGACTCGCCCTGCCTCTGGATAGACCCGCCCGGCCCCTGGAGAGACTCGCCTATCCTCAGGAGAGTTTCGCCTGGCCCCTGGAGTGACTCGCCCTGCCTCTGCAGAGACTCGCCCGGCCCCTGGAGAGATTCGCCGCGCCTATGGAGGGACAAGCCAAGCCTCTGGAAAGACTCGCCCGGCCACTGGGCAGACTCGCCCGGCCCCTGGAGAGACTCTCCCAGCCCCTGGAGAGACTTGCCCGGCCTCTGTAGAGATTCGCCCGACCTCTGTAGAGACTCGCCCGGCCTCTTTAGAGACTCGCCTGGCCTCTGGAGAGACTTGCCCCGCCTCTAGAAAGACTCGCCCGGCCACTGGGGAGACTCGCCCTGCCTCTGGATAGACCCGCCCGGCCCCTGGAGAGACACGCCCGTCCTCAGGAGAGTTTCGCCTGGCCCCTGGAGAGATTCGCTCGGCCTATGGAGAGACATGCCCAGCTTCTGGAGAGACTCGTCCGACCTCTGGAGAGACTCGTCTGGCCCCTTGGTGAGACTCGCCCGGCCCCTGGAGAGATTCGCTCGGCCTATGGAGAGACACGCCCAACCTCTGGAGAGACTCGTCCGGCCTCTGGATTGACTCGCCCGGCCTCTGGAGAGATTCGCCCTTCCTCCGGAGAGACACGCTCGGCCTCTGTAGAGACTCGCCCGGCCCCTGGGGAGACTCGCCCGGTCTCTGGAAAGACTCTCCCGTCCAATGGAGAGACTCGCCCGGCCTCTGTAGAGATACGCCCAGCCTCTGTAGAGACTCGCCCGGCCTCTTTAGAGACTCGCCTGGACTCTGGAGAGACTCGCCCCGCCTCTGGAAAGACTCGCCCGGCCACTGGGGAGACTCGCCCTGCCTCAGGATAGACCCGCACGGCCCCTGGAGAGACTCGCCCGTCCTCCAGAGAGTTTCGCCTGGCCCCTGGAGAGAGTCACCCTGCCTCTGCAGAGACTCGCCCGGCCCCTGTAGAGACTCGGACGGCCTCTGGAGAGACTCACCCGGCCCCTGGAGACACTCGCCCGGCCTCTGGAAAGACTCGCCCGACCTCTGGATTGCCTCGCCCGGCCTCTGGAGAGACTCGTCCGGCCCCTGGAGAGACTCGCCCGGCCTCTGGAGAGATTCGCCCAGCCTGTGGAGAGACTCTCCCAGCCTCTCTAGAGACTCACCCAGGCTGTGGAGAGACTCGCCCGGCCTCTGTTGAGACTCGCCCGGCCCCTGGCGAGACTCGCCCGGCCTCTTTAGACACTCGCCCGGCCTCTGCAGAGACTCGCCCGGCCTCTGGAGAGACTCGCCCGGCCTCTGGATTGACTCGCCCGGCCTCTGGAGAGACTCGCCCTGCCTCTGGAGAGATTCGCCCGGCCCCTGGAGAGACTGGCCCGGCCTCTGGAGAGACTCGCCTGGCCTCTGGAAAGACTCGACCGGCCACTGGGGAGATTTGCCCGGCCACTGGGAATACTCACCCAGCCTCTGGAGAGACTCGCCCGGCCTCTGGAGAGATTCGCCCGTTCTCTTGAGAGACTCGCCCGGCCTCTGAAGAGACTCGCCCGGCCCCTGGAGAGACTCGCCTGGCCCCTGGTGAGACTCGCCCGGCCCCTGGAGAGACTCGCCCGTCCCCTGGTGAGACTCGCCCGGCCCCTGGAGAGACTCGCCCGGCCCCTGGAGAGATTCGCTCGGCCTATGGAGAGACACGCCGAGCCTCTGGAGAGACTCGCCCGGCCTCTGGAGAGACTCGCCTGGCCCCTGGTGAGACTCGCCCGGCCCCTGGAGAGACTCGCTCGGCCTATGAAGAGACACGCCCAGCCTCTGTAGAGACTCGTCCGGCCTCTGGATTGATTCGCCCGGCCTCTGGACAGATTCGCCCTTACTCCGGAGAGTCTCGCTCGGCCTCTGTAGAGACTCGCCCGGCCCCTGGAGAGATTCGCCTGGCCTATGGAGGGACAAGCCCAGCCTCTGGAAAGACTCGCCCGGCCACTGGGGAGACTCGCCCGACCCCTGGAGAGACTCGCCCGACCTCTGTAGAGATTCGACCGGCCTCTGTAGAGACTCGCCCGGCCTCTTTAGAGACTCGCCTGGCCTCTGGAGAGACTCGCCCCGCCTCTGGAAAGACTCGCCCGGCACTGGGGAGACTCGCCCTGCCTCAGGATAGACCCGCACGGCCCCTGGAGAGACTCACCCGTCCTCAGGAGAGTTTCGCCTGGCCCCTGGAGAGAGTCGCCCTGCCTCTGCAGAGACTCGCCCGGCCCCTGTAGAGACTCGGACGGCCTCTGGAGAGACTCACCCGGCCCCTGGAGACACTCGCCCGGCCTCTGGAAAGACTCGCCCGGCCTCTGGATTGCCTCGCCCGGCCTCTGGAGAGACTCGTCCGGCCCCTGGAGAGACTCGCCCGGCCTCTGGCGAGATTCGCCCAGCCTCTGTAGAGACTCGCCCGGCCCCTGGAGAGATTCGCCGGGCCTATTTAGGGACAAGCCCAGCCTCTGGAAAGACTCGCCCGGCCACTGGGCAGAATCGCCCGGCCCCTGGAGAGACTCTCCCGGCCCCTGGAGAGACTCGCCCGGCCTCTGTAGAGATTCGCCCGGCCTCTGTAGAGACTCGCCCGGCCTCTTTAGAGACTCGCCTGGCCTCTGGAGAGACTCGCCCCGCCCCCAGAAAGACTCGCCCGGCCACTGGGGAGACTCGCCCTGCCTCTGGATAGACCCGCCCAGCCCCTGGAGAGAAACGCCCGTCCTCAGGAGAGTTTCGCCTGGCCCCTGGAGAGACTCGCCCTGCCTCTGGAGAGACTCGCCCGGCCCCTGTAGAGACTCGCCCGGCCCCTGGAGAGACTCGCCTGGTCCCTGGTGAGACTCGCCCGGCCCCTGGAGAGACTCGCCCGGCCCCTGGTGAGACTCGCCCGGCCCCTGGAGAGATTCGCTCAGCCTATGGAGAGACACGCCCAGCCTCTGGAGAGACTCGTCCGGCCTCTGGATTGACTCGCCCGGCCTCTGGAGAGATTCACCCTTACTCCGGAGAGACTCGCTCGGCCTCTGTAGAGACTCGCCCGGCCTCTGGAGAGATTCGCCTGGCCTATGGAGGGACAAGCCCAGCCTCTGGAAAGACTCGCCCGGCCACTGAGGAGACTCGCCCGGCCCCTGGAGAGACTCTCCCGGCCCATGGAGAGACTCGCCCGACCTCTGTAGAGATTCGACCGGCCTCTGTAGAGACTCGCCCGGCCTGTTTAGAGACTCGCCTGGCCTCTGGAGAGACTCGCCCCGCCTCTGGAAAGACTCGCCCGGCCACTGGGGAGACACGCCCTGCCTCTGGATAGACCCGCACGGCCCCTGGAGAGACTCACCCATCCTCAGGAGAGTTTCGCCTGGCCCCTGGAGAGACTCGCCCTGCCTCTGCAGAGACTCGCCCGGCCCCTGTAGAGACTCGGACGGCCTCTGGAGAGACTCACCCGGCCCCTGGAGACACTCGCCCGGCCTCTGGAAAGACTCGTCCGGCCCCTGGAGAGACTCGCCCGGCCTCTGGAGAGATTCGCCCAGCCTCTGTAGAGACTCGCCCGGCCTCTTTAGAGACTCGCCTGGCCTCTGGAGAGACTCGCCCCGCCTCTAGAAAGACTCGCCCGGCCACTGGGGAGACTCGCCCTGCCTCTGGATAGACCCGCCCGGCCCCTGGAGAGACTCACCCGGCCCCTGTAGAGACTCGCCCGGCCCCAGTAGAGACTCGCCCGGCCCCTGGAGAGATTCGCTCGGCCTATGGAGAGACATGCCCAGCCTCTGGAGAGACTCGTCCGACCTCTGGAGAGACTCGTCTGGCCCCTGGTGAGACTCGCCCGGCCCCTGGAGAGATTCGCTCGGCCTATGGAGAGACACGCCCAGCCTCTGGAAAGACTCGTCCAGCCTCTGGATTGACTCGCTCGGCCTCTGGAGAGATTCGCCCTTCCTCCGGAGAGACTCGCTCGGCCTCTGTAGAGACTCGCCCGGCCCCTGGGGAGACTCGCCCGGTCTCTGGAAAGACTCTCCCGTCCCCTGGAGAGACTCGCCCGGCCTCTGTAGAGATTCGCCCGGCCTCTGTAGAGACTCGTCCGACTTCTTTAGAGACTCGCCTGGCCTCTGGAGAGACTCGCCCCGCCTCTGGAAAGACTCGCCCAGCCACCGGGGAGACTCGCCCTGCCTCTGGATAGACCCGCCCGGCCCCTGGAGAGACTCGCCTATCCTCAGGAGAGTTTCGCCTGGCCCCTGGAGTGACTCGCCCTGCCTCTGCAGAAACTCGCCTGGCCCCTGGTGAGACTCGCCCGGCCTCTGGAGAGACTCGCCCGGCCCCTGGAGACACTCGCCCGGCCTCTGGAAAGACTCGCTCGGCCTCTGGATTGACTCGCCCGGCCTCTGGAGAGACTCGGCCGGCCCCTGGAGAGACTCGCCCGGCCTCTGGAGAGATTCGCCCAGCCTCTGGAGAGACTCGCCCAGCCTCTGTAGAGACTCACCCAGGCTGTGGAGAGACTCGCCCGGCCTCTGTAGAGACTCGCCCGGCCCCTGGCGAGACTCGCCCGGCCTCTTTAGACACTCGCCAGGCCTCTGCAGAGATTCGCCCGGCCTCTGGAGAGACTCGCCCGGCCTCTGGATTGACTCGCCCGGCCTCTGGAGAGACTCGTCCGGCCTCTGGAGAGATTCACCCGGCCCCTAGAGAGACTCGCCCGGCCTCTGGAGAGACTCGCCTGGCCTCTGGAAAGACTCGACCGGCCACTGGGGAGATTCGCTCGGCCTATGGAGAGACACGCCCAGCCTCTGGAGAGACTCGTCCAGCCTCTGGATTGACTCGCCCGGCCTCTGGAGAGATTCGCCCTTCCTCCGGAGAGACTCGCTCGGCCTCTGTAGAGACTCGCCCGGCCCCTGGGGAGACTCGCCCGGTCTCTGGAAAGACTCTCCCGTCCCCTGGAGAGACTCGCCCGGCCTCTGTAGAGATTCGCCCGGCCTCTGTAGAGACTCGTCCGGCCTCTTTAGAGACTCGCCCGGCCCCTGGAGAGACTCGCCAGGCCCCTGGTGAGACTCGCCCGGCCCCTGAAGAGACTCGCCCGGCCCCTGGTGAGACTCGCCCGGCCCCTGGAGAGACTCGCCCGGCCTCTGGAGAGACTAGTCCGGCCTCTGAAGAGACTCGCCCGGCCCCTGGAGAGACTCGCCTGGCCCCTGGTGAGACTCGCCCGGCCCCTGGAGAGACTCGCCCGGCCCCTGGTGAGACTCGCCCGGCCCCTGGAGAGATTCGCTCAGCCTATGGAGAGACACGCCCAGCCTCTGGAGAGACTCGTCCGGCCTCTGGATTGACTCGCCCGGCCTCTGGAGAGATTCGCCCTTACTCCGGAGAGACTCGCTCGGCCTCTGTAGAGACTCGCCCGGCCCCTGGAGAGATTCGCCTGGCCTATGGAGGGACAAGCCCAGCCTCTGGAAAGACTCGCCCGGCCACTGGGGAGACTCGCCCGGCCCCTGGAGAGACTCTCCCGGCCCCTGGAGAGACTCGCCCGACCTCTGTAGAGATTCGACCGGCCTCTGTAGAGACTCGCCCTGCCTCTGCAGAGACTCGCCCGGCCCCTGTAGAGACTCGGACGGCCTCTGGAGAGACTCGCCCGGCCCCTGGAGACACTCGCCCGGCCTCTGGAAAGACTCGCCCGGCTTCTGGATTGCCTCGCCCGGCCTCTGGAGAGACTCGTCCGGCCCCTGGAGAGACTCGCCCGGCCTCTGGAGAGATTCGCCCTGCCTCTGTAGAGACTCGCCCGGCCCCTGGAGAGATTTGCCGGGCCTATGGAGGGACAAGCCCAGCCTCTGGAAAGACTCGCCCGGCCACTGGGCAGACTCGCCCGGCCCCTGGAGAGACTCTCCCGGCCCCTGGAGAGACTCGCCCGGCCTCTGTAGAGATTCGCCCGGCCTCTGTAGAGACTCGCCCGGCCTCTTTAGAGACTCGCCTGGCCTCTGGAGAGACTCGCCCCGCCTCTAGAAAGACTCTCCCGGCCACTGGGGAGACTCGCCCTGCCTCTGGATAGACCCGCCCAGCCCCTGGAGAGACACGCCCGTCCTCAGGAGAGTTTCGCCTGGCCCCTGGAGAGACTCGCCCGGCCTCTGGAGAGATTCGCCCGGCCTCTGGCGAGATTCGCCCAGCCTCTGTAGAGACTCGCCCGGCCCCTGGAGAGATTCGCCGGGCCTATGGAGGGACAAGCCCAGCCTCTGGAAAGACTCGCCCGGCCACTGGGCAGACTCGCCCGGCCCTTGGAGAGACTCTCCCGGCCCCTGGAGAGACTCACCTGGCCTCTGGAGAGACTCGCCCCGCCTCTAGAAAGACTCGCCCGGCCACTGGGGAGACTCGCCCTGCCTCTGGATAGACCCGCCTGGCCCCTGGAGAGACACGCCCGTCCTCAGGAGAGTTTCGCCTGGCCCCTGGAGAGACTCGCCCGGCCCCTGGAGAGATTCGCTCGGCCTATGGAGAGACATGCCCAGCCTCTGGAGAGACTCGTCCGACCTCTGGAGAGACTCGTCTGGCCCCTGGTGAGACTCGCCCGGCCCCTGGAGAGATTCGCTCGGCCTATGGAGAGACACGCCCAGCCTCTGGAGAGACTCGTCCGGCCTCTGGATTGACTCGCCCGGCCTCTGGAGAGATTCGCCCTTCCTCCGAAGAGACACGATCGGCCTCTGTAGAGACTCGCTCGGCCCATGGGATGACTCGCCCGGTCTCTGGAAAGACTCTCCCGTCCCCTGGAGAGACTCGCCCGGCCTCTGTAGAGATTCGCCCGGCCTCTGTAGAGACTCGCCCGGCCTCTTTAGAGACTCGCCTGGCCTCTGGAGAGACTCGCCCCGCCTCTGGAAAGACTCGCCCGGCCACTGGGGAGACTCGCCCTGCCTCTGGAAAGACCCGCCCGGCCCCTGGAGAGACTCGCCCGTCCTCCGGAGAGTTTCGCCTGGCCCCTGGAGAGACTCGCCCTGCCTCTGCAGAGACTCGCCCGGCCCCTGGTGAGACTCGCACGGCCTCTGGAGACACTCGCCCGGCCCCTGGAGACACTCGCCCGGCCTCTGGAAAGACTCGACCGGCCTCTGGATTGACTCGCCCGGCCTCTGGAGAGACTCGGCCGGCCCCTGGAGAGACTCGCCCGGCCTCTGGAGAGATTCGCCCAGCCTCTGGAGAGACTCGCCCAGGCTGTGGAGAGACTCGCCCGGCCTCTGTAGAGACTCGCCCGGCCCCTGGCGAGACTCGCCCGGCCTCTTTAGACACTCTCCAGGCCTCTGCAGAGACTTGCCCGGCCTCTGGAGAGACTCGCCCGGCCTCTGGATTGACTCGCCCGGCCTCTGGAGAGACTCGTCCTGCCTCTGGAGAGATTCGCCCGGCCTCTGTAGAGACTCGCCCGGCCCCTGGCGAGACTCGCCCGGCCTCTTTAGACACTCTCCAGGCCTCTGCAGAGACTCGCCCGGCCTCTGGAGAGACTCGCCCGGCCTCTCGATTGACTCGCCCGGCCTCTGGAGAGACTCGTCCTGCCTCTGGAGAGATTCGCCCGTCCTCTTGAGAGACTCGCCCGGCCTCTGAAGAGACTCGCCCGGCCCCTGGAGAGACTCGCCGGGCCTATGGAGGGACAAGCCCAGCCTCTGGAAAGACTCGCCCGGCCACTGGGCAGACTCGCCCGGCCCCTGGAGAGACTCTCCCGGCCCCTGGAGAGACTCGCCCGGCCTCTGTAGAGATTCGCCCGGCCTCTGTAGAGACTCGCCCGGACTCTTTAGAGACTCGCCTGGCCTCTGGAAAGACTCGCCCCTCCTCTAGAAAGACTCGCCCGGTCACTGGGGAGACTCGCCCTGCCTCTGGATAGACCCGCCCGGCCACTGGAGAGACACGCCCGTCCTCAGGAGAGTTTCGCTTGGCCTCTGGAAAGACTCGCCCGGCCACTGGGCAGACTCGCCCGGCCCCTGGAGATACTCTCCCGGCCCCTGGAGAGACTCGCCCGGCCTCTGTAGAGATTCGCCCGGCCTCTGTAGAGACTCGCCCGGCCTCTTTAGAGACTCGCCTGGCCTCTGGAGAGACTCGCCCCGCCTCTAGAAAGACTCGCCCGGCCACTGGGGAGACTCGCCCTGCCTCTTGATAGACCCGCCCGGCCCCTGGAGAGACACGCCCGTCCTCAGGAGAGTTTCGCCTGGCCCCTGGAGAGACTCGCCCGGCCTCTGGAGAGATCAGCCCAGCCTCTGGAGAGACTCGCCCGGCCCCTGGAGAGATTCGCCGGGCATTTGGAGGGACAAGCCCAGCCTCTGGAAAGACTCGCCCGGCCACTAGGCAGACTCGCCCGGCCCCTGGAGAGACTCTCCCGGCCCCTGGAGAGACTCGCCCGGCCTCTGTAGAGATTCGCCCGGCCTCTTTAGAGACTCACCTGGCCTCTGGAGAGACTCGCCCCGCCTCTAGAAAGACTCGCCCGGCCGCTGGATAGACTCGCCCTGCCTCTGGATAGACCCGCCCGGCCCCTGGAGAGACACGCCCGTCCTCAGGAGAGTTTCGCCTGGCCCCTGGAGAGACTCGCCCTGCCTCTGGAGAGACTCGCCCGGCCCCTGTAGAGACTCGCCCGGCCCCTGGAGAGATTCGCTCGGCCTATGGAGAGACACGCCCAGCCTCTGGAGAGACTCGTCCGGCCTCTGGATTGACTCGCCCGGCCTCTGGAGAGATTCGCCCTTCCTCCGGAGAGACTCGCTCGGCCTCTATAGAGACTCGCCCGGCCCCTGGGGAGACTCGCCCGGTCTCTGGAAAGACTCTCCTGTCCCCTGGAGAGACTCGCCCGGCCTCTGTAGAGATTCGCCCGGCCGCTGTAGAGACTCGTCCGGCCTCTTTAGAGACTCGCCTGGCCTCTGGAGAGACTCGCCCGGCCACTGGGGAGACTCGCCCGGCCTCTGCAGAGACTCGCCCGGCCCCTGGTGAGACTCGCCCGGCCTCTGGAGAGACTCGCCCGGCCCCTGGAGACACTCGCCCGGCCTCTGGAAAGACTCGCCCGGCCTCTGGATTGACTCGCCCGGCCTCTGGAGAGACTCGGCCGGCCCCTGGAGAGACTCGCCCGGCCTCTGGAGAGATTCGCCCAGCCTCTGGAGAGACTCGCCCAGCCTCTGTAGAGACTCACCCAGGATGTGGAGAGACCCGCCCGGCCTCTGTAGAGACTCGCCCGGCCCCTGGCGAGACTCGCCCGGCCTCTTTAGACACTCGCCAGGCCTCTGCAGAGACTCGCCCGGCCTCTGGAGAGATTCGCCCGGCCTCTGGATTGACTCGCCCGGCCTCTGGAGAGACTCGTCCGGCCTCTGGAGAGATTCACCCGGCCCCTGGAGAGACTCGCCCGGCCTCTGGAGAGATTCGCCCGGCCGCTGTAGAGACTCGTCCGGCCTCTTTAGAGACTCGCCTGGCCTCTGGAGAGACTCGCCCCGCCTCTGGAAAGACTCGCCCGGCCCCTGGCGAGACTCGCCCGGCCTCTTTAGACACTCGCCAGGCCTCTGCAGAGACTCGCCCGGCCTCTGGAGAGATTCGCCCGGCCTCTGGATTGACTCGCCCGGCCTCTGGAGAGACTCGTCCGGCCTCTGGAGAGACTCTCCTGTCCCCTGGAGAGACTCGCCCGGCCTCTGTAGAGATTCGCCCGGCCGCTGTAGAGACTCGTCCGGCCTCTTTAGAGACTCGCCTGGCCTCTGGAGAGACTCGCCCCGCCTCTGGAAAGACTCGCCCGGCCACTGGGGAGACTCGCCCTGCCTCTGGATAGACCCGCCCGGCCCCTGGAGAGACTCACCCGGCCCCTGTAGAGACTCGCCCGGCCCCAGTAGAGACTCGCCCGGCCCCTGGAGAGATTCGCTCGGCCTATGGAGAGACATGCCCAGCCTCTGGAGAGACTCGTCCGACCTCTGGAGAGACTCGTCTGGCCCCTGGTGAGACTCGCCCGGCCCCTGGAGAGATTCGCTCGGCCTATGGAGAGACACGCCCAGCCTCTGGAAAGACTCGTCCAGCCTCTGGATTGACTCGCTCGGCCTCTGGAGAGATTCGCCCTTCCTCCGGAGAGACTCGCTCGGCCTCTGTAGAGACTCGCCCGGCCCCTGGGGAGACTCGCCCGGTCTCTGGAAAGACTCTCCCGTCCCCTGGAGAGACTCGCCCGGCCTCTGTAGAGATTCGCCCGGCCTCTGTAGAGACTCGTCCGACTTCTTTAGAGACTCGCCTGGCCTCTGGAGAGACTCGCCCCGCCTCTGGAAAGACTCGCCCAGCCACCGGGGAGACTCGCCCTGCCTCTGGATAGACCCGCCCGGCCCCTGGAGAGACTCGCCTATCCTCAGGAGAGTTTCGCCTGGCCCCTGGAGTGACTCGCCCTGCCTCTGCAGAAACTCGCCTGGCCCCTGGTGAGACTCGCCCGGCCTCTGGAGAGACTCGCCCGGCCCCTGGAGACACTCGCCCGGCCTCTGGAAAGACTCGCTCGGCCTCTGGATTGACTCGCCCGGCCTCTGGAGAGACTCGGCCGGCCCCTGGAGAGACTCGCCCGGCCTCTGGAGAGATTCGCCCAGCCTCTGGAGAGACTCGCCCAGCCTCTGTAGAGACTCACCCAGGCTGTGGAGAGACTCGCCCGGCCTCTGTAGAGACTCGCCCGGCCCCTGGCGAGACTCGCCCGGCCTCTTTAGACACTCGCCAGGCCTCTGCAGAGATTCGCCCGGCCTCTGGAGAGACTCGCCCGGCCTCTGGATTGACTCGCCCGGCCTCTGGAGAGACTCGTCCGGCCTCTGGAGAGATTCACCCGGCCCCTAGAGAGACTCGCCCGGCCTCTGGAGAGACTCGCCTGGCCTCTGGAAAGACTCGACCGGCCACTGGGGAGATTCGCTCGGCCTATGGAGAGACACGCCCAGCCTCTGGAGAGACTCGTCCAGCCTCTGGATTGACTCGCCCGGCCTCTGGAGAGATTCGCCCTTCCTCCGGAGAGACTCGCTCGGCCTCTGTAGAGACTCGCCCGGCCCCTGGGGAGACTCGCCCGGTCTCTGGAAAGACTCTCCCGTCCCCTGGAGAGACTCGCCCGGCCTCTGTAGAGATTCGCCCGGCCTCTGTAGAGACTCGTCCGGCCTCTTTAGAGACTCGCCCGGCCCCTGGAGAGACTCGCCAGGCCCCTGGTGAGACTCGCCCGGCCCCTGAAGAGACTCGCCCGGCCCCTGGTGAGACTCGCCCGGCCCCTGGAGAGACTCGCCCGGCCTCTGGAGAGACTAGTCCGGCCTCTGAAGAGACTCGCCCGGCCCCTGGAGAGACTCGCCTGGCCCCTGGTGAGACTCGCCCGGCCCCTGGAGAGACTCGCCCGGCCCCTGGTGAGACTCGCCCGGCCCCTGGAGAGATTCGCTCAGCCTATGGAGAGACACGCCCAGCCTCTGGAGAGACTCGTCCGGCCTCTGGATTGACTCGCCCGGCCTCTGGAGAGATTCGCCCTTACTCCGGAGAGACTCGCTCGGCCTCTGTAGAGACTCGCCCGGCCCCTGGAGAGATTCGCCTGGCCTATGGAGGGACAAGCCCAGCCTCTGGAAAGACTCGCCCGGCCACTGGGGAGACTCGCCCGGCCCCTGGAGAGACTCTCCCGGCCCCTGGAGAGACTCGCCCGACCTCTGTAGAGATTCGACCGGCCTCTGTAGAGACTCGCCCTGCCTCTGCAGAGACTCGCCCGGCCCCTGTAGAGACTCGGACGGCCTCTGGAGAGACTCGCCCGGCCCCTGGAGACACTCGCCCGGCCTCTGGAAAGACTCGCCCGGCTTCTGGATTGCCTCGCCCGGCCTCTGGAGAGACTCGTCCGGCCCCTGGAGAGACTCGCCCGGCCTCTGGAGAGATTCGCCCTGCCTCTGTAGAGACTCGCCCGGCCCCTGGAGAGATTTGCCGGGCCTATGGAGGGACAAGCCCAGCCTCTGGAAAGACTCGCCCGGCCACTGGGCAGACTCGCCCGGCCCCTGGAGAGACTCTCCCGGCCCCTGGAGAGACTCGCCCGGCCTCTGTAGAGATTCGCCCGGCCTCTGTAGAGACTCGCCCGGCCTCTTTAGAGACTCGCCTGGCCTCTGGAGAGACTCGCCCCGCCTCTAGAAAGACTCTCCCGGCCACTGGGGAGACTCGCCCTGCCTCTGGATAGACCCGCCCAGCCCCTGGAGAGACACGCCCGTCCTCAGGAGAGTTTCGCCTGGCCCCTGGAGAGACTCGCCCGGCCTCTGGAGAGATTCGCCCGGCCTCTGGCGAGATTCGCCCAGCCTCTGTAGAGACTCGCCCGGCCCCTGGAGAGATTCGCCGGGCCTATGGAGGGACAAGCCCAGCCTCTGGAAAGACTCGCCCGGCCACTGGGCAGACTCGCCCGGCCCTTGGAGAGACTCTCCCGGCCCCTGGAGAGACTCACCTGGCCTCTGGAGAGACTCGCCCCGCCTCTAGAAAGACTCGCCCGGCCACTGGGGAGACTCGCCCTGCCTCTGGATAGACCCGCCTGGCCCCTGGAGAGACACGCCCGTCCTCAGGAGAGTTTCGCCTGGCCCCTGGAGAGACTCGCCCGGCCCCTGGAGAGATTCGCTCGGCCTATGGAGAGACATGCCCAGCCTCTGGAGAGACTCGTCCGACCTCTGGAGAGACTCGTCTGGCCCCTGGTGAGACTCGCCCGGCCCCTGGAGAGATTCGCTCGGCCTATGGAGAGACACGCCCAGCCTCTGGAGAGACTCGTCCGGCCTCTGGATTGACTCGCCCGGCCTCTGGAGAGATTCGCCCTTCCTCCGAAGAGACACGATCGGCCTCTGTAGAGACTCGCTCGGCCCATGGGATGACTCGCCCGGTCTCTGGAAAGACTCTCCCGTCCCCTGGAGAGACTCGCCCGGCCTCTGTAGAGATTCGCCCGGCCTCTGTAGAGACTCGCCCGGCCTCTTTAGAGACTCGCCTGGCCTCTGGAGAGACTCGCCCCGCCTCTGGAAAGACTCGCCCGGCCACTGGGGAGACTCGCCCTGCCTCTGGAAAGACCCGCCCGGCCCCTGGAGAGACTCGCCCGTCCTCCGGAGAGTTTCGCCTGGCCCCTGGAGAGACTCGCCCTGCCTCTGCAGAGACTCGCCCGGCCCCTGGTGAGACTCGCACGGCCTCTGGAGACACTCGCCCGGCCCCTGGAGACACTCGCCCGGCCTCTGGAAAGACTCGACCGGCCTCTGGATTGACTCGCCCGGCCTCTGGAGAGACTCGGCCGGCCCCTGGAGAGACTCGCCCGGCCTCTGGAGAGATTCGCCCAGCCTCTGGAGAGACTCGCCCAGGCTGTGGAGAGACTCGCCCGGCCTCTGTAGAGACTCGCCCGGCCCCTGGCGAGACTCGCCCGGCCTCTTTAGACACTCTCCAGGCCTCTGCAGAGACTTGCCCGGCCTCTGGAGAGACTCGCCCGGCCTCTGGATTGACTCGCCCGGCCTCTGGAGAGACTCGTCCTGCCTCTGGAGAGATTCGCCCGGCCTCTGTAGAGACTCGCCCGGCCCCTGGCGAGACTCGCCCGGCCTCTTTAGACACTCTCCAGGCCTCTGCAGAGACTCGCCCGGCCTCTGGAGAGACTCGCCCGGCCTCTCGATTGACTCGCCCGGCCTCTGGAGAGACTCGTCCTGCCTCTGGAGAGATTCGCCCGTCCTCTTGAGAGACTCGCCCGGCCTCTGAAGAGACTCGCCCGGCCCCTGGAGAGACTCGCCGGGCCTATGGAGGGACAAGCCCAGCCTCTGGAAAGACTCGCCCGGCCACTGGGCAGACTCGCCCGGCCCCTGGAGAGACTCTCCCGGCCCCTGGAGAGACTCGCCCGGCCTCTGTAGAGATTCGCCCGGCCTCTGTAGAGACTCGCCCGGACTCTTTAGAGACTCGCCTGGCCTCTGGAAAGACTCGCCCCTCCTCTAGAAAGACTCGCCCGGTCACTGGGGAGACTCGCCCTGCCTCTGGATAGACCCGCCCGGCCACTGGAGAGACACGCCCGTCCTCAGGAGAGTTTCGCTTGGCCTCTGGAAAGACTCGCCCGGCCACTGGGCAGACTCGCCCGGCCCCTGGAGATACTCTCCCGGCCCCTGGAGAGACTCGCCCGGCCTCTGTAGAGATTCGCCCGGCCTCTGTAGAGACTCGCCCGGCCTCTTTAGAGACTCGCCTGGCCTCTGGAGAGACTCGCCCCGCCTCTAGAAAGACTCGCCCGGCCACTGGGGAGACTCGCCCTGCCTCTTGATAGACCCGCCCGGCCCCTGGAGAGACACGCCCGTCCTCAGGAGAGTTTCGCCTGGCCCCTGGAGAGACTCGCCCGGCCTCTGGAGAGATCAGCCCAGCCTCTGGAGAGACTCGCCCGGCCCCTGGAGAGATTCGCCGGGCATTTGGAGGGACAAGCCCAGCCTCTGGAAAGACTCGCCCGGCCACTAGGCAGACTCGCCCGGCCCCTGGAGAGACTCTCCCGGCCCCTGGAGAGACTCGCCCGGCCTCTGTAGAGATTCGCCCGGCCTCTTTAGAGACTCACCTGGCCTCTGGAGAGACTCGCCCCGCCTCTAGAAAGACTCGCCCGGCCGCTGGATAGACTCGCCCTGCCTCTGGATAGACCCGCCCGGCCCCTGGAGAGACACGCCCGTCCTCAGGAGAGTTTCGCCTGGCCCCTGGAGAGACTCGCCCTGCCTCTGGAGAGACTCGCCCGGCCCCTGTAGAGACTCGCCCGGCCCCTGGAGAGATTCGCTCGGCCTATGGAGAGACACGCCCAGCCTCTGGAGAGACTCGTCCGGCCTCTGGATTGACTCGCCCGGCCTCTGGAGAGATTCGCCCTTCCTCCGGAGAGACTCGCTCGGCCTCTATAGAGACTCGCCCGGCCCCTGGGGAGACTCGCCCGGTCTCTGGAAAGACTCTCCTGTCCCCTGGAGAGACTCGCCCGGCCTCTGTAGAGATTCGCCCGGCCGCTGTAGAGACTCGTCCGGCCTCTTTAGAGACTCGCCTGGCCTCTGGAGAGACTCGCCCGGCCACTGGGGAGACTCGCCCGGCCTCTGCAGAGACTCGCCCGGCCCCTGGTGAGACTCGCCCGGCCTCTGGAGAGACTCGCCCGGCCCCTGGAGACACTCGCCCGGCCTCTGGAAAGACTCGCCCGGCCTCTGGATTGACTCGCCCGGCCTCTGGAGAGACTCGGCCGGCCCCTGGAGAGACTCGCCCGGCCTCTGGAGAGATTCGCCCAGCCTCTGGAGAGACTCGCCCAGCCTCTGTAGAGACTCACCCAGGATGTGGAGAGACCCGCCCGGCCTCTGTAGAGACTCGCCCGGCCCCTGGCGAGACTCGCCCGGCCTCTTTAGACACTCGCCAGGCCTCTGCAGAGACTCGCCCGGCCTCTGGAGAGATTCGCCCGGCCTCTGGATTGACTCGCCCGGCCTCTGGAGAGACTCGTCCGGCCTCTGGAGAGATTCACCCGGCCCCTGGAGAGACTCGCCCGGCCTCTGGAGAGATTCGCCCGGCCGCTGTAGAGACTCGTCCGGCCTCTTTAGAGACTCGCCTGGCCTCTGGAGAGACTCGCCCCGCCTCTGGAAAGACTCGCCCGGCCCCTGGCGAGACTCGCCCGGCCTCTTTAGACACTCGCCAGGCCTCTGCAGAGACTCGCCCGGCCTCTGGAGAGATTCGCCCGGCCTCTGGATTGACTCGCCCGGCCTCTGGAGAGACTCGTCCGGCCTCTGGAGAGACTCTCCTGTCCCCTGGAGAGACTCGCCCGGCCTCTGTAGAGATTCGCCCGGCCGCTGTAGAGACTCGTCCGGCCTCTTTAGAGACTCGCCTGGCCTCTGGAGAGACTCGCCCCGCCTCTGGAAAGACTCGCCCGGCCACTGGGGAGACTCGCCCTGCCTCTGGATAGACCCGCCCGGCCCCTGGAGAGACTCGCCTGTCCTCAGGAGAGTTTCGCCTGGCCCCTGGAGAGACTCGCCCGGCCTCTGCAGAGACTCGCCCGGCCCCTGGTGAGACTCGCCCGGCCTCTGGAGAGACTCGCCCGGCCCCTGGAGACACTCGCCCGGCCTCTGGAAAGACTCGCCCGGCCTCTGGATTGACTCGCCCGGCCTCTGGAGAGACTCGGCCGGCCCCTGGAGAGACTCGCCCGGCCTCTGGAGAGATTTGCCCAGCCTCTGGAGAGACTCGCCCAGCCTCTGTAGAGACTCACCCAGGATGTGGAGAGACCCGCCCGGCCTCTGTAGAGACTCGCCCGGCCCCTGTCGAGACTCGCCCGGCCTCTTTAGACACTCGCCAGGCCTCTGCAGAGACTCGCCCGGCCTCTGGAGAGATTCGCCCGGCCTCTGGATTGACTCGCCCGGCCTCTGGAGAGACTCGTCCGGCCTCTGGAGAGATTCACCCGGCCCCTGGAGAGACTCGCCCGGCCTCTGGAGAGACTCGCCTGGCCTCTGGAAAGACTCGACCGGCCACTGGGGACATTTGCCCGGCCACTGGGAATACTCACCCAGCCTCTAGAGAGACTCGCCCGGCCTCTGGAGAGATTCGCCCGTCCTCTTGAGAGACTCGCCCGGCCTCTGAAGAGACTCGCCCGGCCCCTGGAGAGACTCGCCTGGCCCCTGGTGAGACTCATCCGGCCTCTGGATTGACTCGCCCGGCCTCTGGAGAGATTCGCCCTTCCTCCGGAGAGACACGCTCGGCCTCTGTAGAGACTCGCCCGGCCCCTGGAGACACTCGCCCGGCCTCTGGAAAGACTCGCCCGGATTCTGGATTGCCTCGCCCGGCCTCTGGAGAGATTCGCCCGGCCCCTGGAGAGACTCGCCTGGCCCCTGGTGAGACTCGTCCGGCCTCTGGATTGACTCGCCCGGCCTCTGGAGAGATTCGCCCTTCCTCCGGAGAGACACGCTCGGCCTCTGTAGATACTCGCCCGGCCCCTGTGGAGACTCGCCCGGTCTCTGGAAAGACTCTCCCGTCCCCTGGAGAGACTCGCCCGGCCCCTGGAGAGACTCTCCCGGCCACTGGAGAGACTCGCCTGACCTCTGTAGAGATTCGACCGGCCTCTGTAGAGACTCGCCCGGCCTCTTTAGAGACTCGCCTGGCCTCTGGAGAGACTCGTCCCGCCTCTGGAAAGACTCGCCCGGCCACTGGGGAGACTCGCCCTGCCTCTCTATAGACCCGCACGGCCCCTGGAGAGACTCACCCGACCTCAGGAGAGACTCGCCTGGCCCCTGGAGAGACTCGGCCTGCCTCTGGAGAGACTCGCCCGGCCCCTGTAGAGACTCGCCCGGCCCCTGGAGACACTCGCCCGGCCTCTGGAAAGACTCGCCCGGATTCTGGATTGCCTCGCCCGGCCTCTGGAGAGATTCGCCCGTCCTCTTGAGAGACTCGCTCGGCCTCTGAAGAGACTCGCCCGGCCCCTGGAGAGACTCGCCTGGCCCCTGGTGAGACTCGCCCGGCCCCTGGTGAGACTTGCCCGGCCTCTGGAGAGACTAGTCCGGCCTCTGAAGAGACTCGCCCGGCCCCTGGAGAGACTCGCCTGGCCCCTGGTGAGACTCGCCCGGCCCCTGGAGAGACTCGCCCGGCCCCTGGTGAGACTCGCCCGGCCCCTGGAGAGATTCGCTCAGCCTATGGAGAGACACACCCAGCCTCTGGAGAGACTCGCCCGGCCTCGGAAGAGACTCGCCCGGCCCCTGGTGAGACTCGCCCGGCCCCTGGAGAGACTCGCCCGTCCCCTGGTGAGACTCGCCCGGCCACTGGAGAGATTCGCTCGGCCTATGAAGAGACAAGCCCAGCCTCTGGAGAGACTCGTCCGGCCTCTGGATTGACTCGCCCGGCCTCTGGAGAGATTCACCCTTACTCCGGAGAAACTCGCTCGGCCTCTGTAGAGACTCGCCCGGCCCCTGGAGAGATTCGCCGGGCCTTTGGAGGGACAAGCCCAGCCTCTGTAGAGACTCGCCGTGCCTCTTTAGAGACTCGCCTGGCCTCTGGAGAGACTCGCCCCGCCTCTAGAAAGACTCGCCCGGCCGCTGGATAGACTCGCCCTGCCTCTGGATAGACCCGCCCGGCCCCTGGAGAGACACGCCCGTCCTCAGGAGAGTTTCGCCCGGCCTCTTGAGAGACTCGCCCGGCCTCTGAAGAGACTCGCCCGGCCCCTGGAGAGACTCGCCTGGCCCCTGGTGAGACTCGCCCGGCCCCTGGAGAGACTCGCCCGGCCCCTGGTGAGACTCGCCCGGCCCCTGGAGAGACTCGCCCGGCCTCTGGAGAGACTAGTCCGGACTCTGAAGAGACTCACCCGGCCCCTGGAGAGACTCGCCCGGCCTCTGGAGAGACTCGCCTGGCCTCTGGAAAGACTCGACCGGCCACTGGGGACATTTGCCCGGCCACTGGGAATACTCACCCAGCCTCTAGAGAGACTCGCCCGGCCTCTGGAGAGATTCGCCCGTCCTCTTGAGAGACTCGCCCGGCCTCTGAAGAGACTCGCCCGGCCCCTGGAGAGACTCGCCTGGCCCCTGGTGAGACTCGTCCGGCCTCTGGATTGACTCGCCCGGCCTCTGGAGAGATTCGCCCTTCCTCCGGAGAGACACGCTCGGCCTCTGTAGAGACTTGCCCGGCCTCTGGAGAGACTCGCCCGGCCTCTGGATTGACTCGCCCGGCCTCTGGAGAGACTCGTCCTGCCTCTGGAGAGATTCGCCCGGCCTCTGTAGAGACTCGCCCGGCCCCTGGCGAGACTCGCCCGGCCTCTTTAGACACTCTCCAGGCCTCTGCAGAGACTCGCCCGGCCTCTGGAGAGACTCGCCCGGCCTCTCGATTGACTCGCCCGGCCTCTGGAGAGACTCGTCCTGCCTCTGGAGAGATTCGCCCGTCCTCTTGAGAGACTCGCCCGGCCTCTGAAGAGACTCGCCCGGCCCCTGGAGAGACTCGCCGGGCCTATGGAGGGACAAGCCCAGCCTCTGGAAAGACTCGCCCGGCCACTGGGCAGACTCGCCCGGCCCCTGGAGAGACTCTCCCGGCCCCTGGAGAGACTCGCCCGGCCTCTGTAGAGATTCGCCCGGCCTCTGTAGAGACTCGCCCGGACTCTTTAGAGACTCGCCTGGCCTCTGGAAAGACTCGCCCCTCCTCTAGAAAGACTCGCCCGGCCACTGGGGAGACTCGCCCTGCCTCTGGATAGACCCGCCCGGCCACTGGAGAGACACGCCCGTCCTCAGGAGAGTTTCGCTTGGCCTCTGGAAAGACTCGCCCGGCCACTGGGCAGACTCGCCCGGCCCCTGGAGATACTCTCCCGGCCCCTGGAGAGACTCGCCCGGCCTCTGTAGAGATTCGCCCGGCCTCTGTAGAGACTCGCCCGGCCTCTTTAGAGACTCGCCTGGCCTCTGGAGAGACTCGCCCCGCCTCTAGAAAGACTCGCCCGGCCACTGGGGAGACTCGCCCTGCCTCTTGATAGACCCGCCCGGCCCCTGGAGAGACACGCCCGTCCTCAGGAGAGTTTCGCCTGGCCCCTGGAGAGACTCGCCCGGCCTCTGGAGAGATCAGCCCAGCCTCTGGAGAGACTCGCCCGGCCCCTGGAGAGATTCGCCGGGCATTTGGAGGGACAAGCCCAGCCTCTGGAAAGACTCGCCCGGCCACTAGGCAGACTCGCCCGGCCCCTGGAGAGACTCTCCCGGCCCCTGGAGAGACTCGCCCGGCCTCTGTAGAGATTCGCCCGGCCTCTTTAGAGACTCACCTGGCCTCTGGAGAGACTCGCCCCGCCTCTAGAAAGACTCGCCCGGCCGCTGGATAGACTCGCCCTGCCTCTGGATAGACCCGCCCGGCCCCTGGAGAGACACGCCCGTCCTCAGGAGAGTTTCGCCTGGCCCCTGGAGAGACTCGCCCTGCCTCTGGAGAGACTCGCCCGGCCCCTGTAGAGACTCGCCCGGCCCCTGGAGAGATTCGCTCGGCCTATGGAGAGACATGCCCAGCCTCTGGAGAGACTCGTCCGGCCTCTGGATTGACTCGCCCGGCCTCTGGAGAGATTCGCCCTTCCTCCGGAGAGACTCGCTCGGCCTCTATAGAGACTCGCCCGGCCCTTGGGGAGACTCGCCCGGTCTCTGGAAAGACTCTCCTGTCCCCTGGAGAGACTCGCCCGGCCTCTGTAGAGACTCGTCCGGCCTCTTTAGAGACTCGCCTGGCCTCTGGAGAGACTCGTCCGGCCTCTTTAGAGACTCGCCTGGCCTCTGGAGAGACTCGCCCCGCCTCTGGAAAGACTCGCCCGGCCACTGGGGAGACTCGCCCTGCCTCTGGATAGACCGGCCCGGCCCCTGGAGAGACTCGCCTGTCCTCAGGAGAGTTTCGCCTGGCCCCTGGAGAGACTCGCCCTGCCTCTGCAGAGACTCGCCCGGCCCCTGGTGAGACTCGCCCGGCCTCTGGAGAGACTCGCCCGGCCCCTGGAGACACTCGCCCGGCCTCTGGAAAGACTCGCCCGGCCTCTGGATTGACTCGCCCGGCCTCTGGAGAGACTCGGCCGGCCCCTGGAGAGACTCGCCCGGCCTCTGGAGAGATTCGCCCAGCCTCTGGAGAGACTCGCCCAGCCTCTGTAGAGACTCACCCAGGATGTGGAGAGACCCGCCCGGCCTCTGTAGAGACTCGCCCGGCCTCTTTAGAGACTCGCCTGGCCTCTGGAGAGACTCGCCCCGCCTCTAGAAAGACTCACCCGGCCACTGGGGAGACTCGCCCTGCCTCTTGATAGACCCGCCCGGCCACTGGAGAGACACGCCCGTCCTCAGGAGAGTTTCGCTTGGCCTCTGGAAAGACTCGCCCGGCCACTGGGCAGACTCGCCCGGCCCCTGGAGATACTCTCCCGGCCCCTGGAGAGACTCGCCCGGCCTCTGTAGAGATTCGCCCGGCCTCTGTAGAGACTCGCCCGGCCTCTTTAGAGACTCGCCTGGCCTCTGGAGAGACTCGCCCCGCCTCTAGAAAGACTCGCCCGGCCACTGGGGAGACTCGCCCTGCCTCTTGATAGACCCGCCCGGCCCCTGGAGAGACACGCCCGTCCTCAGGAGAGTTTCGCCTGGCCCCTGGAGAGACTCGCCCGGCCTCTGGAGAGATCAGCCCAGCCTCTGGAGAGACTCGCCCGGCCCCTGGAGAGATTCGCCGGGCATTTGGAGGGACAAGCCCAGCCTCTGGAAAGACTCGCCCGGCCACTAGGCAGACTCGCCCGGCCCCTGGAGAGACTCTCCCGGCCCCTGGAGAGACTCGCCCGGCCTCTGTAGAGATTCGCCCGGCCTCTTTAGAGACTCACCTGGCCTCTGGAGAGACTCGCCCCGCCTCTAGAAAGACTCGCCCGGCCGCTGGATAGACTCGCCCTGCCTCTGGATAGACCCGCCCGGCCCCTGGAGAGACACGCCCGTCCTCAGGAGAGTTTCGCCTGGCCCCTGGAGAGACTCGCCCTGCCTCTGGAGAGACTCGCCCGGCCCCTGTAGAGACTCGCCCGGCCCCTGGAGAGATTCGCTTGGCCTATGGAGAGACACGCCCAGCCTCTGGAGAGACTCGTCCGGCCTCTGGATTGACTCGCCCGGCCTCTGGAGAGATTCGCCCTTCCTCCGGAGAGACTCGCTCGGCCTCTATAGAGACTCGCCCGGCCCTTGGGGAGACTCGCCCGGTCACTGGGGAGACTCGCCCTGCCTCTGGATATACCCGCCCGGCCCCTGGAGAGACTCGCATGTCGTCAGGAGAGTTTCGCCTGGCCCCTGGAGAGACTCGCCCTGCCTCTGCAGAGACTCGCCCGGCCCCTGGTGAGACTCGCCCGGCCTCTGGAGAGACTCGCCCGGCCCCTGGAGACACTCGCCCGGCCTCTGGAAAGACTCGCCCGGCCTCTGGATTGACTCGCCCGGCCTCTGGAGAGACTCGGCCGGCCCCTGGAGAGACTCGCCCGGCCTCTGGAGAGATTCGCCCAGCCTCTGGAGAGACTCGCCCAGCCTCTGTAGAGACTCGCCCGGCCCCTGGCGAGACTCGCCCGGCCTCTTTAGACACTCGCCAGGCCTCTGCAGAGACTCGCCCGGCCTCTGGAGAGATTCGCCCGGCCTCTGGATTGACTCGCCCGGCCTCTGGAGAGACTCGTCCCGCCTCTGGAGAGATTCACCCGGCCCCTGGAGAGACTCGCCCGGCCTCTGGAGAGACTCGCCTGGCCTCTGGAAAGACTCGACCGGCCACTGGGGACATTTGCCCGGCCACTGGGAATACTCACCCAGCCTCTAGAGAGACTCGCCCGGCCTCTGGAGAGATTCGCCCGTCCTCTTGAGAGACTCGCCCGGCCTCTGAAGAGACTCGCCCGGCCCCTGGAGAGACTCGCCTGGCCCCTGGTGAGACTCGTCCGGCCTCTGGATTGACTCGCCCGGCCTCTGGAGAGATTCGCCCTTCCTCCGGAGAGACACGCTCGGCCTCTGTAGAGACTCGCCCGGCCCCTGGAGACACTCGCCCGGCCTCTGGAAAGACTCGCCCGGATTCTGGATTGCCTCGCCCGGCCTCTGGAGAGATTCGCCCGGCCCCTGGAGAGACTCGCCTGGCCCCTGGTGAGACTCGTCCGGCCTCTGGATTGACTCGCCCGGCCTCTGGAGAGATTCGCCCTTCCTCCGGAGAGACACGCTCGGCCTCTGTAGATACTCGCCCGGCCCCTGTGGAGACTCGCCCGGTCTCTGGAAAGACTCTCCCGTCCCCTGGAGAGACTCGCCCGGCCCCTGGAGAGACTCTCCCGGCCCCTGGAGAGACTCGCCTGACCTCTGTAGAGATTCGACCGGCCTTTGTAGAGACTCGCCCGGCCTCTTTAGAGACTCGCCTGGCCTCTGGAGAGACTCGTCCCGCCTCTGGAAAGACTCGCCCGGCCACTGGGGAGACTCGCCCTGCCTCTCTATAGACCCGCACGGCCCCTGGAGAGACTCACCCGTCCTCAGGAGAGACTCGCCTGGCCCCTGGAGAGACTCGGCCTGCCTCTGGAGAGACTCGCCCGGCCCCTGTAGAGACTCGCCCGGCCCCTGGAGACACTCGCCCGGCCTCTGGAAAGACTCGCCCGGATTCTGGATTGCCTCGCCCGGCCTCTGGAGAGATTCGCCCGTCCTCTTGAGAGACTCGCTCGGCCTCTGAAGAGACTCGCCCGGCCCCTGGAGAGACTCGCCTGGCCCCTGGTGAGACTCGCCCGGCCCCTGGAGAGACTCGCCCGGCCCCTGGTGAGACTTGCCCGGCCTCTGGAGAGACTAGTCCGGCCTCTGAAGAGACTCGCCCGGCCCCTGAAGAGACTCGCCTGGCCCCTGGTGAGACTCGCCCGGCCCCTGGAGAGACTCGCCCGGCCCCTGGTGAGACTCGCCCGGCCCCTGGAGAGATTCGCTCAGCCTATGGAGAGACACACCCAGCCTCTGGAGAGACTCGCCCGGCCTCGGAAGAGACTCGCCTGGCCCCTGGTGAGACTCGCCCGGCCCCTGGAGAGACTCGCCCGTCCCCTGGTGAGACTCGCCCGGCCACTGGAGAGATTCGCTCGGCCTATGAAGAGACAAGCCCAGCCTCTGGAGAGACTCGTCCGGCCTCTGGATTGACTCGCCCGGCCTCTGGAGAGACTCGTCCTGCCTCTGGAGAGATTCGCCCGGCCTCTGTAGAGACTCGCCCGGCCCCTGGCGAGACTCGCCCGGCCTCTTTAGACACTCTCCAGGCCTCTGCAGAGACTCGCCCGGCCTCTGGAGAGACTCGCCCGGCCTCTCGATTGACTCGCCCGGCCTCTGGAGAGACTCGTCCTGCCTCTGGAGAGATTCGCCCGTCCTCTTGAGAGACTCGCCCGGCCTCTGAAGAGACTCGCCCGCCCCTGGAGAGACTCGCCGGGCCTATGGAGGGACAAGCCCAGCCTCTGGAAAGACTCGCCCGGCCACTGGGCAGACTCGCCCGGCCCCTGGAGAGACTCTCCCGGCCCCTGGAGAGACTCGCCCGGCCTCTGTAGAGATTCGCCCGGCCTCTGTAGAGACTCGCCCGGACTCTTTAGAGACTCGCCTGGCCTCTGGAAAGACTCGCCCCTCCTCTAGAAAGACTCGCCCGGCCACTGGGGAGACTCGCCCTGCCTCTGGATAGACCCGCCCGGCCACTGGAGAGACACGCCCGTCCTCAGGAGAGTTTCGCTTGGCCTCTGGAAAGACTCGCCCGGCCACTGGGCAGACTCGCCCGGCCCCTGGAGATACTCTCCCGGCCCCTGGAGAGACTCGCCCGGCCTCTGTAGAGATTCGCCCGGCCTCTGTAGAGACTCGCCCGGCCTCTTTAGAGACTCGCCTGGCCTCTGGAGAGACTCGCCCCGCCTCTAGAAAGACTCACCCGGCCACTGGGGAGACTCGCCCTGCCTCTTGATAGACCCGCCCGGCCCCTGGAGAGACACGCCCGTCCTCAGGAGAGTTTCGCCTGGCCCCTGGAGAGACTCGCCCGGCCTCTGGAGAGATCAGCCCAGCCTCTGGAGAGACTCGCCCGGCCCCTGGAGAGATTCGCCGGGCATTTGGAGGGACAAGCCCAGCCTCTGGAAAGACTCGCCCGGCCACTAGGCAGACTCGCCCGGCCCCTGGAGAGACTCTCCCGGCCCCTGGAGAGACTCGCCCGGCCTCTGTAGAGATTCGCCCGGCCTCTTTAGAGACTCACCTGGCCTCTGGAGAGACTCGCCCCGCCTCTAGAAAGACTCGCCCGGCCGCTGGATAGACTCGCCCTGCCTCTGGATAGACCCGCCCGGCCCCTGGAGAGACACGCCCGTCCTCAGGAGAGTTTCGCCTGGCCCCTGGAGAGACTCGCCCTGCCTCTGGAGAGACTCGCCCGGCCCCTGTAGAGACTCGCCCGGCCCCTGGAAAGATTCGCTCGGCCTATGGAGAGACACGCCCAGCCTCTGGAGAGACTCGTCCGGCCTCTGGATTGACTCGCCCGGCCTCTGGAGAGATTCGCCCTTCCTCCGGAGAGACTCGCTCGGCCTCTATAGAGACTCGCCCGGCCCCTGGGGAGACTCGCCCGGTCTCTGGAAAGACTCTCCTGTCCCCTGGAGAGACTCGCCCGGCCTCTGTAGAGATTCGCCCGGCCGCTGTAGAGACTCGTCCGGCCTCTTTAGAGACTCGCCTGGCCTCTGGAGAGACTCGCCCCGCCTCTGGAAAGACTCGCCCGGCCACTGGGGAGACTCGCCCTGCCTCTGGATAGACCCGCCCGGCCCCTGGAGAGACTCGCCTGTCCTCAGGAGAGTTTCGCCTGGCCCCTGGAGAGACTCGCCCTGCCTCTGCAGAGACTCGCCCGGCCCCTGGTGAGACTCGCCCGGCCTCTGGAGAGACTCGCCCGGCCCCTGGAGACACTCGCCCGGCCTCTGGAAAGACTCGCCCGGCCTCTGGATTGACTCGCCCGGCCTCTGGAGAGACTCGGCCGGCCCCTGGAGAGACTCGCCCGGCCTCTGGAGAGATTCGCCCAGCCTCTGGAGAGACTCGCCCAGCCTCTGTAGAGACTCACCCAGGATGTGGAGAGACTCGCCCGGCCTCTGTAGAGACTCGCCCGGCCCCTGGCGAGACTCGCCCGGCCTCTTTAGACACTCGCCAGGCCTCTGCAGAGACTCGCCCGGCCTCTGGAGAGACTCGCCCGGCCTCTGGATTGACTCGCCCGGCCTCTGGAGAAACTCGTCCGGCCTCTGGAGAGATTCACCCGGCCCCTGGAGAGACTCGCCCGGCCTCTGGAGAGACTCGCCTGGCCTCTGGAAAGACTCGACCGGCCACTGGGGACATTTGCCCGGCCACTGGGAATACTCACCCAGCCTCTAGAGAGACTCGCCCGGCCTCTGGAGAGATTCGCCCGTCCTCTTGAGAGACTCGCCCGGCCTCTGAAGAGACTCGCCCGGCCCCTGGAGAGACTCGCCTGGCCCCTGGTGAGACTCGTCCGGCCTCTGGATTGACTCGCCCGGCCTCTGGAGAGATTCGCCCTTCCTCCGGAGAGACACGCTCGGCCTCTGTAGAGACTCGCCCGGCCCCTGGAGACACTCGCCCGGCCTCTGGAAAGACTCGCCCGGATTCTGGATTGCCTCGCCCGGCCTCTGGAGAGATTCGCCCGGCCCCTGGAGAGACTCGCCTGGCCCCTGGTGAGACTCGTCCGGCCTCTGGATTGACTCGCCCGGCCTCTGGAGAGATTCACCCTTCCTCCGGAGAGACACGCTCGGCCTCTGTAGATACTCGCCCGGCCCCTGTGGAGACTCGCCCGGTCTCTGGAAAGACTCTCCCGTCCCCTGGAGAGACTCGCCCGGCCCCTGGAGAGACTCTCCCGGCCCCTGGAGAGACTCGCCTGACCTCTGTAGAGATTCGACCGGCCTCTGTAGAGACTCGCCCGGCCTCTTTAGAGACTCGCCTGGCCTCTGGAGAGACTCGTCCCGCCTCTGGAAAGACTCGCCCGGCCACTGGGGAGACTCGCCCTGCCTCTCTATAGACCCGCACGGCCCCTGGAGAGACTCACCCGTCCTCAGGAGAGACTCGCCTGGCCCCTGGAGAGACTCGGCCTGCCTCTGGAGAGACTCGCCCGGCCCCTGTAGAGACTCGCCCGGCCCCTGGAGACACTCGCCCGGCCTCTGGAAAGACTCGCCCGGATTCTGGATTGCCTCGCCCGGCCTCTGGAGAGATTCGCCCGTCCTCTTGAGAGACTCGCTCGGCCTCTGAAGAGACTCGCCCGGCCCCTGGAGAGACTCGCCTGGCCCCTGGTGAGACTCGCCCGGCCCCTGGAGAGACTCGCCCGGCCCCTGGTGAGACTTGCCCGGCCTCTGGAGAGACTAGTCCGGCCTCTGAAGAGACTCGCCCGGCCCCTGGAGAGACTCGCCTGGCCCCTGGTGAGACTCGCCCGACCCCTGGAGAGACTCGCCCGGCCCCTGGTGAGACTCGCCCGGCCCCTGGAGAGATTCGCTCAGCCTATGGAGAGACACACCCAGCCTCTGGAGAGACTCGCCCGGCCTCGGAAGAGACTCGCCTGGCCCCTGGTGAGACTCGCCCGGCCCCTGGAGAGACTCGCCCGTCCCCTGGTGAGACTCGCCTGGCCTCTGGAGAGACTCGCCCCGCCTCTAGAAAGACTCACCCGGCCACTGGGGAGACTCGCCCTGCCTCTTGATAGACCCGCCCGGCCCCTGGAGAGACACGCCCGTCCTCAGGAGAGTTTCGCCTGGCCCCTGGAGAGACTCGCCCGGCCTCTGGAGAGATCAGCCCAGCCTCTGGAGAGACTCGCCCGGCCCCTGGAGAGATTCGCCGGGCATTTGGAGGGACAAGCCCAGCCTCTGGAAAGACTCGCCCGGCCACTAGGCAGACTCGCCCGGCCCCTGGAGAGACTCTCCCGGCCCCTGGAGAGACTCGCCCGGCCTCTGTAGAGATTCGCCCGGCCTCTTTAGAGACTCACCTGGCCTCTGGAGAGACTCGCCCCGCCTCTAGAAAGACTCGCCCGGCCGCTGGATAGACTCGCCCTGCCTCTGGATAGACCCGCCCGGCCCCTGGAGAGACACGCCCGTCCTCAGGAGAGTTTCGCCTGGCCCCTGGAGAGACTCGCCCTGCCTCTGGAGAGACTCGCCCGACCCCTGTAGAGACTCGCCCGGCCCCTGGAGAGATTCGCTCGGCCTATGGAGAGACACGCCCAGCCTCTGGAGAGACTCGTCCGGCCTCTGGATTGACTCGCCCGGCCTCTGGAGAGATTCGCCCTTCCTCCGGAGAGACTCGCTCGGCCTCTATAGAGACTCGCCCGGCCCCTGGGGAGACTCGCCCGGTCTCTGGAAAGACTCTCCTGTCCCCTGGAGAGACTCGCCCGGCCTCTGTAGAGATTCGCCCGGCCGCTGTAGAGACTCGTCCGGCCTCTTTAGAGACTCGCCTGGCCTCTGGAGAGACTCGCCCCGCCTCTGGAAAGACTCGCCCGGCCACTGGGGAGACTCGCCCTGCCTCTGGATAGACCCGCCCGGCCCCTGGAGAGACTCGCCTGTCCTTAGGAGAGTTTCGCCTGGCCCCTGGAGAGACTCGCCCTGCCTCTGCAGAGACTCGCCCGGCCCCTGGTGAGACTCGCCCGGCCTCTGGAGAGACTCGCCCGGCCCCTGGAGACACTCGCCCGGCCTCTGGAAAGACTCGCCCGGCCTCTGGATTGACTCGCCCGGCCTCTGGAGAGACTCGGCCGGCCCCTGGAGAGACTCGCCCGGCCTCTGGAGAGATTCGCCCAGCCTCTGGAGAGACTCGCCCAGCCTCTGTAGAGACTCACCCAGGATGTGGAGAGACTCGCCCGGCCTCTGTAGAGACTCGCCCGGCCCCTGGCGAGACTCGCCCGGCCTCTTTAGACACTCGCCAGGCCTCTGCAGAGACTCGCCCGGCCTCTGGAGAGACTCGCCCGGCCTCTGGATTGACTCGCCCGGCCTCTGGAGAGACTCGTCCGGCCTCTGGAGAGATTCACCCGGCCCCTGGAGAGACTCGCCCGGCCTCTGGAGAGACTCGCCTGGCCTCTGGAAAGACTCGACCGGCCACTGGGGACATTTGCCCGGCCACTGGGAATATTCACCCAGCCTCTAGAGAGACTCGCCCGGCCTCTGGAGAGATTCGCCCGTCCTCTTGAGAGACTCGCCCGGCCTCTGAAGAGACTCGCCCGGCCCCTGGAGAGACTCGCCTGGCCCCTGGTGAGACTCGTCCGGCCTCTGGATTGACTCGCCCGGCCTCTGGAGAGAATCGCCCTTCCTCCGGAGAGACACGCTCGGCCTCTGTAGAGACTCGCCCGGCCCCTGGAGACACTCGCCCGGCCTCTGGAAAGACTCGCCCGGATTCTGGATTGCCTCGCCCGGCCTCTGGAGAGATTCGCCCGGCCCCTGGAGAGACTCGCCTGGCCCCTGGTGAGACTTGTCCGGCCTCTGGATTGACTCGCCCGGCCTCTGGAGAGATTCACCCTTCCTCCGGAGAGACACGCTCGGCCTCTGTAGATACTCGCCCGGCCCCTGTGGAGACTCGCCCGGTCTCTGGAAAGACTCTCCCGTCCCCTGGAGAGACTCGCCCGGCCCCTGGAGAGACTCTCCCGGCCCCTGGAGAGACTCGCCTGACCTCTGTAGAGATTCGACCGGCCTCTGTAGAGACTCGCCCGGCCTCTTTAGAGACTCGCCTGGCCTCTGGAGAGACTCGTCCCGCCTCTGGAAAGACTCGCCCGGCCACTGGGGAGACTCGCCCTGCCTCTCTATAGACCCGCACGGCCCCTGGAGAGACTCACCCGTCCTCAGGAGAGACTCGCCTGGCCCCTGGAGAGACTCGGCCTGCCTCTGGAGAGACTCGCCCGGCCCCTGTAGAGACTCGCCCGGCCCCTGGAGACACTCGCCCGGCCTCTGGAAAGACTCGCCCGGATTCTGGATTGCCTCGCCCGGCCTCTGGAGAGATTCGCCCGTCCTCTTGAGAGACTCGCTCGGCCTCTGAAGAGACTCGCCCGGCCCCTGGAGAGACTCGCCTGGCCCCTGGTGAGACTCGCCCGGCCCCTGGAGAGACTCGCCCGGCCCCTGGTGAGACTTGCCCGGCCTCTGGAGAGACTAGTCCGGCCTCTGAAGAGACTCGCCCGGCCCCTGGAGAGACTCGCCTGGCCCCTGGTGAGACTCGCCCGGCCCCTGGAGAGACTCGCCCGGCCCCTGGTGAGACTCGCCCGGCCCCTGGAGAGATTCGCTCAGCCTATGGAGAGACACACCCAGCCTCTGGAGAGACTCGCCCGGCCTCGGAAGAGACTCGCCTGGCCCCTGGTGAGACTCGCCCGGCCCCTGGAGAGACTCGCCCGTCCCCTGGTGAGACTCGCCCGGCCACTGGAGAGATTCGCTCGGCCTATGAAGAGACAAGCCCAGCCTCTGGAGAGACTCGTCCGGCCTCTGGATTGACTCGCCCGGCCTCTGGAGAGATTCACCCTTACTCCGGAGAGACTCGCTCGGCCTCTGTAGAGACTCGCCCGGCCCCTGGAGAGATTCGCCGGGCCTTTGGAGGGACAAGCCCAGCCTCTGTAGAGACTCGCCGTGCCTCTTTAGAGACTCGCCTGGCCTCTGGAGAGACTCGCCCCGCCTCTAGAAAGACTCGCCCGGCCGCTGGATAGACTCGCCCTGCCTCTGGATAGACCCGCCCGGCCCCTGGAGAGACACGCCCGTCCTCAGGAGAGTTTCGCCCGTCCTCTTGAGAGACTCGCCCGGCCTCTGAAGAGACTCGCCCGGCCCCTGGAGAGACTCGCCTGGCCCCTGGTGAGACTCGCCCGGCCCCTGGAGAGACTCGCCCGGCCCCTGGTGAGACTCGCCCGGCCCCTGGAGAGACTCGCCCGGCCTCTGGAGAGACTAGTCCGGACTCTGAAGAGACTCACCCGGCCCCTGGAGAGACTCGCCCGGCCTCTGGAGAGACTCGCCTGGCCTCTGGAAAGACTCGACCGGCCACTGGGGACATTTGCCCGGCCACTGGGAATACTCACCCAGCCTCTAGAGAGACTCGCCCGGCCTCTGGAGAGATTCGCCCGTCCTCTTGAGAGACTCGCCCGGCCTCTGAAGAGACTCGCCCGGCCCCTGGAGAGACTCGCCTGGCCCCTGGTGAGACTCGTCCGGCCTCTGGATTGACTCGCCCGGCCTCTGGAGAGATTCGCCCTTCCTCCGGAGAGACACGCTCGGCCTCTGTAGAGACTTGCCCGGCCTCTGTAGAGACTCGCCCGGCCTCTGGATTGACTCGCCCGGCCTCTGGAGAGACTCGTCCTGCCTCTGGAGAGATTCGCCCGGCCTCTGTAGAGACTCGCCCGGCCCCTGGCGAGACTCGCCCGGCCTCTTTAGACACTCTCCAGGCCTCTGCAGAGACTCGCCCGGCCTCTGGAGAGACTCGCCCGGCCTCTGGAGAGACTCGCCCGGCCTCTCGATTGACTCGCCCGGCCTCTGGAGAGACTCGTCCTGCCTCTGGAGAGATTCGCCCGTCCTCTTGAGAGACTCGCCCGGCCTCTGAAGAGACTCGCCCGGCCCCTGGAGAGACTCGCCGGGCCTATGGAGGGACAAGCCCAGCCTCTGGAAAGACTCGCCCGGCCACTGGGCAGACTCGCCCGGCCCCTGGAGAGACTCTCCCGGCCCCTGGAGAGACTCGCCCGGCCTCTGTAGAGATTCGCCCGGCCTCTGTAGAGACTCGCCCGGACTCTTTAGAGACTCGCCTGGCCTCTGGAAAGACTCGCCCCTCCTCTAGAAAGACTCGCCCGGCCACTGGGGAGACTCGCCCTGCCTCTGGATAGACCCGCCCGGCCACTGGAGAGACACGCCCGTCCTCAGGAGAGTTTCGCTTGGCCTCTGGAAAGACTCGCCCGGCCACTGGGCAGACTCGCCCGGCCCCTGGAGATACTCTCCCGGCCCCTGGAGAGACTCGCCCGGCCTCTGTAGAGATTCGCCCGGCCTCTGTAGAGACTCGCCCGGCCTCTTTAGAGACTCGCCTGGCCTCTGGAGAGACTCGCCCCGCCTCTAGAAAGACTCGCCCGGCCACTGGGGAGACTCGCCCTGCCTCTTGATAGACCCGCCCGGCCCCTGGAGAGACACGCCCGTCCTCAGGAGAGTTTCACCTGGCCCCTGGAGAGACTCGCCCGGCCTCTGGAGAGATCAGCCCAGCCTCTGGAGAGACTCGCCCGGCCCCTGGAGAGATTCGCCGGGCATTTGGAGGGACAAGCCCAGCCTCTGGAAAGACTCGCCCGGCCACTAGGCAGACTCGCCCGGCCCCTGGAGAGACTCTCCCGGCCCCTGGAGAGACTCGCCCGGCCTCTGTAGAGATTCGCCCGGCCTCTTTAGAGACTCACCTGGCCTCTGGAGAGACTCGCCCCGCCTCTAGAAAGACTCGCCCGGCCGCTGGATAGACTCGCCCTGCCTCTGGATAGACCCGCCCGGCCCCTGGAGAGACACGCCCGTCCTCAGGAGAGTTTCGCCTGGCCCCTGGAGAGACTCGCCCTGCCTCTGGAGAGACTCGCCCGGCCCCTGTAGAGACTCGCCCGGCCCCTGGAGAGATTCGCTCGGCCTATGGAGAGACATGCCCAGCCTCTGGAGAGACTCGTCCGGCCTCTGGATTGACTCGCCCGGCCTCTGGAGAGATTCGCCCTTCCTCCGGAGAGACTCGCTCGGCCTCTATAGAGACTCGCCCGGCCCTTGGGGAGACTCGCCCGGTCTCTGGAAAGACTCTCCTGTCCCCTGGAGAGACTCGCCCGGCCTCTGTAGAGATTCGCCCGGCCGCTGTAGAGACTCGTCCGGCCTCTTTAGAGACTCGCCTGGCCTCTGGAGAGACTCGCCCCGCCTCTGGAAAGACTCGCCCGGCCACTGGGGAGACTCGCCCTGCCTCTGGATAGACCCGCCCGGCCCCTGGAGAGACTCGCCTGTCCTCAGGAGAGTTTCGCCTGGCCCCTGGAGAGACTCGCCCTGCCTCTGCAGAGACTCGCCCGGCCCCTGGTGAGACTCGCCCGGCCTCTGGAGAGACTCGCCCGGCCCCTGGAGACACTCGCCCGGCCTCTGGAAAGACTCGCCCGGCCTCTGGATTGACTCGCCCGGCCTCTGGAGAGACTCGGCCGGCCCCTGGAGAGACTCGCCCGGCCTCTGGAGAGATTCGCCCAGCCTCTGGAGAGACTCGCCCAGCCTCTGTAGAGACTCACCCAGGATGTGGAGAGACCCGCCCGGCCTCTGTAGAGACTAGCCCGGCCTCTTTAGAGACTCGCCTGGCCTCTGGAGAGACTCGCCCCGCCTCTAGAAAGACTCACCCGGCCACTGGGGAGACTCGCCCTGCCTCTGGATAGACCCGCCCGGCCACTGGAGAGACACGCCCGTCCTCAGGAGAGTTTCGCTTGGCCTCTGGAAAGACTCGCCCGGCCACTGGGCAGACTCGCCCGGTCCCTGGAGATACTCTCCCGGCCCCTGGAGAGACTCGCCCGGCCTCTGTAGAGATTCGCCCGGCCTCTGTAGAGACTCGCCCGGCCTCTTTAGAGACTCGCCTGGCCTCTGGAGAGACTCGCCCCGCCTCTAGAAAGACTCGCCCGGCCACTGGGGAGACTCGCCCTGCCTCTTGATAGACCGTCCTCAGGAGAGTTTCGCCTGGCCCCTGGAGAGACTCGCCCGGCCTCTGGAGAGATCAGCCCAGCCTCTGGAGAGACTCGCCCGGCCCCTGGAGAGATTCGCCGGGCATTTGGAGGGACAAGCCCAGCCTCTGGAAAGACTCGCCCGGCCACTAGGCAGACTCGCCCGGCCCCTGGAGAGACTCTCCCGGCCCCTGGAGAGACTCGCCCGGCCTCTGTAGAGATTCGCCCGGCCTCTTTAGAGACTCACCTGGCCTCTGGAGAGACTCGCCCCGCCTCTAGAAAGACTCGCCCGGCCGCTGGATAGACTCGCCCTGCCTCTGGATAGACCCGCCCGGCCCCTGGAGAGACACGCCCGTCCTCAGGAGAGTTTCGCCTGGCCCCTGGAGAGACTCGCCCTGCCTCTGGAGAGACTCGCCCGGCCCCTGTAGAGACTCGCCCGGCCCCTGGAGAGATTCGCTCGGCCTATGGAGAGACACGCCCAGCCTCTGGAGAGACTCGTCCGGCCTCTGGATTGACTCGCCCGGCCTCTGGAGAGATTCGCCCTTCCTCCGGAGAGACTCGCTCGGCCTCTATAGAGACTCGCCCGGCCCTTGGGGAGACTCGCCCGGTCTCTGGAAAGACTCTCCTGTCCCCTGGAGAGACTCGCCCGGCCTCTGTAGAGATTTGCCCGGCCGCTGTAGAGACTCGTCCGGCCTCTTTAGAGACTCGCCTGGCCTCTGGAGAGACTCGCCCCGCCTCTGGAAAGACTCGCCCGGCCACTGGGGAGACTCGCCCTGCCTCTGGATAGACCCGCCCGGCCCCTGGAGAGACTCGCCTGTCCTCAGGAGAGTTTCGCCTGGCCCCTGGAGAGACTCGCCCTGCCTCTGCAGAGACTCGCCCGGCCCCTGGTGAGACTCGCCCGGCCTCTGGAGAGACTCGCCCGGCCCCTGGAGACACTCGCCCGGCCTCTGGAAAGACTCGCCCGGCCTCTGGATTGACTCGCCCGGCCTCTGGAGAGACTCGGCCGGCCCCTGGAGAGACTCGCCCGGCCTCTGGAGAGATTCGCCCAGCCTCTGGAGAGACTCGCCCAGCCTCTGTAGAGACTCGCCCGGCCCCTGGCGAGACTCGCCCGGCTTCTTTAGACACTCGCCAGGCCTCTGCAGAGACTCGCCCGGCCTCTGGAGAGATTCGCCCGGCCTCTGGATTGACTCGCCCGGCCTCTGGAGAGACTCGTCCGGCCTCTGGAGAGATTCACCCGGCCCCTGGAGAGACTCGCCCGGCCTCTGGAGAGACTCGCCTGGCCTCTGGAAAGACTCGACCGGCCACTGGGGACATTTGCCCGGCCACTGGGAATACTCACCCAGCCTCTAGAGAGACTCGCCCGGCCTCTGGAGAGATTCGCCCGTCCTCTTGAGAGACTCGCCCGGCCTCTGAAGAGACTCGCCCGGCCCCTGGAGAGACTCGCCTGGCCCCTGGTGAGACTCGTCCGGCCTCTGGATTGACTCGCCCGGCCTCTGGAGAGATTCGCCCTTCCTCCGGAGAGACACGCTCGGCCTCTGTAGAGACTCGCCCGGCCCCTGGAGACACTCGCCCGGCCTCTGGAAAGACTCGCCCGGATTCTGGATTGCCTCGCCCGGCCTCTGGAGAGATTCGCCCGGCCCCTGGAGAGACTCGCCTGGCCCCTGGTGAGACTCGTCCGGCCTCTGGATTGACTCGCCCGGCCTCTGGAGAGATTCGCCCTTCCTCCGGAGAGACACGCTCGGCCTCTGTAGATACTCGCCCGGCCCCTGTGGAGACTCGCCCGGTCTCTGGAAAGACTCTCCCGTCCCCTGGAGAGACTCGCCCGGACCCTGGAGAGACTCTCCCGGCCCCTGGAGAGACTCGCCTGACCTCTGTAGAGATTCGACCGGCCTCTGTAGAGACTCGCCCGGCCTCTTTAGAGACTCGCCTGGCCTCTGGAGAGACTCGTCCCGCCTCTGGAAAGACTCGCCCGGCCACTGGGGAGACTCGCCCTGCCTCTCTATAGACCCGCACGGCCCCTGGAGAGACTCACCCGTCCTCAGGAGAGACTCGCCTGGCCCCTGGAGAGACTCGGCCTGCCTCTGGAGAGACTCGCCCGGCCCCTGTAGAGACTCGCCCGGCCCCTGGAGACACTCGCCCGGCCTCTGGAAAGACTCGCCCGGATTCTGGATTGCCTCGCCCGGCCTCTGGAGAGATTCGCCCGTCCTCTTGAGAGACTCGCTCGGCCTCTGAAGAGACTCGCCCGGCCCCTGGAGAGACTCGCCTGGCCCCTGGTGAGACTCGCCCGGCCCCTGGAGAGACTCGCCCGGCCCCTGGTGAGACTTGCCCGGCCTCTGGAGAGACTAGTCCGGCCTCTGAAGAGACTCGCCCGGCCCCTGGAGAGACTCGCCTGGCCCCTGGTGAGACTCGCCCGGCCCCTGGAGAGACTCGCCCGGCCCCTGGTGAGACTCGCCCGGCCCCTGGAGAGATTCGCTCAGCCTATGGAGAGACACACCCAGCCTCTGGAGAGACTCGCCCGGCCTCGGAAGAGACTCGCCTGGCCCCTGGTGAGACTCGCCCGGCCCCTGGAGAGACTCGCCCGTCCCCTGGTGAGACTCGCCCGGCCACTGGAGAGATTCGCTCGGCCTATGAAGAGACAAGCCCAGCCTCTGGAGAGACTCGTCCGGCCTCTGGATTGACTCGCCCGGCCTCTGGAGAGACTCGTCCTGCCTCTGGAGAGATTCGCCCGGCCTCTGTAGAGACTCGCCCGGCCCCTGGCGAGACTCGCCCGGCCTCTTTAGACACTCTCCAGGCCTCTGCAGAGACTCGCCCGGCCTCTGGAGAGACTCGCCCGGCCTCTCGATTGACTCGCCCGGCCTCTGGAGAGACTCGTCCTGCCTCTGGAGAGATTCGCCCGTCCTCTTGAGAGACTCGCCCGGCCTCTGAAGAGACTCGCCCGCCCCTGGAGAGACTCGCCGGGCCTATGGAGGGACAAGCCCAGCCTCTGGAAAGACTCGCCCGGCCACTGGGCAGACTCGCCCGGCCCCTGGAGAGACTCTCCCGGCCCCTGGAGAGACTCGCCCGGCCTCTGTAGAGATTCGCCCGGCCTCTGTAGAGACTCGCCCGGACTCTTTAGAGACTCGCCTGGCCTCTGGAAAGACTCGCCCCTCCTCTAGAAAGACTCGCCCGGCCACTGGGGAGACTCGCCCTGCCTCTGGATAGACCCGCCCGGCCACTGGAGAGACACGCCCGTCCTCAGGAGAGTTTCGCTTGGCCTCTGGAAAGACTCGCCCGGCCACTGGGCAGACTCGCCCGGCCCCTGGAGATACTCTCCCGGCCCCTGGAGAGACTCGCCCGGCCTCTGTAGAGATTCGCCCGGCCTCTGTAGAGACTCGCCCGGCCTCTTTAGAGTCTCGCCTGGCCTCTGGAGAGACTCGCCCCGCCTCTAGAAAGACTCACCCGGCCACTGGGGAGACTCGCCCTGCCTCTTGATAGACCCGCCCGGCCCCTGGAGAGACACGCCCGTCCTCAGGAGAGTTTCGCCTGGCCCCTGGAGAGACTCGCCCGGCCTCTGGAGAGATCAGCCCAGCCTCTGGAGAGACTCGCCCGGCCCCTGGAGAGATTCGCCGGGCATTTGGAGGGACAAGCCCAGCCTCTGGAAAGACTCGCCCGGCCACTAGGCAGACTCGCCCGGCCCCTGGAGAGACTCTCCCGGCCCCTGGAGAGACTCGCCCGGCCTCTGTAGAGATTCGCCCGGCCTCTTTAGAGACTCACCTGGCCTCTGGAGAGACTCGCCCCGCCTCTAGAAAGACTCGCCCGGCCGCTGGATAGACTCGCCCTGCCTCTGGATAGACCCGCCCGGCCCCTGGAGAGACACGCCCGTCCTCAGGAGAGTTTCGCCTGGCCCCTGGAGAGACTCGCCCTGCCTCTGGAGAGACTCGCCCGGCCCCTGTAGAGACTCGCCCGGCCCCTGGAGAGATTCGCTCGGCCTATGGAGAGACACGCCCAGCCTCTGGAGAGACTCGTCCGGCCTCTGGATTGACTCGCCCGGCCTCTGGAGAGATTCGCCCTTCCTCCGGAGAGACTCGCTCGGCCTCTATAGAGACTCGCCCGGCCCCTGGGGAGACTCGCCCGGTCTCTGGAAAGACTCTCCTGTCCCCTGGAGAGACTCGCCCGGCCTCTGTAGAGATTCGCCCGGCCGCTGTAGAGACTCGTCCGGCCTCTTTAGAGACTCGCCTGGCCTCTGGAGAGACTCGCCCCGCCTCTGGAAAGACTCGCCCGGCCACTGGGGAGACTCGCCCTGCCTCTGGATAGACCCGCCCGGCCCCTGGAGAGACTCGCCTGTCCTCAGGAGAGTTTCGCCTGGCCCCTGGAGAGACTCGCCCTGCCTCTGCAGAGACTCGCCCGGCCCCTGGTGAGACTCGCCCGGCCTCTGGAGAGACTCGCCCGGCCCCTGGAGACACTCGCCCGGCCTCTGGAAAGACTCGCCCGGCCTCTGGATTGACTCGCCCGGCCTCTGGAGAGACTCGGCCGGCCCCTGGAGAGACTCGCCCGGCCTCTGGAGAGATTCGCCCAGCCTCTGGAGAGACTCGCCCAGCCTCTGTAGAGACTCACCCAGGATGTGGAGAGACTCGCCCGGCCTCTGTAGAGACTCGCCCGGCCCCTGGCGAGACTCGCCCGGCCTCTTTAGACACTCGCCAGGCCTCTGCAGAGACTCGCCCGGCCTCTGGAGAGACTCGCCCGGCCTCTGGATTGACTCGCCCGGCCTCTGGAGAAACTCGTCCGGCCTCTGGAGAGATTCACCCGGCCCCTGGAGAGACTCGCCCGGCCTCTGGAGAGACTCGCCTGGCCTCTGGAAAGACTCGACCGGCCACTGGGGACATTTGCCCGGCCACTGGGAATACTCACCCAGCCTCTAGAGAGACTCGCCCGGCCTCTGGAGAGATTCGCCCGTCCTCTTGAGAGACTCGCCCGGCCTCTGAAGAGACTCGCCCGGCCCCTGGAGAGACTCGCCTGGCCCCTGGTGAGACTCGTCCGGCCTCTGGATTGACTCGCCCGGCCTCTGGAGAGATTCGCCCTTCCTCCGGAGAGACACGCTCGGCCTCTGTAGAGACTCGCCCGGCCCCTGGAGACACTCGCCCGGCCTCTGGAAAGACTCGCCCGGATTCTGGATTGCCTCGCCCGGCCTCTGGAGAGATTCGCCCGGCCCCTGGAGAGACTCGCCTGGCCCCTGGTGAGACTCGTCCGGCCTCTGGATTGACTCGCCCGGCCTCTGGAGAGATTCACCCTTCCTCCGGAGAGACACGCTCGGCCTCTGTAGATACTCGCCCGGCCCCTGTGGAGACTCGCCCGGTCTCTGGAAAGACTCTCCCGTCCCCTGGAGAGACTCGCCCGGCCCCTGGAGAGACTCTCCCGGCCCCTGGAGAGACTCGCCTGACCTCTGTAGAGATTCGACCGGCCTCTGTAGAGACTCGCCCGGCCTCTTTAGAGACTCGCCTGGCCTCTGGAGAGACTCGTCCCGCCTCTGGAAAGACTCGCCCGGCCACTGGGGAGACTCGCCCTGCCTCTCTATAGACCCGCACGGCCCCTGGAGAGACTCACCCGTCCTCAGGAGAGACTCGCCTGGCCCCTGGAGAGACTCGGCCTGCCTCTGGAGAGACTCGCCCGGCCCCTGTAGAGACTCGCCCGGCCCCTGGAGACACTCGCCCGGCCTCTGGAAAGACTCGCCCGGATTCTGGATTGCCTCGCCCGGCCTCTGGAGAGATTCGCCCGTCCTCTTGAGAGACTCGCTCGGCCTCTGAAGAGACTCGCCCGGCCCCTGGAGAGACTCGCCTGGCCCCTGGTGAGACTCGCCCGGCCCCTGGAGAGACTCGCCCGGCCCCTGGTGAGACTTGCCCGGCCTCTGGAGAGACTAGTCCGGCCTCTGAAGAGACTCGCCCGGCCCCTGGAGAGACTCGCCTGGCCCCTGGTGAGACTCGCCCGGCCCCTGGAGAGACTCGCCCGGCCCCTGGTGAGACTCGCCCGGCCCCTGGAGAGATTCGCTCAGCCTATGGAGAGACACACCCAGCCTCTGGAGAGACTCGCCCGGCCTCGGAAGAGACTCGCCTGGCCCCTGGTGAGACTCGCCCGGCCCCTGGAAAGACTCGCCCGTCCCCTGGTGAGACTCGCCTGGCCTCTGGAGAGACTCGCCCCGCCTCTAGAAAGACTCACCCGGCCACTGGGGAGACTCGCCCTGCCTCTTGATAGACCCGCCCGGCCCCTGGAGAGACACGCCCGGCCTCTGGAGAGATCAGCCCAGCCTCTGGAGAGACTCGCCCGGCCCCTGGAGAGATTCGCCGGGCATTTGGAGGGACAAGCCCAGCCTCTGGAAAGACTCGCCCGGCCACTAGGCAGACTCGCCCGGCCCCTGGAGAGACTCTCCCGGCCCCAGGAGAGACTCGCCCGGCCTCTGTAGAGATTCGCCCGGCCTCTTTAGAGACTCACCTGGCCTCTGGAGAGACTCGCCCCGCCTCTAGAAAGACTCGCCCGGCCGCTGGATAGACTCGCCCTGCCTCTGGATAGACCCGCCCGGCCCCTGGAGAGACACGCCCGTCCTCAGGAGAGTTTCGCCTGGCCCCTGGAGAGACTCGCCCTGCCTCTGGAGAGACTCGCCCGGCCCCTGTAGAGACTCGCCCGGCCCCTGGAGAGATTCGCTCGGCCTATGGAGAGACACGCCCAGCCTCTGGAGAGACTCGTCCGGCCTCTGGATTGACTCGCCCGGCCTCTGGAGAGATTCGCCCTTCCTCCGGAGAGACTCGCTCGGCCTCTATAGAGACTCGCCCGGCCCCTGGGGAGACTCGCCCGGTCTCTGGAAAGACTCTCCTGTCCCCTGGAGAGACTCGCCCGGCCTCTGTAGAGATTCGCCCGGCCGCTGTAGAGACTCGTCCGGCCTCTTTAGAGACTCGCCTGGCCTCTGGAAAGACTCGCCCGGCCACTGGGGAGACTCGCCCTGCCTCTGGATAGACCCGCCCGGCCCCTGGAGAGACTCGCCTGTCCTCAGGAGAGTTTCGCCTGGCCCCTGGAGAGACTCGCCCTGCCTCTGCAGAGACTCGCCCGGCCCCTGGCGAGACTCGCCCGGCCTCTGGAGAGACTCGCCCGGCCCCTGGAGACACTCGCCCGGCCTCTGGAAAGACTCGCCCGGCCTCTGGATTGACTCGCCCGGCCTCTGGAGAGACTCGGCCGGCCCCTGGAGAGACTCGCCCGGCCTCTGGAGAGATTCGCCCAGCCTCTGGAGAGACTCGCCCAGCCTCTGTAGAGACTCACCCAGGATGTTTAGAGACTCGCCCGGCCTCTGTAGAGACTCGCCCGGCCCCTGGCGAGACTCGCCCGGCCTCTTTAGACACTCGCCAGGCCTCTGCAGAGACTCGCCCGGCCTCTGGAGAGACTCGCCCGGCCTCTGGATTGACTCGCCCGGCCTCTGGAGAGACTCGTCCGGCCTCTGGAGAGATTCACCCGGCCCCTGGAGAGACTCGCCCGGCCTCTGGAGAGACTCGCCTGGCCTCTGGAAAGACTCGACCGGCCACTGGGGACATTTGCCCGGCCACTGGGAATATTCACCCAGCCTCTAGAGAGACTCGCCCGGCCTCTGGAGAGATTCGCCCGTCCTCTTGAGAGACTCGCCCGGCCTCTGAAGAGACTCGCCCGGCCCCTGGAGAGACTCGCCTGGCCCCTGGTGAGACTCGTCCGGCCTCTGGATTGACTCGCCCGGCCTCTGGAGAGAATCGCCCTTCCTCCGGAGAGACACGCTCGGCCTCTGTAGAGACTCGCCCGGCCCCTGGAGACACTCGCCCGGCCTCTGGAAAGACTCGCCCGGATTCTGGATTGCCTCGCCCGGCCTCTGGAGAGATTCGCCCGGCCCCTGGAGAGACTCGCCTGGCCCCTGGTGAGACTTGTCCGGCCTCTGGATTGACTCGCCCGGCCTCTGGAGAGATTCACCCTTCCTCCGGAGAGACACGCTCGGCCTCTGTAGATACTCGCCCGGCCCCTGTGGAGACTCGCCCGGTCTCTGGAAAGACTCTCCCGTCCCCTGGAGAGACTCGCCCGGCCCCTGGAGAGACTCTCCCGGCCCCTGGAGAGACTCGCCTGACCTCTGTAGAGATTCGACCGGCCTCTGTAGAGACTCGCCCGGCCTCTTTAGAGACTCGCCTGGCCTCTGGAGAGACTCGTCCCGCCTCTGGAAAGACTCGCCCGGCCACTGGGGAGACTCGCCCTGCCTCTCTATAGACCCGCACGGCCCCTGGAGAGACTCACCCGTCCTCAGGAGAGACTCGCCTGGCCCCTGGAGAGACTCGGCCTGCCTCTGGAGAGACTCGCCCGACCCCTGTAGAGACTCGCCCGGCCCCTGGAGACACTCGCCCGGCCTCTGGAAAGACTCGCCCGGATTCTGGATTGCCTCGCCCGGCCTCTGGAGAGATTCGCCCGTCCTCTTGAGAGACTCGCTCGGCCTCTGAAGAGACTCGCCCGGCCCCTGGAGAGACTCGCCTGGCCCCTGGTGAGACTCGCCCGGCCCCTGGAGAGACTCGCCCGGCCCCTGGTGAGACTTGCCCGGCCTCTGGAGAGACTAGTCCGGCCTCTGAAGAGACTCGCCCGGCCCCTGGAGAGACTCGCCTGGCCCCTGGTGAGACTCGCCCGGCCCCTGGAGAGACTCGCCCGGCCCCTGGTGAGACTCGCCCGGCCCCTGGAGAGATTCGCTCAGCCTATGGAGAGACACACCCAGCCTCTGGAGAGACTCGCCCGGCCTCGGAAGAGACTCGCCTGGCCCCTGGTGAGACTCGCCCGGCCCCTGGAGAGACTCGCCCGTCCCCTGGTGAGACTCGCCCGGCCACTGGAGAGATTCGCTCGGCCTATGAAGAGACAAGCCCAGCCTCTGGAGAGACTCGTCCGGCCTCTGGATTGACTCGCCCGGCCTCTGGAGAGATTCACCCTTACTCCAGAGAGACTCGCTCGGCCTCTGTAGAGACTCGCCCGGCCCCTGGAGAGATTCGCCGGGCCTTTGGAGGGACAAGCCCAGCCTCTGTAGAGACTCGCCGTGCCTCTTTAGAGACTCGCCTGGCCTCTGGAGAGACTCGCCCCGCCTCTAGAAAGACTCGCCCGGCCGCTGGATAGACTCGCCCTGCCTCTGGATAGACCCGCCCGGCCCCTGGAGAGACACGCCCGTCCTCAGGAGAGTTTCGCCCGTCCTCTTGAGAGACTCGCCCGGCCTCTGAAGAGACTCGCCCGGCCCCTGGAGAGACTCGCCTGGCCCCTGGTGAGACTCGCCCGGCCCCTGGAGAGACTCGCCCGGCCCCTGGTGAGACTCGCCCGGCCCCTGGAGAGACTCGCCCGGCCTCTGGAGAGACTAGTCCGGACTCTGAAGAGACTCACCCGGCCCCTGGAGAGACTCGCCCGGCCTCTGGAGAGACTCGCCTGGCCTCTGGAAAGACTCGACCGGCCACTGGGGACATTTGCCCGGCCACTGGGAATACTCACCCAGCCTCTAGAGAGACTCGCCCGGCCTCTGGAGAGATTCGCCCGTCCTCTTGAGAGACTCGCCCGGCCTCTGAAGAGACTCGCCCGGCCCCTGGAGAGACTCGCCTGGCCCCTGGTGAGACTCGTCCGGCCTCTGGATTGACTCGCCCGGCCTCTGGAGAGATTCGCCCTTCCTCCGGAGAGACACGCTCGGCCTCTGTAGAGACTTGCCCGGCCTCTGTAGAGACTCGCCCGGCCTCTGGATTGACTCGCCCGGCCTCTGGAGAGACTCGTCCTGCCTCTGGAGAGATTCGCCCGGCCTCTGTAGAGACTCGCCCGGCCCCTGGCGAGACTCGCCCGGCCTCTTTAGACACTCTCCAGGCCTCTGCAGAGACTCGCCCGGCCTCTGGAGAGACTCGCCCGGCCTCTCGATTGACTCGCCCGGCCTCTGGAGAGACTCGTCCTGCCTCTGGAGAGATTCGCCCGTCCTCTTGAGAGACTCGCCCGGCCTCTGAAGAGACTCGCCCGGCCCCTGGAGAGACTCGCCGGGCCTATGGAGGGACAAGCCCAGCCTCTGGAAAGACTCGCCCGGCCACTGGGCAGACTCGCCCGGCCCCTGGAGAGACTCTCCCGGCCCCTGGAGAGACTCGCCCGGCCTCTGTAGAGATTCGCCCGGCCTCTGTAGAGACTCGCCCGGACTCTTTAGAGACTCGCCTGGCCTCTGGAAAGACTCGCCCCTCCTCTAGAAAGACTCGCCCGGCCAATGGGGAGACTCGCCCTGCCTCTGGATAGACCCGCCCGGCCACTGGAGAGACACGCCCGTCCTCAGGAGAGTTTCGCTTGGCCTCTGGAAAGACTCGCCCGGCCACTGGGCAGACTCGCCCGGCCCCTGGAGATACTCTCCCGGCCCCTGGAGAGACTCGCCCGGCCTCTGTAGAGATTCGCCCGGCCTCTGTAGAGACTCGCCCGGCCTCTTTAGAGACTCGCCTGGCCTCTGGAGAGACTCGCCCCGCCTCTAGAAAGACTCACCCGGCCACTGGGGAGACTCGCCCTGCCTCTTGATAGACACGCCCGGCCCCTGGAGAGACACGCCCGTCCTCAGGAGAGTTTCGCCTGGCCCCTGGAGAGACTCGCCCGGCCTCTGGAGAGATCAGCCCAGCCTCTGGAGAGACTCGCCCGGCCCCTGGAGAGATTCGCCGGGCATTTGGAGGGACAAGCCCAGCCTCTGGAAAGACTCGCCCGGCCACTAGGCAGACTCGCCCGGCCCCTGGAGAGACTCTCCCGGCCCCTGGAGAGACTCGCCCGGCCTCTGTGAAGATTCGCCCGGCCTCTTTAGAGACTCACCTGGCCTCTGGAGAGACTCGCCCCGCCTCTAGAAAGACTCGCCCGGCCGCTGGATAGACTCGCCCTGCCTCTGGATAGACCCGCCCGGCCCCTGGAGAGACTCGCCCTGCCTCTGGAGAGACTCGCCCGGCCCCTGTAGAGACTCGCCCGGCCCCTGGAGAGATTCGCTCGGCCTATGGAGAGACACGCCCAGCCTCTGGAGAGACTCGTCCGGCCTCTGGATTGACTCGCCCGGCCTCTGGAGAGATTCGCCCTTCCTCCGGAGAGACTCGCTCGGCCTCTATAGAGACTCGCCCGGCCCCTGGGGAGACTCGCCCGGTCTCTGGAAAGACTCTCCTGTCCCCTGGAGAGACTCGCCCGGCCTCTGTAGAGATTCGCCCGGCCGCTGTAGAGACTCGTCCGGCCTCTTTAGAGACTCGCCTGGCCTCTGGAGAGACTCGCCCCGCCTCTGGAAAGACTCGCCCGGCCACTGGGGAGACTCGCCCTGCCTCTGGATAGACCCGCCCGGCCCCTGGAGAGACTCGCCTGTCCTCAGGAGAGTTTCGCCTGGCCCCTGGAGAGACTCGCCCTGCCTCTGCAGAGACTCGCCCGGCCCCTGGTGAGACTCGCCCGGCCTCTGGAGAGACTCGCCCGGCCCCTGGAGACACTCGCCCGGCCTCTGGAAAGACTCGCCCGGCCTCTGGATTGACTCGCCCGGCCTCTGGAGAGACTCGGCCGGCCCCTGGAGAGACTCGCCCGGCCTCTGGAGAGATTCGCCCAGCCTCTGGAGAGACTCGCCCAGCCTCTGTAGAGACTCACCCAGGATGTGGAGAGACTCGCCCGGCCTCTGTAGAGACTCGCCCGGCCCCTGGCGAGACTCGCCCGGCCTCTTTAGACACTCGCCAGGCCTCTGCAGAGACTCGCCCGGCCTCTGGAGAGACTCGCCCGGCCTCTGGATTGACTCGCCCGGCCTCTGGAGAGACTCGTCCGGCCTCTGGAGAGATTCACCCGGCCCCTGGAGAGACTCGCCCGGCCTCTGGAGAGACTCGCCTGGCCTCTGGAAAGACTCGACCGGCCACTGGGGACATTTGCCCGGCCACTGGGAATACTCACCCAGCCTCTAGAGAGACTCGCCCGGCCTCTGGAGAGATTCGCCCGTCCTCTTGAGAGACTCGCCCGGCCTCTGAAGAGACTCGCTCGGCCTCTGAAGAGACTCGCCCGGCCCCTGGAGAGACTCGCCTGGCCCCTGGTGAGACTCGCCCGGCCCCTGGAGAGACTCGCCCGGCCCCTGGTGAGACTTGCCCGGCCTCTGGAGAGACTAGTCCGGCCTCTGAAGAGACTCGCCCGGCCCCTGGAGAGACTCGCCTGGCCCCTGGTGAGACTCGCCCGGCCCCTGGAGAGACTCGCCCGGCCCCTGGTGAGACTCGCCCGGCCCCTGGAGAGATTCGCTCAGCCTATGGAGAGACACACCCAGCCTCTGGAGAGACTCGCCCGGCCTCGGAAGAGACTCGCCTGGCCCCTGGTGAGACTCGCCCGGCCCCTGGAGAGACTCGCCCGTCCCCTGGTGAGACTCGCCCGGCCACTGGAGAGATTCGCTCGGCCTATGAAGAGACAAGCCCAGCCTCTGGAGAGACTCGTCCGGCCTCTGGATTGACTCGCCCGGCCTCTGGAGAGATTCACCCTTACTCCGGAGAGACTCGCTCGGCCTCTGTAGAGACTCGCCCGGCCCCTGGAGAGATTCGCCGGGCCTTTGGAGGGACAAGCCCAGCCTCTGTAGAGACTCGCCGTGCCTCTTTAGAGACTCGCCTGGCCTCTGGAGAGACTCGCCCCGCCTCTAGAAAGACTCGCCCGGCCGCTGGATAGACTCGCCCTGCCTCTGGATAGACCCGCCCGGCCCCTGGAGAGACACGCCCGTCCTCAGGAGAGTTTCGCCCGTCCTCTTGAGAGACTCGCCCGGCCTCTGAAGAGACTCGCCCGGCCCCTGGAGAGACTCGCCTGGCCCCTGGTGAGACTCGCCCGGCCCCTGGAGAGACTCGCCCGGCCCCTGGTGAGACTCGCCCGGCCCCTGGAGAGACTCGCCCGGCCTCTGGAGAGACTAGTCCGGACTCTGAAGAGACTCACCCGGCCCCTGGAGAGACTCGCCCGGCCTCTGGAGAGACTCGCCTGGCCTCTGGAAAGACTCGACCGGCCACTGGGGACATTTGCCCGGCCACTGGGAATACTCACCCAGCCTCTAGAGAGACTCGCCCGGCCTCTGGAGAGATTCGCCCGTCCTCTTGAGAGACTCGCCCGGCCTCTGAAGAGACTCGCCCGGCCCCTGGAGAGACTCGCCTGGCCCCTGGTGAGACTCGTCCGGCCTCTGGATTGACTCGCCCGGCCTCTGGAGAGATTCGCCCTTCCTCCGGAGAGACACGCTCGGCCTCTGTAGAGACTTGCCCGGCCTCTGTAGAGACTCGCCCGGCCTCTGGATTGACTCGCCCGGCCTCTGGAGAGACTCGTCCTGCCTCTGGAGAGATTCGCCCGGCCTCTGTAGAGACTCGCCCGGCCCCTGGCGAGACTCGCCCGGCCTCTTTAGACACTCTCCAGGCCTCTGCAGAGACTCGCCCGGCCTCTGGAGAGACTCGCCCGGCCTCTCGATTGACTCGCCCGGCCTCTGGAGAGACTCGTCCTGCCTCTGGAGAGATTCGCCCGTCCTCTTGAGAGACTCGCCCGGCCTCTGAAGAGACTCGCCCGGCCCCTGGAGAGACTCGCCGGGCCTATGGAGGGACAAGCCCAGCCTCTGGAAAGACTCGCCCGGCCACTGGGCAGACTCGCCCGGCCCCTGGAGAGACTCTCCCGGCCCCTGGAGAGACTCGCCCGGCCTCTGTAGAGATTCGCCCGGCCTCTGTAGAGACTCGCCCGGACTCTTTAGAGACTCGCCTGGCCTCTGGAAAGACTCGCCCCTCCTCTAGAAAGACTCGCCCGGCCAATGGGGAGACTCGCCCTGCCTCTGGATAGACCCGCCCGGCCACTGGAGAGACACGCCCGTCCTCAGGAGAGTTTCGCTTGGCCTCTGGAAAGACTCGCCCGGCCACTGGGCAGACTCGCCCGGCCCCTGGAGATACTCTCCCGGCCCCTGGAGAGACTCGCCCGGCCTCTGTAGAGATTCGCCCGGCCTCTGTAGAGACTCGCCCGGCCTCTTTAGAGACTCGCCTGGCCTCTGGAGAGACTCGCCCCGCCTCTAGAAAGACTCACCCGGCCACTGGGGAGACTCGCCCTGCCTCTTGATAGACACGCCCGGCCCCTGGAGAGACACGCCCGTCCTCAGGAGAGTTTCGCCTGGCCCCTGGAGAGACTCGCCCGGCCTCTGGAGAGATCAGCCCAGCCTCTGGAGAGACTCGCCCGGCCCCTGGAGAGATTCGCCGGGCATTTGGAGGGACAAGCCCAGCCTCTGGAAAGACTCGCCCGGCCACTAGGCAGACTCGCCCGGCCCCTGGAGAGACTCTCCCGGCCCCTGGAGAGACTCGCCCGGCCTCTGTGAAGATTCGCCCGGCCTCTTTAGAGACTCACCTGGCCTCTGGAGAGACTCGCCCCGCCTCTAGAAAGACTCGCCCGGCCGCTGGATAGACTCGCCCTGCCTCTGGATAGACCCGCCCGGCCCCTGGAGAGACTCGCCCTGCCTCTGGAGAGACTCGCCCGGCCCCTGTAGAGACTCGCCCGGCCCCTGGAGAGATTCGCTCGGCCTATGGAGAGACACGCCCAGCCTCTGGAGAGACTCGTCCGGCCTCTGGATTGACTCGCCCGGCCTCTGGAGAGATTCGCCCTTCCTCCGGAGAGACTCGCTCGGCCTCTATAGAGACTCGCCCGGCCCCTGGGGAGACTCGCCCGGTCTCTGGAAAGACTCTCCTGTCCCCTGGAGAGACTCGCCCGGCCTCTGTAGAGATTCGCCCGGCCGCTGTAGAGACTCGTCCGGCCTCTTTAGAGACTCGCCTGGCCTCTGGAGAGACTCGCCCCGCCTCTGGAAAGACTCGCCCGGCCACTGGGGAGACTCGCCCTGCCTCTGGATAGACCCGCCCGGCCCCTGGAGAGACTCGCCTGTCCTCAGGAGAGTTTCGCCTGGCCCCTGGAGAGACTCGCCCTGCCTCTGCAGAGACTCGCCCGGCCCCTGGTGAGACTCGCCCGGCCTCTGGAGAGACTCGCCCGGCCCCTGGAGACACTCGCCCGGCCTCTGGAAAGACTCGCCCGGCCTCTGGATTGACTCGCCCGGCCTCTGGAGAGACTCGGCCGGCCCCTGGAGAGACTCGCCCGGCCTCTGGAGAGATTCGCCCAGCCTCTGGAGAGACTCGCCCAGCCTCTGTAGAGACTCACCCAGGATGTGGAGAGACTCGCCCGGCCTCTGTAGAGACTCGCCCGGCCCCTGGCGAGACTCGCCCGGCCTCTTTAGACACTCGCCAGGCCTCTGCAGAGACTCGCCCGGCCTCTGGAGAGACTCGCCCGGCCTCTGGATTGACTCGCCCGGCCTCTGGAGAGACTCGTCCGGCCTCTGGAGAGATTCACCCGGCCCCTGGAGAGACTCGCCCGGCCTCTGGAGAGACTCGCCTGGCCTCTGGAAAGACTCGACCGGCCACTGGGGACATTTGCCCGGCCACTGGGAATACTCACCCAGCCTCTAGAGAGACTCGCCCGGCCTCTGGAGAGATTCGCCCGTCCTCTTGAGAGACTCGCCCGGCCTCTGAAGAGACTCGCCCGGCCCCTGGAGAGACTCGCCTGGCCCCTGGTGAGACTCGTCCGGCCTCTGGATTGACTCGCCCGGCCTCTGGAGAGATTCGCCCTTCCTCCGGAGAGACACGCTCGGCCTCTGTAGAGACTCGCCCGGCCCCTGGAGACACTCGCCCGGCCTCTGGAAAGACTCGCCCGGATTCTGGATTGCCTCGCCCGGCCTCTGGAGAGATTCGCCCGGCCCCTGGAGAGACTCGCCTGGCCCCTGGTGAGACTCGTCCGGCCTCTGGATTGACTCGCCCGGCCTCTGGAGAGATTCACCCTTCCTCCGGAGAGACACGCTCGGCCTCTGTAGATACTCGCCCGGCCCCTGTGGAGACTCGCCCGGTCTCTGGAAAGACTCTCCCGTCCCCTGGAGAGACTCGCCCGGCCCCTGGAGAGACTCTCCCGGCCCCTGGAGAGACTCGCCTGACCTCTGTAGAGATTCGACCGGCCTCTGTAGAGACTCGCCCGGCCTCTTTAGAGACTCGCCTGGCCTCTGGAGAGACTCGTCCCGCCTCTGGAAAGACTCGCCCGGCCACTGGGGAGACTCGCCCTGCCTCTCTATAGACCCGCACGGCCCCTGGAGAGACTCACCCGTCCTCAGGAGAGACTCGCCTGGCCCCTGGAGAGACTCGGCCTGCCTCTGGAGAGACTCGCCCGGCCCCTGTAGAGACTCGCCCGGCCCCTGGAGACACTCGCCCGGCCTCTGGAAAGACTCGCCCGGATTCTGGATTGCCTCGCCCGGCCTCTGGAGAGATTCGCCCGTCCTCTTGAGAGACTCGCTCGGCCTCTGAAGAGACTCGCCCGGCCCCTGGAGAGACTCGCCTGGCCCCTGGTGAGACTCGCCCGGCCCCTGGAGAGACTCGCCCGGCCCCTGGTGAGACTCGCCCGGCCTCTGGAGAGACTAGTCCGGCCTCTGAAGAGACTCGCCCGGCCCCTGGAGAGACTCGCCTGGCCCCTGGTGAGACTCGCCCGGCCCCTGGAGAGACTCGCCCGGCCCCTGGTGAGACTTGCCCGGCCCCTGGAGAGATTCGCTCAGCCTATGGAGAGACACACCCAGCCTCTGGAGAGACTCGCCCGGCCTCGGAAGAGACTCGCCTGGCCCCTGGTGAGACTCGCCCGGCCCCTGGAGAGACTCGCCCGTCCCCTAGTGAGACTCGCCCGGCCACTGGAGAGATTCGCTCGGCCTATGAAGAGACAAGCCCAGCCTCTGGAGAGACTCGTCCGGCCTCTGGATTGACTCGCCCGGCCTCTGGAGAGATTCACCCTTACTCCGGAGAGACTCGCTCGGCCTCTGTAGAGACTCGCCCGGCCCCTGGAGAGATTCGCCGGGCCTTTGGAGGGACAAGCCCAGCCTCTGTAGAGACTCGCCGTGCCTCTTTAGAGACTCGCCTGGCCTCTGGAGAGACTCGCCCCGCCTCTAGAAAGACTCGCCCGGCCGCTGGATAGACTCGCCCTGCCTCTGGATAGACCCGCCCGGCCCCTGGAGAGACACGCCCGTCCTCAGGAGAGTTTCGCCCGTCCTCTTGAGAGACTCGCCCGGCCTCTGAAGAGACTCGCCCGGCCCCTGGAGAGACTCGCCTGGCCCCTGGTGAGACTTGCCCGGCCCCTGGAGAGACTCGCCCGGCCCCTGGTGAGACTCGCCCGGCCCCTGGAGAGACTCGCCCGGCCTCTGGAGAGACTAGTCCGGACTCTGAAGAGACTCACCCGGCCCCTGGAGAGACTCGCCTGGCCCCTGGTGAGACTCGCCCGGCCCCTGGAGAGACTCGCGCGGCCCCTGGTGAGACTCGCCCGGCCCCTGGAGAGATTCGCTCAGCCTATGGAGAGACACGCCCAGCCTCTGAAGAGATTCGCCCTTACTCCGGAGAGACTCGCTCGGCCTCTGTAGAGACTCGCCCGGCCCCTGGAGAGATTCGCCTGGCCTATGGAGGGACAAGCCCAGCCTCTGTACAGACTCGCCCGGCCTCTTTAGAGACTCGCCTGGCCTCTGGAGAGACTCGCCCCGCCTCTGGAAAGACTCGCCCGGCCACTGGGGAGACTCGCCCTGCCTCTGGATAGACCCGCACGGCCCCTGGAGAGACTCACCCGTCCTCAGGAGAGTTTCGCCTGGCCCCTGGAGAGACTCGCCCTGCCTCTGCAGAGACTCGCCCGGCCCCTGTAGAGACTCGGACGGCCTCTGGAGAGACTCGCCCGGCCCCTGGAGACACTCGCCCGGCCCCTGGAGAGACTCGCCTGGCCCCTGGTGAGACTCGCCCGGCCCCTGGAGAGACTCGCCCGGCCCCTGGTGAGACTCGCTCGGCCCCTGGAGAGATTCGCTCAGCCTATGGAGAGACACGCCCAGCCTCTGGAGAGACTCGTCCGGCCTCTGGATTGACTCGCCCGGCCTCTGGAGAGATTCACCCTTACTCCGGAGAGACTCGCTCGGCCTCTGTAGAGACTCGCCCGGCCCCTGGAGAGACTCGCCCGGCCTCTGTAGAGATTCGCCCGGCCTCTGTAGAGACTCGCCGTGCCTCTTTAGAGACTCGCCTGGCCTCTGGAGAGACTCGCCCCGCCTCTAGAAAGACTCGCCCGGCCACGGGGCAGACTCGCCCTGCATCTGGATAGACCCGCCCGGCCCCTGGAGAGACACGCCCGTCCTCAGGAGAGTTTCGCCTGGCCCCTGGAGAGACTCGCCCTGCCTCTGGAGAGACTCGCCCGGCCCCTGTAGAGACTCGCCCGGCCCCTGGAGAGATTCGCTCGGCCTATGGAGAGACATGCCCAGCCTCTGGAGAGACTCGTCCGACCTCTGGTGAGACTCGCCCGGCCCCTGGAGAGATTCGCTTGGCCTATGGAGAGATTCGCTCGGCCTATGGAGAGACACGCCCAGCCTCTGGAGAGACTCGTCCGGCCTCTGGATTGACTCGCCCGGCTTCTGGAGAGATTCGCCCTTCCTCCGGAGAGACTCGCTCGGCCTCTGTAGAGACTCGCCCGGCCCCTGGGGAGACTCGCCCGGTCTCTGGAAAGACTCTCCCGTCTCCTGGAGAGACTCGCCCGGCCTCTGTAGAGATTCGCCCAGCCTCTGGAGAGACTCGTCCGGCCTCTGGATTGACTCGCCCGGCTTCTGGAGAGACACGCCCTTCCTCCGGAGAGACTCGGTTGGCCTCTGTAGAGACTTGCCCGGCCTCTGTAGAGATTCGCCCGGCCTCTGTAGAGACTCGCCCGGCCTCTTTAGAGACTCGCCTGGCCTCTGGAGAGACTCGCCCCGCCTCTGGAAAGACTCGCCCGGCCACTGGGGAGACTCGCCCTGCCTCTTTAGAGACTCGCCTGGCCTCTGGAGAGACTCGCCCCGCCTCTGGAAAGACTCGCCCGGCCACTGGGGAGACTCGCCCTGCCTCTGGATAGACCCGCACGGCCCCTGGAGAGACTCACCCGTCCTCAGGAGAGTTTCGCCTGGCCCCTGGAGAGACTCGCCCTGCTCTGCAGAGACTCGCCCGGCCCCTGTAGAGACTCGGACGGCCTCTGGAGAGACTCACCCGGCCCCTGGAGACACTCGCCCGGCCTCTGGAGAGATTCGCCCAGCCTCTGTAGAGACTCGCCCGGCCCCTGGAGAGATTCGCCGGGCCTATGGAGGGACAAGCCCAGCCTCTGGAAAGACTCGCCCGGCCACTGGGCAGACTCGCCCGGCCCCTGGAGAGACTCTCCCGGCCCCTGGAGAGACTCGCCCGGCCTCTGTAGAGATTCGCCCGGCCTATGGAGAGACACGCCCAACCTCTGGAGAGACTCGTCCGGCCTCTGGATTGACTCGCCCGGCCTCTGGAGAGATTCGCCCTTCCTCCGGAGAGACACGCTCGGCCTCTGTAGAGACTCGCCCGGCCCCTGGGGAGACTCGCCCGGTCTCTGGAAAGACTCTCCCGTCCCCTGGAGAGACTCGCCCGGCCTCTGTAGAGATACGCCCGGCCTCTGTAGAGACTCGCCCGGCCTCTTTAGAGACTCGCCTGGCCTCTGGAGAGACTCGCCCCACCTCTGGAAAGACTCGCCCGGCCACTGGGGAGACTCGCCCTGCCTCTGGATAGACCCGCCCGGCCCCTGGAGAGACTCGCCCGTCCTCCAGAGAGTTTCGCTTGGCCCCTGGAGAGACTCGCCCTGCCTCTGCAGAGACTCGCCCGGCCCCTGGTGAGACTCGCACGGCCTCTGGAGAGACACGCCCGGCCCCTGGAAACACTCGCCCGGCCTCTGGAAAGACTCGCCCGGCCTCTGGATTGACTCGCCCGGCCTCTGGAGAGACTCTGCCGGCCCCTGGAGAGACTCGCCCGGCCTCTGGAGAGGTTCGCCCAGCCTCTGGAGAGACTCGCCCAGCCTCTCTAGAGACTCACCCAGGCTGTGGAGAGACTCGCCCGGCCTCTGTAGAGACTCGCCCGGCCCCTGGCGAGACTCGCCCGGCCCCTGGCGAGACTCGCCCGGCCTCTTTAGACACTCGCCCGGCCTCTGCAGAGACTCGCCCGGCCTCTGGAGAGACTCGCCCGGCCTCTGGATTGACTCGCCCGGCCTCTGGAGAGACTCGTCCGGCCTCTGGAGAGATTCGCCCGGCCCCTGGAGAGACTTGCCCGGCCTCTGGAGAGACTCGCCTGGCCTCTGGAAAGACTCGACCGGCCACTGGGGAGATTTGCCCGGCCACTGGGAATACTCACCCAGCCTCTGGAGAGACTTGCCCGGCCTCTGGAGAGATTCGCCCGTTCTCTTGAGAGACTCGCCCGGCCTCTGAAGAGACTCGCCCGGCCCCTGGAGAGACTCGCCTGGCCCCTGGTGAGACTCGCCCGGCCCCTGGAGAGACTCGCCCGTCCCCTGGTGAGACTCGCCCGGCCCCTGGAGAGACTCGCCCGGCCTCTGGAGAGACTAGTCCGGCCTCTGAAGAGACTTGTCCGGCCTCTGGATTGACTCGCCCGGCCACTGGGGAGACTCGCCCTGCCTCTGGATAGACCCGCACGGCCCCTGGAGAGACTCACCCGTCCTCAGGAGAGACTCGCCTGGCCCCTGGAGAGACTCGCCCTGCCTCTGGAGAGACTCGTCCGGCCCCTGTAGAGACTCGCCCGGCCCCTGGAGAGATTCGCTCGGCCTATGGAGAGACACGCCGAGCCTCTGGAGAGACTCGCCCGGCCTCTGGAGAGACTCGCCTGGCCCCTGGTGAGACTCGTCCGGCCTCTGGATTGACTCGCCCGGCCTCTGGAGAGATTCACCCTTACTCCGGAGAGACTCGCTCGGCCTCTGTAGAGACTCGCCCGGCCCCTGGAGAGACTCGCCCGGCCTCTGTAGAGATTCGCCCGGCCTCTGTAGAGACTCGCCGTGCCTCTTTAGAGACTCGCCTGGCCTCTGGAGAGACTCGCCCCGCCTCTAGAAAGACTCGCCCGGCCACGGGGCAGACTCGCCCTGCATCTGGATAGACCCGCCCGGCCCCTGGAGAGACACGCCCGTCCTCAGGAGAGTTTCGCCTGGCCCCTGGAGAGACTCGCCCTGCCTCTGGAGAGACTCGCCCGGCCCCTGTAGAGACTCGCCCGGCCCCTGGAGAGATTCGCTCGGCCTATGGAGAGACATGCCCAGCCTCTGGAGAGACTCGTCCGACCTCTGGTGAGACTCGCCCGGCCCCTGGAGAGATTCGCTTGGCCTATGGAGAGATTCGCTCGGCCTATGGAGAGACACGCCCAGCCTCTGGAGAGACTCGTCCGGCCTCTGGATTGACTCGCCCGGCTTCTGGAGAGATTCGCCCTTCCTCCGGAGAGACTCGCTCGGCCTCTGTAGAGACTCGCCCGGCCCCTGGGGAGACTCGCCCGGTCTCTGGAAAGACTCTCCCGTCTCCTGGAGAGACTCGCCCGGCCTCTGTAGAGATTCGCCCAGCCTCTGGAGAGACTCGTCCGGCCTCTGGATTGACTCGCCCGGCTTCTGGAGAGACACGCCCTTCCTCCGGAGAGACTCGGTTGGCCTCTGTAGAGACTTGCCCGGCCTCTGTAGAGATTCGCCCGGCCTCTGTAGAGACTCGCCCGGCCTCTTTAGAGACTCGCCTGGCCTCTGGAGAGACTCGCCCCGCCTCTGGAAAGACTCGCCCGGCCACTGGGGAGACTCGCCCTGCCTCTTTAGAGACTCGCCTGGCCTCTGGAGAGACTCGCCCCGCCTCTGGAAAGACTCGCCCGGCCACTGGGGAGACTCGCCCTGCCTCTGGATAGACCCGCACGGCCCCTGGAGAGACTCACCCGTCCTCAGGAGAGTTTCGCCTGGCCCCTGGAGAGACTCGCCCTGCTCTGCAGAGACTCGCCCGGCCCCTGTAGAGACTCGGACGGCCTCTGGAGAGACTCACCCGGCCCCTGGAGACACTCGCCCGGCCTCTGGAGAGATTCGCCCAGCCTCTGTAGAGACTCGCCCGGCCCCTGGAGAGATTCGCCGGGCCTATGGAGGGACAAGCCCAGCCTCTGGAAAGACTCGCCCGGCCACTGGGCAGACTCGCCCGGCCCCTGGAGAGACTCTCCCGGCCCCTGGAGAGACTCGCCCGGCCTCTGTAGAGATTCGCCCGGCCTATGGAGAGACACGCCCAACCTCTGGAGAGACTCGTCCGGCCTCTGGATTGACTCGCCCGGCCTCTGGAGAGATTCGCCCTTCCTCCGGAGAGACACGCTCGGCCTCTGTAGAGACTCGCCCGGCCCCTGGGGAGACTCGCCCGGTCTCTGGAAAGACTCTCCCGTCCCCTGGAGAGACTCGCCCGGCCTCTGTAGAGATACGCCCGGCCTCTGTAGAGACTCGCCCGGCCTCTTTAGAGACTCGCCTGGCCTCTGGAGAGACTCGCCCCACATCTGGAAAGACTCGCCCGGCCACTGGGGAGACTCGCCCTGCCTCTGGATAGACCCGCCCGGCCCCTGGAGAGACTCGCCCGTCCTCCAGAGAGTTTCGCTTGGCCCCTGGAGAGACTCGCCCTGCCTCTGCAGAGACTCGCCCGGCCCCTGGTGAGACTCGCACGGCCTCTGGAGAGACACGCCCGGCCCCTGGAAACACTCGCCCGGCCTCTGGAAAGACTCGCCCGGCCTCTGGATTGACTCGCCCGGCCTCTGGAGAGACTCTGCCGGCCCCTGGAGAGACTCGCCCGGCCTCTGGAGAGGTTCGCCCAGCCTCTGGAGAGACTCGCCCAGCCTCTCTAGAGACTCACCCAGGCTGTGGAGAGACTCGCCCGGCCTCTGTAGAGACTCGCCCGGCCCCTGGCGAGACTCGCCCGGCCCCTGGCGAGACTCGCCCGGCCTCTTTAGACACTCGCCCGGCCTCTGCAGAGACTCGCCCGGCCTCTGGAGAGACTCGCCCGGCCTCTGGATTGACTCGCCCGGCCTCTGGAGAGACTCGTCCGGCCTCTGGAGAGATTCGCCCGGCCCCTGGAGAGACTTGCCCGGCCTCTGGAGAGACTCGCCTGGCCTCTGGAAAGACTCGACCGGCCACTGGGGAGATTTGCCCGGCCACTGGGAATACTCACCCAGCCTCTGGAGAGACTTGCCCGGCCTCTGGAGAGATTCGCCCGTTCTCTTGAGAGACTCGCCCGGCCTCTGAAGAGACTCGCCCGGCCCCTGGAGAGACTCGCCTGGCCCCTGGTGAGACTCGCCCGGCCCCTGGAGAGACTCGCCCGTCCCCAGGTGAGACTCGCCCGGCCCCTGGAGAGACTCGCCCGGCCTCTGGAGAGACTAGTCCGGCCTCTGAAGAGACTTGTCCGGCCTCTGGATTGACTCGCCCGGCCACTGGGGAGACTCGCCCTGCCTCTGGATAGACCCGCACGGCCCCTGGAGAGACTCACCCGTCCTCAGGAGAGACTCGCCTGGCCCCTGGAGAGACTCGCCCTGCCTCTGGAGAGACTCGCCCGGCCCCTGTAGAGACTCGCCCGGCCCCTGGAGAGATTCGCTCGGCCTATGGAGAGACACGCCGAGCCTCTGGAGAGACTCGCCCGGCCTCTGGAGAGACTCGCCTGGCCCCTGGTGAGACAAGCCCGGCCCCTGGAGAGACTCGCTCGGCCTATGAAGAGACACGCCCAGCCTCTGGAGAGACTCGTCCGGCCTCTGGATTGACTCGCCCGGCCTCTGGAGAGATTCGCCCTTACTCCGGAGAGACTCGCTCGGCCTCTGTAGAGACTCGCCCGGCCCCTGGAGAGATTCGCCTGGCCTATGGAGGGACAAGCCCAGCCTCTGGAAAGACTCGCCCGGCCACTGGGGAGACTCGCCCGAAGCCTGGAGAGACTCGCCCGACCTCTGTAGAGATTCGACCGGCCTCTGTAGAGACTCGCCCGGCCTCCTTAGAGACTCGCCTGGCCTCTGGAGAGACTCGCCCCGCCTCTGGAAAGACTCGCCCGGCCACTGGGGAGACTCGCCCTGCCTCAGGATAGACCCGCACGGCCCCTGGAGAGACTCACCCGTCCTCAGGAGAGTTTCGCCTGGCCCCTGGAGAGACTCGCCCTGCCTCTGCAGAGACTCGCCCGGCCCCTGTAGAGACTCGGACGGCCTCTGGAGAGACTCACCCGGCCCCTGGAGACACTCGCCCGGCCTCTGGAAAGACTCGCCCGGCCTCTGGATTGCCTCGCCCGGCCTCTGGAGAGACTCGTCCGGCCCCTGGAGAGACTCGCCCGGCCTCTGGAGAGATTCGCCCAGCCTCTGTAGAGACTCGCCCGGCCCCTGGAGAGATTCGCCGGGCCTATGGAGGGACAAGCCCAGCCTCTGGAAAGACTCGCCCGGCCACTGGGCAGACTCGCCCGGCCCCTGGAGAGACTCTCCCGGCCCCTGGAGAGACTCGCCCGGCCTCTGTAGAGATTCGCCCGGCCTCTGTAGAGACTCGCCCGGCCTCTTTAGAGACTCGCCTGGCCTCTGGAGAGACTCGCCCCGCCTCTAGAAAGACTCGCCCGGCCACTGGGGAGACTCGCCCTGCCTCTGGATAGACCCGCCCGGCCCCTGGAGAGACACGCCCGTCCTCAGGAGAGTTTCGCCTGGCCCCTGGAGAGACTCGCCCTGCCTCTGGAGAGACTCGCCCGGCCCCTGTAGAGACTCGCCCGGCCCCTGGAGAGATTCGCTCGGCCTATGGAGAGACATGCCCAGCCTCTGGAGAGACTCGTCTGACCTCTGGAGAGACTCGTCTGGCCCCTGGTGAGACTCGCCCGGCCCCTGGAGAGATTCGCTCGGCCTATGGAGAGACACGCCCAGCCTCTGGAGAGACTCGTCCAGCCTCTGGATTGACTCGCCCGACCTCTGGAGAGATTCGCCCTTCCTCCGGAGAGACTCGCTCGGCCTCTGTAGAGACTCGCCCGGCCCCTGGGGAGACTCGCCCGGTCTCTGGAAAGACTCTCCCGTCCCCTGGAGAGACTCGCCCGGCCTCTGTAGAGATTCGCCCAACCTCTGTAGAGACTCGTCCGGCTTCTTTAGAGACTCGCCTGGCCTCTGGAGAGACTCGCCCCGCCTCTGGAAAGACTCGCCCGGCCACCGGGGAGACTCGCCCTGCCTCTGGATAGACCCGCCCGGCCCCTGGAGAGACTCGCCTATCCTCAGGAGAGTTTCGCCTGGCCCCTGGAGTGACTCGCCCTGCCTCTGCAGAGACTCGCCCGGCCCCTGGAGAGATTCGCCGCGCCTATGGAGGGACAAGCCCAGCCTCTGGAAAGACTCGCCCGGCCACTGGGCAGACTCGCCCGGCCCCTGGAGAGACTCTCCCAGCCCCTGGAGAGACTCGCCCGGCCTCTGTAGAGATTCGCCCGACCTCTGTAGAGACTCGCCCGGCCTCTTTAGAGACTCGCCTGGCCTTTGGAGAGACTTGCCCCGCCTCTAGAAAGACTCGCCCGGCCACTGGGGAGACTCGCCCTGCCTCTGGATAGACCCGCCCGGCCCCTGGAGAGACACGCCCGTCCTCAGGAGAGTTTCGCCTGGCCCCTGGAGAGACTCGCCCTGCCTCTGGAGAGACTCGCCCGGCCCCTGGAGAGATTCGCTCGGCCTATGGAGAGACATGCCCAGCTTCTGGAGAGACTCGTCCGACCTCTGGAGAGACTCGTCTGGCCCCTTGGTGAGACTCGCCCGGCCCCTGGAGAGATTCGCTCGGCCTATGGAGAGACACGCCCAACCTCTGGAGAGACTCGTCCGGCCTCTGGATTGACTCGCCCGGCCTCTGGAGAGATTCGCCCTTCCTCCGGAGAGACTCGCTCGGCCTCTGTAGAGACTCGCCCGGCCCCTGGGGAGACTCGCCCGGTCTCTGGAAAGACTCTCCCGTCCCCTGGAGAGACTCGCCCGGCCTCTGTAGAGATACGCCCAGCCTCTGTAGAGACTCGCCCGGCCTCTTTAGAGACTCGCCTGGCCTCTGGAGAGACTCGCCCCGCCTCTGGAAAGACTCGCCCGGCCACTGGGGAGACTCGCCCTGCCTCAGGATAGACCCGCACGGCCCCTGGAGAGACTCGCCCGTCCTCCAGAGAGTTTCGCCTGGCCCCTGGAGAGAGTCGCCCTGCCTCTGCAGAGACTCGCCCGGCCCCTGTAGAGACTCGGACGGCCTCTGGAGAGACTCACCCGGCCCCTGGAGACACTCGCCCGGCCTCTGGAAAGACTCGCCCGGCCTCTGGATTGCCTCGCCCGGCCTCTGGAGAGACTCGTCCGGCCCCTGGAGAGACTCGCCCGGCCTCTGGAGAGATTCGCCCAGCCTCTGGAGAGACTCGCCCAGCTTCTCTAGAGACTCACCCAGGCTGTGGAGAGACTCGCCCGGCCTCTGTTGAGACTCGCCCGGCCCCTGGCGAGACTCGCCCGGCCTCTTTAGACACTCGCCCGGCCTCTGCAGAGACTCGCCCGGCCTCTGGAGAGACTCGCCCGGCCTCTGGATTGACTCGCCCGGCCTCTGGAGAGACTCGCCTTGCCTCTGGAGAGATTCGCCCGGCCCCTGGAGAGACTGGCCCGGCCTCTGGAGAGACTCGCCTGGCCTCTGGAAAGACTCGACCGGCCACTGGGGAGATTTGCCCGGCCACTGGGAATACTCACCCAGCCTCTGGAGAGACTCGCCCGGCCTCTGGAGAGATTCGCCCGTTCTCTTGAGAGACTCGCCCGGCCTCTGAAGAGACTCGCCCGGCCCCTGGAGAGACTCGCCTGGCCCCTGGTGAGACTCGCCCGGCCCCTGGAAAGACTCGCCCGGCCCCTGGAGAACCTCGTCCGGCCCCTGGAGAGACTCTCCCGGCCCCTGGAGAACCTCGCCCGACCTCTGTTGAGATTCGACCGGCCTCTGTAGAGACTCGCCCGGCCTCTTTAGAGAGTCACCTGGCCTCTGGAGAGACTCGCCCCGCCTCTGGAAAGACTCGCCCGGCCACTGGTGAGACTCGCCCGGCCCCTGGAGAGACTCGCCCGGCCTCTGGAGAGACTAGTCCGGCCTCTGAAGAGACTTGTCCGGCCTCTGGATTGACTCGCCCGGCCACTGGGGAGACTCGCCCTGCCTCTGGATAGACCCGCACGGCCCCTGGAGAGACTCACCCGTCCTCAGGAGAGACTCGCCTGGCCCCTGGAGAGACTCGCCCTGCCTCTGGAGAGACTCGCCCGGCCCCTGTAGAGACTCGCCCGGCCCCTGGAGAGATTCGCTCGGCCTATGGAGAGACACGCCGAGCCTCTGGAGAGACTCGCCCGGCCTCTGGAGAGACTCGCCTGGCCCCTGGTGAGACTCGCCCGGCCCCTGGAGAGACTCGCTCGGCCTATGAAGAGACACGCCCAGCCTCTGTAGAGACTCGTCCGGCCTCTGGATTGACTCGCCCGGCCTCTGGAGAGATTCGCCCTTACTCCGGAGAGTCTCGCTCGGCCTCTGTAGAGACTCGCCCGGCCCCTGGAGAGATTCGCCTGGCCTATGGAGGGACAAGCCCAGCCTCTGGAAAGACTCGCCCGGCCACTGGGGAGACTCGCCCGACCCCTGGAGAGACTCGCCCGACCTCTGTAGAGATTCGACCGGCCTCTGTAGAGACTCGCCCGGCCTCTTTAGAGACTCGCCTGGCCTCTGGAGAGACTCGCCCCGCCTCTGGAAAGACTCGCCCGGCCACTGGGGAGACTCGCCCTGCCTCAGGATAGACCCGCACGGCCCCTGGAGAGACTCACCCGTCCTCAGGAGAGTTTCGCCTGGCCCCTGGAGAGAGTCGCCCTGCCTCTGCAGAGACTCGCCCGGCCCCTGTAGAGACTCGGACGGCCTCTGGAGAGACTCACCCGGCCCCGGGAGACACTCGCCCGGCCTCTGGAAAGACTCGCCCGGCCTCTGGATTGCCTCGCCCGGCCTCTGGAGAGACTCGTCCGGCCCCTGGAGACACTCGCCCGGCCTCTGGCGAGATTCGCCCAGCCTCTGTAGAGACTCGCCCGGCCCCTGGAGAGATTCGCCGGGCCTATGGAGGGACAAGCCCAGCCTCTGGAAAGACTCGCCCGGCCACTGGGCAGAATCGCCCGGCCCCTGGAGAGACTCTCCCGGCCCCTGGAGAGACTCGCCCGGCCTCTGTAGAGATTCGCCCGGCCTCTGTAGAGACTCGCCCGGCCTCTTTAGAGACTCGCCTGGCCTCTGGAGAGACTCGCCCCGCCCCTAGAAAGACTCGCCCGGCCACTGGGGAGACTCGCCCTGCCTCTGGATAGACCCGCCCAGCCCCTGGAGAGACACGCCCGTCCTCAGGAGAGTTTCGCCTGGCCCCTGGAGAGACTCGCCCTGCCTCTGGAGAGACTCGCCCGGCCCCTGTAGAGACTCGCCCGGCCCCTGGAGAGATTCGCTCGGCCTATGGAGAGACATGCCCAACCTCTGGAGAGACTCGTCCGACCTCTGGAGAGACTCGTCTGGCCCCTGGTGAGACTCGCCCGGCCCCTGGAGAGATTCGCTCGGCCTATGGAGAGACGCCCAGCCTCTGGAGAGACTCGCTCGGCCTCTGTAGAGACTCGCCCGGCCCCTGGAGAGATTCGCCTGGCCTATGGAGGGACAAGCCCAGCCTCTGGAAAGACTCGCCCGGCCACTGGGGATACTCGCCCGGCCCCTGGAGAGACTCTCCCGGCCCATGGAGAGACTCGCCCGACCTCTGTAGAGATTCGACCGGCCTCTGTAGAGACTCGCCCGGCCTGTTTAGAGACTCGCCTGGCCTCTGGAGAGACTCGCCCCGCGTCTGGAAAGACTCGCCCGGCCACTGGGGAGACACGCCCTGCCTCTGGATAGACCCGCACGGCCCCTGGAGAGACTCACCCGTCCTCAGGAGAGTTTCGCCTGGCCCCTGGAGAGACTCGCCCTGCCTCTGCAGAGACTCGCCCGGCCCCTGTAGAGACTCGGACGGCCTCTGGAGAGACTCACCCGGCCCCTGGAGACACTCGCCCGGACTCTGGAAAGACTCGTCCGGCCCCTGGAGAGACTCGCCCGGCCTCTGGAGAGATTCGCCCAGCCTCTGTAGAGACTCGCCCGGCCCCTGGAGAGATTCGCTGGGCCTATGGAGGGACAAGCCCAGCCTCTGGAAAGACTCGCCCGGCCCCTGGAGAGACTCTCCCGGCCCCTGGAGAGACTCACCCGGCCTCTGTAGAGATTCGCCCGGCCTCTGTAGAGACTCGCCCGGCCTCTTTAGAGACTCGCCTGGCCTCTGGAGAGACTCGCCCCGCCTCTAGAAAGACTCGCCCGGCCACTGGGGAGACTCGCCCTGCCTCTGGATAGACCCGCCCGGCCCCTGGAGAGACACGCCCATCCTCAGGAGAGTTTCGCCTGGCCCCTGGAGAGACTCGCCCTGCCTCTGGAGAGACTCGCCCGGCCCCAGTAGAGACTCGCCCGGCCCCAGTAGAGACTCGCCCGGCCCCTGGAGAGATTCGCTCGGCCTATGGAGAGACATGCCCAGCCTCTGGAGAGACTCGTCCGACCTCTGGAGAGACTCGTCTGGCCCCTGGTGAGACTCGCCCGGCCCCTGGAGAGATTCGCTCGGCCTATGGAGAGACACGCCCAGCCTCTGGAAAGACTCGTCCAGCCTCTGGATTGACTCGCCCGGCCTCTGGAAAGACTCTCCCGTCCCCTGGAGAGACTCGCCCGGCCTCTGTAGAGATTCGCCCGGCCTCTGTAGAGACTCGTCCGACTTCTGTAGAGACTCGCCTGGCCTCTGGAGAGACTCGCCCCGCCTCTGGAAAGACTCGCCCAGCCACCGGGGAGACTCGCCCTGCCTCTGGATAGACCCACCCGGCCCCTGGAGAGACTCGCCTATCCTCAGGAGAGTTTCGCCTGGCCCCTGGAGTGACTCGCCCTGCCTCTGCAGAGACTCGCCCGGCCCCTGGTGAGACTCGCCCGGCCTCTGGAGAGACTCGCCCGGCCCCTGGAGACACTCGCCCGGCCTCTGGAAAGACTCGCTCGGCCTCTGGATTGACTCGCCCGGCCTCTGGAGAGACTCGGCCGGCCCCTGGAGAGACTCGCCCGGCCTCTGGAGAGATTCGCCCAGCCTCTGGAGAGACTCGCCCAGCCTCTGTAGAGACTCACCCAGGCTGTGGAGAGACTCGCCCGGCCTCTGTAGAGACTCGCCCGGCCCCTGGCGAGACTCGCCCGGCCTCTTTAGACACTCGCCAGGCCTCTGCAGAGATTCGCCCGGCCTCTGGAGAGACTCGCCCGGCCTCTGGATTGACTCGCCCGGCCTCTGGAGAGACTCGTCCGGCCTCTAGAGAGATTCACCCGGCCCCTAGAGAGACTCGCCCGGCCTCTGGAGAGACTCGCCTGGCCTCTGGAAAGACTCGACCGGCCACTGGGGAGATTCGCTCGGCCTATGGAGAGACACGCCCAGCCTCTGGAGAGACTCGTCCAGCCTCTGGATTGACTCGCCCGGCCTCTGGAGAGATTTGCCCTTCCTCCGGAGAGACTCGCTCGGCCTCTGTAGAGACTCGCCCGGCCCCTGGGGAGACTCGCCCGGTCTCTGGAAAGACTCTCCCGTCCCCTGGAGAGACTCGCCCGGCCTCTGTAGAGATTCGCCCGGCCTCTGTAGAGACTCGTCCGGCCTCTTTAGAGACTCGCCCGGCCCCTGGAGAGACTCGCCAGGCCCCTGGTGAGACTCGCCCGGCCCCTGAAGAGACTCGCCCGGCCCCTGGTGAGACTCGCCCGGCCCCTGGAGAGACTCGCCCGGCCTCTGGAGAGACTAGTCCGGCCTCTGAAGAGACTCGCCCAGCCCCTGGAGAGACTCGCCTGGCCCCTGGTGAGACTCGCCCGGCCCCTGGAGAGACTCGCCCGGCCCCTGGTGAGACTCGCCCGGCCCCTGGAGAGATTCGCTCAGCCTATGGAGAGACACGCCCAGCCTCTGGAGAGACTCGTCCGGCCTCTGGATTGACTCGCCCGGCCTCTGGAGAGATTCGCCCTTACTCCGGAGAGACTCGCTCGGCCTCTGTAGAGACTCGCCCGGCCCCTGGAGAGATTCGCCTGGCCTATGGAGGGACAAGCCCAGCCTCTGGAAAGACTCGCCCGGCCACTGGGGAGACTCGCCCGGCCCCTGGAGAGACTCTCCCGGCCCCTGGAGAGACTCGCCCGACCTCTGTAGAGATTCGACCGGCCTCTGTAGAGACTCGCCCTGCCTCTGCAGAGACTCGCCCGGCCCCTGTAGAGACTCGGACGGCCTCTGGAGAGACTCGCCCGGCCCCTGGAGACACTCGCCCGGCCTCTGGAAAGACTCGCCCGGCTTCTGGATTGCCTCGCCCGGCCTCTGGAGAGACTCGTCCGGCCCCTGGAGAGACTCGCCCGGCCTCTGGAGAGATTCGCCCTGCCTCTGTAGAGACTCGCCCGGCCCCTGGAGAGATTTGCCGGGCCTATGGAGGGACAAGCCCAGCCTCTGGAAAGACTCGCCCGGCCACTGGGCAGACTCGCCCGGTCCCTGGAGAGACTCTCCCGGCCCCTGGAGAGACTCGCCCGGCCTCTGTAGAGATTCGCCCGGCCTCTGTAGAGACTCGCCCGGCCTCTTTAGAGACTCGCCTGGCCTCTGGAAAGACTCGCCCCGCCTCTAGAAAGACTCGCCCGGCCACTGGGGAGACTCGCCCTGCCTCTGGATAGACCCGCCCAGCCCCTGGAGAGACACGCCCGTCCTCAGGAGAGTTTCGCCTGGCCCCTGGAGAGACTCGCCCGGCCTCTGGAGAGATTCGACCGGCCTCTGGCGAGATTCGCCCAGCCACTGTAGAGACTCGCCCGGCCCCTGGAGAGATTCGCCGGGCCTATGGAGGGACAAGCCCAGCCTCTGGAAAGACTCGCCCGGCCACTGGGCAGACTCGCCCGGCCCCTGGAGAGACTCTCCCGGCCCCTGGAGAGACTCACCTGGCCTCTGGAGAGACTCGCCCCGCCTCTAGAAAGACTCGCCCGGCCACTGGGGAGACTCGCCCTGCCTCTGGATAGACCCGCCTGGCCCCTGGAGAGACACGCCCGTCCTCAGGAGAGTTTCGCCTGGCCCCTGGAGAGACTCGCCCGGCCCCTGGAGAGATTCGCTCGGCCTATGGAGAGACATGCCCAGCCTCTGGAGAGACTTGTCCGACCTCTGGAGAGACTCGTCTGGCCCCTGGTGAGACTCGCCCGGCCCCTGGAGAGATTCGCTCGGCCTATGGAGAGACACGCCCAGCCTCTGGAGAGACTCGTCCGGCCTCTGGATTGACTCGCCCGGCCTCTGGAGAGATTCGCCCTTCCTCCGAAGAGACACGATCGGCCTCTGTAGAGACTCGCTCGGCCCATGGGATGACTCGCCCGGTCTCTGGAAAGACTCTCCCGTCCCCTGGAGAGACTCGCCCGGCCTCTGTAGAGATTCGCCCGGCCTCTGTAGAGACTCGCCCGGCCTCTTTAGAGACTCGCCTGGCCTCTGGAGAGACTCGCGCCGCCTCTGGAAAGACTCGCCCGGCCACTGGGGAGACTCGCCCTGCCTCTGGAAAGACCCGCCCGGCCCCTGGAGAGAGTCGCCCGTCCTCCGGAGAGTTTCGCCTGGCCCCTGGAGTGACTCGCCCTGCCTCTGCAGAGACTCGCCCGGCCCCTGGTGAGACTCGCACGGCCTCTGGAGACACTCGCCCGGCCCCTGGAGACACTCGCCCGGCCTCTGGAAAGACTCGACCGGCCTCTGGATTGACTCGGCCGGCCCCTGGAGAGACTCGCCCGGCCTCTGGAGAGATTCGCCCAGCCTCTGGAGAGACTCGCCCAGGCTGTGGAGAGACTCGCCCGGCCTCTGTGGAGACTCGCCCGGCCCCTGGCGAGACTCGCCCGGCCTCTTTAGACACTCTCCAGGCCTCTGCAGAGACTCGCCCGGCCTCTGGAGAGACTCGCCCGGCCTCTGGATTGACTCGCCCGGCCTCTGGAGAGACTCGTCCTGCCTCTGGAGAGATTCGCCCGGCCTCTGTAGAGACTCGCCCGGCCCCTGGCGAGACTCGCCCGGCCTCTTTAGACACTCTCCAGGCCTCTGCAGAGACTCGCCCGGCCTCTGGAGAGACTCGCCCGGCCTCTCGATTGACTCGCCCGGCCTCTGGAGAGACTCGTCCTGCCTCTGGAGAGATTCGCCCGTCCTCTTGAGAGACTCGCCCGGCCTCTGAAGAGACTCGCCCGGCCCCTGGAGAGACTCGCCGGGCCTATGGAGGGACAAGCCCAGCCTCTGGAAAGACTCGCCCGGCCACTGGGCAGACTCGCCCGGCCCCTGGAGAGACTCTCCCGGCCCCTGGAGAGACTCGCCCGGCCTCTGTAGAGATTCGCCCGGCCTCTGTAGAGACTCGCCCGGACTCTTTAGAGACTCGCCTGGCCTCTGGAAAGACTCGCCCCTCCTCTAGAAAGACTCGCCCGGCCACTGGGGAGACTCGCCCTGCCTCTGGATAGACCCGCCCGGCCCCTGGAGAGACACGCCCGTCCTCAGGAGAGTTTCGCTTGGCCTCTGGAAAAACTCGCCCGGCCACTGGGCAGACTCGCCCGGCCCCTGGAGAGACTCTCCCGGCCCCTGGAGAGACTCGCCCGGCCTCTGTAGAGATTCGCCCGACCTCTGTAGAGACTCGCCCGGCCTCTTTAGAGACTCGCCTGGCCTCTGGAGAGACTCGCCCCGCCTCTAGAAAGACTCGCCCGGCCACGGGGGAGACTCGCCCTGCCTCTTGATAGACCCGCCCGGCCCCTGGAGAGACACGCCCGTCCTCAGGAGAGTTTCGCCTGGCCCCTGGAGAGACTCGCCCGGCCTCTGGAGAGATTCGCCCAGCCTCTGGAGAGACTCGCCCGGCCCCTGGAGAGATTCGCCGGGCATTTGGAGGGACAAGCCCAGCCTCTGGAAAGACTCGCCCGGCCACTAGGCAGACTCGCCCGGCCCCTGGAGAGACTCTCCCGGCCCCTGGAGAGACTCGCCCGGCCTCTGTAGAGATTCGCCCGGCCTCTGTAGAGACTCGCCCGGCCTCTTTAGAGACTCACCTGGCCTCTGGAGAGACTCGCCCCGCCTCTAGAAAGACTCGCCCGGCCACTGGGGAGACTCGCCCTGCCTCTGGATAGACCCGCCTGGCCCCTGGAGAGACACGCCCGTCCTCAGGAGAGTTTCGCCTGGCCCCTGGAGAGACTCGCCCGGCCCCTGGAGAGATTCGCTCGGCCTATGGAGAGACATGCCCAGCCTCTGGAGAGACTCGTCCGACCTCTGGAGAGACTCGTCTGGCCCCTGGTGAGACTCGCCCGGCCCCTGGAGAGATTCGCTCGGCCTATGGAGAGACACACCCAGCCTCTGGAGAGACTCGTCCGGCCTCTGGATTGACTCGCCCGGCCTCTGGAGAGACTCGCCCGGACTCTTTAGAGACTCGCCTGGCCTCTGGAAAGACTCGCCCCGCCTCTAGAAAGACTCGCCCGGCCACTGGGGAGACACGCCCGTCCTCAGGAGAGTTTCGCTTGGCCCCTGGAGAGACTCGTCCGGCCTCTGGAGAGATTCGCCCAGCCTCTGTAGAGACTCGCCCGGCCCCTGGAGAGATTCGCCGGGCCTTTGGAGGGACAAGCCCAGCCTCTGGAAAGACTCGCCCGGCCACTGGGCAGACTCGCCCCGCCTCTAGAAAGACTCGCCCGGCCACTGGGGAGACTCGCCCTGCCTCTGAAATAGACCCGCCCGGCCCCTGGAGAGACACGCCCGTCCTCAGGAGAGACTCGCCTGGCCCCTGGAGAGACTCGCCCTACCTCTGGAGAGACTCGCCCGGCCCCTGTAGAGACTCGCCCGGCCCCTGGAGAGATTCGCTCGGCCTATGGAGAGACACGCCGAGCCTCTGGAGAGACTCGCCCGGCCTCGGAAGAGACTCGCCTGGCCCCTGGTGAGACTCGCCCGGCCCCTGGAGAGACTCGCCCGGCCCCTAGTGAGACTCGCCCGGCCACTGGAGAGATTCGCTCGGCCTATGAAGAGACACGCCCAGCCTCTGGAGAGACTCGTCCGGCCTCTGGATTGACTCGCCCGGCCTCTGAAGAGACTCGCCCGGCCCCTGGAGAGACGCGCCTGGCCCCTGGTGAGACTCGCCCGGCCTCTTTAGACACTCGCCAGGCCTCTGCAGAGACTCGCCCGGCCTCTGGAGAGACTCGCCTGGCCTCTGGAAAGACTCGACCGGCCACTGGGAAGATTTGCCAGGCCACTGGGGATACTCGCCCAGCCTCTGGAGAGACTCGCCCGGCCTCTGGAGAGATTCGCCCGTCCTCTTGAGAGACTCGCCCGGCCTCTGAAGAGACTCACCCGGCCCCTGGATAGACTCGCCTGGCCCCTGGAGAGACACGCCCGTCCTCAGGAGAGTTTCGCCTGGCCCCTGGAGAGACTCGCCCGGCCTCTGGAGAGACTCGCCCTACCTCTGGAGAGACTCGCCCGGCCCCTGTAGAGACTCGCCCGGCCCCTGGAGAGATTCGCTCGGCCTATGGAGAGACACGCCGAGCCTCTGGAGAGACTCGCCCGGCCTCGGAAGAGACTCGCCTGGCCCCTGGTGAGACTCGCCCGGCCCCTGGAGAGACTCGCCCGGCCCCTAGTGAGACTCGCCCGGCCACTGGAGAGATTCGCTCGGCCTATGAAGAGACACGCCCAGCCTCTGGAGAGACTCGTCCGGCCTCTGGATTGACTCGCCCGGCCTCTGAAGAGACTCGCCCGGCCCCTGGAGAGACGCGCCTGGCCCCTGGTGAGACTCGCCCGGCCTCTTTAGACACTCGCCAGGCCTCTGCAGAGACTCGCCCGGCCTCTGGAGAGACTCGCCTGGCCTCTGGAAAGACTCGACCGGCCACTGAGAAGATTTGCCAGGCCACTGGGGATACTCGCCCAGCCTCTGGAGAGACTCGCCCTGCCTCTGGAGAGATTCGCCCGTCCTCTTGAGAGACTCGCCCGGCCTCTGAAGAGACTCACCCGGCCCCTGGATAGACTCGCCTGGCCCCTGGAGAGACACGCCCGTCCTCAGGAGAGTTTCGCCTGGCCCCTGGAGAGACTCGCCCGGCCTCTGGAGAGATTCGCCCAGCCTCTGGAGAGACTCGCCCGGCCCCTGGAGAGATTCGCCGGGCATTTGGAGGGACAAGCCCAGCCTCTGGAAAGACTCGCCCGGCCACTAGGCAGACTCGCCCGGCCCCTGTAGAGACTCTCCCGGCCCCTGGAGAGACTCGCCCGGCCTCTGTAGAGATTCGCCCGGCCTCTGTAGAGACTCGCCCGGCCTCTTTAGAGACTCACCTGGCCTCTGGAGAGACTCGCCCCGCCTCTAGAAAGACTCGCCCGGCCACTGGGGAGACTCGCCCTGCCTCTGGATAGACCCGCCTGGCCCCTGGAGAGACACGCCCGTCCTCAGGAGAGTTTCGCCTGGCCCCTGGAGAGACTCGCCCGGCCCCTGGAGAGATTCGCTCGGCCTATGGAGAGACATGCCCAGCCTCTGGAGAGACTCGTCCGACCTCTGGAGAGACTCGTCTGGCCCCTGGTGAGACTCGCCCGGCCCCTGGAGAGATTCGCTCGGCCTATGGAGAGACACACCCAGCCTCTGGAGAGACTCGCCCGGCCTCTGGAAAGACTCGCCCGGCCTCTGGATTGCCTCGCCCGGCCTCTGGAGAGACTCGTCCGGCCCCTGGAGAGACTCGCCCGGCCTCTGGAGAGATTCGCCCAGCCTCTGTAGAGACTCGCCCGGCCCCTGGAGAGATTCGCCGGGCCTATGGAGGGACAAGCCCAGCCTCTGGAAAGACTCGCCCGGCCACTGGGCAGACTCGCCCGGCCCCTGGAGAGACTCTCCCGGCCCCTGGAGAGACTCGCCCGGCCTCTGTAGAGATTCGCCCGGCCTCTGTAGAGACTCGCCCGGCCTCTTTAGAGACTCGCCTGGCCTCTGGAGAGACTCGCCCCGCCTCTAGAAAGACTCGCCCGGCCACTGGGGAGACTCGCCCTGCCTCTGGATAGACCCGCCCGGCCCCTGGAGAGACACGCCCGTCCTCAGGAGAGTTTCGCCTGGCCCCTGGAGAGACTCGCCCTGCCTCTGGAGAGACTCGCCCGGCCCCTGTAGAGACTCGCCCGGCCCCTGGAGAGATTCGCTCGGCCTATGGAGAGACATGCCCAGCCTCTGGAGAGACTCGTCTGACCTCTGGAGAGACTCGTCTGGCCCCTGGTGAGACTCGCCCGGCCCCTGGAGAGATTCGCTCGGCCTATGGAGAGACACGCCCAGCCTCTGGAGAGACTCGTCCAGCCTCTGGATTGACTCGCCCGACCTCTGGAGAGATTCGCCCTTCCTCCGGAGAGACTCGCTCGGCCTCTGTAGAGACTCGCCCGGCCCCTGGGGAGACTCGCCCGGTCTCTGGAAAGACTCTCCCGTCCCCTGGAGAGACTCGCCCGGCCTCTGTAGAGATTCGCCCAACCTCTGTAGAGACTCGTCCGGCTTCTTTAGAGACTCGCCTGGCCTCTGGAGAGACTCGCCCCGCCTCTGGAAAGACTCGCCCGGCCACCGGGGAGACTCGCCCTGCCTCTGGATAGACCCGCCCGGCCCCTGGAGAGACTCGCCTATCCTCAGGAGAGTTTCGCCTGGCCCCTGGAGTGACTCGCCCTGCCTCTGCAGAGACTCGCCCGGCCCCTGGAGAGATTCGCCGCGCCTATGGAGGGACAAGCCCAGCCTCTGGAAAGACTCGCCCGGCCACTGGGCAGACTCGCCCGGCCCCTGGAGAGACTCTCCCAGCCCCTGGAGAGACTCGCCCGGCCTCTGTAGAGATTCGCCCGACCTCTGTAGAGACTCGCCCGGCCTCTTTAGAGACTCGCCTGGCCTTTGGAGAGACTTGCCCCGCCTCTAGAAAGACTCGCCCGGCCACTGGGGAGACTCGCCCTGCCTCTGGATAGACCCGCCCGGCCCCTGGAGAGACACGCCCGTCCTCAGGAGAGTTTCGCCTGGCCCCTGGAGAGACTCGCCCTGCCTCTGGAGAGACTCGCCCGGCCCCTGGAGAGATTCGCTCGGCCTATGGAGAGACATGCCCAGCTTCTGGAGAGACTCGTCCGACCTCTGGAGAGACTCGTCTGGCCCCTTGGTGAGACTCGCCCGGCCCCTGGAGAGATTCGCTCGGCCTATGGAGAGACACGCCCAACCTCTGGAGAGACTCGTCCGGCCTCTGGATTGACTCGCCCGGCCTCTGGAGAGATTCGCCCTTCCTCCGGAGAGACTCGCTCGGCCTCTGTAGAGACTCGCCCGGCCCCTGGGGAGACTCGCCCGGTCTCTGGAAAGACTCTCCCGTCCCCTGGAGAGACTCGCCCGGCCTCTGTAGAGATACGCCCAGCCTCTGTAGAGACTCGCCCGGCCTCTTTAGAGACTCGCCTGGCCTCTGGAGAGACTCGCCCCGCCTCTGGAAAGACTCGCCCGGCCACTGGGGAGACTCGCCCTGCCTCAGGATAGACCCGCACGGCCCCTGGAGAGACTCGCCCGTCCTCCAGAGAGTTTCGCCTGGCCCCTGGAGAGAGTCGCCCTGCCTCTGCAGAGACTCGCCCGGCCCCTGTAGAGACTCGGACGGCCTCTGGAGAGACTCACCCGGCCCCTGGAGACACTCGCCCGGCCTCTGGAAAGACTCGCCCGGCCTCTGGATTGCCTCGCCCGGCCTCTGGAGAGACTCGTCCGGCCCCTGGAGAGACTCGCCCGGCCTCTGGAGAGATTCGCCCAGCCTCTGGAGAGACTCGCCCAGCTTCTCTAGAGACTCACCCAGGCTGTGGAGAGACTCGCCCGGCCTCTGTTGAGACTCGCCCGGCCCCTGGCGAGACTCGCCCGGCCTCTTTAGACACTCGCCCGGCCTCTGCAGAGACTCGCCCGGCCTCTGGAGAGACTCGCCCGGCCTCTGGATTGACTCGCCCGGCCTCTGGAGAGACTCGCCCTGCCTCTGGAGAGATTCGCCCGGCCCCTGGAGAGACTGGCCCGGCCTCTGGAGAGACTCGCCTGGCCTCTGGAAAGACTCGACCGGCCACTGGGGAGATTTGCCCGGCCACTGGGAATACTCACCCAGCCTCTGGAGAGACTCGCCCGGCCTCTGGAGAGATTCGCCCGTTCTCTTGAGAGACTCGCCCGGCCTCTGAAGAGACTCGCCCGGCCCCTGGAGAGACTCGCCTGGCCCCTGGTGAGACTCGCCCGGCCCCTGGAAAGACTCGCCCGGCCCCTGGAGAACCTCGTCCGGCCCCTGGAGAGACTCTCCCGGCCCCTGGAGAACCTCGCCCGACCTCTGTTGAGATTCGACCGGCCTCTGTAGAGACTCGCCCGGCCTCTTTAGAGAGTCACCTGGCCTCTGGAGAGACTCGCCCCGCCTCTGGAAAGACTCGCCCGGCCACTGGTGAGACTCGCCCGGCCCCTGGAGAGACTCGCCCGGCCTCTGGAGAGACTAGTCCGGCCTCTGAAGAGACTTGTCCGGCCTCTGGATTGACTCGCCCGGCCACTGGGGAGACTCGCCCTGCCTCTGGATAGACCCGCACGGCCCCTGGAGAGACTCACCCGTCCTCAGGAGAGACTCGCCTGGCCCCTGGAGAGACTCGCCCTGCCTCTGGAGAGACTCGCCCGGCCCCTGTAGAGACTCGCCCGGCCCCTGGAGAGATTCGCTCGGCCTATGGAGAGACACGCCGAGCCTCTGGAGAGACTCGCCCGGCCTCTGGAGAGACTCGCCTGGCCCCTGGTGAGACTCGCCCGGCCCCTGGAGAGACTCGCTCGGCCTATGAAGAGACACGCCCAGCCTCTGTAGAGACTCGTCCGGCCTCTGGATTGACTCGCCCGGCCTCTGGAGAGATTCGCCCTTACTCCGGAGAGTCTCGCTCGGCCTCTGTAGAGACTCGCCCGGCCCCTGGAGAGATTCGCCTGGCCTATGGAGGGACAAGCCCAGCCTCTGGAAAGACTCGCCCGGCCACTGGGGAGACTCGCCCGACCCCTGGAGAGACTCGCCCGACCTCTGTAGAGATTCGACCGGCCTCTGTAGAGACTCGCCCGGCCTCTTTAGAGACTCGCCTGGCCTCTGGAGAGACTCGCCCCGCCTCTGGAAAGACTCGCCCGGCCACTGGGGAGACTCGCCCTGCCTCAGGATAGACCCGCACGGCCCCTGGAGAGACTCACCCGTCCTCAGGAGAGTTTCGCCTGGCCCCTGGAGAGAGTCGCCCTGCCTCTGCAGAGACTCGCCCGGCCCCTGTAGAGACTCGGACGGCCTCTGGAGAGACTCACCCGGCCCCGGGAGACACTCGCCCGGCCTCTGGAAAGACTCGCCCGGCCTCTGGATTGCCTCGCCCGGCCTCTGGAGAGACTCGTCCGGCCCCTGGAGACACTCGCCCGGCCTCTGGCGAGATTCGCCCAGCCTCTGTAGAGACTCGCCCGGCCCCTGGAGAGATTCGCCGGGCCTATGGAGGGACAAGCCCAGCCTCTGGAAAGACTCGCCCGGCCACTGGGCAGAATCGCCCGGCCCCTGGAGAGACTCTCCCGGCCCCTGGAGAGACTCGCCCGGCCTCTGTAGAGATTCGCCCGGCCTCTGTAGAGACTCGCCCGGCCTCTTTAGAGACTCGCCTGGCCTCTGGAGAGACTCGCCCCGCCCCTAGAAAGACTCGCCCGGCCACTGGGGAGACTCGCCCTGCCTCTGGATAGACCCGCCCAGCCCCTGGAGAGACACGCCCGTCCTCAGGAGAGTTTCGCCTGGCCCCTGGAGAGACTCGCCCTGCCTCTGGAGAGACTCGCCCGGCCCCTGTAGAGACTCGCCCGGCCCCTGGAGAGATTCGCTCGGCCTATGGAGAGACATGCCCAACCTCTGGAGAGACTCGTCCGACCTCTGGAGAGACTCGTCTGGCCCCTGGTGAGACTCGCCCGGCCCCTGGAGAGATTCGCTCGGCCTATGGAGAGACGCCCAGCCTCTGGAGAGACTCGCTCGGCCTCTGTAGAGACTCGCCCGGCCCCTGGAGAGATTCGCCTGGCCTATGGAGGGACAAGCCCAGCCTCTGGAAAGACTCGCCCGGCCACTGGGGATACTCGCCCGGCCCCTGGAGAGACTCTCCCGGCCCATGGAGAGACTCGCCCGACCTCTGTAGAGATTCGACCGGCCTCTGTAGAGACTCGCCCGGCCTGTTTAGAGACTCGCCTGGCCTCTGGAGAGACTCGCCCCGCGTCTGGAAAGACTCGCCCGGCCACTGGGGAGACACGCCCTGCCTCTGGATAGACCCGCACGGCCCCTGGAGAGACTCACCCGTCCTCAGGAGAGTTTCGCCTGGCCCCTGGAGAGACTCGCCCTGCCTCTGCAGAGACTCGCCCGGCCCCTGTAGAGACTCGGACGGCCTCTGGAGAGACTCACCCGGCCCCTGGAGACACTCGCCCGGACTCTGGAAAGACTCGTCCGGCCCCTGGAGAGACTCGCCCGGCCTCTGGAGAGATTCGCCCAGCCTCTGTAGAGACTCGCCCGGCCCCTGGAGAGATTCGCTGGGCCTATGGAGGGACAAGCCCAGCCTCTGGAAAGACTCGCCCGGCCCCTGGAGAGACTCTCCCGGCCCCTGGAGAGACTCACCCGGCCTCTGTAGAGATTCGCCCGGCCTCTGTAGAGACTCGCCCGGCCTCTTTAGAGACTCGCCTGGCCTCTGGAGAGACTCGCCCCGCCTCTAGAAAGACTCGCCCGGCCACTGGGGAGACTCGCCCTGCCTCTGGATAGACCCGCCCGGCCCCTGGAGAGACACGCCCATCCTCAGGAGAGTTTCGCCTGGCCCCTGGAGAGACTCGCCCTGCCTCTGGAGAGACTCGCCCGGCCCCAGTAGAGACTCGCCCGGCCCCAGTAGAGACTCGCCCGGCCCCTGGAGAGATTCGCTCGGCCTATGGAGAGACATGCCCAGCCTCTGGAGAGACTCGTCCGACCTCTGGAGAGACTCGTCTGGCCCCTGGTGAGACTCGCCCGGCCCCTGGAGAGATTCGCTCGGCCTATGGAGAGACACGCCCAGCCTCTGGAAAGACTCGTCCAGCCTCTGGATTGACTCGCCCGGCCTCTGGAAAGACTCTCCCGTCCCCTGGAGAGACTCGCCCGGCCTCTGTAGAGATTCGCCCGGCCTCTGTAGAGACTCGTCCGACTTCTGTAGAGACTCGCCTGGCCTCTGGAGAGACTCGCCCCGCCTCTGGAAAGACTCGCCCAGCCACCGGGGAGACTCGCCCTGCCTCTGGATAGACCCACCCGGCCCCTGGAGAGACTCGCCTATCCTCAGGAGAGTTTCGCCTGGCCCCTGGAGTGACTCGCCCTGCCTCTGCAGAGACTCGCCCGGCCCCTGGTGAGACTCGCCCGGCCTCTGGAGAGACTCGCCCGGCCCCTGGAGACACTCGCCCGGCCTCTGGAAAGACTCGCTCGGCCTCTGGATTGACTCGCCCGGCCTCTGGAGAGACTCGGCCGGCCCCTGGAGAGACTCGCCCGGCCTCTGGAGAGATTCGCCCAGCCTCTGGAGAGACTCGCCCAGCCTCTGTAGAGACTCACCCAGGCTGTGGAGAGACTCGCCCGGCCTCTGTAGAGACTCGCCCGGCCCCTGGCGAGACTCGCCCGGCCTCTTTAGACACTCGCCAGGCCTCTGCAGAGATTCGCCCGGCCTCTGGAGAGACTCGCCCGGCCTCTGGATTGACTCGCCCGGCCTCTGGAGAGACTCGTCCGGCCTCTAGAGAGATTCACCCGGCCCCTAGAGAGACTCGCCCGGCCTCTGGAGAGACTCGCCTGGCCTCTGGAAAGACTCGACCGGCCACTGGGGAGATTCGCTCGGCCTATGGAGAGACACGCCCAGCCTCTGGAGAGACTCGTCCAGCCTCTGGATTGACTCGCTCGGCCTCTGTAGAGACTCGCCCGGCCCCTGGGGAGACTCGCCCGGTCTCTGGAAAGACTCTCCCGTCCCCTGGAGAGACTCGCCCGGCCTCTGTAGAGATTCGCCCGGCCTCTGTAGAGACTCGTCCGGCCTCTTTAGAGACTCGCCCGGCCCCTGGAGAGACTCGCCAGGCCCCTGGTGAGACTCGCCCGGCCCCTGAAGAGACTCGCCCGGCCCCTGGTGAGACTCGCCCGGCCCCTGGAGAGACTCGCCCGGCCTCTGGAGAGACTAGTCCGGCCTCTGAAGAGACTCGCCCAGCCCCTGGAGAGACTCGCCTGGCCCCTGGTGAGACTCGCCCGGCCCCTGGAGAGACTCGCCCGGCCCCTGGTGAGACTCGCCCGGCCCCTGGAGAGATTCGCTCAGCCTATGGAGAGACACGCCCAGCCTCTGGAGAGACTCGTCCGGCCTCTGGATTGACTCGCCCGGCCTCTGGAGAGATTCGCCCTTACTCCGGAGAGACTCGCTCGGCCTCTGTAGAGACTCGCCCGGCCCCTGGAGAGATTCGCCTGGCCTATGGAGGGACAAGCCCAGCCTCTGGAAAGACTCGCCCGGCCACTGGGGAGACTCGCCCGGCCCCTGGAGAGACTCTCCCGGCCCCTGGAGAGACTCGCCCGACCTCTGTAGAGATTCGACCGGCCTCTGTAGAGACTCGCCCTGCCTCTGCAGAGACTCGCCCGGTCCCTGTAGAGACTCGGACGGCCTCTGGAGAGACTCGCCCGGCCCCTGGAGACACTCGCCCGGCCTCTGGAAAGACTCGCCCGGCTTCTGGATTGCCTCGCCCGGCCTCTGGAGAGACTCGTCCGGCCCCTGGAGAGACTCGCCCGGCCTCTGGAGAGATTCGCCCTGCCTCTGTAGAGACTCGCCCGGCCCCTGGAGAGATTTGCCGGGCCTATGGAGGGACAAGCCCAGCCTCTGGAAAGACTCGCCCGGCCACTGGGCAGACTCGCCCGGTCCCTGGAGAGACTCTCCCGGCCCCTGGAGAGACTCGCCCGGCCTCTGTAGAGATTCGCCCGGCCTCTGTAGAGACTCGCCCGGCCTCTTTAGAGACTCGCCTGGCCTCTGGAAAGACTCGCCCCGCCTCTAGAAAGACTCGCCCGGCCACTGGGGAGACTCGCCCTGCCTCTGGATAGACCCGCCCAGCCCCTGGAGAGACACGCCCGTCCTCAGGAGAGTTTCGCCTGGCCCCTGGAGAGACTCGCCCGGCCTCTGGAGAGATTCGACCGGCCTCTGGCGAGATTCGCCCAGCCACTGTAGAGACTCGCCCGGCCCCTGGAGAGATTCGCCGGGCCTATGGAGGGACAAGCCCAGCCTCTGGAAAGACTCGCCCGGCCACTGGGCAGACTCGCCCGGCCCCTGGAGAGACTCTCCCGGCCCCTGGAGAGACTCACCTGGCCTCTGGAGAGACTCGCCCCGCCTCTAGAAAGACTCGCCCGGCCACTGGGGAGACTCGCCCTGCCTCTGGATAGACCCGCCTGGCCCCTGGAGAGACACGCCCGTCCTCAGGAGAGTTTCGCCTGGCCCCTGGAGAGACTCGCCCGGCCCCTGGAGAGATTCGCTCGGCCTATGGAGAGACATGCCCAGCCTCTGGAGAGACTTGTCCGACCTCTGGAGAGACTCGTCTGGCCCCTGGTGAGACTCGCCCGGCCCCTGGAGAGATTCGCTCGGCCTATGGAGAGACACGCCCAGCCTCTGGAGAGACTCGTCCGGCCTCTGGATTGACTCGCCCGGCCTCTGGAGAGATTCGCCCTTCCTCCGAAGAGACACGATCGGCCTCTGTAGAGACTCGCTCGGCCCATGGGATGACTCGCCCGGTCTCTGGAAAGACTCTCCCGTCCCCTGGAGAGACTCGCCCGGCCTCTGTAGAGATTCGCCCGGCCTCTGTAGAGACTCGCCCGGCCTCTTTAGAGACTCGCCTGGCCTCTGGAGAGACTCGCGCCGCCTCTGGAAAGACTCGCCCGGCCACTGGGGAGACTCGCCCTGCCTCTGGAAAGACCCGCCCGGCCCCTGGAGAGAGTCGCCCGTCCTCCGGAGAGTTTCGCCTGGCCCCTGGAGTGACTCGCCCTGCCTCTGCAGAGACTCGCCCGGCCCCTGGTGAGACTCGCACGGCCTCTGGAGACACTCGCCCGGCCCCTGGAGACACTCGCCCGGCCTCTGGAAAGACTCGACCGGCCTCTGGATTGACTCGGCCGGCCCCTGGAGAGACTCGCCCGGCCTCTGGAGAGATTCGCCCAGCCTCTGGAGAGACTCGCCCAGGCTGTGGAGAGACTCGCCCGGCCTCTGTGGAGACTCGCCCGGCCCCTGGCGAGACTCGCCCGGCCTCTTTAGACACTCTCCAGGCCTCTGCAGAGACTCGCCCGGCCTCTGGAGAGACTCGCCCGGCCTCTGGATTGACTCGCCCGGCCTCTGGAGAGACTCGTCCTGCCTCTGGAGAGATTCGCCCGGCCTCTGTAGAGACTCGCCCGGCCCCTGGCGAGACTCGCCCGGCCTCTTTAGACACTCTCCAGGCCTCTGCAGAGACTCGCCCGGCCTCTGGAGAGACTCGCCCGGCCTCTCGATTGACTCGCCCGGCCTCTGGAGAGACTCGTCCTGCCTCTGGAGAGATTCGCCCGTCCTCTTGAGAGACTCGCCCGGCCTCTGAAGAGACTCGCCCGGCCCCTGGAGAGACTCGCCGGGCCTATGGAGGGACAAGCCCAGCCTCTGGAAAGACTCGCCCGGCCACTGGGCAGACTCGCCCGGCCCCTGGAGAGACTCTCCCGGCCCCTGGAGAGACTCGCCCGGCCTCTGTAGAGATTCGCCCGGCCTCTGTAGAGACTCGCCCGGACTCTTTAGAGACTCGCCTGGCCTCTGGAAAGACTCGCCCCTCCTCTAGAAAGACTCGCCCGGCCACTGGGGAGACTCGCCCTGCCTCTGGATAGACCCGCCCGGCCCCTGGAGAGACACGCCCGTCCTCAGGAGAGTTTCGCTTGGCCTCTGGAAAAACTCGCCCGGCCACTGGGCAGACTCGCCCGGCCCCTGGAGAGACTCTCCCGGCCCCTGGAGAGACTCGCCCGGCCTCTGTAGAGATTCGCCCGACCTCTGTAGAGACTCGCCCGGCCTCTTTAGAGACTCGCCTGGCCTCTGGAGAGACTCGCCCCGCCTCTAGAAAGACTCGCCCGGCCACGGGGGAGACTCGCCCTGCCTCTTGATAGACCCGCCCGGCCCCTGGAGAGACACGCCCGTCCTCAGGAGAGTTTCGCCTGGCCCCTGGAGAGACTCGCCCGGCCTCTGGAGAGATTCGCCCAGCCTCTGGAGAGACTCGCCCGGCCCCTGGAGAGATTCGCCGGGCATTTGGAGGGACAAGCCCAGCCTCTGGAAAGACTCGCCCGGCCACTAGGCAGACTCGCCCGGCCCCTGGAGAGACTCTCCCGGCCCCTGGAGAGACTCGCCCGGCCTCTGTAGAGATTCGCCCGGCCTCTGTAGAGACTCGCCCGGCCTCTTTAGAGACTCACCTGGCCTCTGGAGAGACTCGCCCCGCCTCTAGAAAGACTCGCCCGGCCACTGGGGAGACTCGCCCTGCCTCTGGATAGACCCGCCTGGCCCCTGGAGAGACACGCCCGTCCTCAGGAGAGTTTCGCCTGGCCCCTGGAGAGACTCGCCCGGCCCCTGGAGAGATTCGCTCGGCCTATGGAGAGACATGCCCAGCCTCTGGAGAGACTCGTCCGACCTCTGGAGAGACTCGTCTGGCCCCTGGTGAGACTCGCCCGGCCCCTGGAGAGATTCGCTCGGCCTATGGAGAGACACACCCAGCCTCTGGAGAGACTCGTCCGGCCTCTGGATTGACTCGCCCGGCCTCTGGAGAGACTCGCCCGGACTCTTTAGAGACTCGCCTGGCCTCTGGAAAGACTCGCCCCGCCTCTAGAAAGACTCGCCCGGCCACTGGGGAGACACGCCCGTCCTCAGGAGAGTTTCGCTTGGCCCCTGGAGAGACTCGTCCGGCCTCTGGAGAGATTCGCCCAGCCTCTGTAGAGACTCGCCCGGCCCCTGGAGAGATTCGCCGGGCCTTTGGAGGGACAAGCCCAGCCTCTGGAAAGACTCGCCCGGCCACTGGGCAGACTCGCCCCGCCTCTAGAAAGACTCGCCCGGCCACTGGGGAGACTCGCCCTGCCTCTGAAATAGACCCGCCCGGCCCCTGGAGAGACACGCCCGTCCTCAGGAGAGACTCGCCTGGCCCCTGGAGAGACTCGCCCTACCTCTGGAGAGACTCGCCCGGCCCCTGTAGAGACTCGCCCGGCCCCTGGAGAGATTCGCTCGGCCTATGGAGAGACACGCCGAGCCTCTGGAGAGACTCGCCCGGCCTCGGAAGAGACTCGCCTGGCCCCTGGTGAGACTCGCCCGGCCCCTGGAGAGACTCGCCCGGCCCCTAGTGAGACTCGCCCGGCCACTGGAGAGATTCGCTCGGCCTATGAAGAGACACGCCCAGCCTCTGGAGAGACTCGTCCGGCCTCTGGATTGACTCGCCCGGCCTCTGAAGAGACTCGCCCGGCCCCTGGAGAGACGCGCCTGGCCCCTGGTGAGACTCGCCCGGCCTCTTTAGACACTCGCCAGGCCTCTGCAGAGACTCGCCCGGCCTCTGGAGAGACTCGCCTGGCCTCTGGAAAGACTCGACCGGCCACTGGGAAGATTTGCCAGGCCACTGGGGATACTCGCCCAGCCTCTGGAGAGACTCGCCCGTCCTCTGGAGAGATTCGCCCGTCCTCTTGAGAGACTCGCCCGGCCTCTGAAGAGACTCACCCGGCCCCTGGATAGACTCGCCTGGCCCCTGGAGAGACACGCCCGTCCTCAGGAGAGTTTCGCCTGGCCCCTGGAGAGACTCGCCCGGCCTCTGGAGAGACTCGCCCTACCTCTGGAGAGACTCGCCCGGCCCCTGTAGAGACTCGCCCGGCCCCTGGAGAGATTCGCTCGGCCTATGGAGAGACACGCCGAGCCTCTGGAGAGACTCGCCCGGCCTCGGAAGAGACTCGCCTGGCCCCTGGTGAGACTCGCCCGGCCCCTGGAGAGACTCGCCCGGCCCCTAGTGAGACTCGCCCGGCCACTGGAGAGATTCGCTCGGCCTATGAAGAGACACGCCCAGCCTCTGGAGAGACTCGTCCGGCCTCTGGATTGACTCGCCCGGCCTCTGAAGAGACTCGCCCGGCCCCTGGAGAGACGCGCCTGGCCCCTGGTGAGACTCGCCCGGCCTCTTTAGACACTCGCCAGGCCTCTGCAGAGACTCGCCCGGCCTCTGGAGAGACTCGCCTGGCCTCTGGAAAGACTCGACCGGCCACTGGGAAGATTTGCCAGGCCACTGGGGATACTCGCCCAGCCTCTGGAGAGACTCGCCCGGCCTCTGGAGAGATTCGCCCGTCCTCTTGAGAGACTCGCCCGGCCTCTGAAGAGACTCACCCGGCCCCTGGATAGACTCGCCTGGCCCCTGGAGAGACACGCCCGTCCTCAGGAGAGTTTCGCCTGGCCCCTGGAGAGACTCACCCGGCCTCTGGAGAGATTCGCCCAGCCTCTGGAGAGACTCGCCCGGCCCCTGGAGAGATTCGCCGGGCATTTGGAGGGACAAGCCCAGCCTCTGGAAAGACTCGCCCGGCCACTAGGCAGACTCGCCCGGCCCCTGTAGAGACTCTCCCGGCCCCTGGAGAGACTCGCCCGGCCTCTGTAGAGATTCGCCCGGCCTCTGTAGAGACTCGCCCGGCCTCTTTAGAGACTCACCTGGCCTCTGGAGAGACTCGCCCCGCCTCTAGAAAGACTCGCCCGGCCACTGGGGAGACTCGCCCTGCCTCTGGATAGACCCGCCTGGCCCCTGGAGAGACACGCCCGTCCTCAGGAGAGTTTCGCCTGGCCCCTGGAGAGACTCGCCCGGCCCCTGGAGAGATTCGCTCGGCCTATGGAGAGACATGCCCAGCCTCTGGAGAGACTCGTCCGACCTCTGGAGAGACTCGTCTGGCCCCTGGTGAGACTCGCCCGGCCCCTGGAGAGATTCGCTCGGCCTATGGAGAGACACACCCAGCCTCTGGAGAGACTCGTCCGGCCTCTGGATTGACTCGCCCGGCCTCTGGAGAGACTCGCCCGGACTCTTTAGAGACTCGCCTGGCCTCTGGAAAGACTCGCCCCGCCTCTAGAAAGACTCGCCCGGCCACTGGGGAGACACGCCCGTCCTCAGGAGAGTTTCGCTTGGCCCCTGGAGAGACTCGTCCGGCCTCTGGAGAGATTCGCCCAGCCTCTGTAGAGACTCGCCCGGCCCCTGGAGAGATTCGCCGGGCCTTTGGAGGGACAAGCCCAGCCTCTGGAAAGACTCGCCCGGCCACTGGGCAGACTCGCCCCGCCTCTAGAAAGACTCGCCCGGCCACTGGGGAGACTCGCCCTGCCTCTGAAATAGACCCGCCCGGCCCCTGGAGAGACACGCCCGTCCTCAGGAGAGACTCGCCTGGCCCCTGGAGAGACTCGCCCTACCTCTGGAGAGACTCGCCCGGCCCCTGTAGAGACTCGCCCGGCCCCTGGAGAGATTCGCTCGGCCTATGGAGAGACACGCCGAGCCTCTGGAGAGACTCGCCCGGCCTCGGAAGAGACTCGCCTGGCCCCTGGTGAGACTCGCCCGGCCCCTGGAGAGACTCGCCCGGCCCCTAGTGAGACTCGCCCGGCCACTGGAGAGATTCGCTCGGCCTATGAAGAGACACGCCCAGCCTCTGGAGAGACTCGTCCGGCCTCTGGATTGACTCGCCCGGCCTCTGAAGAGACTCGCCCGGCCCCTGGAGAGACGCGCCTGGCCCCTGGTGAGACTCGCCCGGCCTCTTTAGACACTCGCCAGGCCTCTGCAGAGACTCGCCCGGCCTCTGGAGAGACTCGCCTGGCCTCTGGAAAGACTCGACCGGCCACTGGGAAGATTTGCCAGGCCACTGGGGATACTCGCCCAGCCTCTGGAGAGACTCGCCCGGCCTCTGGAGAGATTCGCCCGTCCTCTTGAGAGACTCGCCCGGCCTCTGAAGAGACTCACCCGGCCCCTGGATAGACTCGCCTGGCCCCTGGAGAGACACGCCCGTCCTCAGGAGAGTTTCGCCTGGCCCCTGGAGAGACTCGCCCGGCCTCTGGAGAGACTCGCCCTACCTCTGGAGAGACTCGCCCGGCCCCTGTAGAGACTCGCCCGGCCCCTGGAGAGATTCGCTCGGCCTATGGAGAGACACGCCGAGCCTCTGGAGAGACTCGCCCGGCCTCGGAAGAGACTCGCCTGGCCCCTGGTGAGACTCGCCCGGCCCCTGGAGAGACTCGCCCGGCCCCTAGTGAGACTCGCCCGGCCACTGGAGAGATTCGCTCGGCCTATGAAGAGACACGCCCAGCCTCTGGAGAGACTCGTCCGGCCTCTGGATTGACTCGCCCGGCCTCTGAAGAGACTCGCCCGGCCCCTGGAGAGACGCGCCTGGCCCCTGGTGAGACTCGCCCGGCCTCTTTAGACACTCGCCAGGCCTCTGCAGAGACTCGCCCGGCCTCTGGAGAGACTCGCCTGGCCTCTGGAAAGACTCGACCGGCCACTGGGAAGATTTGCCAGGCCACTGGGGATACTCGCCCAGCCTCTGGAGAGACTCGCCCGGCCTCTGGAGAGATTCGCCCGTCCTCTTGAGAGACTCGCCCGGCCTCTGAAGAGACTCACCCGGCCCCTGGATAGACTCGCCTGGCCCCTGGAGAGACACGCCCGTCCTCAGGAGAGTTTCGCCTGGCCCCTGGAGAGACTCGCCCGGCCTCTGGAGAGATTCGCCCAGCCTCTGGAGAGACTCGCCCGGCCCCTGGAGAGATTCGCCGGGCATTTGGAGGGACAAGCCCAGCCTCTGGAAAGACTCGCCCGGCCACTAGGCAGACTCGCCCGGCCCCTGTAGAGACTCTCCCGGCCCCTGGAGAGACTCGCCCGGCCTCTGTAGAGATTCGCCCGGCCTCTGTAGAGACTCGCCCGGCCTCTTTAGAGACTCACCTGGCCTCTGGAGAGACTCGCCCCGCCTCTAGAAAGACTCGCCCGGCCACTGGGGAGACTCGCCCTGCCTCTGGATAGACCCGCCTGGCCCCTGGAGAGACACGCCCGTCCTCAGGAGAGTTTCGCCTGGCCCCTGGAGAGACTCGCCCGGCCCCTGGAGAGATTCGCTCGGCCTATGGAGAGACATGCCCAGCCTCTGGAGAGACTCGTCCGACCTCTGGAGAGACTCGTCTGGCCCCTGGTGAGACTCGCCCGGCCCCTGGAGAGATTCGCTCGGCCTATGGAGAGACACACCCAGCCTCTGGAGAGACTCGTCCGGCCTCTGGATTGACTCGCCCGGCCTCTGGAGAGACTCGCCCGGACTCTTTAGAGACTCGCCTGGCCTCTGGAAAGACTCGCCCCGCCTCTAGAAAGACTCGCCCGGCCACTGGGGAGACTCGCCCTGCCTCTGGATAGACCCGCCCGGCCCCTGGAGAGACACGCCCGTCCTCAGGAGAGTTTCGCTTGGCCCCTGGAGAGACTCGTCCGGCCTCCGGAGAGATTCGCCCAGCCTCTGTAGAGACTCGCCCGGCCCCTGGAGAGATTCGCCGGGCCTTTGGAGGGACAAGCCCAGCCTCTGGAAAGACTCGCCCGGCCACTGGGCAGACTCGCCCGGCCCCTGGAGAGACTCTCCCGGCCCCTGGAGAGACTCGCCCGGCCTCTGTAGAGATTCGCCCGGCCTCTGTAGAGACTCGCCCGGCCTCTTTAGAGACTCGCCTGGCCTCTGGAGAGACTCGCCCCGCCTCTAGAAAGACTCGCCCGGCCACTGGGGAGACTCGCCCTGCCTCTGGATAGACCCGCCCGGCCCCTGGAGAGACACGCCCGTCCTCAGGAGAGTTTCGCCTGGCCCCTGGAGAGACTCGCCCGGCCCCTGGAGAGACTCTCCCGGCCCCTGGAGAGACTCGCCCGACCTCTGTAGAGATTCGACCGGCCTCTGTAGAGACTCGCCCGGCCTCTTTAGAGACTCGCCTGGCCTCTGGAGAGACTCGCCCCGCCTCTAGAAAGACTCGCCCGGCCACTGGGGAGACTCGCCCTGCCTCTGGATAGACCCGCCCGGCCCCTGGAGAGACACGCCCGTCCTCAGGAGAGACTCGCCTGGCCCCTGGAGAGACTCGCCCTACCTCTGGAGAGACTCGCCCGGCCCCTGTAGAGACTCGCCCGGCCCCTGGAGAGATTCGCTCGGCCTATGGAGAGACACGCCGAGCCTCTGGAGAGACTCGCCCGGCCTCGGAAGAGACTCGCCTGGCCCCTGGTGAGACTCGCCCGGCCCCTGGAGAGACTCGCCCGGCCCCTAGTGAGACTCGCCCGGCCACTGGAGAGATTCGCTCGGCCTATGAAGAGACACGCCCAGCCTCTGGAGAGACTCGTCCGGCCTCTGGATTGACTCGCCCGGCCTCTGAAGAGACTCGCCCGGCCCCTGGAGAGACGCGCCTGGCCCCTGGTGAGACTCGCCCGGCCTCTTTAGACACTCGCCAGGCCTCTGCAGAGACTCGCCCGGCCTCTGGAGAGACTCGCCTGGCCTCTGGAAAGACTCGACCGGCCACTGGGAAGATTTGCCAGGCCACTGGGGATACTCGCCCAGCCTCTGGAGAGACTCGCCCGGCCTCTGGAGAGATTCGCCCGTCCTCTTGAGAGACTCGCCCGGCCTCTGAAGAGACTCGCCCGGCCCCTGGATAGACTCGCCTGGCCCCTGGTGAGACTCGCCCGGCCCCTGGAGAGACTCGCCCGGACCCTGGTGAGATTCGCCTGGCCCCTGGAGAGATTCGCTCGGCCTATGGAGAGACCCGCCCAGCCTCTGTAGAGATTCGACCGGCCCCTGGAGACACTCGTCCGGCCTCTGGAAAGACTCGCCCGGCCTCTGGATTGACTCGCCCGGCCTCTGGAGAGACTCGTCCGGCCACTGGAGAGATTCACCCTGCCTCCGGAGAGACTCGACCGGCCACTGGAGAGACTCGCCCGGCCCCTGGAGAGACTCGCCCGGCCTCTGGAGAGACTAGTCCGGCCTCTGGAGAGACTCGCCCGGCCCCTGGAGAGACTCGCCTGGCCTCTGGAGAGATTCGCCCGGCCTCTGGAGAGACTCGCCCGGGCTATGGAGAGACTCGCCCGGCCTGTGTAGAGACTCGTCCGGCCTGTGGAGAGACTCGCCCGGCCTCTGTAGAGATTCGCCCGGCCCCCTGTGAGACTCGCCCGGCCTCTGTAGAGATTCGCCCGGCCTCTGGAGAGACTCGCCCGGGCTCTGGAGAGATTCACCCGTCCTCTTGAGAGACTCGCCCGGCCCCTGGAGAGATTCGCTCGGCCTATGGAGAGACACGCCCAGCCTCTGGAGAGACTCGTCCGGCCTCTGGATTGACTCGCCCGGCCTCTGGAGAGATTCGCCCTTACTCCGGAGAGACTCGCTCGGCCTCTATAGAGACTCGCCCGGCCCCTGGAGAGATTCGCCTGGCCTATGGAGGGACAAGCCCGGCCTCTGGAAAGACTCGCCCGGCCTCTGGATTGCCTCGCCCGGCCCCTGGAGAGACTCGCCCGGCCTCTGGAGAGATTCGCCCAGCCTCTGTAGAGACTCGCACGGCCCCTGGAGAGATTCGCCTGGCCTATGGAGGGACAAGCCCAGCCTCTGGAAAGACTTGCCCGGCCACTGGGCAGACTCGCCCGGCCCCTGGAGAGACTCTCCCGGCCCCTGGAGAGACTCGCCCGGCCTCTGTAGAGATTCGCCCGGCCTCTGTAGAGACTCGCCCGGCCTCTGGAGAGACTCGCCCCGCCTCTAGAAAGACTCGCCCGGCCACTGGGGAGACTCGCCCTGCCTCTGGATAGACCCGCCAGGCCCCTGGAGAAACACGCCCGTCCTCATGAGAGTTTCGCCTGGCCCCTGGAGAGACTCGCCCTGCCTCTGGAGAGACTCGCCCAGCCTCTGTAGAGACTCGCCGGGCCCCTGGAGAGATTCGCCGGGCCTATGGACGGACAAGCCCAGCCTCTTGAAAGACTCGCCCGGCCACTGGGCAGACTCGCCCGGCCCCTGGAGAGACTCTCCCAGCCCCTGGAGAGACTCGCCCGGCCTCTGTAGAGATTCGCCCAGCCTCTGTAGAGACTCGCCCGGCCTCTTTAGAGACTCGCCTGGCCTCTGGAGAGACTCGCCCCGCCTCTAGAAAGACTCGCCCGGCCACTGGGGAGACTCGCCCTGCCTCTGGATAGACCCGCCCGGCCCCTGGAGAGACACGCCCGTCCTCAGGAGAGTTTCGCCTGGCCCCTGGAGAGACTCGCCCTGCCTCTGGAGAGACTCGCCCGGCCCCTGGAGAGATTCGCTCGGCCTATGGAGAGACATGCCCAGCCTCTGTAGAGACTCGTCCGACCTCTGGAGAGACTCGTCTGGCCCCTGGTGAGACTCGCCTGGCCCCTGGAGAGATTCGCTCGGCCTATGGGGAGACACGCCCAACCTCTGGAGAGACTCGTCCGGCCTCTGGATTGACCCGCCCGGCCTCTGGAGAGATTCGCCCTTCCTCCGGAGAGACACGCTCGGCCTCTGTAGAGACTCGCCCGGCCCCTGGGGAGACTCGCCCGGTCTCTGGAAAGACTCTCCCGTCCCCTGGAGAGACTCGCCCGGCCCCTGGAGAGACTCTCCCGGCCCCTGGAGAGACTCGCCCGACCTCTGTAGAGATTCGAACGGCCTCTGTAGAGACTCGCCCGGCCTCTTTAGAGACTCGCCTGGCCTCTGGAGAGACTCGTCCCGCCTCTGGAAAGACTCGACCGGCCACTGGGGAGACTCGCCCTGCCTCTGGATAGACCCGCACGGCCCCTGGAGAGACTCACCCGTCCTCAGGAGAGACTCGCCTGGCCCCTGGAGAGACTCGCCCTGCCTCTGGACAGACTCGCCCGGCCCCTGTAGAGACTCGGACGGCCTCTGGAGAGACTCGCCCGGCCCCTGGAGACACTCGCCCGGCCTCTGGAAAGACTCGCCCGGCCTCTGGATTGCCTCGCCCGGCCTCTGGAGAGACTCGTCCGGCCCCTGGAGAGACTCGCCCGACCTCTGGAGAGATTCGCCCAGCCTCTGTAGAGACTCGCCCGGCCCCTGGAGAGATTCGCCGGGCCTATGGAGGGACAAGCCCAGCCTCTGGAGAGACTCTCCCGGCCCCTGGAGAGACTCGCCCGACCTCTGTAGAGATTCGCCCGGCCTCTGTAGAGACTCGCCCGGCCTCTTTAGAGACTCGCCTGGCCTCTGGAGAGACTCGCCCCGCCTCTAGAAAGACTTGCCCGGCCACTGGGGAGACTCGCCCTGCCTCTGGATAGACTCGCCCGGCCCCTGGAGAGATTCGCCGGGCCTATGGAGGGACAAGCCCAGCCTCTGGAGAGACTCTCCCGGCCCCTGGAGAGACTCGCCCGACCTCTGTAGAGATTCGCCCGGCCTCTGTAGAGACTCGCCCGGCCTCTTTAGAGACTCGCCTGGCCTCTGGAGAGACTCGCCCCGCCTCTAGAAAGACTTGCCCGGCCCCTGGAGAGACACGCCCGTCCTCAGGAGAGTTTCGCCTGGCCCCTGGAGAGACTCGCCCGGCCTCTGGAGAGATTCGCCCAGCCTCTGTAGAGACTCGCCCGGCCCCTGGAGAGATTCGCCGGGCCTTTGGAGGGACAAGCCCAGCCTCTGGAAAGACTCGCCCGGCCACTGGGCAGACTCGCCCGGCCCCTGGAGAGACTCTCCCGGCCCCTGGAGAGACTCGCCCGGCCTCTGTAGAGATTCGCCCGGCCTCTGTAGAGACTCGCCGGGCCTCTTTAGAGACTCGCCTGGCCTCTGGAGAGACTCGCACTGCCTCTAGAAAGACTCGCCCGGCCACTGGATAGACTCGCCCTGCCTCTGGATAGACCCGCCCGGCCCCTGGAGAGACACGCCCGTCCTCAGGAGAGTTTCGCCTGGCCCCTGGAGAGACTCGCCCTGCCTCTGGAGAGACTCGCCCGGCCCCTGTAGAGACTCGCCCGGCCCCTGGAGAGATTCGCTCGGCCTATGGAGAGACATGCCCAGCCTCTGGAGAGACTCGTCCGACCTCTGGAGAGACTCGTCTGGCCCCTGGTGAGACTCGCCCGGCCCCTGGAGAGATTCGCTCGGCCTATGGAGAGACACGCCCAGCCTCTGGAGAGACTCGTCCGGCCTCTGGAGAGACTTGCCCGGCCCCTGGAGAGATTCGCTCGGCCTATGGAGAGACACGCCCAGCCTCTGGAGAGACTCGTCCGGCCTCTGGATTGACTCGCCCGGCCTCTGGAGAGATTCGCCCTTCCTCCGGAGAGACTCGCTCGGCCTCTGTAGAGACTCGCCCGGCCCCTGGGGAGACTCGCCCGGTCTCTGGAAAGACTCTCCTGTCCCGTGGAGAGACTCGCCCGGCCTCTGTAGAGATTCGCCCGGCCTCTGTAGAGACTCGTCCGGCCTCTTTAGAGACTCGCCTGGCCTCTGGAGAGACTCGCCCCGCCTCTGGAAAGACTCGCCCGGCCACTGGGGAGACTCGCCCTGCCTCTGGATAGACCCGCCCGGCCCCTGGAGAGACTTGCCTGTCCTCAGGAGAGTTTCGCCTGGCCCCTGGAGAGACTCGCCCTGCCTCTGCAGAGACTCGCCCGGCCCCTGGTGAGACTCGCCCGGCCTCTGGAGAGACTCGCCCGGCCCCTGGAGACACTCGCCCGGCCTCTGGAAAGACTCGCCCGGCCTCTGGATTGCCTCGCCCGGCCTCTGGAGAGACTCGTCCGGCCCCTGGAGAGACTCGCCCGGCCTCTGGAGAGATTCGCCCAGCCTCTGTAGAGACTCGCCCGGCCCCTGGAGAGATTCGCCGGGCCTATGGAGCGACAAGCCAAGCCTCTGGAAAGACTCGCCCGGCCACTGGGGAGACTCGCCCTGCCTCTGGATAGACCCGCCCGGCCCCTGGAGAGACTTGCCTGTCCTCAGGAGAGTTTCGCCTGGCTCCTGGAGAGACTCGCCCTGCCTCTGCAGAGACTCGCCCGGCCCCTGGTGAGACTCGCCCGGCCTCTGGAGAGACTCGCCCGGCCCCTGGAGACACTCGCCCGGCCTCTGGAAAGACTCGCCCGGCCTCTGGATTGCCTCGCCCGGCCTCTGGAGAGACTCGTCCGGCCCCTGGAGAGACTCGCCCGGCCTCTGTAGAGATTCGCCCGGCCTCTGTAGAGACTCGCCCAGCCTCTGTAGAGACTCACCCAGGATGTGGAGAGACTCGCCCGGCCTCTGTAGAGACTCGCCCGGCCCCTGGCGAGACTCGCCCGGCCTCTTTAGACACTCGCCAGGCCTCTGCAGAGACTCGCCCGGCCTCTGGAAAGACTCGCCCGGCCTCTGGATTGACTCGCCCGGCCTCTGGAGAGACTCGTCCGGCCTCTGGAGAGATTCACCCGGCCCCTGGAGAGACTCGCCCGGCCTCTGGAGAGACTCGCCTGGCCTCTGGAAAGACTCGACCGGCCACTGGGGACATTTGCCCGGCCACTGGGAATACTCACCCAGCCTCTAGAGAGACTCGCCCGGCCTCTGGAGAGATTCGCCCAGCCTCTGTAGAGACTCGCCCGGCCCCTGGAGAGATTCGCCGGGCCTTTGGAGGGACAAGCCCAGCCTCTGGAAAGACTCGCCCGGCCACTGGGCAGACTCGCCCGGCCCCTGGAGAGACTCTCCCGGCCCCTGGAGAGACTCGCCCGGCCTCTGTAGAGATTCGCCCGGCCTCTGTAGAGACTCGCCGGGCCTCTTTAGAGACTCGCCTGGCCTCTGGAGAGACTCGCCCAGCCTCTAGAAAGACTCGCCCGGCCACTGGATAGACTCGCCCTGCCTCTGGATAGACCCGCCCGGCCCCTGGAGAGACACGCCCGTCCTCAGGAGATTTTCGCCTGGCCCCTGGAGAGACTCGCCCTGCCTCTGGAGAGACTCGCCCGGCCCCTGGAGAGACTCGCCCGGCCCCTGGAGAGATTCGCTCGGCCTATGGAGAGACATGCCCAGCCTCTGGAGAGACTCGTCCGACCTCTGGAGAGACTCGTCTGGCCCCTGGTGAGACTCGCCCGGCCCCTGGAGAGATTCGCTCGGCCTATAGAGAGACACGCCCAGCCTCTGGAGAGACTCGTCCGGCCTCTGGATTGACTCGCCCGGCCTCTGGAGAGATTCGCCCTTCCTCCGGAGAGACTCGCTCGGCCTCTGTACAGACTCGCCCGGCCCCTGGGGAGACTAGCCCGGTCTCTGGAAAGACTCTCCTGTCCCCTGGAGAGACTCGCCCGGCCTCTGTAGAGATTCGCCCGGCCTCTGTAGAGACTCGTCCGGCCTCTTTAGAGACTCGCCTGGCCTCTGGAGAGACTCGCCCCGCCTCTGGAAAGACTCGCCCGGCCACTGGGGAGACTCGCCCTGCCTCTGGATAGACCCGCCCGGCCCCTGGAGAGAGTCGCCTGTCCTCAGGAGAGTTTCGCCTGGCCCCTGGAGAGACTCGCCCTGCCTCTGCAGAGACTCGCCCGGCCCCTGGTGAGACTCGCCCGGCCTCTGGAGAGACTCGCCCGGCCCCTGGAGACACTCGCCTGGCCTCTGGAAAGACTCGACCGGCCTCTGGATTGACTCGCCCGGCCTCTGGAGAGACTCGGCCGGCCCCTGGAGAGACTCGCCCGGCCTCTGGAGAGATTCGCCCAGCCTCTGGAGAGACTCGCCCAGCCTCTGTAGAGACTCACCCAGGAAGTGGAGAGACTCGCCCGGCTTCTGTAGAGACTCGCCCGGCCCCTGGCGAGACTCGCCCAGCCTCTTTAGACACTCGCCAGGCCTCTGCAGAGACTCGCCCGGCCTCTGGATTGACTCGCCCGGCCTCTGGAGAGACTCGTCCGGCCTCTGGAGAGATTCACCCGGCCCCTGGAGAGACTCGCCCGGCCTCTGGAGAGACTCGCCTGGCCTCTGGAAAGACTCGACCGGCCACTGGGGACATTTGCCCGGCCACTGGGAATACTCACCCAGCCTCTAGAGAGACTCGCCCGGCCTCTGGAGAGATTCGCCCGTCCTCTTGAGAGACTCGCCCGGCCTCTGAAGAGACTCGCCCGGCCCCTGGAGAGACTCGCCTGGCCCCCGGTGAGACTCGCCCGGCCCCTGGAGAGACTCGCCCGGCCCCCGGTGAGACTCGCCCGGCCCCTGGAGAGACTCGCCCGGCCCCTGGTGAGACTCGCCCGGCCCCTGGAGAGACTAGTCCGGCCTCTGAAGAGACTCGCCCGGCCCCTGGAGAGACTCGCCTGGCCCCTGGTGAGACTCGCCCGGCCCCTGGAGAGACTCGCCCGGCCCCTGGTGAGACTCGCCCGGCCCCTGGAGAGATTCGCTCAGCCTATGGAGAGACACGCCCAGCCTCTGGAGAGACTCGCCCGGCCTCGGAAGAGACTCGCCTGGCCCCTGGTGAGACTCGCCCGGCCCCTGGAGAGACTCGCCCGGCCCCTGGTGAGACTCGCCCGGCCACTGGAGAGATTCGCTCGGCCTATGAAGAGACACGCCCAGCCTCTGGAGAGACTCGTCCGGCCTCTGGATTGACTCGCCCGGCCTCTGGAGAGATTCGCCCTTACTCCGGAGAGACTCGCTCGGCCTCTGTAGAGACTCGCCCGGCCCCTGGAGAGATTCGCCTGGCCTATGGAGGGACAAGCCCAGCCTCTGGAAAGACTCGCCCGGCCACTGGGGAGACTCGCCCGGCCCCTGGAGAGACTCTCCCGGCCCCTGGAGAGACTCGCCCGACCTCTGTAGAGATTCGACCGGCCTCTTTAGAGACTCGCCTGGCCTCTGGAGAGACTCGCCCCGCCTCTGGAAAGACTCGCCCGGCCACTGGGGAGACTCGCCCTGCCTCTGGATAGACTCGCACGGCCCCTGGAGAGACTCACCCGTCCTCAGGAGAGTTTCGCCTGGCCCCTGGAGAGACTCGCCCTGCCTCTGCAGAGACTCGCCCGGCCCCTGGAGAGACTCGGACGGCCTCTGGAGAGACTCGCCCGGCCCCTGGAGACACTCGCCCGGCCTCTGGAAAGACTCGCACGGCCTCTGGATTGCCTCGCCCGGCCTCTGGAGAGACTCGTCCGGCCCCTGGAGAGACTCGCCCGGCCTCTGGAGAGATTCGCCCAGCCTCTGTAGAAACTCGCCCGGCCCCTGGAGAGATTCGCCGGGCCTTTGGAGGGACAAGCCCAGCCTCTGGAAAGACTTGCCCGGCCACTGGGCAGACTCGCCCGGCCCCTGGAGAGACTCTCCCGGCCCCTGGAGAGACTCGCCCGGCCTCTGTAGAGATTCGCCCGGCCTCTGTAGAGACTCGCCCGGCCTCTTTAGAGACTCGCCTGGCCTCTGGAGAGACTCGCCCCGCCTCTAGAAAGACTCGCCCGGCCACTGGGGAGACTCGCCCTGCCTCTGGATAGACCCGCCCGGCCCCTGGAGAGACATGCCCGTCCTCAGGAGAGTTTCGCCTGGCCCCTGGAGAGACTCGCCCGGCCTCTGGAAAGACTCGCCCAGCCTCTGTAGAGACTCGCCGGGCCCCTGGAGAGATTCGCCGGGCCTATGGAGGGACAAGCCCAGCCTCTGGAAAGACTCGCCCGGCCACTGGGCAGTCTCGCCCTGCCCCTGGAGAGACTCTCCCAGCCCCTGGAGAGACTCGCCCGGCCTCTGTAGAGATTCGCCCGGCCTCTGTAGAGACTAGCCCAGCCTCTTTAGAGATTCGCCTGGCCTCTGGAGAGACTCGCCCCGCCTCTAGAAAGACTCGCCCGGCCACTGGGGAGACTCGCCCTGCCTCTGGATAGACCCGCCCGGCCCCTGGAGAGACACGCCCGTCCTCAGGTGAGTTTCGCCTGGCCCCTGGAGAGACTCGCCCGGCCTCTGGAGAGACTCGCCCGGCCCCTGGAGAGATTCGCTCGGCCTATGGAGAGACATGCCCAGCCTCTGGAGAGACTCGTCCGACCTCTGGAGAGACTCGTCTGGCCCCTGGTGAGACTCGCCCGGCCCCTGGAGAGATTCGATCGGCCTATGGAGAGACACGCCCAGCCTCTGGAGAGACTAGTCCGGCCTCTGGTGAGACTCGCCCGGTCTCTGGAAAGACTCTCCCGTCCCCTGGAGAGACACGCCCGGCCCCTGGAGAGACTCTCCCGGCCCCTGGAGAGACTCGCCCGACCTCTGTAGAGATTCGACCGGCCTCTGTAGAGACTCGCCCGGCCTCTTTAGAGACTCGCTTGGCCTCTGGAGAGACTCGTCCCGCCTCTGGAAAGACTCGACTGGCCACTGGGGAGACTCGCCCTGCCTCTGGATAGACCCGCACGGCCCCTGGAGAGACTCACCCGTCCTCAGGAGAGACTCGCCTGGCCCCTGGAGAGACTCGGCCTGCCTCTGGAGAGACTCGCCCGGCCCCTGTAGAGACTCGGACGGCCTCTGGAGAGACTCGCCCGGCCCCTGGAGACACTCGCCCGGCCTCTGGAAAGACTCGCCCGGCCTCTGGATTGCCTCGCCCGGCCTCTGGAGAGACTCGTCCGGCCCCTGGAGAGACTCGCCCGGCATCTGGAGAGATTCGCCCAGCCTCTGTAGAGATTCGCCCGGCCTCTGTAGAGACTCGTCCGGCCTCTTTAGAGACTCGCCTGGCCTCTGGAGAGACTCGCCCCGCCTCTGGAAAGACTCGCCCGGCCACTGGGGAGACTCGCCCTGCCTCTGGATAGACCCGCCCAGCCCCTGGAGAGACTCGCCTGTCCTCAGGAGAGTTTTGCCTGGCCCCTGGAGAGACTCGCCCGGCCTCTGGAGAGACTCGCCCGGCCCCTGGAGACACTCGCCCGGCCTCTGGAAAGACTCGCCCGGCCTCTGGATTGACTCGCCCGGCCTCTGGAGAGACTCGGCCGGCCCCTGGAGAGACTCGCCCGGCCTCTGGAGAGATTCGCCCAGCCTCTGGAGAGACTCGCCCAGCCTCTGTAGAGACTCACCCAGGATGTGGAGAGACTCGCCCGGCCTCTGTAGAGACTCGCCCGGCCCCTGGCGAGACTCACCCGGCCTCTTTAGACACTCGCCAGGCCTCTGCAGAGACTCGCCCGGCCTCTGGAGAGACTCGCCCGGCCTCTGGATTGACTCGCCCGGCCTCTGGAGAGACTCGTCCGGCCTCTGGAGAGATTCACCCGGCCCCTGGAGAGACTCGCCCGGCCTCTGGAGAGACTCGCCTGGCCTCTGGAAAGACTCGACCGGCCACTGGGGACATTTGCCCGGCCACTGGGAATACTCACCCGGCCTCTAGAGAGACTCGCCCGGCCTCTGGAGAGATTCGCCCGTCCTCTTGAGAGACTCGCCCGGCCTCTGAAGAGACTCGCCCGGCCCCTGGAGAGACTCGCCTGGCCCCTGGTGAGACTCGCCCGGCCCCTGGATTGACTCGCCCGGCCCCTGGATTGACTCGCCCGGCCCCTGGAGAGACTCGCCCGGCCTCTGGAGAGACTCGTCCGGCCTCTGAAGAGACTCGCCCGGCCCCTGGAGAGACTCGCCTGGCCCCTGGTGAGACTCGCCCGGCCCCTGGAGAGACTCGCCCGGCCCCTGGTGAGACTCGCCCGGCCCCTGTAGAGATTCGCTCAGCCTATGGAGAGACACGCCCAGCCTCTGGAGAGACTCGCCCGGCCTCGGAAGAGACTCGCCTGGCCCCTGGTGAGACTCGCCCGGCCCCTGGAGAGACTCGCCCGTCCCCTGGTGAGACTCGCCCGGCCACTGGAGAGATTCGCTCGGCCTATGAAGAGACACGCCCAGCCGCTGGAGAGACTCGTCCGGCCTCTGGATTGACTCGCCCGGCCTCTGGAGAGATTCGCCCTTACTCCGGAGAGACTCGCTCGGCCTCTGTAGAGACTCGCCCGGCCCCTGGAGAGATTCGCCTGGCCTATGGAGGGACAAGTCCAGCCTCTGGAAAGACTCGCCCGGCCACTGGGGAGACTCGCCCGGCCCCTGGCGAGACTCACCCGGCCTCTTTAGACACTCGCCAGGCCTCTGCAGAGACTCGCCCGGCCTCTGGAGAGACTCGCCCGGCCTCTGGATTGACTCGCCCGGCCTCTGGAGAGACTCGTCCGGCCTCTGGAGAGATTCACCCGGCCCCTGGAGAGACTCGCCCGGCCTCTGGAGAGACTCGCCTGGCCTCTGGAAAGACTCGACCGGCCACTGGGGACATTTGCCCGGCCACTGGGAATACTCACCCGGCCTCTAGAGAGACTCGCCCGGCCTCTGGAGAGATTCGCCCGTCCTCTTGAGAGACTCGCCCGGCCTCTGAAGAGACTCGCCCGGCCCCTGGAGAGACTCGCCTGGCCCCTGGTGAGACTCGCCCGGCCCCTGGATTGACTCGCCCGGCCCCTGGATTGACTCGCCCGGCCCCTGGAGAGACTCGCCCGGCCTCTGGAGAGACTCGTCCGGCCTCTGAAGAGACTCGCCCGGCCCCTGGAGAGACTCGCCTGGCCCCTGGTGAGACTCGCCCGGCCCCTGGAGAGACTCGCCCGGCCCCTGGTGAGACTCGCCCGGCCCCTGTAGAGATTCGCTCAGCCTATGGAGAGACACGCCCAGCCTCTGGAGAGACTCGCCCGGCCTCGGAAGAGACTCGCCTGGCCCCTGGTGAGACTCGCCCGGCCCCTGGAGAGACTCGCCCGTCCCCTGGTGAGACTCGCCCGGCCACTGGAGAGATTCGCTCGGCCTATGAAGAGACACGCCCAGCCGCTGGAGAGACTCGTCCGGCCTCTGGATTGACTCGCCCGGCCTCTGGAGAGATTCGCCCTTACTCCGGAGAGACTCGCTCGGCCTCTGTAGAGACTCGCCCGGCCCCTGGAGAGATTCGCCTGGCCTATGGAGGGACAAGTCCAGCCTCTGGAAAGACTCGCCCGGCCACTGGGGAGACTCGCCCGGCCCCTGGAGAGACTCTCCCGGCCCTTGGAGAGACTCGCCCGACCTCTGTAGAGATTCGACCGGCCTCTGTAGAGACTCGCCCGGCCTCTTTAGAGACTCGCCTGGCCTCTGGAGAGACTCGCCCCGCCTCTGGAAAGACTCGCCCGGCCACTGGGGAGACTCGCCCTGCCTCTGGATAGACCCGCACGGCCCCTGGAGAGACTCACCCGTCCTCAGGAGAGTTTCGCCTGGCCCCTGGAGAGACTCGCCCTGCCTCTGCAGAGACTCGCCCGGCCCCTGGAGAGACTCGGACGGCCTCTGGAGAGACTCGCCCGGCCCCTGGAGACACTCGCCCGGCCTCTGGAAAGACTCGCCCGGCCTCTGGATTGCCTCGCCCGGCCTCTGGAGAGACTCGTCCGGCCCCTGGAGAGACTCGCCCGGCCTCTGGAGAGATTCGCCCAGCCTCTACAAAGACTCGCCCGGCCACTGGGGAGACTCGCCCTGCCTCTGGATAGACCCGCCCGGCCCCTGGAGAGACACGCCCGTCCTCAGGAGAGTTTCGCCTGGCCCCTGGAGAGACTCTCCCGGCCCTTGGAGAGACTCGCCCGACCTCTGTAGAGACTCGGACGGCCTCTGGAGAGACTCACCCGGCCCCTGGAGACACTCGCCCGGCCTCTGGAAAGACTCGTCCGGCCCCTGGAGAGACTCGCCCGGCCTCTGGAGAGATTCGCCCAGCCTCTGTAGAGACTCGCCCGGCCCCTGGAGAGATTCGCCCGGCCTCTGGAGAGATTCGCCCAGCCTCTGGAGAGACTCGCCCGGCCCCTGGAGAGATTCGCCGGGCATTTGGAGGGACAAGCCCAGCCTCTGGAAAGACTCGCCCGGCCCCTGGAGAGACTCTCCCGGCCCCTGGAGAGACTCGCCCGGCCTCTGTAGAGATTCGCCCGGCCTCTGTAGAGACTCGCCCCGCCTCTTTAGAGACTCACCTGGCCTCTGGAGAGACTCGCCCCGCCTCTAGAAAGACTCGCCCGGCCACTGGGGAGACTCGCCCTGCCTCTGGATAGACCCGCCTGGCCCCTGGAGAGTCTCGCCCGGCCCCTGGAGAGATTCGCTCGGCCTATGGAGAGACATGCCCAGCCTCTGGAGAGACTCGTCCGACCTCTGGAGAGACTCGTCTGGCCCCTGGTGAGACTCGCCCGGCCCCTGGAGAGATTCGCTCGGCCTATGGAGAGACACACCCAGCCTCTGGAGAGACTCGTCCGGCCTCTGGATTGACTCGCCCGGCCTCTGGAGAGATTCGCCCTTCCTCCGAAGAGACACGATCGGCCTCTGTAGAGTCTCGCTCGGCCCATGGGGAGACTCGCCCGGTCTCTGGAAAGACTCTCCCGTCCCCTGGAGAGACTCGCCCGGCCTCTGTAGAGATTCGCCCGGCCTCTGTAGAGACTCGCCCGGCCCCTGGCGAGACTCGCCCGGCCTCTTTAGACACTCTCCAGGCCTCTGCAGAGACTCGCCCGGCCTCTGGAGAGACTCGCCCGGCCTCTGGATTGACTCGCCCGGCCTCTGGAGAGACTCGTCCGGCCTCTGGAGAGATTCGCCCGGCCCCTGGAGAGACTCGCCCGGCCTCTGGAGAGACTCGCCTGGCCTCTGGAAAGACTCGACCGGCCACTGGGGAGATTTGCCCGGCCACTGGGAATACTCACCCAGCCTCTGGAGAGACTCGTCCGGCCTCTGGAGAGATTCGCCCGTCCTCTTGAGAGACTCGCCCGGCCTCTGAAGAGACTCGCCCGGCCCCTGGAGAGACTCGCCGGGCCTCTGGAGGGACAAGCCCAGCCTCTGGAAAGACTCGCCCGGCCACTGGGCAGACTCGCCCGGCCCCTGGAGAGACTCGCCCGGCCACTGGGCAGACTCGCCCGGCCCCTGGAGAGACTCGCCCGGCCTCTGTAGAGATTCGCCCGGCCTCTGTAGAGACTCGCCCGGACTCTTTAGAGACTCGCCTGGCCTCTGGAAAGACTCGCCCCGCCTCTAGAAAGACTCGCCCGGCCACTGGGGAGACTCGCCCTGCCTCTGGATAGACCCGCCCGGCCCCTGGAGAGACACGCCCGTCCTCAGGAGAGTTTCGCTTGGCCCCTGGAGAGACTCGTCCGGCCTCTGGAGAGATTCGCCCAGCCTCTGTAGAGACTCGCCCGGCCCCTGGAGAGATTCGCCGGGCCTTTGGAGGGACAAGCCCAGCCTCTGGAAAGACTCGCCCGGCCACTGGGCAGACTCGCCCGGCCCCTGGAGAGACTCTCCCGGCCCCTGGAGAGACTCGCCCGGCCTCTGTAGAGATTCGCCCGGCCTCTGTAGAGACTCGCCCGGCCTCTTTAGAGACTCGCCTGGCCTCTGGAGAGACTCGCCCCGCCTCTAGAAAGACTCGCCCGGCCACTGGGGAGACTCGCCCTGCCTCTGGATAGACCCGCCCAGCCCCTGGAGAGACACGCCCGTCCTCAGGAGAGTTTCGCCTGGCCCCTGGAGAGACTCGCCCGGCCCCTGGAGAGACTCTCCCGGCCCCTGGAGAGACTCGCCCGACCTCTGTAGAGATTCGACCGGCCTCTGTAGAGACTCGCCCGGCCTCTTTAGAGACTCGCCTGGCCTCTGGAGAGACTCGCCCCGCCTCTAGAAAGACTCGCCCGGCCACTGGGGAGACTCGCCCTGCCTCTGGATAGACCCGCCCGGCCCCTGGAGAGACACGCCCGGCCACTGGAGAGATTCGCTCGGCCTATGGAGAGACACGCCGAGCCTCTGGAGAGACTCGCCCGGCCCCTGTAGAGACTCGCCCGGCCCCTGGAGAGATTCGCTCGGCCTATGGAGAGACACGCCGAGCCTCTGGAGAGACTCGCCCGGCCTCGGAAGAGACTCGCCTGGCCCCTGGTGAGACTCGCCCGGCCCCTGGAGAGACTCGCCCGGCCCCTAGTGAGACTCGCCCGGCCACTGGAGAGATTCGCTCGGCCTATGAAGAGACACGCCCAGCCTCAGGAGAGACTCGCCTGGCCCCTGGAGAGACTCGCCCTACCTCTGGAGAGACTCGCCCGGCCCCTGTAGAGACTCGCCCTGCCCCTGGAGAGATTCGCTCGGCCTATGGAGAGAAACGCCGAGCCTCTGGAGAGACTCGCCCGGCCTCGGAAGAGACTCGCCTGGCCCCTGGTGAGACTCGCCCGGCCCCTGGAGAGACTCGCCCGGCCCCTAGTGAGACTCGCCCGGCCACTGGAGAGATTCGCTCGGCCTATGAAGAGACACGCCCAGCCTCTGGAGAGACTCGTCCGGCCTCTGGATTGACTCGCCCGGCCTCTGGAGAGATTCGCCCTTACTCCGGAGAGACTCGCTCGGCCTCTGTAGAGACTCGCCCGGCCCCTGGAGAGATTCGCCTGGCCTATGGAGGGACAAGCCCAGCCTCTGGAAAGACTCGCCCGGCCACTGGGGAGACTCGCCCGGCCCCTGGAGAGACTCTTCCGGCCCCTGGAGAGACTCGCCCGACCTCTGTAGAGATTCGACCGGCCTCTGTAGAGACTCGCCCGGCCTCTTTAGAGACTCGCCTGGCCTCTGGAGAGACTCGCCCCGCCTCTGGAAAGACTCGCCCGGCCACTGGGCTGACTCGCCCTGCCTCTGGAAAGACCCGCACGGCCCCTGGAGAGACTCACCCGTCCTCAGGAGAGTTTCGCCTGGCCCCTGGAGAGACTCGCCCTGCCTCTGCAGAGACTCGCCCGGCCCCTGGAGAGACTCGGACGGCCTCTGGAGAGACTCGCCCGGCCACTGGAGACACTCGCCCGGCCTCTGGAAAGACTCGCCCGGCCTCTGGATTGCCTCGCCCGGCCCCTGGAGAGACTCGCCCGGCCTCTGGAGAGATTCGCCCAGCCTCTGTAGAGACTCGCCCGGCCCCTGGAGAGATTCGCCGGGCCTATGGAGGGACGAGCCCAGCCTCTGCAAAGACTTGCCCGGCCACTGGGCAGACTCGCCCGGCCCCTGGAGAGACTCTCCCGGCCCCTGGAGAGACTCGCCCGGCCTCTGTAGAGATTCGCCCGGCCTCTGTAGAGACTCGCCCGGCCTCTTTAGAGACTCGCCTGGCCTCTGGAGAGACTCGCCCCGCCTCTAGAAAGACTCGCCTGGCCACTGGGGAGACTCGCCCTGCCTCTGGATAGACCCGCCCGGCCCCTGGAGAAACACGCCCGTCCTCAGGAGAGTTTCGCCTGGCCCCTGGAGAGACTCGCCCTGCCACTGCAGAGACTCGCCCGGCCCCTGGTGAGACTCGCCCGGCCTCTGGAGAGACTCGCCCGGCCCCTGGAGACACTCGCCCGGCCTCTGGAAAGACTCGCCCGGCCTCTGGATTGACTCGCCCGGCCTCTGGAGAGACTCGGCCGGCCCCTGGAGAGACTCGCCCGGCCTCTGGAGAGATTCGCCCAGCCTCTGGAGAGACTCGCCCAGCCTCTGTAGAGACTCACCCAGGATGTGGAGAGACTCGCCCGGCCTCTGTAGAGACTCGCCCGGCCCCTGGCGAGACTCGCCCGGCCTCTTTAGACACTCGCCAGGCCTCTGCAGAGACTCGCCCGGCCTCTGGAGAGACTCGCCCGGCCTCTGGATTGACTCGCCCGGCCTCTGGAGAGACTCGTCCGGCCTCTGGAGAGATTCACCCGGCCCCTGGAGAGACTCGCCCGGCCTCTGGAGAGACTCGCCTGGCCTCTGGAAAGACTCGACCGGCCACTGGGGACATTTGCCCGGCCACTGGGAATACTCACACGGCCTCTAGAGAGACTCGCCCGGCCTCTGGAGAGATTCGCCCGTCCTCTTGAGAGACTCGCCCGGCCTCTGAAGAGACTCGCCCGGCCCCTGGAGAGACTCGCCTGGCCCGTGGTGAGACTCGCCCGGCCCCTGGATTGACTCGCCCGGCCCCTGGTGAGACTCGCCCGGCCCCTGGAGAGACTCGCCCGGCCTCTGGAGAGACTCGTCCGGCCTCTGAAGAGACTCGCCCGGCCCCTGGAGAGACTCGCCTGGCCCCTGGTGAGACTCGCCCGGCCCCTGGAGAGACTCGCCCGGCCCCTGGTGAGACTCGCCCGGCCCCTGTGGAGATTCGCTCAGCCTATGGAGAGACACGCCCAGCCTCTGGAGAGATTCGCCCGGCCTCGGAAGAGACTCGCCTGGCCCCTGGTGAGACTCGCCCGGCCCCTGGAGAGACTCGCCCGTCCCCTGGTGAGACTCGCCCGGCCACTGGAGAGATTCGCTCGGCCTATGAAGAGACACGCCCAGCCTCTGGAGAGACTCGTCCGGCCTCTGGATTGACTCGCCCGGCCTCTGGAGAGATTCGCCCTTACTCCGGAGAGACTCGCTCGGCCTCTGTAGAGACTCGCCCGGCCCCTGGAGAGATTCGCCTGGCCTATGGAGGGACAAGCCCAGCCTCTGGAAAGACTCGCCCGGCCACTGGGGAGACTCGCCCGGCCCCTGGAGAGACTCTCCCGGCCCTTGGAGAGACTCGCCCGACCTCTGTAGAGATTCGACCGGCCTCTGTAGAGACTCGCCCGGCCTCTTTAGAGACTCGCCTGGCCTCTGGAGAGACTCGCCCCGCCTCTGGAAAGACTCGCCCGGCCACTGGGGAGACTCGCCCTGCCTCTGGATAGACCCGCACGGCCCCTGGAGAGACTCACCCGTCCTCAGGAGAGTTTCGCCTGGCCCCTGGAGAGACTCGCCCTGCCTCTGCAGAGACTCGCCCGGCCCCTGGAGAGACTCGGACGGCCTCTGGAGAGACTCGCCCGGCCCCTGGAGACACTCGCCCGGCCTCTGGAAAGACTCGCCCGGCCTCTGGATTGCCTCGCCCGGCCTCTGGAGAGACTCGTCCGGCCCCTGGAGAGACTCGCCCGGCCTCTGGAGAGATTCGCCCAGCCTCTAGAAAGACTCGCCCGGCCATTGGGGAGACTCGCCCTGCCTCTGGATAGACCCGCCCGGCCCCTGGAGAGACACGCCCGTCCTCAGGAGAGTTTCGCCTGGCCCCTGGAGAGACTCTCCCGGCCCTTGGAGAGACTCGCCCGACCTCTGTAGAGACTCGGACGGCCTCTGGAGAGACTCACCCGGCCCCTGGAGACACTCGCCCGGCCTCTGGAAAGACTCGTCCGGCCCCTGGAGAGACTCGCCCGGCCTCTGGAGAGATTCGCCCAGCCTCTGTAGAGACTCGCCCGGCCCCTGGAGAGATTCGCTGGGCCTATGGAGGGACAAGCCCAGCCTCTGGAAAGACTCGCCTGGCCACTGGGCAGACTCGCCCGGCCCCTGGAGAGACTCTCCCGGCCCCTGGAGAGACTCGCCCGGCCTCTGTAGAGATTCGCCCGGCCTCTGTAGAGACTCGCCCGGACTCTTTAGAGACTCGCCTGGCCTCTGGAAAGACTCGCCCCGCCTCTAGAAAGACTCGCCCGGCCACTGGGGAGACTCGCCCTGCCTCTGGAAAGACCCGCCCGGCCCCTGGAGAGACACGCCCGTTCTCAGGAGAGTTTCGCCTGGCCCCTGGAGAGACTCGCCCGGCCTCTGGAGAGATTCGCCCAGCCTGTGGAGAGACTCGCCCGGCCCCTGGAGAGATTCGCCGGGCATTTGGAGGGACAAGCCCAGCCTCTGGAAAGACTCGCCCGGCCACTGGGCAGACTCGCCCGGCCCCTGGAGAGACTCTCCCGGCCCCTGGAGAGACTCGCCCGGCCTCTGTAGAGATTCGCCCGGCCTCTGTAGAGACTCGCCCCGCCTCTTTATAGACTCACCTGGCCTCTGGAGAGACTCGCCCCGCCTCTAGAAAGACTCGCCCGGCCACTGGGGAGACTCGCCCTGCCTCTGGATAGAACCGCCTGGCCCCTGGAGAGACACGCCCGTCCTCAGGAGAGTTTCGCCTGGCCCCTGGAGAGACTCGCCCGGCCCCTGGAGAGATTCGCTCGGCCTATGGAGAGACATGCCCAGCCTCTGGAGAGACTCGTCCGACCTCTGGAGAGACTCGTCTGGCCCCTGGTGAGACTCGCCCGGCCCCTGGAGAGATTCGCTCGGCCTATGGAGAGACACACCCAGCCTCTGGAGAGACTCGTCCGGCCTCTGGATTGACTCGCCCGGCCTCTGGAGAGATTCGCCCTTCCTCCGAAGAGACACGATCGGCCTCTGTAGAGACTCGCTCGGCCCATGGGGAGACTCGCCCGGTCTCTGGAAAGACTCTCCCGTCCCCTGGAGAGACTCGCCCGGCCTCTGTAGAGATTCGCCCGGCCTCTGTAGAGACTCGCCCGGCCCCTGGCGAGACTCGCCCGGCCTCTTTAGACACTCTCCAGGCCTCTGCAGAGACTCGCCCGGCCTCTGGAGAGACTCGCCCGGCCTCTGGATTGACTCGCCCGGCCTCTGGAGAGACTCGCCCGGCCTCTGAAGAGACTCGCCCGGCCCCTGGAGAGACTCGCCGGGCCTATGGAGGGACAAGCCCAGCCTCTGGAAAGACTCGCCCGGCCACTGGGCAGACTCGCCCGGCCCCTGGAGAGACTCTCCCGGCCACTGGGCAGACTCGCCCGGCCCCTGGAGAGACACGCCCGTTCTCAGGAGAGTTTCGCCTGGCCCCTGGAGAGACTCGCCCGGCCTCTGGAGAGATTCGCCCAGCCTCTGGAGAGACTCGCCCGGCCCCTGGAGAGATTCGCCGGGCATTTGGAGGGACAAGCCCAGCCTCTGGAAAGACTCGCCCGGCCACTGGGCAGATTCGCCCGGCCCCTGGAGAGACTCTCCCGGCCCCTGGAGAGACTCGCCCGGCCTCTGTAGAGATTCGCCCGGCCTCTGTAGAGACTCGCCCCGCCTCTTTAGAGACTCACCTGGCCTCTGGAGAGACTCGCCCCGCCTCTAGAAAGACTCGCCCGGCCACTGGGGAGACTCGCCCTGCCTCTGGATAGACCCGCCTGGCCCCTGGAGAGACACGCCCGTCCTCAGGAGAGTTTCGCCCGGCCCCTGGAGAGATTCGCTCGGCCTATGGAGAGACATGCCCAGCCTCTGGAGAGACTCGTCCGACCTCTGGAGAGACTCGTCTGGCCCCTGGTGAGACTCGCCCGGCCCCTGGAGAGATTCGCTCGGCCTATGGAGAGACACACCCAGCCTCTGGAGAGACTCGTCCGGCCTCTGGATTGACTCGCCCGGCCTCTGGAGAGATTCGCCCTTCCTCCGAAGAGACACGATCGGCCTCTGTAGAGACTCGCTCGGCCCATGGGGAGACTCGCCCGGTCTCTGGAAAGACTCTCCCGTCCCCTGGAGAGACTCGCCCGGCCTCTGTAGAGATTCGCCCGGCCTCTGTAGAGACTCGCCCGGCCCCTGGCGAGACTCGCCCGGCCTCTTTAGACACTCTCCAGGCCTCTGCAGAGACTCGCCCGGCCTCTGGAGAGACTCGCCCGGCCTCTGGATTGACTCGCCCGGCCTCTGGAGAGACTCGCCCGGCCTCTGAAGAGACTCGCCCGGCCCCTGGAGAGACTCGCCGGGCCTATGGAGGGACAAGCCCAGCCTCTGGAAAGATTCGCCCGGCCACTGGGCAGACTCGCCCGGCCCCTGGAGAGACTCTCCTGGCCACTGGGCAGACTCGCCCGGCCCCTGGAGAGACTCTCCCGGCCCCTGGAGAGACTCGCCCGGCCTCTGTAGAGATTCGCCCGGCCTCTGTAGAGACTCGCCCGGACTCTTTAGAGACTCGCCTGGCCTCTGGAAAGACTCGCCCCGCCTCTAGAAAGACTCGCCCGGCCACTGGGGAGACTCGCCCTGCCTCTGGATAGACCCGCCCGGCCCCTGGAGAGACACGCCCGTCCTCAGGAGAGTTTCGCTTGGCCCCTGGAGAGACTCGTCCGGCCTCTGGAGAGATTCGCCCAGCCTCTGTAGAGACTCGCCCGGCCCCTGGAGAGATTCGCCGGGCCTTTGGAGGGACAAGCCCAGCCTCTGGAAAGACTCGCCCGGCCACTGGGCAGACTCGCCCGGCCCCTGGAGAGACTCTCCCGGCCCCTGGAGAGACTCGCCCGGCCTCTGTAGAGATTCGCCCGGCCTCTGTAGAGACTAGCCCGGCCTCTTTAGAGACTCGCCTGGCCTCTGGAGAGACTCGCCCCGCCTCTAGAAAGACTCGCCCGGCCACTGGGGAGACACGCCCGTCCTCAGGAGAGTTTCGCCTGGCCCCTGGAGAGACTCTCCCGGCCCTTGGAGAGACTCGCCCGACCTCTGTAGAGACTCGGACGGCCTCTGGAGAGACTCACCCGGCCCCTGGAGACACTCGCCCGGCCTCTGGAAAGACTCGTCCGGCCCCTGGAGAGACTCGCCCGGCCCTCTGGAGAGATTCGCCCAGCCTCTGTAGAGACTCGCCCGGCCCCTGGAGAGATTCGCTGGGCCTATGGAGGGACAAGCCCAGCCTCTTGAAAGACTCGCCTGGCCACTGGGCAGACTCGCCCGGCCCCTGGAGAGACTCTCCCGGCCCCTGGAGAGACTCGCCCGGCCTCTGTAGAGATTCGCCCGGCCTCTGTAGAGACTCGCCGGACTCTTTAGAGACTCGCCTGGCCTCTGGAAAGACTCGCCCCGCCTCTAGAAAGACTCGCCCGGCCACTGGGGCGACTCGCCCTGCCTCTGGATAGACCCGCCTGGCCCCTGGAGAGACACGCCCGTCCTCAGGAGAGTTTCGCCTGGCCCCTGGAGAGACTCGCCCGGCCCCTGGAGAGATTCGCTCGGCCTATGGAGAGACATGCCCAGCCTCTGGAGAGACTCGTCCGACCTCTGGAGAGACTCGTCTGGCCCCTGGTGAGACTCGCCCGGCCCCTGGAGAGATTCGCTCGGCCTATGGAGAGACACACCCAGCCTCTGGAGAGACTCGTCCGGCCTCTGGATTGACTCGCCCGGCCTCTGGAGAGATTCGCCCTTCCTCCGAAGAGACACGATCGGCCTCTGTAGAGACTCGCTCGGCCCATGGGGAGACTCGCCCGGTCTCTGGAAAGACTCTCCCGTCCCCTGGAGAGACTCGCCCGGCCTCTGTAGAGATTCGCCCGGCCTCTGTAGAGACTCGCCCGGCCCCTGGCGAGACTCGCCCGGCCTCTTTAGACACTCTCCAGGCCTCTGCAGAGACTCGCCCGGCCTCTGGAGAGACTCGCCCGGCCTCTGGATTGACTCGCCCGGCCTCTGGATTGACTCGCCCGGCCTCTGGAGAGACTCGTCCGGCCTCTGGAGAGATTCGCCCGGCCCCTGGAGAGACTCGCCCGGCCTCTGGAGAGACTCGCCTGGCCTCTGGAAAGACTCGACCGGCCACTGGGGAGATTTGCCCGGCCACTGGGAATACTCACCCAGCCTCTGGAGAGACTCGTCCGGCCTCTGGAGAGATTCGCCCGTCCTCTTTAGAGACTCGCCCGGCCTCTGAAGAGACTCGCCCGGCCCCTGGAGAGACTCGCCGGGCCTATGGAGGGACAAGCCCAGCCTCTGGAAAGACTCGCCCGGCCACTGGGCAGACTCGCCCGGCCCCTGGAGAGACTCTCCCGGCCACTGGGCAGACTCGCCCGGCCCCTGGAGAGACTCTCCCGGCCCCTGGAGAGACTCGCCCGGCCTCTGTAGAGATTCGCCCGGCCTCTGTAGAGACTCGCCCGGACTCTTTAGAGACTCGCCTGGCCTCTGGAAAGACTCGCCCCGCCTCTAGAAAGACTCGCCCGGCCACTGGGGAGACTCGCCCTGCCTCTGGATAGACCCGCCCGGCCCCTGGAGAGACACGCCCGTCCTCAGGAGAGTTTCGCTTGGCCCCTGGAGAGACTCGTCCGGCCTCTGGAGAGATTCGCCCAGCCTCTGTAGAGACTCGCCCGGCCCCTGGAGAGATTCGCCGGGCCTTTGGAGGGACAAGCCCAGCCTCTGGAAAGACTCGCCCGGCCACTGGGCAGACTCGCCCGGCCCCTGGAGAGACTCTCCCGGCCCCTGGAGAGACTCGCCCGGCCTCTGTAGAGATTCGCCCGGCCTCTGTAGAGACTCGCCCGGCCTCTTTAGAGACTCGCCTGGCCTCTGGAGAGACTCGCCCCGCCTCTAGAAAGACTCGCCCGGCCACTGGGGAGACTCGCCCTGCCTCTGGATAGACCCGCCCGGCCCCTGGAGAGACACGCCCGTCCTCAGGAGAGTTTCGCCTGGCCCCTGGAGAGACTCGCCCGGCCCCTGGAGAGACTCTCCCGGCCCCTGGAGAGACTCGCCCGACCTCTGTAGAGATTCGACCGGCCTCTGTAGAGACTCGCCCGGCCTCTTTAGAGACTCGCCTGGCCTCTGGAGAGACTCGCCCCGCCTCTAGAAAGACTCGCCCGGCCACTGGGGAGACTCGCCCTGCCTCTGGATAGACCCGCCCGGCCCCTGGAGAGACACGCCCGTCCTCAGGAGAGACTCGCCTGGCCCCTGGAGAGACTCGCCCTACCTCTGGAGAGACTCGCCCGGCCCCTGTAGAGACTCGCCCGGCCCCTGGAGAGATTCGCTCGGCCTATGGAGAGACACGCCGAGCCTCTGGAGAGACTCGCCCGGCCTCGGAAGAGACTCGCCTGGCCCCTGGTGAGACTCGCCCGGCCCCTGGAGAGACTCGCCCGGCCCCTAGTGAGACTCGCCCGGCCACTGGAGAGATTCGCTCGGCCTATGAAGAGACACGCCCAGCCTCTGGAGAGACTCGTCCGGCCTCTGGATTGACTCGCCCGGCCTCTGGAGAGATTCGCCCTTACTCCGGAGAGACTCGCTCGGCCTCTGTAGAGACTCGCCCGGCCCCTGGAGAGATTCGCCTGGCCTATGGAGGGACAAGCCCAGCCTCTGGAAAGACTCGCCCGGCCACTGGGGAGAGTCGCCTGGCCCCTGGAGAGACTCTTCCGGCCCCTGGAGAGACTCGCCCGACCTCTGTAGAGATTCGACCGGCCTCTGTAGAGACTCGCCCGGCCTCTTTAGAGACTCGCCTGGCCTCTGGAGAGACTCGCCCCGCCTCTGGAAAGACTCGCCCGGCCACTGGGCTGACTCGCCCTGCCTCTGGATAGACCCGCACGGCCCCTGGAGAGACTCACCCGTCCTCAGGAGAGTTTCGCCTGGCCCCTGGAGAGACTCGCCCTGCCTCTGCAGAGACTCGCCCGGCCCCTGGAGAGACTCGGACGGCCTCTGGAGAGACTCGCCCGGCCACTGGAGACACTCGCCCGGCCTCTGGAAAGACTCGCCCGGCCTCTGGATTGCCTCGCCCGGCCACTGGAGACACTCGCCCGGCCTCTGGAAAGACTCGCCCGGCCTCTGGATTGCCTCGCCCGGCCCCTGGAGAGACTCGCCCGGCCTCTGGAGAGATTCGCCCAGCCTCTGTAGAGACTCGCCCGGCCCCTGGAGAGATTCGCCGGGCCTATGGAGGGACGAGCCCAGCCTCTGCAAAGACTTGCCCGGCCACTGGGCAGACTCGCCCGGCCCCTGGAGAGACTCTCCCGGCCCCTGGAGAGACTCGCCCGGCCTCTGTAGAGATTCGCCCGGCCTCTGTAGAGACTCGCCCCGCCTCTTTAGAGACTCGCCTGGCCTCTGGAGAGACTCGCCCCGCCTCTAGAAAGACTCGCCCGGCCACTGGGGAGACTCGCCCTGCCTCTGGATAGACCCGCCCGGCCCCTGGAGAAACACGCCCGTCCTCAGGAGAGTTTCGCCTGGCCCCTGGAGAGACTCGCCCGGCCTCTGGAGAGACTCGCCCAGCCTCTGTAGAGACTCGCCGGGCCCCTGGAGAGATTCGCCGGGCCTATGGACGGACAAGCCCAGCCTCTGGAAAGACTCGCCCGGCCACTGGGCAGACTCGCCCGGCCCCTGGAGAGACTCCCCAGCCCCTGGAGAGACTCGCCCGGCCTCTGTAGAGATTCGCCCAGCCTCTGTAGAGACTCGCCCGGCCTCTTTAGAGACTCGCCTGGCCTCTGGAGAGACTCGCCCCGCCTCTAGAAAGACTCGCCCGGCCACTGGGGAGACTCGCCCCCTGCCTCTGGATAGACCCGCCCGGCCCATGGAGAGACACGCCCGTCCTCAGGAGAGTTTCGCCTGGCCCCTGGAGAGACTCGCCCTGCCTCTGGAGAGACTCGCCCGGCCCCTGGAGAGATTCGCTCGGCCTATGGGAAGACATGCCCAGCCTCTGTAGAGACTCGCCCGGCCCCTGGGGAGACTCGCCCGGTCTCTGGAAAGACTCTCCCGTCCCCTGGAGAGACTCGCCCGTCCCCTGGAGAGACTCGCCCAGCCCCTGGAGAGACTCGCCCGACCTCTGTAGAGATTCGATCGGCCTCTGTAGAGACTCGCCCGGCCTCTTTAGAGACTCGCCTGGCCTCTGGAGAGACTCGTCCCGCCTCTGGAAAGACTCGCCCGGCCACTGGGGAGACCCGCCCGGCCCCTGGAGAGACTCACCCGTCCTCAGGAGAGACTCGCCTGGCCCCTGGAGAGACTCGCCCTGCTCTGGAGAGACTCGCCCGGCCCCTGTAGAGACTCGGACGGCCTCTGGAGAGACTCGCCCGGCCCCTGGAGACACTCGCCCGGCCTCTGGAAAGACTCGCCCAGCCTCTGGATTGCCTCGCCCGGCCTCTGGAGAGACTCGTCCGGCCCCTGGAGAGACTCGCCCGGCCTCTGGAGAGATTCGCCCAGCTTCTGTAGAGACTCGCCCGGCCCCTGGAGAGATTCGCCGGGCCTATGGAGGGACAAGCCCAGCCTCTGGAAAGACTCGCCCGGCCACTGGGCAGACTCGCCCGGCCCCTGGAGAGACTCTCCCGGCCCCTGGAGAGACTCGCCCGGCCTCTTTAGAGACTCGCCTGGCCTCTGGAGAGACTCGCCCCGCCTCTAGAAAGACTTGCCCGGCCACTGGGGAGACTCGCCCTGCCTCTGGATAGACCCGCCCGGCCCCTGGAGAGACACGCCCGTCCTCAGGAGAGTTTCGCCTGGCCCCTGGAGAGACTCGCCCGGCCTCTGGAGAGATTCGCCCAGCCTCTGGAGAGACTCGCCCGGCCCCTGGAGAGATTCGCCGGGCCTTTGGAGGGACAAGCCCAGCCTCTGGAAAGACTCGCCCGGCCACTGGGCAGACTCGCCCGGCCCCTGGAGAGACTCGCCCGGCCTCTGTAGAGATTCGCCCGGCCTCTGTAGAGACTCGCCGGGCCTCTTTAGAGACTCGCCTGGCCTCTGGAGAGACTCGCCCCGCCTCTAGAAAGACTCGCCCGGCCACTGGATAGACTCGCCCTGCCTCTGGATAGACCCGCCCGGCCCCTGGAGAGACACGCCCGTCCTCAGGAGAGTTTCGCCTGGCCCCTGGAGAGACTCGCCCTGCCTCTGGAGAGACTCGCCCGGCCCCTGTAGAGACTCGCCCGGCCCCTGGAGAGATTCGCTCGGCCTATGGAGAGACATGCCCAGCCTCTGGAGAGGCTCGTCCGACCTCTGGAGAGACTCGTCTGGCCCCTGGTGAGACTCGCCCGGCCCCTGGAGAGATTCGCTCGGCCTATTGAGAGACACGCCCAGCCTCTGGAGAGACTCGTCCGGCCTCTGGATTGACTCGCCCGGCCTCTGGAGAGACTCGCCCCGCCTCTAGAAAGATTCGCCCGGCCACTGGATAGACTCGCCCTGCCTCTGGATAGACCCGCCCGGCCCTTGGAGAGACACGCCCGTCCTCAGGAGAGTTTCGCCTGGCCCCTGGAGAGACTCGCCCTGCCTCTGGAGAGACTCGCCCGGCCCCTGTAGAGACTCGCCCGGCCCCTGGAGAGATTCGCTCGGCCTATGGAGAGACATGCCCAGCCTCTGGAGAGACTCGTCCGACCTCTGGAGAGACTCGTCTGGCCCCTGGTGAGACTCGCCCGGCCCCTGGAGAGATTCGCTCGGCCTATGGAGAGACACGCCCAGCCTCTGGAGAGACTCGTCCGGCCTCTGGATTGACTCGCCCGGCCTCTGGAGAAACTCGCCCGGCCCCTGGAGAGATTCGCTCGGCCTATGGAGAGACACGCCCAGCCTCTGGAGAGACTCGTCCGGCCTCTGGATTGACTCGCCCGGCCTCTGGAGAGATTCGCCCTTCCTCCGGAGAGACTCGCTCGGCCTCTGTAGAGACTCGCCCGGCCCCTGGGGAGACTCGCCCGGTCTCTGGAAAGACTCTCCTGTCCCGTGGAGAGACTCGCCCGGCCTCTGTAGAGATTCGTCCGGCCTCTGTAGAGACTCGTCCGGCCTCTTTAGAGACTCGCCTGGCCTCTGGAGAGACTCGCCCCGCCTCTGGAAAGACTCGCCCGGCCACTGGGGAGACTCGCCCTGCCTCTGGATAGACCCGCCCGGCCCCTGGAGAGACTTGCCTGTCCTCAGGAGAGTTTCGCCTGGCCCCTGGAGAGACTCGCCCGTCCCCTGGTGAGACTCGCCCGTCCCCTGGTGAGACTCGCCCGGCCACTGGAGAGATTCGCTCGGCCTATGAAGAGACACGCCCAGCCGCTGGAGAGACTCGTCCGGCCTCTGGATTGACTCGCCCGGCCTCTGGAGAGATTCGCCCTTACTCCGGAGAGACTCGCTCGGCCTCTGTAGAGACTCGCCCGGCCCCTGGAGAGATTCGCCTGGCCTATGGAGGGACAAGTCCAGCCTCTGGAAAGACTCGCCCGGCCACTGGGGAGACTCGCCCGGCCCCTGGAGAGACTCTCCCGGCCCTTGGAGAGACTCGCCCGACCTCTGTAGAGATTCGACCGGCCTCTGTAGAGACTCGCCCGGCCTCTTTAGAGACTCGCCTGGCCTCTGGAGAGACTCGCCCCGCCTCTGGAAAGACTCGCCCGGCCACTGGGGAGACTCGCCCTGCCTCTGGATAGACCCGCACGGCCCCTGGAGAGACTCACCCGTCCTCAGGAGAGTTTCGCCTGGCCCCTGGAGAGACTCGCCCTGCCTCTGCAGAGACTCGCCCGGCCCCTGGAGAGACTCGGACGGCCTCTGGAGAGACTCGCCCGGCCCCTGGAGACACTCGCCCGGCCTCTGGAAAGACTCGCCCGGCCTCTGGATTGCCTCGCCCGGCCTCTGGAGAGACTCGTCCGGCCCCTGGAGAGACTCGCCCGGCCTCTGGAGAGATTCGCCCAGCCTCTACAAAGACTCGCCCGGCCACTGGGGAGACTCGCCCTGCCTCTGGATAGACCCGCCCGGCCCCTGGAGAGACACGCCCGTCCTCAGGAGAGTTTCGCCTGGCCCCTGGAGAGACTCTCCCGGCCCTTGGAGAGACTCGCCCGACCTCTGTAGAGACTCGGACGGCCTCTGGAGAGACTCACCCGGCCCCTGGAGACACTCGCCCGGCCTCTGGAAAGACTCGTCCGGCCCCTGGAGAGACTCGCCCGGCCTCTGGAGAGATTCGCCCAGCCTCTGTAGAGACTCGCCCGGCCCCTGGAGAGATTCGCCCGGCCTCTGGAGAGATTCGCCCAGCCTCTGGAGAGACTCGCCCGGCCCCTGGAGAGATTCGCCGGGCATTTGGAGGGACAAGCCCAGCCTCTGGAAAGACTCGCCCGGCCCCTGGAGAGACTCTCCCGGCCCCTGGAGAGACTCGCCCGGCCTCTGTAGAGATTCGCCCGGCCTCTGTAGAGACTCGCCCCGCCTCTTTAGAGACTCACCTGGCCTCTGGAGAGACTCGCCCCGCCTCTAGAAAGACTCGCCCGGCCACTGGGGAGACTCGCCCTGCCTCTGGATAGACCCGCCTGGCCCCTGGAGAGTCTCGCCCGGCCCCTGGAGAGATTCGCTCGGCCTATGGAGAGACATGCCCAGCCTCTGGAGAGACTCGTCCGACCTCTGGAGAGACTCGTCTGGCCCCTGGTGAGACTCGCCCGGCCCCTGGAGAGATTCGCTCGGCCTATGGAGAGACACACCCAGCCTCTGGAGAGACTCGTCCGGCCTCTGGATTGACTCGCCCGGCCTCTGGAGAGATTCGCCCTTCCTCCGAAGAGACACGATCGGCCTCTGTAGAGTCTCGCTCGGCCCATGGGGAGACTCGCCCGGTCTCTGGAAAGACTCTCCCGTCCCCTGGAGAGACTCGCCCGGCCTCTGTAGAGATTCGCCCGGCCTCTGTAGAGACTCGCCCGGCCCCTGGCGAGACTCGCCCGGCCTCTTTAGACACTCTCCAGGCCTCTGCAGAGACTCGCCCGGCCTCTGGAGAGACTCGCCCGGCCTCTGGATTGACTCGCCCGGCCTCTGGAGAGACTCGTCCGGCCTCTGGAGAGATTCGCCCGGCCCCTGGAGAGACTCGCCCGGCCTCTGGAGAGACTCGCCTGGCCTCTGGAAAGACTCGACCGGCCACTGGGGAGATTTGCCCGGCCACTGGGAATACTCACCCAGCCTCTGGAGAGACTCGTCCGGCCTCTGGAGAGATTCGCCCGTCCTCTTGAGAGACTCGCCCGGCCTCTGAAGAGACTCGCCCGGCCCCTGGAGAGACTCGCCGGGCCTCTGGAGGGACAAGCCCAGCCTCTGGAAAGACTCGCCCGGCCACTGGGCAGACTCGCCCGGCCCCTGGAGAGACTCTCCCGGCCACTGGGCAGACTCGCCCGGCCCCTGGAGAGACTCGCCCGGCCTCTGTAGAGATTCGCCCGGCCTCTGTAGAGACTCGCCCGGACTCTTTAGAGACTCGCCTGGCCTCTGGAAAGACTCGCCCCGCCTCTAGAAAGACTCGCCCGGCCACTGGGGAGACTCGCCCTGCCTCTGGATAGACCCGCCCGGCCCCTGGAGAGACACGCCCGTCCTCAGGAGAGTTTCGCTTGGCCCCTGGAGAGACTCGTCCGGCCTCTGGAGAGATTCGCCCAGCCTCTGTAGAGACTCGCCCGGCCCCTGGAGAGATTCGCCGGGCCTTTGGAGGGACAAGCCCAGCCTCTGGAAAGACTCGCCCGGCCACTGGGCAGACTCGCCCGGCCCCTGGAGAGACTCTCCCGGCCCCTGGAGAGACTCGCCCGGCCTCTGTAGAGATTCGCCCGGCCTCTGTAGAGACTCGCCCGGCCTCTTTAGAGACTCGCCTGGCCTCTGGAGAGACTCGCCCCGCCTCTAGAAAGACTCGCCCGGCCACTGGGGAGACTCGCCCTGCCTCTGGATAGACCCGCCCAGCCCCTGGAGAGACACGCCCGTCCTCAGGAGAGTTTCGCCTGGCCCCTGGAGAGACTCGCCCGGCCCCTGGAGAGACTCTCCCGGCCCCTGGAGAGACTCGCCCGACCTCTGTAGAGATTCGACCGGCCTCTGTAGAGACTCGCCCGGCCTCTTTAGAGACTCGCCTGGCCTCTGGAGAGACTCGCCCCGCCTCTAGAAAGACTCGCCCGGCCACTGGGGAGACTCGCCCTGCCTCTGGATAGACCCGCCCGGCCCCTGGAGAGACACGCCCGGCCACTGGAGAGATTCGCTCGGCCTATGGAGAGACACGCCGAGCCTCTGGAGAGACTCGCCCGGCCCCTGTAGAGACTCGCCCGGCCCCTGGAGAGATTCGCTCGGCCTATGGAGAGACACGCCGAGCCTCTGGAGAGACTCGCCCGGCCTCGGAAGAGACTCGCCTGGCCCCTGGTGAGACTCGCCCGGCCCCTGGAGAGACTCGCCCGGCCCCTAGTGAGACTCGCCCGGCCACTGGAGAGATTCGCTCGGCCTATGAAGAGACACGCCCAGCCTCAGGAGAGACTCGCCTGGCCCCTGGAGAGACTCGCCCTACCTCTGGAGAGACTCGCCCGGCCCCTGTAGAGACTCGCCCTGCCCCTGGAGAGATTCGCTCGGCCTATGGAGAGAAACGCCGAGCCTCTGGAGAGACTCGCCCGGCCTCGGAAGAGACTCGCCTGGCCCCTGGTGAGACTCGCCCGGCCCCTGGAGAGACTCGCCCGGCCCCTAGTGAGACTCGCCCGGCCACTGGAGAGATTCGCTCGGCCTATGAAGAGACACGCCCAGCCTCTGGAGAGACTCGTCCGGCCTCTGGATTGACTCGCCCGGCCTCTGGAGAGATTCGCCCTTACTCCGGAGAGACTCGCTCGGCCTCTGTAGAGACTCGCCCGGCCCCTGGAGAGATTCGCCTGGCCTATGGAGGGACAAGCCCAGCCTCTGGAAAGACTCGCCCGGCCACTGGGGAGACTCGCCCGGCCCCTGGAGAGACTCTTCCGGCCCCTGGAGAGACTCGCCCGACCTCTGTAGAGATTCGACCGGCCTCTGTAGAGACTCGCCCGGCCTCTTTAGAGACTCGCCTGGCCTCTGGAGAGACTCGCCCCGCCTCTGGAAAGACTCGCCCGGCCACTGGGCTGACTCGCCCTGCCTCTGGAAAGACCCGCACGGCCCCTGGAGAGACTCACCCGTCCTCAGGAGAGTTTCGCCTGGCCCCTGGAGAGACTCGCCCTGCCTCTGCAGAGACTCGCCCGGCCCCTGGAGAGACTCGGACGGCCTCTGGAGAGACTCGCCCGGCCACTGGAGACACTCGCCCGGCCTCTGGAAAGACTCGCCCGGCCTCTGGATTGCCTCGCCCGGCCCCTGGAGAGACTCGCCCGGCCTCTGGAGAGATTCGCCCAGCCTCTGTAGAGACTCGCCCGGCCCCTGGAGAGATTCGCCGGGCCTATGGAGGGACGAGCCCAGCCTCTGCAAAGACTTGCCCGGCCACTGGGCAGACTCGCCCGGCCCCTGGAGAGACTCTCCCGGCCCCTGGAGAGACTCGCCCGGCCTCTGTAGAGATTCGCCCGGCCTCTGTAGAGACTCGCCCGGCCTCTTTAGAGACTCGCCTGGCCTCTGGAGAGACTCGCCCCGCCTCTAGAAAGACTCGCCTGGCCACTGGGGAGACTCGCCCTGCCTCTGGATAGACCCGCCCGGCCCCTGGAGAAACACGCCCGTCCTCAGGAGAGTTTCGCCTGGCCCCTGGAGAGACTCGCCCTGCCACTGCAGAGACTCGCCCGGCCCCTGGTGAGACTCGCCCGGCCTCTGGAGAGACTCGCCCGGCCCCTGGAGACACTCGCCCGGCCTCTGGAAAGACTCGCCCGGCCTCTGGATTGACTCGCCCGGCCTCTGGAGAGACTCGGCCGGCCCCTGGAGAGACTCGCCCGGCCTCTGGAGAGATTCGCCCAGCCTCTGGAGAGACTCGCCCAGCCTCTGTAGAGACTCACCCAGGATGTGGAGAGACTCGCCCGGCCTCTGTAGAGACTCGCCCGGCCCCTGGCGAGACTCGCCCGGCCTCTTTAGACACTCGCCAGGCCTCTGCAGAGACTCGCCCGGCCTCTGGAGAGACTCGCCCGGCCTCTGGATTGACTCGCCCGGCCTCTGGAGAGACTCGTCCGGCCTCTGGAGAGATTCACCCGGCCCCTGGAGAGACTCGCCCGGCCTCTGGAGAGACTCGCCTGGCCTCTGGAAAGACTCGACCGGCCACTGGGGACATTTGCCCGGCCACTGGGAATACTCACACGGCCTCTAGAGAGACTCGCCCGGCCTCTGGAGAGATTCGCCCGTCCTCTTGAGAGACTCGCCCGGCCTCTGAAGAGACTCGCCCGGCCCCTGGAGAGACTCGCCTGGCCCGTGGTGAGACTCGCCCGGCCCCTGGATTGACTCGCCCGGCCCCTGGTGAGACTCGCCCGGCCCCTGGAGAGACTCGCCCGGCCTCTGGAGAGACTCGTCCGGCCTCTGAAGAGACTCGCCCGGCCCCTGGAGAGACTCGCCTGGCCCCTGGTGAGACTCGCCCGGCCCCTGGAGAGACTCGCCCGGCCCCTGGTGAGACTCGCCCGGCCCCTGTAGAGATTCGCTCAGCCTATGGAGAGACACGCCCAGCCTCTGGAGAGATTCGCCCGGCCTCGGAAGAGACTCGCCTGGCCCCTGGTGAGACTCGCCCGGCCCCTGGAGAGACTCGCCCGTCCCCTGGTGAGACTCGCCCGGCCACTGGAGAGATTCGCTCGGCCTATGAAGAGACACGCCCAGCCTCTGGAGAGACTCGTCCGGCCTCTGGATTGACTCGCCCGGCCTCTGGAGAGATTCGCCCTTACTCCGGAGAGACTCGCTCGGCCTCTGTAGAGACTCGCCCGGCCCCTGGAGAGATTCGCCTGGCCTATGGAGGGACAAGCCCAGCCTCTGGAAAGACTCGCCCGGCCACTGGGGAGACTCGCCCGGCCCCTGGAGAGACTCTCCCGGCCCTTGGAGAGACTCGCCCGACCTCTGTAGAGATTCGACCGGCCTCTGTAGAGACTCGCCCGGCCTCTTTAGAGACTCGCCTGGCCTCTGGAGAGACTCGCCCCGCCTCTGGAAAGACTCGCCCGGCCACTGGGGAGACTCGCCCTGCCTCTGGATAGACCCGCACGGCCCCTGGAGAGACTCACCCGTCCTCAGGAGAGTTTCGCCTGGCCCCTGGAGAGACTCGCCCTGCCTCTGCAGAGACTCGCCCGGCCCCTGGAGAGACTCGGACGGCCTCTGGAGAGACTCGCCCGGCCCCTGGAGACACTCGCCCGGCCTCTGGAAAGACTCGCCCGGCCTCTGGATTGCCTCGCCCGGCCTCTGGAGAGACTCGTCCGGCCCCTGGAGAGACTCGCCCGGCCTCTGGAGAGATTCGCCCAGCCTCTAGAAAGACTCGCCCGGCCATTGGGGAGACTCGCCCTGCCTCTGGATAGACCCGCCCGGCCCCTGGAGAGACACGCCCGTCCTCAGGAGAGTTTCGCCTGGCCCCTGGAGAGACTCTCCCGGCCCTTGGAGAGACTCGCCCGACCTCTGTAGAGACTCGGACGGCCTCTGGAGAGACTCACCCGGCCCCTGGAGACACTCGCCCGGCCTCTGGAAAGACTCGTCCGGCCCCTGGAGAGACTCGCCCGGCCTCTGGAGAGATTCGCCCAGCCTCTGTAGAGACTCGCCCGGCCCCTGGAGAGATTCGCTGGGCCTATGGAGGGACAAGCCCAGCCTCTGGAAAGACTCGCCTGGCCACTGGGCAGACTCGCCCGGCCCCTGGAGAGACTCTCCCGGCCCCTGGAGAGACTCGCCCGGCCTCTGTAGAGATTCGCCCGGCCTCTGTAGAGACTCGCCCGGACTCTTTAGAGACTCGCCTGGCCTCTGGAAAGACTCGCCCCGCCTCTAGAAAGACTCGCCCGGCCACTGGGGAGACTCGCCCTGCCTCTGGAAAGACCCGCCCGGCCCCTGGAGAGACACGCCCGTTCTCAGGAGAGTTTCGCCTGGCCCCTGGAGAGACTCGCCCGGCCTCTGGAGAGATTCGCCCAGCCTGTGGAGAGACTCGCCCGGCCCCTGGAGAGATTCGCCGGGCATTTGGAGGGACAAGCCCAGCCTCTGGAAAGACTCGCCCGGCCACTGGGCAGACTCGCCCGGCCCCTGGAGAGACTCTCCCGGCCCCTGGAGAGACTCGCCCGGCCTCTGTAGAGATTCGCCCGGCCTCTGTAGAGACTCGCCCCGCCTCTTTATAGACTCACCTGGCCTCTGGAGAGACTCGCCCCGCCTCTAGAAAGACTCGCCCGGCCACTGGGGAGACTCGCCCTGCCTCTGGATAGAACCGCCTGGCCCCTGGAGAGACACGCCCGTCCTCAGGAGAGTTTCGCCTGGCCCCTGGAGAGACTCGCCCGGCCCCTGGAGAGATTCGCTCGGCCTATGGAGAGACATGCCCAGCCTCTGGAGAGACTCGTCCGACCTCTGGAGAGACTCGTCTGGCCCCTGGTGAGACTCGCCCGGCCCCTGGAGAGATTCGCTCGGCCTATGGAGAGACACACCCAGCCTCTGGAGAGACTCGTCCGGCCTCTGGATTGACTCGCCCGGCCTCTGGAGAGATTCGCCCTTCCTCCGAAGAGACACGATCGGCCTCTGTAGAGACTCGCTCGGCCCATGGGGAGACTCGCCCGGTCTCTGGAAAGACTCTCCCGTCCCCTGGAGAGACTCGCCCGGCCTCTGTAGAGATTCGCCCGGCCTCTGTAGAGACTCGCCCGGCCCCTGGCGAGACTCGCCCGGCCTCTTTAGACACTCTCCAGGCCTCTGCAGAGACTCGCCCGGCCTCTGGAGAGACTCGCCCGGCCTCTGGATTGACTCGCCCGGCCTCTGGAGAGACTCGCCCGGCCTCTGAAGAGACTCGCCCGGCCCCTGGAGAGACTCGCCGGGCCTATGGAGGGACAAGCCCAGCCTCTGGAAAGACTCGCCCGGCCACTGGGCAGACTCGCCCGGCCCCTGGAGAGACTCTCCCGGCCACTGGGCAGACTCGCCCGGCCCCTGGAGAGACACGCCCGTTCTCAGGAGAGTTTCGCCTGGCCCCTGGAGAGACTCGCCCGGCCTCTGGAGAGATTCGCCCAGCCTCTGGAGAGACTCGCCCGGCCCCTGGAGAGATTCGCCGGGCATTTGGAGGGACAAGCCCAGCCTCTGGAAAGACTCGCCCGGCCACTGGGCAGATTCGCCCGGCCCCTGGAGAGACTCTCCCGGCCCCTGGAGAGACTCGCCCGGCCTCTGTAGAGATTCGCCCGGCCTCTGTAGAGACTCGCCCCGCCTCTTTAGAGACTCACCTGGCCTCTGGAGAGACTCGCCCCGCCTCTAGAAAGACTCGCCCGGCCACTGGGGAGACTCGCCCTGCCTCTGGATAGACCCGCCTGGCCCCTGGAGAGACACGCCCGTCCTCAGGAGAGTTTCGCCCGGCCCCTGGAGAGATTCGCTCGGCCTATGGAGAGACATGCCCAGCCTCTGGAGAGACTCGTCCGACCTCTGGAGAGACTCGTCTGGCCCCTGGTGAGACTCGCCCGGCCCCTGGAGAGATTCGCTCGGCCTATGGAGAGACACACCCAGCCTCTGGAGAGACTCGTCCGGCCTCTGGATTGACTCGCCCGGCCTCTGGAGAGATTCGCCCTTCCTCCGAAGAGACACGATCGGCCTCTGTAGAGACTCGCTCGGCCCATGGGGAGACTCGCCCGGTCTCTGGAAAGACTCTCCCGTCCCCTGGAGAGACTCGCCCGGCCTCTGTAGAGATTCGCCCGGCCTCTGTAGAGACTCGCCCGGCCCCTGGCGAGACTCGCCCGGCCTCTTTAGACACTCTCCAGGCCTCTGCAGAGACTCGCCCGGCCTCTGGAGAGACTCGCCCGGCCTCTGGATTGACTCGCCCGGCCTCTGGAGAGACTCGCCCGGCCTCTGAAGAGACTCGCCCGGCCCCTGGAGAGACTCGCCGGGCCTATGGAGGGACAAGCCCAGCCTCTGGAAAGATTCGCCCGGCCACTGGGCAGACTCGCCCGGCCCCTGGAGAGACTCTCCTGGCCACTGGGCAGACTCGCCCGGCCCCTGGAGAGACTCTCCCGGCCCCTGGAGAGACTCGCCCGGCCTCTGTAGAGATTCGCCCGGCCTCTGTAGAGACTCGCCCGGACTCTTTAGAGACTCGCCTGGCCTCTGGAAAGACTCGCCCCGCCTCTAGAAAGACTCGCCCGGCCACTGGGGAGACTCGCCCTGCCTCTGGATAGACCCGCCCGGCCCCTGGAGAGACACGCCCGTCCTCAGGAGAGTTTCGCTTGGCCCCTGGAGAGACTCGTCCGGCCTCTGGAGAGATTCGCCCAGCCTCTGTAGAGACTCGCCCGGCCCCTGGAGAGATTCGCCGGGCCTTTGGAGGGACAAGCCCAGCCTCTGGAAAGACTCGCCCGGCCACTGGGCAGACTCGCCCGGCCCCTGGAGAGACTCTCCCGGCCCCTGGAGAGACTCGCCCGGCCTCTGTAGAGATTCGCCCGGCCTCTGTAGAGACTAGCCCGGCCTCTTTAGAGACTCGCCTGGCCTCTGGAGAGACTCGCCCCGCCTCTAGAAAGACTCGCCCGGCCACTGGGGAGACACGCCCGTCCTCAGGAGAGTTTCGCCTGGCCCCTGGAGAGACTCTCCCGGCCCTTGGAGAGACTCGCCCGACCTCTGTAGAGACTCGGACGGCCTCTGGAGAGACTCACCCGGCCCCTGGAGACACTCGCCCGGCCTCTGGAAAGACTCGTCCGGCCCCTGGAGAGACTCGCCCGGCCTCTGGAGAGATTCGCCCAGCCTCTGTAGAGACTCGCCCGGCCCCTGGAGAGATTCGCTGGGCCTATGGAGGGACAAGCCCAGCCTCTTGAAAGACTCGCCTGGCCACTGGGCAGACTCGCCCGGCCCCTGGAGAGACTCTCCCGGCCCCTGGAGAGACTCGCCCGGCCTCTGTAGAGATTCGCCCGGCCTCTGTAGAGACTCGCCGGACTCTTTAGAGACTCGCCTGGCCTCTGGAAAGACTCGCCCCGCCTCTAGAAAGACTCGCCCGGCCACTGGGGCGACTCGCCCTGCCTCTGGATAGACCCGCCCGGCCCCTGGAGAGACACGCCCGTTCTCAGGAGAGTTTCGCCTGGCCCCTGGAGAGACTCGCCCGGCCTCTGGAGAGATTCGCCCAGCCTCTGGAGAGACTCGCCCGGCCCCTGGAGAGATTCGCCGGGCATTTGGAGGGACAAGCCCAGCCTCTGGAAAGACTCGCCCGGCCACTGGGCAGACTCGCCCGGCCCCTGGAGAGACTCTCCCGGCCCCTGGAGAGACTCGCCCGGCCTCTGTAGAGATTCGCCCGGCCTCTGTAGAGACTCGCCCCGCCTCTTTAGAGACTCACCTGGCCTCTGGAGAGACTCACCCCGCCTCTAGAAAGACTCGCCCGGCCACTGGGGAGACTCGCCCTGCCTCTGGATAGACCCGCCTGGCCCCTGGAGAGACACGCCCGTCCTCAGGAGAGTTTCGCCTGGCCCCTGGAGAGACTCGCCCGGCCCCTGGAGAGATTCGCTCGGCCTATGGAGAGACATGCCCAGCCTCTGGAGAGACTCGTCCGACCTCTGGAGAGACTCGTCTGGCCCCTGGTGAGACTCGCCCGGCCCCTGGAGAGATTCGCTCGGCCTATGGAGAGACACACCCAGCCTCTGGAGAGACTCGTCCGGCCTCTGGATTGACTCGCCCGGCCTCTGGAGAGATTCGCCCTTCCTCCGAAGAGACACGATCGGCCTCTGTAGAGACTCGCTCGGCCCATGGGGAGACTCGCCCGGTCTCTGGAAAGACTCTCCCGTCCCCTGGAGAGACTCGCCCGGCCTCTGTAGAGATTCGCCCGGCCTCTGTAGAGACTCGCCCGGCCCCTGGCGAGACTCGCCCGGCCTCTTTAGACACTCTCCAGGCCTCTGCAGAGACTCGCCCGGCCTCTGGAGAGACTCGCCCGGCCTCTGGATTGACTCGCCCGGCCTCTGGAGAGACTCGTCCGGCCTCTGGAGAGATTCGCCCGGCCCCTGGAGAGACTCGCCCGGCCTCTGGAGAGACTCGCCTGGCCTCTGGAAAGACTCGACCGGCCACTGGGGAGATTTGCCCGGCCACTGGGAATACTCACCCAGCCTCTGGAGAGACTCGTCCGGCCTCTGGAGAGATTCGCCCGTCCGCTTTAGAGACTCGCCCGGCCTCTGAAGAGACTCGCCCGGCCCCTGGAGAGACTCGCCGGGCCTATGGAGGGACAAGCCCAGCCTCTGGAAAGACTCGCCCGGCCACTGGGCAGACTCGCCCGGCCCCTGGAGAGACTCTCCCGGCCACTGGGCAGACTCGCCCGGCCCCTGGAGAGACTCTCCCGGCCCCTGGAGAGACTCGCCCGGCCTCTGTAGAGATTCGCCCGGCCTCTGTAGAGACTCGCCCGGACTCTTTAGAGACTCGCCTGGCCTCTGGAAAGACTCGCCCCGCCTCTAGAAAGACTCGCCCGGCCACTGGGGAGACTCGCCCTGCCTCTGGATAGACCCGCCCGGCCCCTGGAGAGACACGCCCGTCCTCAGGAGAGTTTCGCTTGGCCCCTGGAGAGACTCGTCCGGCCTCTGGAGAGATTCGCCCAGCCTCTGTAGAGACTCGCCCGGCCCCTGGAGAGATTCGCCGGGCCTTTGGAGGGACAAGCCCAGCCTCTGGAAAGACTCGCCCGGCCACTGGGCAGACTCGCCCGGCCCCTGGAGAGACTCTCCCGGCCCCTGGAGAGACTCGCCCGGCCTCTGTAGAGATTCGCCCGGCCTCTGTAGAGACTCGCCCGGCCTCTTTAGAGACTCGCCTGGCCTCTGGAGAGACTCGCCCCGCCTCTAGAAAGACTCGCCCGGCCACTGGGGAGACTCGCCCTGCCTCTGGATAGACCCGCCCGGCCCCTGGAGAGACACGCCCGTCCTCAGGAGAGTTTCGCCTGGCCCCTGGAGAGACTCGCCCGGCCCCTGGAGAGACTCTCCCGGCCCCTGGAGAGACTCGCCCGACCTCTGTAGAGATTCGACCGGCCTCTGTAGAGACTCGCCCGGCCTCTTTAGAGACTCGCCTGGCCTCTGGAGAGACTCGCCCCGCCTCTAGAAAGACTCGCCCGGCCACTGGGGAGACTCGCCCTGCCTCTGGATAGACCCGCCCGGCCCCTGGAGAGACACGCCCGTCCTCAGGAGAGACTCGCCTGGCCCCTGGAGAGACTCGCCCTACCTCTGGAGAGACTCGCCCGGCCCCTGTAGAGACTCGCCCGGCCCCTGGAGAGATTCGCTCGGCCTATGGAGAGACACGCCGAGCCTCTGGAGAGACTCGCCCGGCCTCGGAAGAGACTCGCCTGGCCCCTGGTGAGACTCGCCCGGCCCCTGGAGAGACTCGCCCGGCCCCTAGTGAGACTCGCCCGGCCACTGGAGAGATTCGCTCGGCCTATGAAGAGACACGCCCAGCCTCTGGAGAGACTCGTCCGGCCTCTGGATTGACTCGCCCGGCCTCTGGAGAGATTCGCCCTTACTCCGGAGAGACTCGCTCGGCCTCTGTAGAGACTCGCCCGGCCCCTGGAGAGATTCGCCTGGCCTATGGAGGGACAAGCCCAGCCTCTGGAAAGACTCGCCCGGCCACTGGGGAGAGTCGCCTGGCCCCTGGAGAGACTCTTCCGGCCCCTGGAGAGACTCGCCCGACCTCTGTAGAGATTCGACCGGCCTCTGTAGAGACTCGCCCGGCCTCTTTAGAGACTCGCCTGGCCTCTGGAGAGACTCGCCCCGCCTCTGGAAAGACTCGCCCGGCCACTGGGCTGACTCGCCCTGCCTCTGGATAGACCCGCACGGCCCCTGGAGAGACTCACCCGTCCTCAGGAGAGTTTCGCCTGGCCCCTGGAGAGACTCGCCCTGCCTCTGCAGAGACTCGCCCGGCCCCTGGAGAGACTCGGACGGCCTCTGGAGAGACTCGCCCGGCCACTGGAGACACTCGCCCGGCCTCTGGAAAGACTCGCCCGGCCTCTGGATTGCCTCGCCCGGCCACTGGAGACACTCGCCCGGCCTCTGGAAAGACTCGCCCGGCCTCTGGATTGCCTCGCCCGGCCCCTGGAGAGACTCGCCCGGCCTCTGGAGAGATTCGCCCAGCCTCTGTAGAGACTCGCCCGGCCCCTGGAGAGATTCGCCGGGCCTATGGAGGGACGAGCCCAGCCTCTGCAAAGACTTGCCCGGCCACTGGGCAGACTCGCCCGGCCCCTGGAGAGACTCTCCCGGCCCCTGGAGAGACTCGCCCGGCCTCTGTAGAGATTCGCCCGGCCTCTGTAGAGACTCGCCCCGCCTCTTTAGAGACTCGCCTGGCCTCTGGAGAGACTCGCCCCGCCTCTAGAAAGACTCGCCCGGCCACTGGGGAGACTCGCCCTGCCTCTGGATAGACCCGCCCGGCCCCTGGAGAAACACGCCCGTCCTCAGGAGAGTTTCGCCTGGCCCCTGGAGAGACTCGCCCGGCCTCTGGAGAGACTCGCCCAGCCTCTGTAGAGACTCGCCGGGCCCCTGGAGAGATTCGCCGGGCCTATGGACGGACAAGCCCAGCCTCTGGAAAGACTCGCCCGGCCACTGGGCAGACTCGCCCGGCCCCTGGAGAGACTCCCCAGCCCCTGGAGAGACTCGCCCGGCCTCTGTAGAGATTCGCCCAGCCTCTGTAGAGACTCGCCCGGCCTCTTTAGAGACTCGCCTGGCCTCTGGAGAGACTCGCCCCGCCTCTAGAAAGACTCGCCCGGCCACTGGGGAGACTCGCCCCCTGCCTCTGGATAGACCCGCCCGGCCCATGGAGAGACACGCCCGTCCTCAGGAGAGTTTCGCCTGGCCCCTGGAGAGACTCGCCCTGCCTCTGGAGAGACTCGCCCGGCCCCTGGAGAGATTCGCTCGGCCTATGGGAAGACATGCCCAGCCTCTGTAGAGACTCGCCCGGCCCCTGGGGAGACTCGCCCGGTCTCTGGAAAGACTCTCCCGTCCCCTGGAGAGACTCGCCCGTCCCCTGGAGAGACTCGCCCAGCCCCTGGAGAGACTCGCCCGACCTCTGTAGAGATTCGATCGGCCTCTGTAGAGACTCGCCCGGCCTCTTTAGAGACTCGCCTGGCCTCTGGAGAGACTCGTCCCGCCTCTGGAAAGACTCGCCCGGCCACTGGGGAGACCCGCCCGGCCCCTGGAGAGACTCACCCGTCCTCAGGAGAGACTCGCCTGGCCCCTGGAGAGACTCGCCCTGCTCTGGAGAGACTCGCCCGGCCCCTGTAGAGACTCGGACGGCCTCTGGAGAGACTCGCCCGGCCCCTGGAGACACTCGCCCGGCCTCTGGAAAGACTCGCCCAGCCTCTGGATTGCCTCGCCCGGCCTCTGGAGAGACTCGTCCGGCCCCTGGAGAGACTCGCCCGGCCTCTGGAGAGATTCGCCCAGCTTCTGTAGAGACTCGCCCGGCCCCTGGAGAGATTCGCCGGGCCTATGGAGGGACAAGCCCAGCCTCTGGAAAGACTCGCCCGGCCACTGGGCAGACTCGCCCGGCCCCTGGAGAGACTCTCCCGGCCCCTGGAGAGACTCGCCCGGCCTCTTTAGAGACTCGCCTGGCCTCTGGAGAGACTCGCCCCGCCTCTAGAAAGACTTGCCCGGCCACTGGGGAGACTCGCCCTGCCTCTGGATAGACCCGCCCGGCCCCTGGAGAGACACGCCCGTCCTCAGGAGAGTTTCGCCTGGCCCCTGGAGAGACTCGCCCGGCCTCTGGAGAGATTCGCCCAGCCTCTGGAGAGACTCGCCCGGCCCCTGGAGAGATTCGCCGGGCCTTTGGAGGGACAAGCCCAGCCTCTGGAAAGACTCGCCCGGCCACTGGGCAGACTCGCCCGGCCCCTGGAGAGACTCGCCCGGCCTCTGTAGAGATTCGCCCGGCCTCTGTAGAGACTCGCCGGGCCTCTTTAGAGACTCGCCTGGCCTCTGGAGAGACTCGCCCCGCCTCTAGAAAGACTCGCCCGGCCACTGGATAGACTCGCCCTGCCTCTGGATAGACCCGCCCGGCCCCTGGAGAGACACGCCCGTCCTCAGGAGAGTTTCGCCTGGCCCCTGGAGAGACTCGCCCTGCCTCTGGAGAGACTCGCCCGGCCCCTGTAGAGACTCGCCCGGCCCCTGGAGAGATTCGCTCGGCCTATGGAGAGACATGCCCAGCCTCTGGAGAGGCTCGTCCGACCTCTGGAGAGACTCGTCTGGCCCCTGGTGAGACTCGCCCGGCCCCTGGAGAGATTCGCTCGGCCTATTGAGAGACACGCCCAGCCTCTGGAGAGACTCGTCCGGCCTCTGGATTGACTCGCCCGGCCTCTGGAGAGACTCGCCCCGCCTCTAGAAAGATTCGCCCGGCCACTGGATAGACTCGCCCTGCCTCTGGATAGACCCGCCCGGCCCTTGGAGAGACACGCCCGTCCTCAGGAGAGTTTCGCCTGGCCCCTGGAGAGACTCGCCCTGCCTCTGGAGAGACTCGCCCGGCCCCTGTAGAGACTCGCCCGGCCCCTGGAGAGATTCGCTCGGCCTATGGAGAGACATGCCCAGCCTCTGGAGAGACTCGTCCGACCTCTGGAGAGACTCGTCTGGCCCCTGGTGAGACTCGCCCGGCCCCTGGAGAGATTCGCTCGGCCTATGGAGAGACACGCCCAGCCTCTGGAGAGACTCGTCCGGCCTCTGGATTGACTCGCCCGGCCTCTGGAGAAACTCGCCCGGCCCCTGGAGAGATTCGCTCGGCCTATGGAGAGACACGCCCAGCCTCTGGAGAGACTCGTCCGGCCTCTGGATTGACTCGCCCGGCCTCTGGAGAGATTCGCCCTTCCTCCGGAGAGACTCGCTCGGCCTCTGTAGAGACTCGCCCGGCCCCTGGGGAGACTCGCCCGGTCTCTGGAAAGACTCTCCTGTCCCGTGGAGAGACTCGCCCGGCCTCTGTAGAGATTCGCCCGGCCTCTGTAGAGACTCGTCCGGCCTCTTTAGAGACTCGCCTGGCCTCTGGAGAGACTCGCCCCGCCTCTGGAAAGACTCGCCCGGCCACTGGGGAGACTCGCCCTGCCTCTGGATAGACCCGCCCGGCCCCTGGAGAGACTTGCCTGTCCTCAGGAGAGTTTCGCCTGGCCCCTGGAGAGACTCGCCCTGCCTCTGCAGAGACTCGCCCGGCCCCTGGTGAGACTCGCCCGGCCTCTGGAGAGACTCGCCCGGCCCCTGGAGACACTCGACCGGCCTCTGGAAAGACTCGCCCGGCCTCTGGATTGCCTCGCCCGGCCACTGGAGAGACTCGTCCGGCCCCTGGAGAGACTCGCCCGGCCTCTGGAGAGATTTGCCCAGCCTCTGTAGAGACTCGCCCGGCCCCTGGAGAGATTCGCCGGGCCTATGGAGGGACAAGCCCAGCCTCTGGAAAGACTCGCCCGGCCACTGGGCAGACTCGCCCGGCCCCTGGAGAGACTCTCCCGGCCCCTGGAGAGACTCGCCCGGCCTCTGTAGAGATTCGACCGGCCTCTGTAGAGACTCGCCCGGCCTCTGTAGAGACTCACCCAGGATGTGGAGAGACTCGCCCGGCCTCTGTAGAGACTCGCCCGGCCCCTGGCGAGACTCGCCCGGCCTCTTTAGACACTCGCCAGGCCTCTGCAGAGACTCGCCCGGCCTCTGGAGAGACTCGCCCGGCCTCTGGATTGACTCGCCCGGCCTCTGGAGAGACTCGTCCGGCCTCTGGAGAGATTCACCCGGCCCCTGGAGAGACTCGCCCGGCCTCTGGAGAGACTCGCCTGGCCTCTGGAAAGACTCGACGGGCCACTGGGGACATTTGCCCGGCCACTGGGAATACTCACCCAGCCTCTATAGAGACTCGCCCGGCCTCTGGAGAGATTCGCCCAGCCTCTGTAGAGACTCGCCCGGCCCCTGGAGAGATTCGCCGGGCCTTTGGAGGGACAAGCCCAGCCTCTGGAAAGACTCGCCCGGCCTCTGGAGAGATTCGCCCGTCCTCTTGAGAGACTCGCCCGGCCTCTGAAGAGACTCGCCCGGCCCCTGGAGAGACTCGCCGGGCCTATGGAGGGACAAGCCCAGCCTCTGGAAAGACTCGCCCGGCCACTGGGCAGACTCGCCCGGCCCCTGGAGAGACTCTCCCGGCCACTGGGCAGACTCGCCCGGCCCCTGGAGAGACTCTCCCGGCCCCTGGAGAGACTCGCCCGGCCTCTGTAGAGATTCGCCCGGCCTCTGTAGAGACTCGCCGGGCCTCTGGAGAGACTCGCCTGGCCTCTGGAGAGACTCGCCCCGCCTCTAGAAAGACTCGCCCGGCCACTGGATAGACTCGCCCTGCCTCTGGATAGACCCGCCCGGCCCCTGGAGAGACACGCCCGTCCTCAGGAGAGTTTCGCCTGGCCCCTGGAGAGACTCGCCCTGCCTCTGGAGAGACTCGCCAGGCCCCTGTAGAGACTCGCCCGGCCCCTGGACAGATTCGCTCGGCCTATGGAGAGACATGCCCAGCCTCTGGAGAGACTCGTCCGACCTCTGGAGAGACTCGTCTGGCCCCTGGTGAGACTCGCCCGGCCCCTGGAGAGATTCGCTCGGCCTATGGAGAGACACGCCCAGCCTCTGGAGAGACTCGTCCGGCCTCTGGATTGACTCGCCCGGCCTCTGGAGAGATTCGCCCTTCCTCCGGAGAGACTCGCTCGGCCTCTGTAGAGACTCGCCCGGCCCCTGGGGAGACTAGCCCGGTCTCTGGAAAGACTCTCCTGTCCCCTGGAGAGACTCGCCCGGCCTCTGTAGAGATTCGCCCGGCCTCTGTAGAGACTCGTCCGGCCTCTTAGAGACTCGCCTGGCCTCTGGAGAGACTCGCCCCGCCTCTGGAAAGACTCGCCCGGCCACTGGGGAGACTCGCCCTGCCTCTGGATAGACCCGCCCGGCCCCTGGAGAGAGTCGCCTGTCCTCAGGAGAGTTTCGCCTGGCCCCTGGTGAGACTCGCCCGGCCTCTGGAGAGACTCGCCCGGCCCCTGGAGACACTCGCCCGGCCTCTGGAAAGACTCGCCCGGCCTCTGGATTGCCTCGCCCGGCCTCTGGAGAGACTCGGCCGGCCCCTGGAGAGACTCGCCCGGCCTCTGCAGAGATTCGCCCAGCCTCTGGAGAGACTCGCCCAGCCTCTGTAGAGACTCACCCAGGATGTGGAGAGACTCGCCCGGCCTCTGTAGAGACTCGCCCGGCCCCTGGCGAGACTCGCCCGGCCTCTTTAGACACTCGCCAGGCCTCTGCAGAGACTCGCCCGGCCTCTGGAGAGACTCGCCCGGCCTCTGGATTGACTCGCCCGGCCTCTGGAGAGACTCGCCCGGCCTCTGGAGAGATTCGCCCAGCCTCTGGAGAGACTCGCCCAGCCTCTGTAGAGACTCACCCAGGATGTGGAAAGACTCGCCCGGCCTCTGTAGAGACTCGCCCGGCCCCTGGCGAGACTCGCCCGGCCTCTTTAGACACTCGCCAGGCCTCTGCAGAGACTCGCCCGGCCTCTGGAGAGACTCGTCCGGCCACTGGATTGACTCGCCCGGCCTCTGGAGAGATTCGCCCTTAGGGCGAGCACCCACTGGCGTTTGCGTTTTCCGCGGGGAAAAAACGCAGCGTTTTCGCCGCGTTCCCCGCGTTTTTTCCGCCCGTTTTCCGCGGCGTTTTTCGCGGCGTTTTCGCAGCGTTTTCGCGGCTTTTCCATTAATTTCCATGGAGAAAAATAAGGACACATATGCAACTGACAGCTCCTATGTTAAAAACGCAAACGCAACGCAAAAAAAACGCCAGTGGACAGGAACACATGTTATCTCTATGCCTGTGCAGGAAAAACGCAAAACGCAAAACGCAGGTAAAAAAACGCCAGTGGGTGCTCGCCCTTACTCCGGAGAGACTCGCCCGGCCTCTGGATTGACTCGCCCGGCCTCTGGAGAGACTCGTCCGGCCTCTGGAGAGATTCACCCGGCCCCTGGAGAGACTCGCCCGGCCTCTGGAGAGACTCGCCTGGCCTCTGGAAAGACTCGACCGGCCACTGGGGACATTTGCCCGGCCACTGGGAATACTCACCCGGCCTCTAGAGAGACTCGCCCGGCCTCTGGAGAGATTCGCCCGTCCTCTTGAGAGACTCGCCCGGCCTCTGAAGAGACTCGCCCGGCCCCTGGAGAGACTCGCCTGGCCCCTGGTGAGACTCGCCCGGCCCCTGGAGAGACTCGCCCGGCCCCTGGTGAGACTCGCCCGGCCCCTGGAGAAACTCGCCCGGCCTCTGGAGAGACTAGTCCGGCCTCTGAAGAGACTCGCCCGGCCCCTGGAGAGACTCGTCTGGCCCCTGGTGAGACTCGCCCGGCCCCTGGAGAGACACGCCCAGCCTCTGGAGAGACTCGTCCGGCCTCTGGATTGACTTGCCCGGCCTCTGGAGAGACTCGTCCGGCCTCTGGAGAGATTCACCCGGCCCCTGGAGAGACTCGCCCTTACTCCGGAGAGACTCGCTCGGCCTCTGTAGAGACTCGCCCGGCCCCTGGAGAGATTCGCCTGGCCTATGGAGGGACAAGCCCAGCCTCTGGAAAGACTCGCCCGGCCACTGGGGAGACTCGCCCGGCCCCTGGAGAGACTCTCCCGGCCCCTGGAGAGACTCGCCCGACCTCTGTAGAGATTCGACCGGCCTCTGTAGAGACTCGCCCGGCCTCTTTAGAGACTCGCCTGGCCTCTGGAGAGACTCGCCCCGCCTCTGGAAAGACTCGCCCGGCCACTGGGGAGACTCGCCCAGCCTCTGGATAGACCCGCACGGCCCCTGGAGAGACTAACCCGTCCTCAGGAGAGTTTCGCCTGGCCCCTGGAGAGACTCGCCCTGCCTCTGCAGAGACTCGCCCGGCCCCTGGAGAGACTCGGACGGCCTCTGGAGAGACTCGCCCGGCCCCTGGAGACACTCGCCCGGCCTCTGGAAAGACTCGCCCGACCTCTGGATTGCCTCGCCCGGCCTCTGGAGAGACTCGTCCGGCCCCTGGAGAGACTCGCCCGGCCTCTGGAGAGATTCGCCCAGCCTCTAGAAAGACTCGCCCGGCCACTGGGGAGACTCACCCTGCCTCTGGATAGACCCGCCCGGCCCCTGGAGAGACACGCCCGTCCTCAGGAGAGTTTCGCCTGGCCCCTGGAGAGACTCGCCCGGCCTCTGGAGAGACTCGCCCAGCCTCTGTAGAGACTCGCCGGGCCCCTGGAGAGATTCGCCGGGCCTATGGAGGGACAAGCCCAGCCTCTGGAAAGACTCGCCCGGCCACTGGGCAGTCTCGCCCTGCCCCTGGAGAGACTCTCCCAGCCCCTGGAGAGACTCGCCCGGCCTCTGTAGAGATTCGCCCGGCCTCTGAAGAGACTCGCCCGGCCTCTTTAGAGACTCGCCTGGCCTCTGGAGAGACTCGCCCCGCCTCTAGAAAGACTCGCCCGGCCACTGGGGAGACTCGCCCTGCCTCTGGATAGACCCGCCCGGCCCCTGGAGAGACACGCCCGTCCTCAGGAGAGTTTCGCCTGGCCCCTGGAGAGACTCGCCCTGCCTCTGGAGAGACTCGCCCGGCCCCTAGAGAGATTCGCTCGGCCTATGGAGAGACATGCCCAGCCTCTGGAGAGACTCGTCCGACCTCTGGAGAGACTCGTCTGGCCCCTGGTGAGACTCGCCCGGCCCCTGGAGAGATTCGCTCGGCCTATGGAGAGACACGCCCAACCTCTGGAGAGACTCGTCCGGCCTCTGCATTGCCTCGCTCGGCCTCTGGAGAGATTCGCCCTTCCTCCGGAGAGACACGCTCGGCCTCTGTAGAGACTCGCCCGGCCCCTGGGGAGACTCGCCCGGTCTCTGGAAAGACTCTCCTGTCCCCTGGAGAGACTCGCCCGGCCCCTGGAGAGACTCTCCCGGCCCCTGGAGAGACTCGCCCAACCTCTGTAGAGATTCGACCGGCCTCTGTAGAGACTCGCCCGGCCTCTTTAGAGACTCGCCTGGCCTCTGGAGAGACTCGTCCCACCTCTGGAAAGACTCGCCTGGCCACTGGGGAGACTCGCTTTGCCTCTGGATAGACCCGCACGGCCCCTGGAGAGACTCACCCGTCCTCAGGAGAGACTCGCCTGGCCCCTGGAGAGACTCGGCCTGCCTCTGGAGAGACTCGCCCGGCCCCTGTAGAGACTCGGACGGCCTCTGGAGAGACTCGCCCGGCCCCTGGAGACACTCGCCCGGCCTCTGGAAAGACTCGCCCGGCCTCTGGATTGCCTCGCCCGGCCTCTGGAGAGACTCGTCCGGCCCCTGGAGAGACTCGCCCGGCCTCTGGAGAGATTCGCCCAGCCTCTGTAGAGACTCGCCCGGCCCCTGGAGAGATTCGCCGGGCCTATGGAGGGACAAGCCCAGCCTCTGGAAAGACTCGCCCGGCCACTGGGCAGACTCGCCCGGCCCCTGGAGAGACTCTCCCGGCCCCTGGAGAGACTCGCCCGGCCTCTGTAGAGATTCGCCCGGCCTCTGTAGAGACTCGCCCGGCCTCTTTAGAGACTCGCCTGGCCTCTGGAGAGACTCGCCCCGCCTCTAGAAAGACTCGCCCGGCCACTGGGGAGACTTGCCCTGCCTCTGGATAGACCCGCCCGGCCCCTGGAGAGACACGCCCGTCCTCAGGAGAGTTTCGCCTGGCCCCTGGAGAGACTCGCCCGGCCTCTGGAGAGATTCGCCCAGCCTCTGTAGAGACTCGCCCGGCCCCTGGAGAGATTCGCCGGGCCTTTGGAGGGACAAGCCCAGCCTCTGGAAAGACTCGCCCGGCCACTGGGCAGACTCGCCCGGCCCCTGGAGAGACTCTCCCGGCCCCTGGAGAGATTCGCCCGGCCTCTGTAGAGATTCGCCCGGCCTCTGTAGAGACTCGCCGGGCCTCTTTAGAGACTCGCCTGGCCTCTGGAGAGACTCGCCCCGCCTCTAGAAAGACTCGCCCGGCCACTGGATAGACTCGCCCTGCCTCTGGATAGACCCGCCCGGCCCCTGGAGAGACACGCCCGTCCTCAGGAGAGTTTCGCCTGGCCCCTGGAGAGACTCGCCCGGCCCCTGGAGAGATTCGCTCGGCCTATGGAGAGACATGCCCAGCCTCTGGAGAGACTCGTCCGACCTCTGGAGAGACTCGTCTGGCCCCTGGTGAGACTCGCCCGGCCCCTGGAGAGATTCGCTCGGCCTATGGAGAGACACGCCCAGCCTCTGGAGAGACTCGTCCGGCCTCTGGATTGACTCGCCCGGCCTCTGGAGAGATTTGCCCTTCCTCCGGAGAGACTCGCTCGGCCTCTGTAGAGACTCGCCCGGCCCCTGGGGAGACTCGCCCGGTCTCTGGAAAGACTCTCCTGTCCCCTGGAGAGACTCGCCCGGCCCCTGGAGAGATTCGCTCGGCCTATGGAGAGACACGCCCAGCCTCTGGAGAGACTCGTCCGGCCTCTGGATTGACTCGCCCCGGCCTCTGGAGAGATTCGCCCTTACTCCGAAGAGACTCGCTCGGCCTCTGTAGAGACTCGCCCGGCCCCTGGAGAGATTCGCCTGGCCTATGGAGGGACAAGCCCAGCCTCTGGAAAGACTCGCCCGGCCACTGGGGAGACTCGCCCGACCCCTGGAGAGACTCGCCCGACCTCTGTAGAGATTCGACCGGCCTCTGTAGAGACTCGCCCGGCCTCTTTAGATAGTCGCCTGGCCTCTGGAGAGACTCGCCCCGCCTCTGGAAAGACTCGCCCGGCCACTGGGGAGACTCGCCCTGCCTCTGGATAGACCCGCACTGCCCCTGGAGAGACTCACCCGTCCTCAGGAGAGTTTCGCCTGGCCCCTGGAGAGACTCGCCCTGCCCCTGTAGAGACTCGGACGGCCTCTGGAGAGACTCGCCCGGCCCCTGGAGACACTCGCCTGGCCTCTGGAAAGACTCGCTCGGCCTCTGGATTGCCTCGCCCGACCTCTGGAGAGACTCGTCCGGCCCCTGGAGAGACTCGTCCGGCCCCTGGAGAGACTCGCCCGGCCTCTGGAGAGATTCGCCCAGCCTCTGTAGAGACTCGCCCGGCCCCTGGAGAGATTCGCCGGGCCTATGGAGGGACAAGCCCAGCCTCTGGAAAGACTCGCCCGGCCACTGGGGAGACTCGCCCTGCCTCTGGATAGACCCGCACTGCCCCTGGAGAGACTCACCCGTCCTCAGGAGAGTTTCGCCTGGCCCCTGGAGAGACTCGCCCTGCCCCTGTAGAGACTCGGACGGCCTCTGGAGAGACTCGCCCGGCCCCTGGAGACACTCGCCCGGCCTCTGGAAAGACTCGCTCGGCCTCTGGATTGCCTCGCCCGACCTCTGGAGAGACTCGTCCGGCCCCTGGAGAGACTCGCCCGGCCCCTGGAGAGACTCTCCCGGCCCCTGGAGAGACTCGCCCGGCCTCTGTAGAGATTCGCCCGGCCTCTGTAGAGACTCGCCCGGCCTCTTTAGAGACTCGCCTGGCCTCTGGAAAGACTCGCCCCGCCTCTAGAAAGACTCGCCCGGCCACTGGGGAGACTCGCCCTGCCTCTGGAAAGACCCGCCCGGCCCCTGGAGAGACACGCCCGTTCTCAGGAGAGTTTCGCCTGGCCCCTGGAGAGACTCGCCCGGCCTCTGGAGAGATTCGCCCAGCCTGTGGAGAGACTCGCCCGGCCCCTGGAGAGATTCGCCGGGCATTTGGAGGGACAAGCCCAGCCTCTGGAAAGACTCGCCCGGCCACTGGGCAGACTCGCCCGGCCCCTGGAGAGACTCTCCCGGCCCCTGGAGAGACTCGCCCGGCCTCTGTAGAGATTCGCCCGGCCTCTGTAGAGACTCGCCCGGCCTCTTTAGAGACTCGCCTGGCCTCTGGAGAGACTCGCCCCGCCTCTAGAAAGACTCGCCCGGCCACTGGGGAGACTCGCCCTGCCTCTGGATAGACCCGCCCGGCCCCTGGAGAGACACGCCCGTCCTCAGGAGAGTTTCGCCTGGCCCCTGGAGAGACTCGCCCTGCCTCTAGAGAGACTCGCCCGGCCCCTGGAGAGATTCGCTTGGCCTATGGAGAGACATGCCCAGCCTCTGGAGAGACTCGTCCGACCTCTGGAGAGACTCGTCTGGCCCCTGGTGAGACTCGCCCGGCCCCTGGAGAGATTCGCTCGGCCTATGGAGAGACACGCCCAGCCTCTGGAGAGTCTCGTCCGGCCTCTGGATTGACTCGCCCGGCCTCTGGAGAGATTTGCCCTTTCTCCGGAGAGACACGCCCCTGGGGAGACTCGCCCGGTCTCTGGAAAGGCTCTCCCGTCCCCTGGAGAGACTCGCCCGGCCTCTGTAGAGATTGACTCGCCCGGCCTCTGGAGAGATTTGCCCTTTCTCCGGAGAGACACGCCCCTGGGGAGACTCGCCCGGTCTCTGGAAAGGCTCTCCCGTCCCCTGGAGAGACGCGCCCGGCCTCTGTAGAGATTCGCCCGGCCTCTGTAGAGACTCGCCCGGCCTCTGGATTGACTCGCCCGGCCTCTGGAGAGATTTGCCCTTTCTCCGGAGAGACACGCCCCTGGGGAGACTCGCCCGGTCTCTGGAAAGGCTCTCCCGTCCCCTGGAGAGACTCGCCCGGCCTCTGTAGAGATTGACTCGCCCGGCCTCTGGAGAGATTTGCCCTTTCTCCGGAGAGACACGCCCCTGGGGAGACTCGCCCGGTCTCTGGAAAGGCTCTCCCGTCCCCTGGAGAGACGCGCCCGGCCTCTGTAGAGATTCGCCCGGCCTCTGTAGAGACTCGCCCGGCCTCTGGATTGACTCGCCCGGCCTCTGGATTGACTCGCCCGGCCTCTGGAGAGACTCGTCCGGCCTCTGGAGAGATTCACCCGGCCCCTGGAGAGACTCGCCCGGCCTCTGGAGAGACTCGCCTGGCCTCTGGAAAGACTCGACCGGCCACTGGGGACATTTGCCCGGCCACTGGGAATACTCACCCGGCCTCTAGAGAGACTCGCCCGGCCTCTGGAGAGATTCGCCCGTCCTCTTGAGAGACTCGCCCGGCCTCTGAAGAGACTCGCCCGGCCCCTGGAGAGACTCGCCTGGCCCCTGGTGAGACTCGCCCGGCCCCTGGAAAGACTCGCCCGGCCCCTGGTGAGACTCGCCCGGCCCCTGGAGAGACTCGCCCGGCCTCTGGAGAGACTAGTCCGGCCTCTGAAGAGACTCGCCCGGCCCCTGGAGAGACTCGCCTGGCCCCTGGTGAGACTCGCCCGGCCCCTGGAGAGACTCGCCCGGCCCCTGGTGAGACTCGCCCGGCCCCTGTAGAGATTCGTTCAGCCTATGGAGAGACACACCCAGCCTCTGGAGAGACTCGCCCGGCCTCGGAAGAGACTCGCCTGGCCCCTGGTGAGACTCGCCCGGCCCCTGGAGAGACTCGCCCGTCCCCTGGTGAGACTCGCCCGGCCACTGGAGAGATTCGCTCGGCCTATGAAGAGACACGCCCAGCCTCTGGAGAGACTCGTCCGGCCTCTGGATTGACTCGCCCGGCCTCTGGAGAGATTCGCCCTTACTCCGGAGAGACTCGCTCGGCCTCTGTAGAGACTCGCCCGGCCCCTGGAGAGATTCGCCTGGCCTATGGAGGGACAAGCCCAGCCTCTGGAAAGACTCGCCCGGCCACTGGGGAGACTCGCCCGGCCCCTGGAGAGACTCTCCCGGCCCTTGGAGAGACTCGCCCGACCTCTGTAGAGACTCGCCTGGCCTCTGGAGAGACTCGCCCGGCCTCTTTAGAGACTCGCCTGGCCTCTGGAGAGACTCGCCCCGCCTCTGGAAAGACTCGCCCGGCCTCTGGATTGCCTCGCCCGGCCTCTGGAGAGACTCGTCCGGCCCCTGGAGAAACTCGCCCGGCCTCTGGAGAGATTCGCCCAGCCTCTAGAAAGACTCGCCCGGCCACTGGGGAGACTCGCCCTGCCTCTGGATAGACCCGCCCGGCCTCTGGAGAGACACGCCCGTCCTCAGGAGAGTTTCGCCTGGCCCCTGGAGAGACTCGCCCGGCCTCTGGAGAGACTCGCCCAGCCTCTGTAGAGACTCGCCGGGCCCCTGTAGAGATTCGCCGGGCCTATGGAGGGACAAGCCCAGCCTCTGGAAAGACTCGCCCGGCCACTGGGCAGTCTCGCCCTGCCCCTGGAGAGACTCTCCCAGCCCCTGGAGAGACTCGCCCAGCCTCTGTAGAGATTCGCCCGGCCTCTGTAGAGACTCGCCCGGCCTCTTTCGAGACTCGCCTGGCCTCTGGAGAGACTCGCCCCGCCTCTAGAAAGACTCGCCCGGCCACTGGGGAGACTCGCCCTGCCTCTGGAAAGGCTCTCCCGTCCCCTGGAGAGACTCGCCCGGCCTCTGTAGAGATTGACTCGCCCGGCCTCTGGAGAGATTTGTCCTTTCTCCGGAGAGACACGCCCCTGGGGAGACTCGCCCGGTCTCTGGAAAGGCTCTCCCGTCCCCTGGAGAGACGCGCCCGGCCTCTGTAGAGATTCGCCCGGCCTCTGTAGAGACTCGCCCGGCCTCTGGATTGACTCGCCCGGCCTCTGGAGAGACTCGTCCGGCCTCTGGAGAGATTCACCCGGCCCCTGGAGAGACTCGCCCGGCCTCTGGAGAGACTCGCCTGGCCTCTGGAAAGACTCGACCGGCCACTGGGGACATTTGCCCGGCCACTGGGAATACTCACCCGGCCTCTAGAGAGACTCGCCCGGCCTCTGGAGAGATTCGCCCGTCCTCTTGAGAGACTCGCCCGGCCTCTGAAGAGACTCGCCCGGCCCCTGGAGAGACTCGCCTGGCCCCTGGTGAGACTCGCCCGGCCCCTGGAGAGACTCGCCCGGCCCCTGGTGAGACTCGCCCGGCCCCTGGAGAGACTCGCCCGGCCTCTGGAGAGACTAGTCCGGCCTCTGAAGAGACTCGCCCGGCCCCTGGAGAGACTCGCCTGGCCCCTGGTGAGACTCGCCCGGCCCCTGGAGAGACTCGCCCGGCCCCTGGTGAGACTCGCCCGGCCCCTGTAGAGATTCGCTCAGCCTATGGAGAGACACACCCAGCCTCTGGAGAGACTCGCCCGGCCTCGGAAGAGACTCGCCTGGCCCCTGGTGAGACTCGCCCGGCCCCTGGAGAGACTCGCCCGTCCCCTGGTGAGACTCGCCCGGCCACTGGAGAGATTCGCTCGGCCTATGAAGAGACACGCCCAGCCTCTGGAGAGACTCGTCCGGCCTCTGGATTGACTCGCCCGGCCTCTGGAGAGATTCGCCCTTACTCCGGAGAGACTCGCTCGGCCTCTGGAGAGACTCGCCCGGCCCCTGGAGAGATTCGCCTGGCCTATGGAGGGACAAGCCCAGCCTCTGGAAAGACTCGCCCGGCCACTGGGGAGACTCGCCCGGCCCCTGGAGAGACTCTCCCGGCCCTTGGAGAGACTCGCCCGACCTCTGTAGAGATTCGACCGGCCTCTGTAGAGACTCGCCCGGCCTCTTTAGAGACTCGCCTGGCCTCTGGAGAGACTCGCCCCGCCTCTGGAAAGACTCGCCCGGCCTCTGGATTGCCTCGCCCGGCCTCTGGAGAGACTCGTCCGGCCCCTGGAGAGACTCGCCCGGCCTCTGGAGAGATTCGCCCAGCCTCTAGAAAGACTCGCCCGGCCACTGGGGAGACTCGCCCTGCCTCTGGATAGACCCGCCCGGCCTCTGGAGAGACACGCCCGTCCTCAGGAGAGTTTCGCCTGGCCCCTGGAGAGACTCGCCCGGCCTCTGGAGAGACTCGCCCAGCCTCTGTAGAGACTCGCCGGGCCCCTGTAGAGATTCGCCGGGCCTATGGAGGGACAAGCCCAGCCTCTGGAAAGACTCGCCCGGCCACTGGGCAGTCTCGCCCTGCCCCTGGAGAGACTCTCCCAGCCCCTGGAGAGACTCGCCCAGCCTCTGTAGAGATTCGCCCGGCCTCTGTAGAGACTCGCCCGGCCTCTTTCGAGACTCGCCTGGCCTCTGGAGAGACTCGCCCCGCCTCTAGAAAGACTCGCCCGGCCACTGGGGAGACTCGCCCTGCCTCTGGATAGACCCGCCCGGCCCCTGGAGAGACACGCCCGTCCTCAGGAGAGTTTCGCCTGGCCCCTGGAGAGACTCGCCCTGCCTCTGGAGAGACTCGCCCGGCCCCTGGAGAGATTCGCTCGGCCTATGGAGAGACATGCCCAGCCTCTGGAGAGACTCGTCCGACCTCTGGAGAGACTCGTCTGGCCCCTGGTGAGACTCGCCCGGCCCCTGGAGAGATTCGCTCGGCCTATGGAGAGACACGCCCAACCTCTGGAGAGACTCGTCCGGCCTCTGGATTGACTCGCCCGGCCTCTGGAGAGATTCGCCCTTCCTCCGGAGAGACACGCTCGGCCTCTGTAGAGACTCGCCCGGCCCCTGGGGAGACTCGCCCGGTCTCTGGAAAGACTCTCCCGTCCCCTGGAGAGACTCGCCCGGCCCCTGGAGAGACTCTCCCGGCCCCTGGAGAGACTCGCCCGACCTCTGTAGAGATTCGACCGGCCTCTGTAGAGACTCGCCCGGCCTCTTTAGAGACTCGCCTGGCCTCTGGAGAGACTCGTCCCGCCTCTGGAAAGACTCGCCTGGCCACTGGGGAGACTCGCCCTGCCTCTGGATAGACCCGCACGGCCCTTGGAGAGACTCACCCGTCCTCAGGAGAGACTCGCCTGGCCCCTGGAGAGACTCGGCCTCCCTCTGGAGAGACTCGCCCGGCCCCTGTAGAGACTCGGACGGCCTCTGGAGAGACTCGCCCGGCCCCTGGAGACACTCGCCCGGCCTCTGGAAAGACTCGCCCGGCCTCTGGATTGCCTCGCCCGGCCTCTGGAGAGACTCGTCCGGCCCCTGGAGAGACTCGCCCGGCCTCTGGAGAGATTCGCCCAGCCTCTGTAGAGACTCGCCCGGCCCCTGGAGAGATTCGCCGGGCCTATGGAGGGACAAGCCCAGCCTCTGGAAAGACTCGCCCGGCCACTGGGCAGACTCGCCCGGCCCCTGGAGAGACTCTCCCGGCCCCTGGAGAGACTCGCCCGGCCTCTGTAGAGATTCGCCCGGCCTCTGTAGAGACTCGCCCGGCCTCTTTAGAGACTCGCCTGGCCTCTGGAGAGACTCGCCCCGCCTCTAGAAAGACTCGCCCGGCCACTGGGGAGACTTGCCCTGCCTCTGGATAGACCCGCCCGACCCCTGGAGAGACACGCCCGTCCTCAGGAGAGTTTCGCCTGGCCCCTGGAGAGACTCGCCCGGCCTCTGGAGAGATTCGCCCAGCCTCTGTAGAGACTCGCCCGGCCCCTGGAGAGAATCGCCGGGCCTTTGGAGGGACAAGCCCAGCCTCTGGAAAGACTCGCCCGGCTCTGGGCAGACTCGCCCGGCCCCTGGAGAGACTCTCCCGGCCCCTGGAGAGACTCGCCCGGCCTCTGTAGAGATTCGCCCGGCCTCTGTAGAGACTCGCCGGGCCTCTTTAGAGACTCGCCTGGCCTCTGGAGAGACTCGCCCCGCCTCTAGAAAGACTCGCCCGGCCACTGGATAGACTCGCCCTGCCTCTGGATAGACCCGCCCGGCCCCTGGAGAGACACGCCCGTCCTCAGGAGAGTTTCGCCTGGCCCCTGGAGAGACTCGCCCTGCCTCTGGAGAGACTCGCCCGGCCCCTGTAGAGACTCGCCCGGCCCCTGGAGAGATTCGCTCGACCTATGGAGAGACATGCCCAGCCTCTGGACAGACTCGTCCGACCTCTGGAGAGACTCGTCTGGCCCCTGGAGAGACTCGCCTGGCCTCTGGAAAGACTCGACCGGCCACTGGGGACATTTGCCCGGCCACTGGGAATACTCACCCGGCCTCTAGAGAGACTCGCCCGGCCTCTGGAGAGATTCGCCCGTCCTCTTGAGAGACTCGCCCTGCCTCTGAAGAGACTCGCCCGGCCCCTGGAGAGACTCGCCTGGCCCCTGGTGAGACTCGCCCGGCCCCTGGAGAGACTCGCCCGGCCCCTGGTGAGACTCGCCCGGCCCCTGGAGAGACTCGCCCGGCCTCTGGAGAGACTTGTCCGGCCTCTGAAGAGACTCGCCCGGCCCCTGGAGAGACTCGTCTGGCCCCTGGTGAGACTCGCCCGGCCCCTGGAGAGACACGCCCAGCCTCTGGAGAGACTCGTCCGGCCTCTGGATTGACTCGCCCGGCCTCTGGAGAGACTCGTCCGGCCTCTGGAGAGATTCACCCGGCCCCTGGAGAGACTCGCCCTTACTCCGGAGAGACTCGCTCGGCCTCTGTAGAGACTCGCCCGGCCCCTGGAGAGATTCGCCTGGCCTATGGAGGGACAAGCCCAGCCTCTGGAAAGACTCGCCCGGCCACTGGGGAGACTCGTCCGGCCCCTGGAGAGACTCTCCCGGCCCTTGGAGAGACTCGCCCGACCTCTGTAGAGATTCGACCGGCCTCTGTAGAGACTCGCCCGGCCGCTTTAGAGACTCGCCTGGCCTCTGGAGAGACTCGCCCCGCCTCTGGAAAGACTCGACCGGCCACTGGGGACATTTGCCCGGCCACTGGGAATACTCACCCGGCCTCTAGAGAGACTCGCCCGGCCTCTGGAGAGATTCGCCCGTCCTCTTGAGAGACTCGCCCGGCCTCTGAAGAGACTCGCCCGGCCCCTGGAGAGACTCGCCTGGCCCCTGGTGAGACTCGCCCGGCCCCTGGAGAGACTCGCCCGGCCCCTGGTGAGACTCGCCCGGCCCCTGGAGAGACTCGCCCGGCCTCTGGAGAGACTAGTCCGGCCTCTGAAGAGACTCGCCCGGCCCCTGGAGAGACTCGCCTGGCCCCTGGTGAGACTCGCCCGGCCCCTGGAGAGACTCGCCCGGCCCCTGGTGAGACTCGCCCGGCCCCTGTAGAGATTCGCTCAGCCTATGGAGAGACACACCCAGCCTCTGGAGAGACTCGCCCGGCCTCGGAAGAGACTCGCCTGGCCCCTGGTGAGACTCGCCCGGCCCCTGGAGAGACTCGCCCGTCCCCTGGTGAGACTCGCCCGGCCACTGGAGAGATTCGCTCGGCCTATGAAGAGACACGCCCAGCCTCTGGAGAGACTCGTCCGGCCTCTGGATTGACTCGCCCGGCCTCTGGAGAGATTCGCCCTTACTCCGGAGAGACTCGCTCGGCCTCTGGAGAGACTCGCCCGGCCCCTGGAGAGATTCGCCTGGCCTATGGAGGGACAAGCCCAGCCTCTGGAAAGACTCGCCCGGCCACTGGGGAGACTCGCCCGGCCCCTGGAGAGACTCTCCCGGCCCTTGGAGAGACTCGCCCGACCTCTGTAGAGATTCGACCGGCCTCTGTAGAGACTCGCCCGGCCTCTTTAGAGACTCGCCTGGCCTCTGGAGAGACTCGCCCCGCCTCTGGAAAGACTCGCCCGGCCTCTGGATTGCCTCGCCCGGCCTCTGGAGAGACTCGTCCGGCCCCTGGAGAGACTCGCCCGGCCTCTGGAGAGATTCGCCCAGCCTCTAGAAAGACTCGCCCGGCCACTGGGGAGACTCGCCCTGCCTCTGGATAGACCCGCCCGGCCTCTGGAGAGACACGCCCGTCCTCAGGAGAGTTTCGCCTGGCCCCTGGAGAGACTCGCCCGGCCTCTGGAGAGACTCGCCCAGCCTCTGTAGAGACTCGCCGGGCCCCTGTAGAGATTCGCCGGGCCTATGGAGGGACAAGCCCAGCCTCTGGAAAGACTCGCCCGGCCACTGGGCAGTCTCGCCCTGCCCCTGGAGAGACTCTCCCAGCCCCTGGAGAGACTCGCCCAGCCTCTGTAGAGATTCGCCCGGCCTCTGTAGAGACTCGCCCGGCCTCTTTCGAGACTCGCCTGGCCTCTGGAGAGACTCGCCCCGCCTCTAGAAAGACTCGCCCGGCCACTGGGGAGACTCGCCCTGCCTCTGGATAGACCCGCCCGGCCCCTGGAGAGACACGCCCGTCCTCAGGAGAGTTTCGCCTGGCCCCTGGAGAGACTCGCCCTGCCTCTGGAGAGACTCGCCCGGCCCCTGGAGAGATTCGCTCGGCCTATGGAGAGACATGCCCAGCCTCTGGAGAGACTCGTCCGACCTCTGGAGAGACTCGTCTGGCCCCTGGTGAGACTCGCCCGGCCCCTGGAGAGATTCGCTCGGCCTATGGAGAGACACGCCCAACCTCTGGAGAGACTCGTCCGGCCTCTGGATTGACTCGCCCGGCCTCTGGAGAGATTCGCCCTTCCTCCGGAGAGACACGCTCGGCCTCTGTAGAGACTCGCCCGGCCCCTGGGGAGACTCGCCCGGTCTCTGGAAAGACTCTCCCGTCCCCTGGAGAGACTCGCCCGGCCCCTGGAGAGACTCTCCCGGCCCCTGGAGAGACTCGCCCGACCTCTGTAGAGATTCGACCGGCCTCTGTAGAGACTCGCCCGGCCTCTTTAGAGACTCGCCTGGCCTCTGGAGAGACTCGTCCCGCCTCTGGAAAGACTCGCCTGGCCACTGGGGAGACTCGCCCTGCCTCTGGATAGACCCGCACGGCCCTTGGAGAGACTCACCCGTCCTCAGGAGAGACTCGCCTGGCCCCTGGAGAGACTCGGCCTCCCTCTGGAGAGACTCGCCCGGCCCCTGTAGAGACTCGGACGGCCTCTGGAGAGACTCGCCCGGCCCCTGGAGACACTCGCCCGGCCTCTGGAAAGACTCGCCCGGCCTCTGGATTGCCTCGCCCGGCCTCTGGAGAGACTCGTCCGGCCCCTGGAGAGACTCGCCCGGCCTCTGGAGAGATTCGCCCAGCCTCTGTAGAGACTCGCCCGGCCCCTGGAGAGATTCGCCGGGCCTATGGAGGGACAAGCCCAGCCTCTGGAAAGACTCGCCCGGCCACTGGGCAGACTCGCCCGGCCCCTGGAGAGACTCTCCCGGCCCCTGGAGAGACTCGCCCGGCCTCTGTAGAGATTCGCCCGGCCTCTGTAGAGACTCGCCCGGCCTCTTTAGAGACTCGCCTGGCCTCTGGAGAGACTCGCCCCGCCTCTAGAAAGACTCGCCCGGCCACTGGGGAGACTTGCCCTGCCTCTGGATAGACCCGCCCGACCCCTGGAGAGACACGCCCGTCCTCAGGAGAGTTTCGCCTGGCCCCTGGAGAGACTCGCCCGGCCTCTGGAGAGATTCGCCCAGCCTCTGTAGAGACTCGCCCGGCCCCTGGAGAGAATCGCCGGGCCTTTGGAGGGACAAGCCCAGCCTCTGGAAAGACTCGCCCGGCTCTGGGCAGACTCGCCCGGCCCCTGGAGAGACTCTCCCGGCCCCTGGAGAGACTCGCCCGGCCTCTGTAGAGATTCGCCCGGCCTCTGTAGAGACTCGCCGGGCCTCTTTAGAGACTCGCCTGGCCTCTGGAGAGACTCGCCCCGCCTCTAGAAAGACTCGCCCGGCCACTGGATAGACTCGCCCTGCCTCTGGATAGACCCGCCCGGCCCCTGGAGAGACACGCCCGTCCTCAGGAGAGTTTCGCCTGGCCCCTGGAGAGACTCGCCCTGCCTCTGGAGAGACTCGCCCGGCCCCTGTAGAGACTCGCCCGGCCCCTGGAGAGATTCGCTCGACCTATGGAGAGACATGCCCAGCCTCTGGACAGACTCGTCCGACCTCTGGAGAGACTCGTCTGGCCCCTGGAGAGACTCGCCTGGCCTCTGGAAAGACTCGACCGGCCACTGGGGACATTTGCCCGGCCACTGGGAATACTCACCCGGCCTCTAGAGAGACTCGCCCGGCCTCTGGAGAGATTCGCCCGTCCTCTTGAGAGACTCGCCCTGCCTCTGAAGAGACTCGCCCGGCCCCTGGAGAGACTCGCCTGGCCCCTGGTGAGACTCGCCCGGCCCCTGGAGAGACTCGCCCGGCCCCTGGTGAGACTCGCCCGGACCCTGGAGAGACTCGCCCGGCCTCTGGAGAGACTTGTCCGGCCTCTGAAGAGACTCGCCCGGCCCCTGGAGAGACTCGTCTGGCCCCTGGTGAGACTCGCCCGGCCCCTGGAGAGACACGCCCAGCCTCTGGAGAGACTCGTCCGGCCTCTGGATTGACTCGCCCGGCCTCTGGAGAGACTCGTCCGGCCTCTGGAGAGATTCACCCGGCCCCTGGAGAGACTCGCCCTTACTCCGGAGAGACTCGCTCGGCCTCTGTAGAGACTCGCCCGGCCCCTGGAGAGATTCGCCTGGCCTATGGAGGGACAAGCCCAGCCTCTGGAAAGACTCGCCCGGCCACTGGGGAGACTCGTCCGGCCCCTGGAGAGACTCTCCCGGCCCTTGGAGAGACTCGCCCGACCTCTGTAGAGATTCGACCGGCCTCTGTAGAGACTCGCCCGGCCGCTTTAGAGACTCGCCTGGCCTCTGGAGAGACTCGCCCCGCCTCTGGAAAGACTCGCCCGGCCACTGGGGAGACTCGCCCTGCCTCTGGATAGACCCGCACTGCCCCTGGAGAGACTCACCCGTCCTCAGGAGAGTTTCGCCTGGCCCCTGGAGAGACTCGCCCTGCCCCTGTAGAGACTCGGACGGCCTCTGGAGAGACTCGCCCGGCCCCTGGAGACACTCGCCCGGCCTCTGGAAAGACTCGCTCGGCCTCTGGATTGCCTCGCCCGACCTCTGGAGAGACTCGTCCGGCCCCTGGAGAGACTCGCCCGGCCCCTGGAGAGACTCTCCCGGCCCCTGGAGAGACTCGCCCGGCCTCTGTAGAGATTCGCCCGGCCTCTGTAGAGACTCGCCCGGCCTCTTTAGAGACTCGCCCGGCCCCTGGAGAGACTCGCCCGGCCCCTGGTGAGACTCGCCCGGCCCCTGGAGAGACTCGCCCGGCCTCTGGAGAGACTAGTCCGGCCTCTGAAGAGACTCGCCCGGCCCCTGGAGAGACTCGTCTGGCCCCTGGTGAGACTCGCCCGGCCCCTGGAGAGACACGCCCAGCCTCTGGAGAGACTCGTCCGGCCTCTGGATTGACTCGCCCGGCCTCTGGAGAGACTCGTCCGGCCTCTGGAGAGATTCACCCGGCCCCTGGAGAGACTCGCCCTTACTCCGGAGAGACTCGCTCGGCCTCTGTAGAGACTCGCCCGGCCCCTGGAGAGATTCGCCTGGCCTATGGAGGGACAAGCCCAGCCTCTGGAAAGACTCGCCCGGCCACTGGGGAGACTCGCCCGGCCCCTGGAGAGACTCTCCCGGCCCTTGGAGAGACTCGCCCGACCTCTGTAGAGATTCGACCGGCCTCTGTAGAGACTCGCCCGGCCTCTTTAGAGACTCGCCTGGCCTCTGGAGAGACTCGCCCCGCCTCTGGAAAGACTCGCCCGGCCACTGGGGAGACTCGCCCTGCCTCTGGATAGACCCGCACTGCCCCTGGAGAGACTCACCCGTCCTCAGGAGAGTTTCGCCTGGCCCCTGGAGAGACTCGCCCTGCCCCTGTAGAGACTCGGACGGCCTCTGGAGAGACTCGCCCGGCCCCTGGAGACACTCGCCCGGCCTCTGGAAAGACTCGCTCGGCCTCTGGATTGCCTCTCCCGGCCCCTGGAGAGACTCGCCCGGCCTCTGTAGAGATTCGCCCGGCCTCTGTAGAGACTCGCCCGGCCTCTTTAGAGACTCGCCTGGCCTCTGGAGAGACTCGCCCCGCCTCTAGAAAGACTCGCCCGGCCACTGGGGAGACTCGCCCTGCCTCTGGATAGACCCGCCCGGCCCCTGGAGAGACACGCCCGTCCTCAGGAGAGTTTCGCCTGGCCCCTGGAGAGACTCGCCCGGCCTCTGGAGAGACTCGCCCAGCCTCTGTAGAGACTCGCCGGGCCCCTGGAGAGATTCTCCGGGCCTATGGAGGGACAAGCCCAGCCTCTGGAAAGACTCGCCCGGCCACTGGGCAGACTCACCCGGCCCCTGGAGAGACTCTCCCAGCCCCTGGAGAGACTCGCCCGGCCTCTGTAGAGATTCGCCCGGCCTCTGTAGAGACTCGCCCGGCCTCTTTAGAGACTCGCCTGGCCTCTGGAGAGACTCGCCCCGCCTCTAGAAAGACTCGCCCGGCCACTGGGGAGACTCGCCCTGCCTCTGGATAGACCCGCCCGGCCCCTGGAGAGACACGCCCGTCCTCAGGAGAGTTTCGCCTGGCCCCTGGAGAGACTCGCCCTGCCTCTGGAGAGACTCGCCCGGCCCCTGGAGAGATTCGCTTGGCCTATGGAGAGACATGCCCAGCCTCTGGAGAGACTCGTCCGACCTCTGGAGAGACTCGTCTGGCCCCTGGTGAGACTCGCCCGGCCCCTGGAGAGATTCGCTCGGCCTGTGGAGAGACACGCCCAGCCTCTGGAGAGTCTCGTCCGGCCTCTGGATTGACTCGCCCGGCCTCTGGAGAGATTTGCCCTTTCTCCGGAGAGACACGCCCCTGGGGAGACTCGCCCGGTCTCTGGAAAGGCTCTCCCGTCCCCTGGAGAGACTCGCCCGGCCTCTGTAGAGATTGACTCGCCCGGCCTCTGGAGAGATTTGCCCTTTCTCCGGAGAGACACGCCCCTGGGGAGACTCGCCCGGTCTCTGGAAAGGCTCTCCCGTCCCCTGGAGAGACGCGCCCGGCCTCTGTAGAGATTCGCCCGGCCTCTGTAGAGACTCGCCCGGCCTCTGGATTGACTCGCCCGGCCTCTGGAGAGACTCGTCCGGCCTCTGGAGAGATTCACCCGGCCCCTGGAGAGACTCGCCCGGCCTCTGGAGAGACTCGCCTGGCCTCTGGAAAGACTCGACCGGCCACTGGGGACATTTGCCCGGCCACTGGGAATACTCACCCGGCCTCTAGAGAGACTCGCCCGGCCTCTGGAGAGATTCGCCCGTCCTCTTGAGAGACTCGCCCGGCCTCTGAAGAGACTCGCCCGGCCCCTGGAGAGACTCGCCTGGCCCCTGGTGAGACTCGCCCGGCCCCTGGAAAGACTCGCCCGGCCCCTGGTGAGACTCGCCCGGCCCCTGGAGAGACTCGCCCGGCCTCTGGAGAGACTAGTCCGGCCTCTGAAGAGACTCGCCCGGCCCCTGGAGAGACTCGCCTGGCCCCTGGTGAGACTCGCCCGGCCCCTGGAGAGACTCGCCCGGCCCCTGGTGAGACTCGCCCGGCCCCTGTAGAGATTCGCTCAGCCTATGGAGAGACACACCCAGCCTCTGGAGAGACTCGCCCGGCCTCGGAAGAGACTCGCCTGGCCCCTGGTGAGACTCGCCCGACCCCTGGAGAGACTCGCCCGTCCCCTGGTGAGACTCGCCCGGCCACTGGAGAGATTCGCTCGGCCTATGAAGAGACACGCCCAGCCTCTGGAGAGACTCGTCCGGCCTCTGGATTGACTCGCCCGGCCTCTGGAGAGATTCGCCCTTACTCCGGAGAGACTCGCTCGGCCTCTGTAGAGACTCGCCCGGCCCCTGGAGAGATTCGCCTGGCCTATGGAGGGACAAGCCCAGCCTCTGGAAAGACTCGCCCGGCCACTGGGGAGACTCGCCCGGCCCCTGGAGAGACTCTCCCGGCCCTTGGAGAGACTCGCCCGACCTCTGTAGAGATTCGACCGGCCTCTGTAGAGACTCGCCCGGCCTCTTTAGAGACTCGCCGGGCCTCTGGAGAGACTCGCCCCGCCTCTGGAAAGACTCGCCCGGCCTCTGGATTGCCTCGCCCGGCCTCTGGAGAGACTCGTCCGGCCCCTGGAGAGACTCGCCCGGCCTCTGGAGAGATTCGCCCAGCCTCTAGAAAGACTCGCCCGGCCACTGGGGAGACTCGCCCTGCCTCTGGATAGACCCGCCCGGCCTCTGGAGAGACACGCCTGTCCTCAGGAGAGTTTCGCCTGGCCCCTGGAGAGACTCGCCCGGCCTCTGGAGAGACTCGCCCAGCCTCTGTAGAGACTCGCCGGGCCCCTGTACAGATTCGCCGGGCCTATGGAGGGACAAGCCCAGCCTCTGGAAAGACTCGCCCGGCCACTGGGCAGTCTCGCCCTGCCCCTGGAGAGACTCTCCCAGCCCCTGGAGAGACTCGCCCAGCCTCTGTAGAGATTCGCCCGGCCTCTGTAGAGACTCGCCCGGCCTCTTTCGAGACTCGCCTGGCCTCTGGAGAGACTCGCCCCGCCTCTAGAAAGACTCGCCCGGCCACTGGGGAGACTCGCCCTGCCTCTGGAAAGGCTCTCCCGTCCCCTGGAGAGACTCGCCCGGCCTCTGTAGAGATTGACTCGCCCGGCCTCTGGAGAGATTTGCCCTTTCTCCGGAGAGACACGCCCCTGGGGAGACTCGCCCGGTCTCTGGAAAGGCTCTCCCGTCCCCTGGAGAGACGCGCCCGGCCTCTGTAGAGATTCGCCCGGCCTCTGTAGAGACTCGCCCGGCCTCTGGATTGACTCGCCCGGCCTCTGGAGAGACTCGTCCGGCCTCTGGAGAGATTCACCCGGCCCCTGGAGAGACTCGCCCGGCCTCTGGAGAGACTCGCCTGGCCTCTGGAAAGACTCGACCGGCCACTGGGGACATTTGCCCGGCCACTGGGAATACTCACCCGGCCTCTAGAGAGACTCGCCCGGCCTCTGGAGAGATTCGCCCGTCCTCTTGAGAGACTCGCCCGGCCTCTGAAGAGACTCGCCCGGCCCCTGGAGAGACTCGCCTGGCCCCTGGTGAGACTCGCCCGGCCCCTGGAAAGACTCGCTCGGCCCCTGGTGAGACTCGCCCGGCCCCTGGAGAGACTCGCCCGGCCTCTGGAGAGACTAGTCCGGCCTCTGAAGAGACTCGCCCGGCCCCTGGAGAGACTCGCCTGGCCCCTGGTGAGACTCGCCCGGCCCCTGGAGAGACTCGCCCGGCCCCTGGTGAGACTCGCCCGGCCCCTGTAGAGATTCGCTCAGCCTATGGAGAGACACACCCAGCCTCTGGAGAGACTCGCCCGGCCTCGGAAGAGACTCGCCTGGCCCCTGGTGAGACTCGCCCGGCCCCTGGAGAGACTCGCCCGTCCCCTGGTGAGACTCGCCCGGCCACTGGAGAGATTCGCTCGGCCTATGAAGAGACACGCCCAGCCTCTGGAGAGACTCGTCCGGCCTCTGGATTGACTCGCCCGGCCTCTGGAGAGATTCGCCCTTACTCCGGAGAGACTCGCTCGGCCTTTGTAGAGACTCGCCCGGCCCCTGGAGAGATTCGCCTGGCCTATGGAGGGACAAGCCCAGCCTCTGGAAAGACTCGCCCGGCCACTGGGGAGACTCGCCCGGCCCCTGGAGAGACTCTCCCGGCCCTTGGAGAGACTCGCCCGACCTCTGTAGAGATTCGACCGGCCTCTGTAGAGACTCGCCCGGCCTCTTTAGAGACTCGCCTGGCCTCTGGAGAGACTCGCCCCGCCTCTGGAAAGACTCGCCCGGCCTCTGGATTGCCTCGCCCGGCCTCTGGAGAGACTCGTCCGGCCCCTGGAGAGACTCGCCCGGCCTATGGAGAGATTCGCCCAGCCTCTAGAAAGACTCGCCCGGCCACTGGGGAGACTCGCCCTGCCTCTGGATAGACCCGCCCGGCCTCTGGAGAGACACGCCCGTCCTCAGGAGAGTTTCGCCTGGTCCCTGGAGAGACTCGCCCGGCCTCTGGAGAGACTCGCCCAGCCTCTGTAGAGACTCGCCGGGCCCCTGTAGAGATTCGCCGGGCCTATGGAGGGACAAGCCCAGCCTCTGGAAAGACTCGCCCGGCCACTGGGCAGTCTCGCCCTGCCCCTGGAGAGACTCTCCCAGCCCCTGGAGAGACTCGCCCAGCCTCTGTAGAGATTCGCCCGGCCTCTGTAGAGACTCGCCCGGCCTCTTTCGAGACTCGCCTGGCCTCTGGAGAGACTCGCCCCGCCTCTAGAAAGACTCGCCCGGCCACTGGGGAGACTCGCCCTGCCTCTGGATAGACCCGCCCGGCCCCTGGAGAGACACGCCCGTCCTCAGGAGAGTTTCGCCTGGCCCCTGGAGAGACTCGCCCTGCCTCTGGAGAGACTCGCCCGGCCCCTGGAGAGATTCGCTCGGCCTATGGAGAGACATGCCCAGCCTCTGGAGAGACTCGTCCGACCTCTGGAGAGACTCGTCTGGCCCCTGGTGAGACTCGCCCGGCCCCTGGAGAGATTTGCTCGGCCTATGGAGAGACACGCCCAACCTCTGGAGAGACTCGTCCGGCCTCTGGATTGACTCGCCCGGCCTCTGGAGAGATTCGCCCTTCCTCCGGAGAGACACGCTCGGCCTCTGTAGAGACTCGCCCGGCCCCTGGGGAGACTCGCCCGGTCTCTGGAAAGACTCTCCCGTCCCCTGGAGAGACTCGCCCGGCCCCTGGAGAGACTCTCCCGGCCCCTGGAGAGACTCGCCCGACCTCTGTAGAGATTCGACCGGCCTCTGTAGAGACTCGCCCGGCCTCTTTAGAGACTCGCCTGGCCTCTGGAGAGACTCGTCCCGCCTCTGGAAAGACTCGCCTGGCCACTGGGGAGACTCGCCCTGCCTCTGGATAGACCCGCACGGCCCTTGGAGAGACTCACCCGTCCTCAGGAGAGACTCGCCTGGCCCCTGGAGAGACTCGGCCTCCCTCTGGAGAGACTCGCCCGGCCCCTGTAGAGACTCGGACGGCCTCTGGAGAGACTCGCCCGGCCCCTGGAGACACTCGCCCGGCCTCTGGAAAGACTCGCCCGGCCTCTGGATTGCCTCGCCCGGCCTCTGGAGAGACTCGTCCGGCCCCTGGAGAGACTCGCCCGGCCTCTGGAGAGATTCGCCCAGCCTCTGTAGAGACTCGCCCGGCCCCTGGAGAGATTCGCCGGGCCTATGGAGGGACAAGCCCAGCCTCTGGAAAGACTCGCCCGGCCACTGGGCAGACTCGCCCGGCCCCTGGAGAGACTCTCCCGGCCCCTAAAGAGACTCGCCCGGCCTCTGTAGAGATTCGCCCGGCCTCTGTAGAGACTCGCCCGGCCTCTTTAGAGACTCGCCTGGCCTCTGGAGAGACTCGCCCCGCCTCTAGAAAGACTCGCCCGGCCACTGGGGAGACTTGCCCTGCCTCTGGATAGACCCGCCCGGCCCCTGGAGAGACACGCCCGTCCTCAGGAGAGTTTCGCCTGGCCCCTGGAGAGACTCGCCCGGCCTCTGGAGAGATTCGCCCAGCCTCTGTAGAGACTCGCCCGGCCCCTGGAGAGAATCGCCGGGCCTTTGGAGGGACAAGCCCAGCCTCTGGAAAGACTCGCCCGGCCACTGGGCAGACTCGCCCGGCCCCTGGAGAGACTCTCCCGGCCCCTGGAGAGACTCGCCCGGCCTCTGTAGAGATTCGCCCGGCCTCTGTAGAGACTCGCCGGGCCTCTTTAGAGACTCGCCTGGCCTCTGGAGAGACTCGCCCCGCCTCTAGAAAGACTCGCCCGGCCACTGGATAGACTCGCCCTGCCTCTGGATAGACCCGCCCGGCCCCTGGAGAGACACGCCCGTCCTCAGGAGAGTTTCGCCTGGCCCCTGGAGAGACTCGCCCTGCCTCTGGAGAGACTCGCCCGGCCCCTGTAGAGACTCGCCCGGCCCCTGGAGAGATTCGCTCGACCTATGGAGAGACATGCCCAGCCTCTGGAGAGACTCGTCCGACCTCTGGAGAGACTCGTCTGGCCCCTGGTGAGACTCGCCCGGCCCCTGGAGAGATTCGCTCGGCCTATGGAGAGACACGCCCAGCCTCTGGAGAGACTCGTCCGGCCTCTGGATTGACTTGCCCGGCCTCTGGAGAGATTCGCCCTTCCTCCGGAGAGACTCGCTCGGCCTCTGTAGAGACTCGCCCGGCCCCTGGGGAGACTCGCCCGGTCTCTGGAAAGACTCTCCTGTCCCCTGGAGAGACTCGCCCGGCCTCTGTAGAGATTCGCCCGGCCTCTGTAGAGACTCGTCCGGCCTCTTTAGAGACTCGCCTGGCCTCTGGAGAGACTCGCCCCGCCTCTGGAAAGACTCGCCCGGCCACTGGGGAGACTCGCCCTGCCTCTGGATAGACCCGCCCGGCCCCTGGAGAGACTCGCCTGTCCTCAGGAGAGTTTCGCCTGGCCCCTGGAGAAACTCGCCCGGCCTCTGCAGAGACTCGCCCGGCCCCTGGTGAGACTCGCCCGGCCTCTGGAGAGACTCGCCCGGCCCCTGGAGACACTCGCCCGGCCTCTGGAAAGACTCGCCCGGCCTCTGGATTGACTCGCCCGGCCTCTGGAGAGACTCGGCCGGCCCCTGGAGAGACTCGCCCGGCCTCTGGAGAGATTCGCCCAGCCTCTGGAGAGACTCGCCCAGCCTCTGTAGAGACTCACCCAGGATGTGGAGAGACTCGCCCGGCCTCTGTAGAGACTCGCCCGGCCCCTGGCGAGACTCGCCCGGCCTCTTTAGACACTCGCCAGGCCTCTGCAGAGACTCGCCCGGCCTCTGGAGAGACTCGCCCGGCCTCTGGATTGACTCGCCCGGCCTCTGGAGAGACTCGTCCGGCCTCTGGAGAGATTCACCCGCCCCTGGAGAGACTCGCCCGGCCCCTGGAGAGACACGCCCGTCCTCAGGAGAGTTTCGCCTGGCCCCTGGAGAGACTCGCCCGGCCTCTGGAGAGATTCGCCCAGCCTCTGTAGAGACTCGCCCGGCCCCTGGAGAGATTCGCCGGGCCTTTGGAGGGACAAGCCCAGCCTCTGGAAAGACTCGCCCGGCCACTGGGCAGACTCGCCCGGCCCCTGGAGAGACTCTCCCGGCCCCTGGAGAGACTCGCCCGGCCTCTGTAGAGATTCGCCCGGCCTCTGTAGAGACTCGCCGGGCCTCTTTAGAGACTCGCCTGGCCTCTGGAGAGACTCGCCCCCCCCTCTAGAAAGACTCGCCCGGCCACTGGATAGACTCGCCCTGCCTCTGGATAGACCCGCCCGGCCCCTGGAGAGACACGCCCGTCCTCAGGAGAGTTTCGCCTGGCCCCTGGAGAGACTCGCCCTGCCTCTGGAGAGACTCGCCCGGCCCCTGTTGAGACTCGCCCGGCCCCTGGAGAGATTCGCTCAGCCTATGGAGAGACATGCCCAGCCTCTGGAGAGACTCGTCCGACCTCTGGAGAGACTCGTCTGGCCCCTGGTGAGACTCGCCCGGCCCCTGGGGAGATTCGCTCGGCCTATGGAGAAACACGCCCAGCCTCTGGAGAGACTCGTCCGGCCTCTGGATTGACTCGCCCGGCCTCTGGAGAGATTCGCCCTTCCTCCGGAGAGACTCGCTCGGCCTCTGTAGAGACTCGCCCGGCCCCTGGGGAGACTCGCCCGGTCTCTGGATAGACTCTCCTGTCCCCTGGAGAGACTCGCCCGGCCTCTGTAGAGATTCGCCCGGCCTCTGTAGAGACTCGTCCGGCCTCTTTAGAGACTCGCCTGGCCTCTGGAGAGACTCGCCCCGCCTCTGGAAAGACTCGCCCGGCCACTGGGGAGACTCGCCCTGCCTCTGGATAGACCCGCCCGGCCCCTGGAGAGACTCGCCTGTCCTCAGGAGAGTTTCGCCTGGCCCCTGGAGAGACTCGCCCGGCCTCTGCAGAGACTCGCCCGGCCCCTGGTGAGACTCGCCCGGCCTCTGGAGAGACTCGCCCGGCCCCTGGAGACACTCGCCCGGCCTCTGGAAAGACTCGCCCGGCCTCTGGATTGACTCGCCCGGCCTCTGGAGAGACTCGGCCGGCCCCTGGAGAGACTCGCCCGGCCTCTGGAGAGATTCGCCCAGCCTCTGGAGAGACTCGCCCAGCCTCTGTAGAGACTCGCCCAGCCTCTGTAGAGACTCACCCAGGATGTGGAGAGACTCGCCCGGCCTCTGTAGAGACTCGCCCGGCCCCTGGCGAGACTCGCCCGGCCTCTTTAGACACTCGCCAGGCCTCTGCAGAGACTCGCCCGGCCTCTGGAGAGACTCGCCCGGCCTCTGGATTGACTCGCCCGGCCTCTGGAGAGACTCGTCCGGCCTCTGGAGAGATTCACCCGCCCCTGGAGAGACTCGCCCGGCCTCTGGAGAGACTCGCCTGGCCTCTGGAAAGACTCGACCGGCCACTGGGGACATTTGCCCGGCCACTGGGAATACTCACCCAGCCTTTAGAGAGACTCGCCCGGCCTCTGGAGAGATTCGCCCGTCCTCTTGAGAGACTCGCCCGGCCTCTGAAGAGACTCGCCCGGCCCCTGGAGAGACTCGCCTGGCCCCTGGTGAGACTCGCCCGGCCCCTGGAGAGACTCGCCCGGCCCCTGGTGAGACTCGCCCGGCCCCTGGAGAGACTCGCCCGGCCTCTGGAGAGACTCGTCCGGCCTCTGAAGAGACTCGCCCGGCCCCTGGAGAGACTCGCCTGGCCCCTGGTGAGACTCGCCCGGCCCCTGGAGAGACTCGCCCGGCCCCTGGTGAGACTCGCCCGGCCCCTGGAGAGATTCGCTCAGCCTATGGAGAGACACGCCCAGCCTCTGGAGAGACTCGTCCGGCCTCTGGATTGACTCGCCCGGCCTCTGGAGAGATTCGCCCTTACTCCGGAGAGACTCGCTCGGCCTCTGTAGAGACTCGCCCGGCCCCTGGAGAGATTCGCCTGGCCTATGGAGGGACAAGCCCAGCCTCTGGAAAGACTCGCCCGGCCACTGGGGAGACTCGCCCGGCCCCTGGAGAGACTCTCCTGGCCCCTGGAGAGACTCGCCCGACCTCTGTAGAGATTCGACCGGCCTCTGTAGAGACTCGCCCGGCCTCTTTAGAGACTCGCCTGGCCTCTGGAGAGACTCGCCCCGCCTCTGGAAAGACTCGCCCGGCCACTGGGGAGACTCGCCCTGCCTCTGGATAGAACCGCACGGCCACTGGAGAGACTCACCCGTCCTCAGGAGAGTTTCGCCTGGCCCCTGGAGAGACTCGCCCTGCCTCTGCAGAGACTCGCCCGGCCCCTGTAGAGACTCGGACGGCCTCTGGAGAGACTCGCCCGGCCCCTGGAGACACTCGCCCGGCCTCTGGAAAGACTCGCCCGGCCTCTGGATTGCCTCGCCCGGCCTCTGGAGAGACTCGTCCGGCCCCTGGCGAGACTCGCCCGGCCCCTGGAGAGACTCTCCCGGCCCCTGGAGAGACTCGCCCGGCCTCTGTAGAGATTCGCCCGACCTCTGTAGAGACTCGCCCGGCCCCTGGAGAGACTCGCCCGGCCTCTGTAGAGATTCGCCCGGCCTCTGTAGAGACTCGCCCGGCCTCTTTAGAGACTCGCCTGGCCTCTGGAGAGACTCGCCCCGCCTCTAGAAAGACTCGCCCGGCCACTGGGCAGACTCGCCCTGCCTCTGAATAGACCCGCCCTGCCCCTGGAGAGACACGCCCGTCCTCAGGAGAGTTTCGCCTGGCCCCTGGAGAGACTCGCCCTGCCTCTGGAGAGACTCGCCCGGCCCCTGTAGAGACTCGCCCGGCCCCTGGAGAGATTCGCTCGGCCTATGGAGAGACATGCCCAGCCTCTGGAGAGACTCGTCCGACCTCTGGAGAGACTCGTCTGGCCCCTGGTGAGACTCGCCCGGCCCCTGGAGAGATTCGCTCGGCCTATGGAGAGACACGCCCAGCCTCTGGAGAGACTCGTCCGGCCTCTGGATTGACTCGCCCGGCCTCTGTAGAGATTCGCCCTTCCTCCGGAGAGACACGCTCGGCCTCTGTAGAGACTCGCTCGGCCCATGGGGAGACTCGCCCGGTCTCTGGAAAGACTCTCCCGTCCCCTGGAGAGACTCGCCCGGCCTCTGTAGAGATTCGCCCGGCCTCTGTAGAGACTCGCCCGGCCTCTTTAGAGACTCGCCTGGCCTCTGGAGAGACTCGCCCCGCCTCTGGAAAGACTCGCCCGGCCACTGGGGAGACTCGCCCTGCCTCTGGATAGACCCGCCCGGCCCCTGGAGAGACTCGCCCGACCTCTGTAGAGATTCGACCGGCCTCTGTAGAGACTCGCCCGGCCTCTTTAGAGACTCGCCTGGCCTCTGGAGAAACTCGTCCCGCCTCTGGATAGACCCGCACGGCCCCTGGAGAGACTCACCCGTCCTCAGGAGAGACTCGCCTGGCCCCTGGTGAGACTCGCCCGGCCCCTGGAGAGACTCGCCCGGCCCCTGGTGAGACTCGCCCGGCCACTGGAGAGATTCGCTCGGCCTATGAAGAGACACGCCCAGCCTCTGGAGAGACTCGTCCGGCCTCTGGATTGACTCGCCCGGCCTCTGGAGAGATTCGCCCTTACTCCGGAGAGACTCGCTCGGCCTCTGTAGAGACTCGCCCGGCCCCTGGAGAGATTCGCCTGGCCTATGGAGGGACAAGCCCAGCCTCTGGAAAGACTCGCCCGGCCACTGGGGAGACTCGCCGGCCCCTGGAGAGACTCTCCCGGCCCTTGGAGAGACTCGCCCGACCTCTGTAGAGATTCGACCGGCCTCTGTAGAGACTCGCCCGGCCTCTTTAGATAGTCGCCTGGCCTCTGGAGAGACTCGCCCCGCCTCTGGAAAGACTCGCCCGGCCACTGGGGAAACTCGCCCTGCCTCTGGATAGACCCGCACGGCCCCTGGAGAGACTCACCCGTCCTCAGGAGAGTTTCGCCTGGCCCCTGGAGAGACTCGCCCTGCCTCTGCAGAGACTCGCCCGGCCCCTGTAGAGACTCGGACGGCCTCTGGAGAGACTCGCCCGGCCCCTGGAGACACTCGCCCGGCCTCTGGAAAGACTCGCCCGGCCTCTGGATTGCCTCGCCCGACCTCTGGAGAGACTCGTCCGGCCCCTGGAGAGACTCGTCCGGCCCCTGGAGAGACTCGCCCGGCCTCTGGAGAGATTCGCCCAGCCTCTGTAGAGACTCGCCCGGCCCCTGGAGAGATTCGCCGGGCCTATGGAGGGACAAGCCCAGCCTCTGGAAAGACTCGCCCGGCCACTGGGCAGACTCGCCCGGCCCCTGGAGAGACTCTCCCGGCCCCTGGAGAGACTCGCCCGGCCTCTGTAGAGATTCGCCCGGCCTCTGTAGAGACTCGCCCGGCCTCTTTAGAGACTCGCCTGGCCTCTGGAGAGACTCGCCCGGCCTCTTTAGAGACTCGCCTGGCCTCTGGAGAGACTCGCCCCGCCTCTAGAAAGACTCGCCCGGCCACTGGGGAGACTCGCCCTGCCTCTGGATAGACCCGCCCGGCCCCTGGAGAGACACGCCCGTCCTCAGGAGAGTTTCGCCTGGCCCCTGGAGAGACTCGCCCGGCCTCTGGAGAGACTCGCCCAGCCTCTGTAGAGACTCGCCGGGCCCCTGGAGAGATTCGCCGGGCCTATGGAGGGACAAGCCCAGCCTCTGGAAAGACTCGCCCGGCCACTGGGCAGACTCGCCCGGCCCCTGGAGAGACTCTCCCAGCCCCTGGAGAGACTCGCCCGGCCTCTGTAGAGATTCGCCCGGCCTCTGTAGAGACTCGCCCGGCCTCTTTAGAGACTCGCCTGGCCTCTGGAGAGACTCGCCCCGCCTCTAGAAAGACTCGCCCGGCCACTGGGGAGACTCGACCTGCCTCTGGATAGACCCGCCCGGCCCCTGGAGAGACACGCCCGTCCTCAGGAGAGTTTCGCCTGGCCCCTGGAGAGACTCGCCCTGCCTCTGGAGAGACTCGCCCGGCCCCTGGAGAGATTCGCTTGGCCTATGGAGAGACATGGCCAGCCTCTGGAGAGACTCGTCCGACCTCTGGAGAGACTCGTCTGGCCCCTGGTGAGACTCGCCCGGCCCCTGGAGAGATTCGCTCGGCCTATGGAGAGACACGCCCAGCCTCTGGAGAGTCTCGTCCGGCCTCTGGATTGACTCGCCCGGCCTCTGGAGAGATTTGCCCTTTCTCCGGAGAGACACGCCCCTGGGGAGACTCGCCCGGTCTCTGGAAAGGCTCTCCCGTCCCCTGGAGAGACTCTCCCGGCCTCTGTAGAGATTGACTCGCCCGGCCTCTGGAGAGATTTGCCCTTTCTCCGGAGAGACACGCCCCTGGGGAGACTCGCCCGGTCTCTGGAAAGGCTCTCCCGTCCCCTGGAGAGACGCGCCCGACCTCTGTAGAGATTCGCCCGGCCTCTGTAGAGACTCGCCCGGCCTCTTTAGAGACTCGCCTGGCCTCTGGAGAGACTCGCCCCGCCTCTGGAAAGGCTCGCCCCGCCCCTGGGGAGACTCGCCCTGCCTCTGGATAGACCCGCCCGGCCCCTGGAGAGACTCGCCCGTCCTCCGGAGAGTTTCGCCTGGCCCCTGGAGAGACTCTCCCTGCCTCTGCAGAGACTCGCCCGGCCCCTGGTGAGACTCGCACGGCCTCTGGAAAGACTCGCCTGGCCACTGGGGAGACTCGCCCTGCCTCTGGATAGACCCGCACGGCCCTTGGAGAGACTCACCCGTCCTCAGGAGAGACTCGCCTGGCCCCTGGAGAGACTCGGCCTCCCTCTGGAGAGACTCGCCCGGCCCCTGTAGAGACTCGGACGGCCTCTGGAGAGACTCGCCCGGCCCCTGGAGACACTCGCCCGGCCTCTGGAAAGACTCGCCCGGCCTCTGGATTGCCTCGCCCGGCCTCTGGAGAGACTCGTCCGGCCCCTGGAGAGACTCGCCCGGCCTCTGGAGAGATTCGCCCAGCCTCTGTAGAGACTCGCCCGGCCCCTGGAGAGATTCGCCGGGCCTATGGAGGGACAAGCCCAGCCTCTGGAAAGACTCGCCCGGCCACTGGGCAGACTCGCCCGGCCCCTGGAGAGACTCTCCCGGCCCCTAAAGAGACTCGCCCGGCCTCTGTAGAGATTCGCCCGGCCTCTGTAGAGACTCGCCCGGCCTCTTTAGAGACTCGCCTGGCCTCTGGAGAGACTCGCCCCGCCTCTAGAAAGACTCGCCCGGCCACTGGGGAGACTTGCCCTGCCTCTGGATAGACCCGCCCGGCCCCTGGAGAGACACGCCCGTCCTCAGGAGAGTTTCGCCTGGCCCCTGGAGAGACTCGCCCGGCCTCTGGAGAGATTCGCCCAGCCTCTGTAGAGACTCGCCCGGCCCCTGGAGAGAATCGCCGGGCCTTTGGAGGGACAAGCCCAGCCTCTGGAAAGACTCGCCCGGCCACTGGGCAGACTCGCCCGGCCCCTGGAGAGACTCTCCCGGCCCCTGGAGAGACTCGCCCGGCCTCTGTAGAGATTCGCCCGGCCTCTGTAGAGACTCGCCGGGCCTCTTTAGAGACTCGCCTGGCCTCTGGAGAGACTCGCCCCGCCTCTAGAAAGACTCGCCCGGCCACTGGATAGACTCGCCCTGCCTCTGGATAGACCCGCCCGGCCCCTGGAGAGACACGCCCGTCCTCAGGAGAGTTTCGCCTGGCCCCTGGAGAGACTCGCCCTGCCTCTGGAGAGACTCGCCCGGCCCCTGTAGAGACTCGCCCGGCCCCTGGAGAGATTCGCTCGACCTATGGAGAGACATGCCCAGCCTCTGGAGAGACTCGTCCGACCTCTGGAGAGACTCGTCTGGCCCCTGGTGAGACTCGCCCGGCCCCTGGAGAGATTCGCTCGGCCTATGGAGAGACACGCCCAGCCTCTGGAGAGACTCGTCCGGCCTCTGGATTGACTTGCCCGGCCTCTGGAGAGATTCGCCCTTCCTCCGGAGAGACTCGCTCGGCCTCTGTAGAGACTCGCCCGGCCCCTGGGGAGACTCGCCCGGTCTCTGGAAAGACTCTCCTGTCCCCTGGAGAGACTCGCCCGGCCTCTGTAGAGATTCGCCCGGCCTCTGTAGAGACTCGTCCGGCCTCTTTAGAGACTCGCCTGGCCTCTGGAGAGACTCGCCCCGCCTCTGGAAAGACTCGCCCGGCCACTGGGGAGACTCGCCCTGCCTCTGGATAGACCCGCCCGGCCCCTGGAGAGACTCGCCTGTCCTCAGGAGAGTTTCGCCTGGCCCCTGGAGAAACTCGCCCGGCCTCTGCAGAGACTCGCCCGGCCCCTGGTGAGACTCGCCCGGCCTCTGGAGAGACTCGCCCGGCCCCTGGAGACACTCGCCCGGCCTCTGGAAAGACTCGCCCGGCCTCTGGATTGACTCGCCCGGCCTCTGGAGAGACTCGGCCGGCCCCTGGAGAGACTCGCCCGGCCTCTGGAGAGATTCGCCCAGCCTCTGGAGAGACTCGCCCAGCCTCTGTAGAGACTCACCCAGGATGTGGAGAGACTCGCCCGGCCTCTGTAGAGACTCGCCCGGCCCCTGGCGAGACTCGCCCGGCCTCTTTAGACACTCGCCAGGCCTCTGCAGAGACTCGCCCGGCCTCTGGAGAGACTCGCCCGGCCTCTGGATTGACTCGCCCGGCCTCTGGAGAGACTCGTCCGGCCTCTGGAGAGATTCACCCGCCCCTGGAGAGACTCGCCCGGCCCCTGGAGAGACACGCCCGTCCTCAGGAGAGTTTCGCCTGGCCCCTGGAGAGACTCGCCCGGCCTCTGGAGAGATTCGCCCAGCCTCTGTAGAGACTCGCCCGGCCCCTGGAGAGATTCGCCGGGCCTTTGGAGGGACAAGCCCAGCCTCTGGAAAGACTCGCCCGGCCACTGGGCAGACTCGCCCGGCCCCTGGAGAGACTCTCCCGGCCCCTGGAGAGACTTGCCCGGCCTCTGTAGAGATTCGCCCGGCCTCTGTAGAGACTCGCCGGGCCTCTTTAGAGACTCGCCTGGCCTCTGGAGAGACTCGCCCCCCCCTCTAGAAAGACTCGCCCGGCCACTGGATAGACTCGCCCTGCCTCTGGATAGACCCGCCCGGCCCCTGGAGAGACACGCCCGTCCTCAGGAGAGTTTCGCCTGGCCCCTGGAGAGACTCGCCCTGCCTCTGGAGAGACTCGCCCGGCCCCTGTTGAGACTCGCCCGGCCCCTGGAGAGATTCGCTCAGCCTATGGAGAGACATGCCCAGCCTCTGGAGAGACTCGTCCGACCTCTGGAGAGACTCGTCTGGCCCCTGGTGAGACTCGCCCGGCCCCTGGGGAGATTCGCTCGGCCTATGGAGAAACACGCCCAGCCTCTGGAGAGACTCGTCCGGCCTCTGGATTGACTCGCCCGGCCTCTGGAGAGATTCGCCCTTCCTCCGGAGAGACTCGCTCGGCCTCTGTAGAGACTCGCCCGGCCCCTGGGGAGACTCGCCCGGTCTCTGGAAAGACTCTCCTGTCCCCTGGAGAGACTCGCCCGGCCTCTGTAGAGATTCGCCCGGCCTCTGTAGAGACTCGTCCGGCCTCTTTAGAGACTCGCCTGGCCTCTGGAGAGACTCGCCCCGCCTCTGGAAAGACTCGCCCGGCCACTGGGGAGACTCGCCCTGCCTCTGGATAGACCCGCCCGGCCCCTGGAGAGACTCGCCTGTCCTCAGGAGAGTTTCGCCTGGCCCCTGGAGAGACTCGCCCGGCCTCTGCAGAGACTCGCCCGGCCCCTGGTGAGACTCGCCCGGCCTCTGGAGAGACTCGCCCGGCCCCTGGAGACACTCGCCCGGCCTCTGGAAAGACTCGCCCGGCCTCTGGATTGACTCGCCCGGCCTCTGGAGAGACTCGGCCGGCCCCTGGAGAGACTCGCCCGGCCTCTGGAGAGATTCGCCCAGCCTCTGGAGAGACTCGCCCAGCCTCTGTAGAGACTCGCCCAGCCTCTGTAGAGACTCACCCAGGATGTGGAGAGACTCGCCCGGCCTCTGTAGAGACTCGCCCGGCCCCTGGCGAGACTCGCCCGGCCTCTTTAGACACTCGCCAGGCCTCTGCAGAGACTCGCCCGGCCTCTGGAGAGACTCGCCCGGCCTCTGGATTGACTCGCCCGGCCTCTGGAGAGACTCGTCCGGCCTCTGGAGAGATTCACCCGCCCCTGGAGAGATTCGCCCGGCCTCTGGAGAGACTCGCCTGGCCTCTGGAAAGACTCGACCGGCCACTGGGGACATTTGCCCGGCCACTGGGAATACTCACCCAGCCTTTAGAGAGACTCGCCCGGCCTCTGGAGAGATTCGCCCGTCCTCTTGAGAGACTCGCCCGGCCTCTGAAGAGACTCGCCCGGCCCCTGGAGAGACTCGCCTGGCCCCTGGTGAGACTCGCCCGGCCCCTGGAGAGACTCGCCCGGCCCCTGGTGAGACTCGCCCGGCCCCTGGAGAGACTCGCCCGGCCTCTGGAGAGACTCGTCCGGCCTCTGAAGAGACTCGCCCGGCCCCTGGAGAGACTCGCCTGGCCCCTGGTGAGACTCGCCCGGCCCCTGGAGAGACTCGCCCGGCCCCTGGTGAGACTCGCCCGGCCCCTGGAGAGATTCGCTCAGCCTATGGAGAGACACGCCCAGCCTCTGGAGAGACTCGTCCGGCCTCTGGATTGACTCGCCCGGCCTCTGGAGAGATTCGCCCTTACTCCGGAGAGACTCGCTCGGCCTCTGTAGAGACTCGCCCGGCCCCTGGAGAGATTCGCCTGGCCTATGGAGGGACAAGCCCAGCCTCTGGAAAGACTCGCCCGGCCACTGGGGAGACTCGCCCGGCCCCTGGAGAGACTCTCCTGGCCCCTGGAGAGACTCGCCCGACCTCTGTAGAGATTCGACCGGCCTCTGTAGAGACTCGCCCGGCCTCTTTAGAGACTCGCCTGGCCTCTGGAGAGACTCGCCCCGCCTCTGGAAAGACTCGCCCGGCCACTGGGGAGACTCGCCCTGCCTCTGGATAGAACCGCACGGCCACTGGAGAGACTCACCCGTCCTCAGGAGAGTTTCGCCTGGCCCCTGGAGAGACTCGCCCTGCCTCTGCAGAGACTCGCCCGGCCCCTGTAGAGACTCGGACGGCCTCTGGAGAGACTCGCCCGGCCCCTGGAGACACTCGCCCGGCCTCTGGAAAGACTCGACCGGCCTCTGGATTGCCTCGCCCGGCCTCTGGAGAGACTCGTCCGGCCCCTGGCGAGACTCGCCCGGCCCCTGGAGAGACTCTCCCGGCCCCTGGAGAGACTCGCCCGGCCTCTGTAGAGATTCGCCCGACCTCTGTAGAGACTCGCCCGGCCCCTGGAGAGACTCGCCCGGCCTCTGTAGAGATTCGCCCGGCCTCTTTAGAGACTCGCCTGGCCTCTTTACAGACTCGCCTGGCCTCTGGAGAGACTCGCCCCGCCTCTAGAAAGACTCGCCCGGCCACTGGGGAGACTCGCCCTGCCTTTGGATAGACCCGCCCGGCCCCGGGAGAGACACGCCCGTCCTCAGGAGAGTTTCGCCTGGACCCTGGAGAGACTCGCCCGGCCTCTGTAGAGATTCGCCCGGCCTCTGTAGAGACTCGCCCGGCCTCTTTAGAGACTCGCCTGGCCTCTGGAGAGACTCGCCCCGCCTCTAGAAAGACTCGCCCGGCCACTGGGCAGACTCGCCCTGCCTCTGAATAGACCCGCCCGGCCCCTGGAGAGACACGCCCGTCCTCAGGAGAGTTTCGCCTGGCCCCTGGAGAGACTCGCCCTGCCTCTGGAGAGACTCGCCCGGCCCCTGTAGAGACTCGCCCGGCCCCTGGAGAGATTCGCTCGGCCTATGGAGAGACATGCCCAGCCTCTGGAGAGACTCGTCCGACCTCTGGAGAGACTCGTCTGGCCCCTGGTGAGACTCGCCCGGCCCCTGGAGAGATTCGCTCGGCCTATGGAGAGACACGCCCAGCCTCTGGAGAGACTCGTCCGGCCTCTGGATTGACTCGCCCGGCCTCTGTAGAGATTCGCCCTTCCTCCGGAGAGACACGCTCGGCCTCTGTAGAGACTCGCTCGGCCCATGGGGAGACTCGCCCGGTCTCTGGAAAGACTCTCCCGTCCCCTGGAGAGACTCGCCCGGCCTCTGTAGAGATTCGCCCGGCCTCTGTAGAGACTCGCCCGGCCTCTTTAGAGACTCGCCTGGCCTCTGGAGAGACTCGCCCCGCCTCTGGAAAGACTCGCCCGGCCACTGGGGAGACTCGCCCTGCCTCTGGATAGACCTGCCCGGCCCCTGGAGAGACTCGCCCGACCTCTGTAGAGATTCGACCGGCCTCTGTAGAGACTCGCCCGGCCTCTTTAGAGACTCGCCTGGCCTCTGGAGAAACTCGTCCCGCCTCTGGATAGACCCGCACGGCCCCTGGAGAGACTCACCCGTCCTCAGGAGAGACTCGCCTGGCCCCTGGTGAGACTCGCCCGGCCCCTGGAGAGACTCGCCCGGCCCCTGGTGAGACTCGCCCGGCCACTGGAGAGATTCGCTCGGCCTATGAAGAGACACGCCCAGCCTCTGGAGAGACTCGTCCGGCCTCTGGATTGACTCGCCCGGCCTCTGGAGAGATTCGCCCTTACTCCGGAGAGACTCGCTCGGCCTCTGTAGAGACTCGCCCGGCCCCTGGAGAGATTCGCCTGGCCTATGGAGGGACAAGCCCAGCCTCTGGAAAGACTCGCCCGGCCACTGGGGAGACTCGCCCGGCCCCTGGAGAGACTCTCCCGGCCCTTGGAGAGACTCGCCCGACCTCTGTAGAGATTCGACCGGCCTCTGTAGAGACTCGCCCGGCCTCTTTGGATAGTCGCCTGGCCTCTGGAGAGACTCGCCCCGCCTCTGGAAAGACTCGCCCGGCCACTGGGGAAACTCGCCCTGCCTCTGGATAGACCCGCACGGCCCCTGGAGAGACTCACCCGTCCTCAGGAGAGTTTCGCCTGGCCCCTGGAGAGACTCGCCCTGCCTCTGCAGAGACTCGCCCGGCCCCTGTAGAGACTCGGACGGCCTCTGGAGAGACTCGCCCGGCCCCTGGAGACACTCGCCCGGCCTCTGGAAAGACTCGCCCGGCCTCTGGATTGCCTCGCCCGACCTCTGGAGAGACTCGTCCGGCCCCTGGAGAGACTCGTCCGGCCCCTGGAGAGACTCGCCCGGCCTCTGGAGAGATTCGCCCAGCCTCTGTAGAGACTCGCCCGGCCCCTGGAGAGATTCGCCGGGCCTATGGAGGGACAAGCCCAGCCTCTGGAAAGACTCGCCCGGCCACTGGGCAGACTCGCCCGGCCCCTGGAGAGACTCTCCCGGCCCCTGGAGAGACTCGCCCGGCCTCTGTAGAGATTCGCCCGGCCTCTGTAGAGACTCGCCCGGCCTCTTTAGAGACTCGCCTGGCCTCTGGAGAGACTCGCCCGGCCTCTTTAGAGACTCGCCTGGCCTCTGGAGAGACTCGCCCCGCCTCTAGAAAGACTCGCCCAGCCACTGGGGAGACTCGCCCTGCCTCTGGATAGACCCGCCCGGCCCCTGGAGAGACACGCCCGTCCTCAGGAGAGTTTCGCCTGGCCCCTGGAGAGACTCGCCCGGCCTCTGGAGAGACTCGCCCAGCCTCTGTAGAGACTCGCCGGGCCCCTGGAGAGATTCGCCGGGCCTATGGAGGGACAAGCCCAGCCTCTGGAAAGACTCGCCCGGCCACTGGGCAGACTCGCCCGGCCCCTGGAGAGACTCTCCCAGCCCCTGGAGAGACTCGCCCGGCCTCTGTAGAGATTCGCCCGGCCTCTGTAGAGACTCGCCCGGCCTCTTTAGAGACTCGCCTGGCCTCTGGAGAGACTCGCCCCGCCTCTAGAAAGACTCGCCCGGCCACTGGGGAGACTCGACCTGCCTCTGGATAGACCCGCCCGGCCCCTGGAGAGACACGCCCGTCCTCAGGAGAGTTTCGCCTGGCCCCTGGAGAGACTCGCCCTGCCTCTGGAGAGACTCGCCCGGCCCCTGGAGAGATTCGCTTGGCCTATGGAGAGACATGGCCAGCCTCTGGAGAGACTCGTCCGACCTCTGGAGAGACTCGTCTGGCCCCTGGTGAGACTCGCCCGGCCCCTGGAGAGATTCGCTCGGCCTATGGAGAGACACGCCCAGCCTCTGGAGAGTCTCGTCCGGCCTCTGGATTGACTCGCCCGGCCTCTGGAGAGATTTGCCCTTTCTCCGGAGAGACACGCCCCTGGGGAGACTCGCCCGGTCTCTGGAAAGGCTCTCCCGTCCCCTGGAGAGACTCTCCCGGCCTCTGTAGAGATTGACTCGCCCGGCCTCTGGAGAGATTTGCCCTTTCTCCGGAGAGACACGCCCCTGGGGAGACTCGCCCGGTCTCTGGAAAGGCTCTCCCGTCCCCTGGAGAGACGCGCCCGACCTCTGTAGAGATTCGCCCGGCCTCTGTAGAGACTCGCCCGGCCTCTTTAGAGACTCGCCTGGCCTCTGGAGAGACTCGCCCCGCCTCTGGAAAGGCTCGCCCCGCCCCTGGGGAGACTCGCCCTGCCTCTGGATAGACCCGCCCGGCCCCTGGAGAGACTCGCCCGTCCTCCGGAGAGTTTCGCCTGGCCCCTGGAGAGACTCTCCCTGCCTCTGCAGAGACTCGCCCGGCCCCTGGTGAGACTCGCACGGCCTCTGGAGAGACTCGCCCGGCCCCTGGAGACACTCGCCCGGCCTCTGGAAAGACTCGCCCGGCCTCTGGATTGACTCGCCCGGCCTCTGTAGAGACTCGCCCGGCCCCTGGCGAGACTCGCCCGGCCTCTTTAGACACTCGCCAGGCCTCTGCAGAGACTCGCCCGACCTCTGGAGAGACTCATCCGGCCTCTGGAGAGATTCGCCCGGCCCCTGGAGAGACTCGCCCGGCCTCTGGAGAGACTCGCCTGGCCTCTGGAAAGACTCGACCGGCCACTGGGGAGATTTGCCCGGCCACTGGGAATACTCACCCAGCCTCTGGAGAGACTCGCCCGGCCTCTGGAGAGATTTGCCCGTCCTCTTGAGAGACTCGCCCAGCCTCTGAAGAGACTCGCCCGGCCCCTGGAGAGACTCGACTGGCCCCTGGTGAGACTCGCCCGGCCCCTGGAAAGACTCGCCCGGCCCCTGGTGAGACTCGCCCGGCCCCTGGAGAGACTCGCCCGGCCTCTTGAGAGACTAGTCCGGTCTCTGAAGAGACTCGCCCGGCGCCTGGAGAGACTCGCCTGGCCCCTGGTGAGACTAGTCCGGCCTCTGAAGAGACTCGCCCGGCCCCTGGAGAGACTCGCCTGGCCCCTGGTGAGACTCGCACGGCCCCTGGAGAGACTCGCCCGGCCCCTGGTGAGACTCGTCCGGCCCCTGGAGAGACTAGTCCGGCCTCTGAAGGGACTCGCCCGGCCTCTGGAGAGACTAGTCCGGCCTCTGAGGAGACTCGCCCGGCCCCTGGAGAGACTCGCCTGGCCCCTGGTGAGACTCGCCCGGCCCCTGGAGAGACTCGCCCGGCCCCTGGTGAGACTCGTCCGGCCCCTGGAGAGATTCGCTCGGCCTATGGAGAGACACGCCCAGCCTCTGGAGAGACTTGTCCGGCCTCTGGATTGACTCGCCCGGCCTCTGGAGAGATTCGCCCTTACTCCGGAGAGACTCGCTCGGCCTCTGTAGAGACTCGCCCGGCCCCTGGAGAGATTCGCCTGGCCTTTGGAGGGACAAGCCCAGCCTCTGGAAAGACTCGCCCGGCCACTGGGCAGACTCGCCCGGCCCCTGGAGAGACTCTCCCGGCCCCTGGAGAGACTCGCCCGACCTCTGTAGAGATTCGACCGGCCTCTGTAGAGACTCGCCCGGCCTCTTTAGAGAGTCGCCTGGCCTCTGGAGAGACTCGCCCCGCCTCTGGAAAGACTCGCCCGGCCACTGGGGAGACTCGCCCTGCCTCTGGATAGACCCGCACGGCCCCTGGAGAGACTCGCCCGTCCTCAGGAGAGTTTCGCCTGGCCCCTGGAGAGACTCGCCCTGCCTCTGGAGAGACTCTCCCGGCCCCTGTAGAGACTTGCCCGGCCCCTGGAGAGATTCGCTCGGCCTATGGAGAGACACGCCCGGTCTCTGGAGAGACTCGCCCGGCCTCTGGAGAGACTCGCCTGGCCCCTGGTGAGACTCGCCCGCCCCCTGGAGAGACTCGCCCGGCCCCTGGTGAGACTCGCCCGGCCAGTGGAGAGATTCGCTCGGCCTATAAAGAGACACGCCCAGCCTCTGGAGAGACTCGTCCGGCCTCTGGATTGACTCGCCCGGCTTCTGGAGAGATTCGCCCTTCCTCCGGAGAGAGTCGGTCGGCCTCTGTAGAGACTCGCCCGGCCCCTGGGGAGACTCGCCCGGCCTCTGTAGAGATTCGCCCGGCCTCTGTAGAGACTCGCCCGGCCTCTTTAGAGACTCGCCCGGCCTCTGGAGAGACTCGCCCCGCCTCTGGAAAGACTCGCCCGGCCACTGGGGAGACTCGCCCTGCCTCTGGATAGACCCGCCCGGCCCCTGGAGAGACTCGCCCGTCCTCAGGAGAGTTTCGCCTGGCCCCTGGAGAGACTCGCCCTGCCTCTGCAGAGACTCGCCCGGCCCCTGGTGAGACTCGCCCGGCCTCTGGAGAGACTCGCCCGGCCCCTGGAGACACTCGCCCGGCCTCTGGAAAGACTCGCCCGGCCTCTGGATTGCCTCGCCCGGCCTCTGGAGAGACTCGTGTGGCCCGTGGAGAGACTCGCCCGGCCTCTGGAGAGACTCGTGTGGCCCGTGGAGAGACTCGCCCGGCCTCTGGAGAGATTCGCCAGGCCTATGGAGGGACAAGCCCAGCCTCTGGAAAGACTCGCCCAGGCTGTGGAGAGACTAGCCCGGCTTCTGTAGAGACTCGCCCGGCCCCTGCCGAGACTCGCCCGGCCTCTTTAGACACTCGCCAGGCCTCTGCAGAGACTCGCCCGGCCTCTGGAGAGACTCGCCTGGACTCTGGATTGACTCGCCCGGCCTCTGGAGAGATTCGCCCGGCCCCTGGAGAGATTCGCCCGGCCTCTGGAGAGATTCGCCCAGCCTCTGTAGAGACTCGCCCGGCCACTGGCGAGACTCGCCCGGCCTCTGTAGAGAGTCTCACCAGAGAGTCTCTCCAGAGGCTGGGCGTGTCTCTCCATAGGCCGAGCGAATCTCTCCAGAGGCCGGGCGAGTCTCACCAGGGGCCGGGGCGAGTCTCTCCAGGGGCCGGGCGAGTCTCACCAGGGGCCAGTCGAGTCTCTCCAGAGGCTGGGCGTGTCTCTCCATAGGCCAGGCAAGTCTCTAAAGAGGCAGGGCGAGCCTCTGCAGCCCGGCCCCTGGAGAGACTCGCCTGTCCTCAGAAGAGTTTCGCCTGGCCCCTCGAGAGACTCGCCCTGCCTCTGGAGAGACTCGCCCGGCCTCTGGAGAGACTCGCCCGGCCTCTGGAGAGATTCGCCCGGCCCCTGGAGATACTCGCCCGGCCCCGGGAGAGACTCTCCCGGCCCCCGGAGAGACTCGCCCGGCCTCTGGAGAGACTTGCCTGGCCCCTGGAGAGACTCGCCCGGCCTATGGAGAGACTTCCCCTTCCTCTGTAGAGACTCACTTGGCCTCTTTACAGACTCGCCAGGCCTCTTTTTACACTCACCCGCCCTTTGCAGAGACTCGCCCGGCCTCTGGAGAGACTCACCCGTCCCCTGGAGAGAGACTCGCCCGGCCTCTGGAGAGACTCGCCCGGCCTTTGTAGAGATACGCCCAGCCTCTGGAGAGACTCGCCCGGCCTCTGTAGAGATTCGCCCGGCCTCTGGAGAGACTCGCCCGGCCACTGGAGAGACTCGCCCGGCCTCTGGAGAGACTCGCCTATCCCCTGGAGAGACTCGCCCGGCCTCTGAGGAGACTCGCCCGGCCCCTGGAGAGACTCGCCTGGCCCCTGGTAAGACTAGCCCGGCCTCTGGAGAGACTCGCCCGGCCACTGGAAAGACTCGCCCAGCCCCTGGAGAGACTCGCCCTGCCTCTGGAAAGACTCGCCTGGCCCCTGGAGAGGCTAGCCCAGCCCCTGGAGAGACTCGTCCGGCCCCTGGAGAGACTCGCCGGGCCTCTGTAGAGACGCGCCCGGCCTCTTTAGAGACTCGCTCGGCCTCTGCAGAGACTCGCCCGGCCCCTGGAGAGACTCGCCTGGCCCCTGGAGAGACTCGCCTGGCCCCTGGTGAGACTAGCCCGGCCTCTGGAGAGACTCGCCCGGCCACTGGAAAGACTCGCCCGGCCCCTGGAGAGACTCGCCCTGCCTCTGGAAAGACTCGCCTGGCCCCTGGAGAGGCTAGCCCGGCCCCTGGAGAGACTCGCCCGGCCTCCGGAGAGACTCGCCCGGCCCCTGGAGAGACTCGTCCAGCCCCTGGAGAGACTCGCCGAGCCTCTGTAGAGACGCGCCCGGCCTCTTTAGAGACTCCCTTGGCCTCTGTAGAGACTCGAACGGCCACTGGGGAGACTCGCTCGGCCTCTGGAGAGACTCACCCGGCCTCTGGAAAGACTAGCCCGGCCACTGGGGAGACTCACCCGGCCTCTGGAAACACTCGCACGGCCCCTGGAGAAACTCACCCGACCTCTGTAGAGATTCGCCCGGCCTCTGGAGAGACTCGCCCGGCCTCTATAGAGATACATGCGATATGTAGCATTGTAGCAACGTGACTTTGTTGCCTGTGTGAAGGCGGCTTAAATGACTGTCCTTTTTTGAGGACTGATTCCTGTGCCTCACATACTGTGTGAAAGGACAAGTTGCATATTTGCTAATCATCAGCATTACTGTTATATACAACTTTATCATAATCTACTTTGATCCCCTAAATAAGCGTTCTGGAAGTCCTTAACCGACCCAGAATTTTTATTACCTTTTTAATTTTCCCATAGTTACTTTCAGAACTGGGTTATTCCAATCTTGTCTGGTTTTTCAAATTTTTTGTCTGTTGCTTGATTCAGGCTTTGATAAAATTCCCTTTGATCTAATTGAAACGATTGGTTTTGTTTGTATTGGATGATTAAAGCATCATATCCTTTTGTTAGGATTTATTGTTTCCCAATTTCCATTACTTTATCAACTTTTCTTGTGCACAGCCAGTATTTCTTAATCAATTTTGACTTGGCCCTAACATTCTTTAACTTTTGATCTTTCATATTCCTCAAGTTGCTTGTGTCTGATCGCAACTTTATTATTTTTAAATCCAATCAGGTCTTCCGCTTTACTTTTACATAAATTTTGTTTGGCATCTTTGTTGTTGAATTCTCAATTCTTCTGTTATGACCACTGCTGTACTATAATCCAGCAGGTTGGTTTTTTTGATTAACATTACTTTTACTGTTCCAAGTGCTTTATTGATATCACTCATTAGTGGTGTTAGATGTTTTTAGGTACTGTCTTCAAAGCCTAGAGTGTTCAGCTTTCCAAGCTCAATTTGGTATGTGCCAAATGTTTTTCTTTAAATTCTTGTTGACTTTGAGTCAATATATCAGATGGTTCAACACTGATTTCTGATTTTTGTTCAATATTCTTTGGCAATTTTTCCTCCTGAGTTTGCAATTCTTCTTGTTCAGTAACCTATGATGTAATTTGAACTTCTTCTGTTGCTCTTGTAGCAGTCAATAACATTTTATTTTCAGAATTATGCATATTTCCTCAAGTTCCATTTCAGCGAATCCCTTGTTTCTGATGATAAACCATTGTTTATCAGCCAATTGTTGTTCCCTGGTCACTGATTCTGGATATCCTTTTTTCCATAATTTATACATTTGCTTTAGGTATCCACACCTGTCCAATTCTGAGCAATACTAGCAGGCCATTATGATATGGTCCACTGACATTAAATATTTCTGATGCTCTTACAGCTGTTTCACTTCCAATACCTCTGCAAATCTAGACCCTGGTTGCCAGGGGCGTACCTAAAGGTTCAGCAGCCCGGGTGCAAAAGTTCAACTCGGGGGTTCCCCCCTGGGCCTCTACCCCACACTCCCCCGTACCCATACCTAACTCGTGCAGCATACATGATCTGTCCCTTGGTGTAATCTTTCCAAACATGACGCATTTCCTGCACTACATGAAAATTTGTTTGTAGCCCCGCAGGCCACACTTACACACGCGCACACCGCTTTTTACCACTATTAGCGCGGTGTCCCACGGTGTCCCTTTTTTTGTGTTTTCATTGTTTTTAACACATCTTATCACCTATAACAATGATGGGTGCATTAAAAAGTGCTGTCAAACTCTGCACCATGTATTCAAAAACGCTGCTTGAAATTTTGGTAAAAATGCCATGATTACAAGCTGCGTTTTCTGAACACATGTGAGAGCGGCCTTAGGGTGTGTTCATGTTTTTGATGGATGGATGAATAGATAGATAGCAGATGGATAGATAGATAGCAGATGGAGAGATAGATAGCAGATGGATAGATAAATAGATAGATAGCAGATGTATAGATAGATAGATGGGAGATGGATAGATATAGATAAATAGATAGATAGATAGCACATAGATAAATAGCAGATAGGATATGGATGGATAGATAGATAAAAGGAAGCAGATAGATAGATCGATCACAGATGGATAGATAGATGATGCATAGATAGATAGCAGATGGAAGGATAAATAGATAGATGGATAGATAGATAGCAGATGGATAGATAGATAGCAGATGGATAGATAGATAGATAGATAGATAGATAGATAGATAGATAGATAGATAGATAGATAGATAGATGGGAGATGGATAGATATAGATAAATAGATAGCAGATAGATAAATAGCAGATTGATAGATAGGATATGGATAGACAGATAAAAATCAGATAGATAGATCGATCGCAGATGGATAGATAGATAGATAGGTAGATAGATGATGGATAGATAGATAGCAGATGGATAGATAGATAGCAGAAGGATTGATAGATAGATGTGAGATGGATATATATAGATAAATAGATAGATAGCAGATAGATAGAAAGCAGATGGATAGATAGGATATGGATAGATAGATAAAAAGCAGATAGATAGATAGATCGATCGCAGATGGATAGATAGATAGATAGATAGATAGATAGATAGATAGATAGATAGATAGATGATGGATAGATAGATAGCAGATGGATAGATAGATAGATAGATAGATAGATAGATAGATAGATAGATGGGAGATGGATACATATAGATAAATAGACAGATAGCAGATAGATAAATAGCAGATGGATAGATAGGATATGCATAGATAGATAAAAAGCAGATAGATAGATCGATCGCAGATGGATAGATAGATAGATGATGGATGATAGATAGCAAATGGATTGATAGATAGCAGATGGATAGATAGATGATTGATAGATAGATAGCAGATGGATAGATAGATAGATAGATAGATAGCAGATGGATAGATAGATAGCAGATGGATAGATAGCAGAGATAGATGGATAGATAGCAGATGGATAGATAGGAGATGGATAGATAGATAGATAGATAGATAGATAGATAGTAGATGGATAGATAGATGGGAAATGGATACATAGATAGATAGATAGATAGATAGATAGATAGATAGATAAATAGCAGATGGATAGATGGGATATGGATGGATAGATAGATAGATAAAAAGCAGATAGATAGATTGATCACAGATGGATAGATAGATAGATGATGGATAGATAGAAAGCAGATAAATAGATAGGTAGATAGACACAAAATACAAAGGAGCAGCACTCAGTCATAAAACACCATCTGGTGCGAGGTGCGGGTCCTGTGTGCAGGCTCCACTGGTCCCCACTCCTGGGACCCCAGTAGCAAGCGATTGTAAAAAAACGGAGCAGCACCACAGGTCTTTCAAAAAGCTGTTGTTTTTATTTAATCCATAAAAATGGGGCAGCAACGTTTCATACAGAGTCATACAACATTCAGCTTGAAAAAGACTCTGTATGAGTTGAAACGTTGCTGCCCCATTTTTATGGATTAAATTAAAAAAAAAACTGCTTTTTGGAAAACCTGTGGTGCTGCTCTGTTTTTCTACAATCGCTAGATAAATAGATAGATGGATAGATAGATAGCAGATGGATAGATAGCAGATAGATAGATAGATAGCAGATGGATAGATAGATAGATAGCTGGCAGATGGATAGATAGATAGATAGATAGATAGCAGATGTATAGATAGATAGCAGATGTATAGATAGATAGATTGGAAATGGATAGATAGATAGATAGATAGATAGCAGATAGATAAATAGCAGATTGATAGATAGGATATGGATGGATAGATAGATAAAAAGCAGATAGATAGATCGATCGCAGATGGATAGATAGATAGATGATAGATAGATAGCAGATGGATAGATAGATAGATAGCAGATGGATAGATAGATAGATAGCAGATGGATAGATAAACAGACAGACAGATGCAGATACACACACACACATATATATGTATACACATACCCTGGGGTCCGGACCACTTCTCCTCCATGTGACAACAGCAGAGGCAGACACTGCGGCTTCCGTTCAGCAGGAGGGAGGGGCAGCACATGATCACATGATCAGTCCCTGCCGACCCATGTGACTGCCTCTCTCCTCCTCCCCCCTGCTCTTTCCTGCTTCCTCTGAGGTTGGCCGCTCTGCCTGCCACGTGATCTGTCCCATGCCGCAGACAGAGCGGTTAACCATTAATGCACTGAAAGTGCATATATGGATAGCGGAAGGTGACCTCGGGGCCCCCTGAGCACAAGTGCCTGGTCGCCACGGCGACCCCAATGACCCCTGACGCTACGCCTATGCTGGTTGCTCAGCCATAGATTTCAAGTCCTGTAGGCCACCTGTCATGTGGTGCCCAGGAACTCCAACACCCGTAGTGGTCCTTGTCAAACCGGTATGGATTTTCTTTTCTCACTATAACCATGGGTAGATGAGCACACTTAGTCTGGCACCTCAGTTGGGACCAATCTGGTTTAGGATGTCCTGCTGATAGTATACACCACTGTCAGCACAGCTCTTAATATCATCAAAGCATACAATATCTGCCTCTGGAATGTGAGCCCGGTGCTCATAGGAGTATTGCTATGATGATTATTATTGTATAGTCTTAGTAATTTTTTGCTACATTTATATGGTTCAAAATTGATCTGCATGTCCTTAGGATCAAAGAAAAAAAAGCCATATATATATGAATGAACTTATTAAATTGCACAGTATAATTTAAATAGTAAGCCTAATAAGAAAATACCCTGTTCTTGAAAATTAGACTTGAGGAAGTATGTTGACTGTAAAGTCAGGAAATATTTAGTCAATTTATATTGGCTGTTATTCTCATATATTAACTTATCTACCTTATACGTAGCTTAGATGTCCAATATATGATTTTTGGGACTATTTAAGTCCTTTAAATTAGACACATTCAGATAATTATTTAAATGCAAAATGCATTTGCAAATTATAATTTTATCCTTCAGAGAGTTGCTGACATTACGGTTGCTTGAAGGGATAGAACATAACCTAGATATGTCCACTCTGATACATATTTTTGTTTCTATGTGGAGATAAATTGAAGAAAAGGCTGTCTACTGAGCATTTCAACATTTAAATTATATAGTAGAGGAAACTTCAAATATATTGAGTTTATTGAAACCATAATGTATGTTCATCCTGATAGTTTCTGAAAAAAACTTAGTTTAGAAAATTATGCAGATTCTAGTTGTATTCCATTAAAAAAATATAAAATGAGTCCTTCTTTGGCCTTAGTCAGACGGGCGTTTTTTTCGTGCGATTTGCGCATGCGCATGCGTCCGGCGAATTTTTAAAACCATTGCTTTGCAATGGTATCGGACACATGAACGCTTTTTATGCGCTCGTCCGATAAATTATAGAACAGAAATCGCAGATTGCACCTATCTGCGATCTGCGATTTCTGTTCTCTTCTCTATATGCGCTCAATGGGGCCGGCGGCAGCAGCGCAGACCCCATTGAGAACATATAGAAGACAAATCATTCTTTTCTGCCACAGCTATAACAGCTGTGGCAGAGAAGAACGATGTTTGCCCATTGAATTCAATGGCGCCGGCATAACAGCCTGAGCCAATCAGGGGGCAAGTCTGACTCACACCCCCTTCACACCCACTGCAGGCCGGCCGCGGGGAACTCCGGCTGCCGGGAGCAGGTGGGTATGTATATTTTTTTTATTTTAACACTTTTCTGGATGAATTGCAGGGAAGGGCTTATATATTTAAGCCCTTCCCGACAATTCATCCCACACTGCTCCATTGAATGCAATGCGCTGGACAGCTCCGGCCCGTTTCTAATGAAACGCGGCTAGGAGCAGATTTTCGGGCGATTTTCGGGCACCGGTCACGCGATTTGCGGATGCGCATCCGTCATGCGATCCGCAAATCGTGCGAAAAAACGCCCGTCTGACTAAGGCCTTAAGGTGCTTCACTAAGGCCGCCTGCACACGGGCGGAAATCCCGCGGCGGGATTTCCCGTGGGATTTCCGCCGCTCAAAGCCTGCATAGGAGTGCATTACAATACGCACTCCTATGCAGACGGCCGCGGTTTGGCCGCGCGAAATCTCGCACGGCAAACAAACCGCGGCATGTCCTATTTTTGTGCGGGCTCGCAAAGCCTCGCACAGAAACGTCACTCACCCGGCCGCAGGCTCCGGTCTGCGCATGCGCCGGCTGCCCGGCAGCCGGCACATGAAAGAGCCGGGGCCGCCGGATGCGGGTGAGTACGCGCCCGTCTCTGCAGGCGCTCGGGTCGGGTCCCGCGGCGAGAATTCTTGCCGCCGGATCCGACCCGCTCGTCTGCAGGCGGCCTTAAGCAAAATATTTCCGCATTATGCACCTAAAGACGCAGCTTAATCTGAAGCTGTATACATGCGTATTTAGTGCAGAATTCTCTGTGTCTTTAGGTGCATATTGCAGATATATTAGGCTTGCATGAAAGCACCCTTAAAAGGTTTCGCATTGTTTGTTATGAACATGGTATTGACTTTTCACCTTTCATCTCTGACTAGCAAGGGCGTAATAAAAATTTAAAAGGGCCCCATAGCAAGTAAAAATCTAGTAGACAGTAAACTGAACTATATAAATGTAGACAGCAGCATAACTACATTTACCTGAACAATAAAATGAAGGATACTATTGTCATAAATTTTATTATCTGTATGAAGTATACTAGATATATTAGCAGAAAGCCACTATGTTGTTTTCAACCCAAAGAAGGAATGGAATTCCTGTACCTCAGTGGGTCCTTTGCTATAATTTTACTTACACTCAGGACGACAAACTTTCTCAGAATTCGTGATGAGGAGTGGAATATTTCCACATTACGCTTTGCTTTACAGTACATTTTTTTATGATCCATTGATACCATACTTATATTTATTTATGCCTGTTTTAGAATATGAAATAGACTTATGAGATACAAGCAGAATATTTGTTCTATCAGATTTTTCTAATTTACCTGTAAATTCTCCCAAATCTAGGTTAGTCATTTCTGTAAACAGTTAGAAATACCTTTGGTTTTTACACAAAGTATAGGGAAGAAACAAGCAGAGAATTATTTGGCAAACAACCTACCACTTTTAGTATCTACTCATTTTGCAACAAGTATTAACAGAAACTGGTAAGAGGTCATGGGATTTCTTTAATACGATATTGTGGCTCTACACTGAGATGATAACTCTAATTTATCGTCTATCACTGGACTGGAAGTAACCAACAGCATTATTTGCAATGGATCCTACCCATCAATTTTACAGTTTGAGAATCAATATGTGTCACATTCTTTTTGCAACTTGTTAAAAGGGTTTTGCTGTGAAAATACTATTGATGACCTATTCTCTGGATAGGTAATCAATAGTTAATCAGCTGGAATCTGCTGCCTGGGACCCCAAATGATCAGCTGATTGTGCACCTGCGGACAACGCGGCAAATACAACGGGGTCAAAGCAGAAGCTGCTAATAACTATTGCAGTGCATATAATAATATATACGTATTACTGAATAGTATAAGTATTGCTGTGTATCATAGAAAAGTTCAAATGTTCTGAAGTCCATGTCCTCTAGTGGGACAAAGGTTAAAATCTAAAATTTCAACGCATTCATAAAGACCCAGGAAAAAAAGTTAATACATTATTTAACCTGCACACTGAACGCTGTGAAAATATATACAATTGCCAAAATAGCTAATTGTACATATCTTCGTCACAAGCAATGAAATAGAAAGCAATCAAAAAGTAATAAGAATCACTAAAAGGTACCACTAAAAACTACAACTCGTCTCACAAAGAAATGTTAGGGGTCTTTAAATGTGGCGATTAAAAAAAAACAGTTTTTTTTTTAAAGTGTAAAAAAGTAGAAAAACATAAACGATATACATTTTGTATCAAAATAATTGTACTGACCTGCATAATTAATGTAACATAATATTTATACTGCATGGTGAACACTGTAAAAATAAAAATCATGGCAGAATTGCAGATTTTGTCTTGCTTTAAGAAAAAAGTGAAATAAAAAGTTACCAAAATGTTATAAGTTTACAAAAATTGGACCAATGAAAACTGGAGCTCATTCTACTAAACAAACAAGCCCTCATAGATCTCTGCTGATAGAAAAATAAAAGTGTTATGGGTCTTGGGGCTCATTCACACGAGCATATCAGTTTTCGGTCGGCTATGTCATGGCCACAACGAAAATCGTATGCAGTCTGCTGTTTAGGCAGCCCGGGTCCGGCACATATAGGCCGAGCCTGGATTGCCGTCAGGTAGGTGGAGACAGTTTAGCTCTACTAAACTGCCTCCCCCTCTCCATCTCTCGGCAAGGGAAGGGATGGGGTGGGAGCTAGTGTGCTAAGCTCCCACAACCTCTCCTCCCCTTGTCGGCTGCGGGACAAGGGGAGGAGAGGGACTGGCGGAAGCTTAGCAACTAGCTCCTGCCCCATCCCGCACACTCCCATTGCAAACAGCCGAAAAGAGACACGCTGCTAAACTCCCTCCCACCTCCCTTCTCCGGAAGCTACCATTGGCTCCCATAAGAATCTATGGCAATGGCTGTATTCCAGCCTGGAAGATAGTTCCTGAACTATCTTTCCTGGCCGATGTAAAAGTGCCCAGCCGAAATGCACTTGGATGCGCTAGACTTAGTGAGCCGGGCGCTTTTACACGTCCATCTAAACTGATGCATTGTAAACCAATGCATCAGATGAGCAGCATATATCGGCTGGGCATGAAAGCGTGGCAGATATATACGCTCATGTGAATAAAGCCTTAGAATGTTGGGACACAAAAACAAATCTTGTATTGTTAGTGCACGAAAATAGCAAACCATAAAAAACTGTATAAACTTGTATCACCAGAATTGTACTGATCCAGAGAATAAGGTTAGCACATTATTTATTCTGCATGCTGAATGCCGTGAAAATGTAATTTAAAAACAATGGCTGATTTTTCTCCCAAACCAAGGAAGGCAATGATTAAAAGAACAGAAAAGTTGTTTGGTTATTTAAGCCAAAAATGGGCCTGTCAGTAAGGGGTTAATTCAGTTTATGCCGTGTTAGGGCGTTTTCGCAGTTGCAGCTGTTGGGAGTATTTATCTGAGGTAAAATTGGGAAATCCTCTGGACAGACTGTATGCCTGACAAACCATTGCAATACGAAGTGTGAAAATAACCTTAGTAATGATTCTGCAGTGAGTATCCTGCATGCAATCAATTTATCCCATGTTAATAGCGGCACTGTATTCTATGTCATGCACACAGTCTAGAAAGGAAAAAACCCTAAAGCAGTGTCTCCCAACTCCACCAATAGGTCATGTTTTCAGGATATCATATGGTAAGAACACCTGTGGCAATGTCTGAGGCACCCACAATAATATCACCTGTGTATGCCTTGAGGGCTGGAGTTGGGAAACTCTGCCCTAAAGGGATATATAGCAAAATATATGAGTGTAAGCCTGTCGGCACTGTCGTTTGACAGGTGGGTACGCTTATCCGTGATGATTCCCCCAGCCACACTAAACACACTCTCTGACAAGACGCTAGCCGCAGGACAAGCAAGCACCTCCAGGGCATACAGCGCGAGTCCAGGCCACGTGTCCAGCTTCGACACCCAGTAGTTGTAGGGGGCAGAGGCGTCACGGAGGACGGTCGTGCGATCGGCTACGTACTCCCTCACCATCCTTTTACAGTGCTCCCGCCGACTCAGCCGTGACTGGGGAGCGGTGACACAGTCTTGCTGGGGAGCCATAAAGCTGGCAAAGGCCTTGGAGAATGTTCCCCTGCCTGCGCTGTACATGCTGCCTGATCTCTGCGCCTCCCCTGCTACCTGGCCCTCGGAACTGCGCCTTCTGCCACTAGCGCTGTCGGATGGGAAGTTTACCATCAGTTTGTCCACCAGCGCCCTGCGGTATAGCAACACTCTCGAACCCCTTTCCTCTTCGGGAATCAGAGTGGGAAGGTTATCCTTATAGCGTGGGTCGAGCAGTGTGTACACCCAGTAATCCGTAGTGGCCAGAATGCGTGTAACGCGAGGGTCACGAGAAAGGCATCCTAACATGAAGTCAGCCATGTGTGCCAGGGTACCTGTACGCAACACATGGCTGTCTTCACTAGGAAGATCACTTTCAGGATCCTCCTCCTCCTCTTCCTCCTCCTCAGGCCATACACGCTGAAAGGATGACAGCCCAGCAGCATGTGTACCCTCACCAGTGGGCCAAGCTGTCTCTTCCCCCTCCCCCTCATCCTCCTCATGCTCCTCCTCCTCCTCCTCAACACGCTGAGATATAGACAGGCGGGTGCTCTGACTATCCAGCGACATACTGTCTTCCCCCGGCTCTGTTTCCGAGCGCAAAGCGTCTGCCTTTATGCTTTGCAGGGAACTTCTCAAGATGCATAGCAGAGGAATGGTGACGCTAATGATTGCAGCATCGCCGCTCACCACCTGGGTAGACTCCTCAAAGTTTCCAAAGACCTGGCAGATGGCTGCCAACCAGGGCCACTCTTCTGTAAATAATTGAGGAGGCTGACTCCCACTGCGCCGCGCAAGTTGGAGTTGGTATTCCACTATAGCTCTACGCTGCTCATAGAGTCTGGCCAACATGTGGAGCGTAGAGTTCCACTGTGTGGGCACGTCGCACAGCAGTCGGTGCACTGGCAGATTAAACCTATGTTGCAGTGTCCGCAGGGTGGCAGCGTGCGTGTGGGATTTGCGGAAATGTGCGCAGAGCTGGCGCACCTTTCCGAGCAGGTATGACAAGTGGGGGTAGCTTTTCAGAAAGCGCTGAACCACCAAATTAAAGACATGGGCCAGGCATGGCACGTGCGTGAGGCTGCCGAGCTGCAGAGCCGCCACCAGCTTACGGCCGTTGTCACACACGACCATGCCCGGTTGGAGGCTCAGCGGCGCAAGCCAGTGGTCGGTCTGCTCTGTCAGACCCTGCAGCAGTTCGTGGGCCGTGTGCCTCTTCTCTCCTAAGCTGAGTAGTTTCAGCACGGCCTGCTGACGCTTGCCCACCGCTGTGCTGCCACGCCGCGTGACACCGACTGCTGGCGACGTGCTGCTGACACATCTTGATTGCGAGACAGAGGTTGCGTTGGAGGAGGAGGAGGAGGAAGGTGCTTTAGTGGAGGAAGCATACACCGCCGCAGATACCACCACCGAGCTGTGGCCCGCAATTCTGGGGTGGGTAGGACGTGAGCGGTCCCAGGCTCTGACTCTGTCCCAGCTTCCACTAAATTCACCCAATGTGCCGTCAGGGAGATATAGTGGCCCTGCCCGCCTGTGCTTGTCCACGTGTCCATTGTTAAGTGGACCTTGGCAGTAACCGCGTTGGTGAGGGCGCGTACAATGTTGCGGGAGACGTGGTCGTGCAGGGCTGGGACGGCACATCGGGAAAAGTAGTGGCGACTGGGAACCGAGTAGCGCGGGGCAGCCGCCGCCATCATGCTTTTGAAAGCCTCCGTTTCCACAAGCCTATACGGCAGCATCTCTAGGCTGATCAATTTTGCAATGTGCACGTTTAACGCTTGAGCGTGCGGGTGCGTGGCGTCGTAGTTGCGCTTGCGCTCAAACTGTGGCACTAGCGACGTCTGGACGCTGCGCTGAGAGACATTGCTGGATGGGGCCGAGGACAGCGGAGGTGAGGGTGTGGGTGCAGGCCAGGAGACGGTAGTGCCTGTGTCCTCAGAGGGGGGTTGGATCTCAGTGGCAGGTTGGGGCACAGGGGGAGAGGCAGTGGTGCAAACCGGAGGCGGTGAACGGGCATCGTCCCACCTTGTGGGGTGCTTGGCCATCATATGCCTGCGCATGCTGTTGGTGGTGCCTCCCCAGCTGATCTTGGCGCGACAAAGGTTGCACACCACTGTTCGTCGGTCGTCAGGCGTCTCTGTGAAAAACTGCCACACCGTAGAGCACCTTGACCTCTGCAGGGTGGCATGGCGCGAGGGGGCGCTTTGGGAAACAGTTGGTGGATTATTCGGTCTGGCCCTGCCTCTACCCCTGGCCACCGCACTGGCTCGGCCTGTGCCCACACCCTCACTTGGCCCTCCGCGTCCTCGGCCGCGTCCACATCCTCTAGGCCTACCCCTACCCCTCAGCATGCTGTATTACCAGTGATTTGATTTCCCAGGCAGGAAAGAAATTGGCGCAAGGCTGCACTCAACCGTAGCTGGTTGCGTCTGATTTTTGTACGTTGTCCACGCAGCACACACGTACACGGAGACCTTAGGACTGACACAGGCTGGCCAAATATAATTTATTTTCCTTTTTTGCAAAGGGAAGCACCCACTGCATATATTCAATGAACAAGAAGTTTAATATCTGTGGTGTGGCCCTCAAAAAGTGTCACACAACTATAGTGTAGCAGAGTTATTAACTCTAGCAGAGCAGGTATTTGCCAGTCAGGAAAGACAATGGCGCAAGCCTGCAGTAAACCGTAGCTGGTTGCGTCTGATTTTTGTACGTTGTCCACGCAGCACACACGTACACGGAGACCTTAGGACTGACACAGGCTGGCCAAATATAATTTCTTTTCCTTTTTTGCAAAGGGAAGCACCCACTGCGTATATTCAATGAACAAGAAGTTTAATATCTGTGGTGTGGCCCTCAAAAAGTGTCACACAAGTATAGTGTAGCAGAGTTATTAACTCTAGCAGAGCAGGTATTTGCCAGTCAGGAAAGACAATGGCGCTAGGCTGCAGTAAAGCATAGCTGGTTGCGTCTGATTTTTGTACGTTGTACACGCAGCACACACGTACACGGAGACCTTAGGACTGACACAGGCAGGCCAAATATAATTTTTTTCCTTTTTAGCTTAGGGAAGACCCCATTGCGTGTATTCAATGAAAAACAAGAAGTTTAATATCTGTGGTGTGGCCCTCAAAAAGTGTCACACAAGTATAGTGTAGCAGAGTTATTAACTCTAGCAGAGCAGGTATTTGCCAGTCAGGAAAGACAATGGCGCTAGGCTGCAGTAAAGCGTAGCTGGTTGCGTCTGATTTTTGTACGTTGTACACGCAGCACACACGTACACGGAGACCTTAGGACTGACACAGGCAGGCCAAATATAATTTTTTTCCTTTTTAGCAAAGGGAAGACCCCACTGCGTGTATTCAATGAATAATTATTGTCTTCTGGCCCTGCCTACACAATTCTATCCCTGTAGTATTAATGCCGGGTGCAATGCTCTGCACAGCCGGTTTTGAGAAAAAAATAAAAATATGCAACACTGCTAACAGCAGCCTGGACAGTACTGCACACGGATAGAAGTGGCCCTAGAAAGGACCGTTGGGGTTCTTGAAGCCTACACTAACTCCTAACACTCTCCCTGCCTAACCCCCACTTCTGTCCCTATTGCAGGGCGCAATGCTCTGCAGATCCAATTTTGGACAAAAAAAAAAATATACTGTGCTAACACAGTACTGCACACTAGTAGATGTGGCCCTGAGAAGGGCCGTTGGGGTTCTTGAAGCCTACACTGACTCCTAACGCTCTCCCTACAGCAGCACCAGCAGCAGCACTTTCCCTCAGCTAAGTCACAAGGCATGTGTGGCGAGCCGCGGGAGGGGCCGATTTTTATACTCGGGTGACATCTGATCGCCCCAGCCACTCACAGCAGGGGGGTGGTATAGGGCTTGAACGTCACAGGGGGAAGTTGTAATGCCTTCCCTGTCTTTCAATTGGCCAGAAAAGCGCGCTAACGTCTCAGAGAGGAAACTGAAAGTAACCAGAACACCGCGTGGTGCTCGTTACGAGTAACGAGCATCCCGAACACCCTAATATTCACACGAATATCAAGCTCGGACGAGTACGTTCGCTCATCTCTATTTATCATGTCATAACAGTAAAATGATAGTGGAATGGACTAAAACACTAATAAAATTCAGACTAAATGTGAAACCTGTGATTTTTAAGAACTCTTACCAGGGAAAGGTAGATGTAAAGTATACAATTGTTGAAGTCATTGCCAGGGTTTAAAATGTAGTGTGTCTACATTTTGTAATATTTTAGACACAAATAAATTAATAGCGTTTCATAAGGTATGGTAAGTTTGAAGACTCACTGTGTAGAATACCACTTTCTTATATTGAAAAGTTTTAATAAAAGCTCTTTGAGCATGCTTAGAAGTAACATGAAAAATAACCACCCCAAATTGTATCCTTACAGTCTAAAGGTTTCCAGGCAATTCACAGGGACATTAAAATGATACATTTTTACTCTTTGAAAAGCCTATATTTTTTTCAGCTGCATTTTGTAGTCTGTAACCATAGCTCAATGTTCCAGCATTCATTGTGATTTCTCAAAAGAAAGACAGGATCTTTTTTATATGTGTTATAACTATCCTTTTAGTATTATTAATGGGAAGCAAAACTGCAAGAGCACTTATGATAAAGGGAAAACTACAATTTCTAGCATCCCATAAAACATATATTATTGTTTTAGTGCTTTAGTAATATCTTCCATTAGAACAAACTTGGAGACAACAAATGCAATGGCATACTGATCCATCATTAAGAAATATTGTATCATCTTTTTTTTAGTAAGCACCATCATTAAGATTACAAGGTAAATTTGAGAATTTCTCCATTCTTTGAGAATCTAGAGTGCGCTAATTCATACTAGAATGTGTCCATGGGTATAAATTACGCATGTTGAAATTTAAGCTAGGGTCTTTCAGGGTGTGGTGGAAGGGTTATACCAGAAAATTCATGAGTAAGTAGTGCAAAGGCCATTCCTGTTGTATATGATGGCTAACAGCGATTATGCTATGGATATCAATCTGCAATTGCAAACTATTTATGCTACTGATTTATACATCACAGACCAATGTAAGACATCTCACTTAAAGTGGTATTCTGGATCCAACAAGTTTTCCTCTAATCACTGGATAGGTGAGTTGCGGGAGTGAGCAGGGGGAAGAGAGATCTCCCCCCGTTCCTCCCCGCTCCCCCCCGCCGCTCCCTGCCCCCCCCCCCCCCCCGGCACCCAAATCTCCTGAGACGAGCGGGCAGGTACTCGCCAAAGGCAAAACTCGCTTGAGTAATTTGCCTTAGCGAGTATGCTCGCTCATCTCTACTGATTATCTCAATGGCACCAGTCAAGGGGTATATTGAATATATTGGGCAGTATCACATATGCAATGATGTGATAATCAGTTTCACTCACCCAATTTTGCAATCACCTGCGATAGACTATACTCCAAAAGCGTTTATACACCTCCACACACTTGCTGCCACCACTTCTGCTAAGGCCAGAAAACTTGCAAAATAACACACACACCCTGTGCTCTTGAGTAATCCAAGGTCTAAAGGAGTTTTCCAGGGAAATACTATGCTCAATATAGGTTTTCAGTAGTTGATCGGCTGAGGTCCACTGCTCAGGACCCTAGGTGATAAGCTGATTCTCACCTAAAGTCAGCACTACAACATATACGGGTACCATGGGAAACGGCTGCTCCAACCCCTGTGTAGTGGCTGGTGCTTGTAACTGCAGCAGTAATGCTCATTGATTTTAATGCACTTCTCAGCATCAACTACTAAACTGGAGCAGCAGTTTCCTCTCTGTACCCCTTTGTGTAGTGGTGCTGACAGTGGGCACCTGATCAGTCAGGGTCCCAAGTGGAGGACCCCAACCAATCAACTATTGTTGACCTATCCTGAGGGGGTCAATAGTATTTTCCTGAAAAACCCCTTTAACACTATCATGCCCTGGATGAAGTGGTGCCCCCCATGACCCAAGCTATCCGATGTAGAATGCGGGAACCCTGGCTCACACTTCAAACACGTTTCATCCGGTGGTGCTCTAGAAGTGCTGAACGGCTGTGGAGGAAGTCGCAAATGTCCGCGGACTTTCTCCACTACAAATTCATGCTCAGAACCTACAACCTCGCCCTCCATCATGCCAAATAAGTCTACTTCACCTCTCTCGTCTCCTCACTATCGCACAACCCCTAAATGGCTCTTTGGTCATTTTCACTCCCTTCTCAGCCCTAAACCACAGCCCCCTGTGATGGATCTCAGTGCTGTAGAGTTGGCTGCCTACTTCAAAAAGAAAATTGATGACATCCGTCAGGAAATAGCTTCCAAATCCCTGACTAGCCCTGACCCTAGTCTTGCCAGCACTGCATCTAGCTCCTGCTCACTGTCCGTACTCAGACAAATGACACAGGAAGAACTCCCTAGATTGCTTTCCTCTGCTCGCCCCACCTCCTGCGCTAGTGACCCTCTCCCCTCACACCTTCTCCGATCTCTCTCCCCAGTGGTCATCTCCCATCTCACCACTATATTCAACCTCTCTCTGACCTCTGGCATCTTTCCCTCTTTTTTCGAACATGCCATCATATCCGCACTACTTAAGAAGCAGACTCTTGATGCGACTGATGCTGCAAACTACTGACCCATCTTTAATCTCCCCTTCATCTCCAAACTACTAGAACACCTAGTTTACTCCCGCCTTGCAAGCTATCTATCAGAGAACTCTCTCCTAGACCCCCTACAGTCTGGCTTCCGACCCCAACACTCAACAGAAACTGCCCTTACAAGGGTATCAAACTACCTCCTGACAACCAAATCGAGGGGCAGTTGCTCCCTACTGATCCTCCTCGACCTTTCCGCAGCATTCGACACTGTTCACCACAAACTCCTCCTCAGTATGCTTCGCTTCATCGGCCTAAAGAGCACTGCTCTTTCCTGGTTCTCCTCCTACCTATCTGACCGCTCATTCAGCATCTCCTTTGCTGGTTCCACCTCCCCTCCTCTTCCCCTTGCTGTTGGGGTCCCCCAGGGCTCGGTCCTCAGGCGCCCTCCTTTTCTCCATCTACACAGCCCCTGTTGGACAGACCATCAGGAGTTTTGGCACCCAATACTACCTCTATGCTGATGACACCCAGCTATATACCTCTTCCTGTGACATTTCTGCACCTTTCCTCTAAAACATCACTGACTGTCTGTCCGCTGTCTCTAACACTATGCCCTCTCTCTACCTAAAACTAAACCTCTCTAAAACTGACCTACTGGTATTTCCACTCTCCACTAACTGCCCTCATTCTGACATCTTCATCTCAGTGTGTGGCACCGCCATAACTCCCAGACAGCACGCCCGCTGCATTGGGGTCATATTCGACTCAGATCTCTCCTTTACCGCCGTCGACTGTTAGCTGCCCCTCAAGAATATCGCAAGAATCCGCTCTTTTCTCACCGTAGACACGCTAAAAACGCTTATTGTTGCCCTCATCTACTCCCGGCTTGATTATTGCAACTCGTTGCTGATCGGCCTACCCTGCAGCAGACTCTACCCTCTCCAATCCATCCTGAATGCAGTAGCCAGGCTTGTCTTCCTGTCTAGCCGCTACCCGGACGCCTCTGCCCTGTGCCAGTCACTGCTCTGGCTGCCCGTTAAATACAGAATTCAATTTAAACTCAATACCTTCATCCACAAAGCCCTCCACAGCGCAGCGCCACCTTATATTGTCTCCCTCATCTCAATGCATCACCCAGCCCGGGCTCTCCGCTGTGCTAATGAAACTAGACTGCGCGCCCTTCTAATTTGAACTTCTTATTCCTGCCTCCAAGACTTCTCCAGAGCAGCACTAGTCCTCTGGAACGCACTACCAAAGGATACCTGGGCAATCTAGGACTCACAAAACTTTAGACGTGTTCTAAAAACGCACCTCTTCAGGCAGGCATACAGCATTCCCTAAACAAACCCGTCTGTACGCCACCTAATAACATGCTCTCTGACCTACTGACTACAATCTTTGCCAGCCACCATCAACTGCCCCTGCAGTTAAACGGCTAAATGTCTGACCATTGTCTGTGTATAGCATCCCTCACTCCACACCTCGCCATACCATGCACATCTCCAGCCCCTTTACCTTCTGTTTCCATCAACTGATTACTATGTAACCGTGGTTCTGTATTTTTGTACTTTTGTCTTTCTTTATTCCCCGTCTATGTAAGCGCTGCAGAATATGTTGGCGCTATACAAATAAAGATTATTATTATATCAAAGGTTATAGGTTCAGAGTCACAGGTACTAAGCTTATTAAAGTTCTGCGGTTTAATAAAAAAAGATGCTATGCTTACTAAAAGATAAAAAGAACACAAAATGATATACACAACATACACATTCAAGCAAAACAGTTATACAGTAAAATGTAAAAAACAAAGGAGACCTAAACTTCCAGCAAGTTCTCAAACTCTTTGCTTCCCTGAGGCTGGGACAAACAATGGAACATTCAGTATTTCAGCTCTGGCTGCCTTTCAAATTATAAACATATTTCTGTTGTCCAACACATGTTTTATAGTTGTAGTCCCTGACTCAAGTTTTAGAGCTTCTCATTAGATAATTAAGCAAATACCTGGTTCAGGGCTAGATAAAGGGGTCAACTACCAGAAATCTTCAACAGACCATCATCCTGCAACCCCTCTCACTAGAATGAGGGAGTGTGTTCCCCTAGAACTGCCTTTACTTTCCTTGAAGCCTGCAGAATCTAGGCTTAGGTGTCAAATATGACACATTTCTCTGGGATGGATGCACTCCTCTCTGCCCTAAGCTCTTTCCTGCAAAAAAAGGCCCTGGCCAGTTAAAACATCTTACAGGGTAAAAACAAGTTAACTCTGTGGATACCAAACATATACAAATATATACAGTCACGTAACCTTTCGGTCACAGGTAGCAAGTAAACAGTCAGTTCTTGAAGTTGATGTCCTGCTAGCAGAAAAAATGGACAAGTGTAAGTGTCTGAGCAAATGTGATAAGAACCAAATAGTGATGGCTACATGATTCCAAAATGGCAGGTCATGTGGGGTGTTCCTGCTATGCATCAGTATCTCCAAAAAGTGGTCAAAGGAAGTACACCTAGTAAACTGGCTACAGGGTCATGGCTGCTCAAGGATCATCAATGTGCTTAGGCTAGTCCATCAGCTTCAATGCCGCAAAAGAGTCCAAATTGCTGAAAAAAAATTAATGCTACTATTATAGAAAGGTATCAGTACATACAGTGCATTGTAGCTTAAAACATGATGCTCTTCGCAATATTTTACTGGGAAACCTTGGGTCCTGGCATTCATTGGGATATTACTTTGACACTTAGACACTTACAAACCAAGTACACCCCTGCATAGCAACAGCATTTCCTAATGGCAATGTTTAGGGGTGGATTAGCCATTGAACTGTCTGGGTTAGTTCCCAGTGGGTCGATGGGGGGACAGAAATTTTTAAAAGCTATTTGGTGGAGAGCACTTAAGTAACATTTTAATTATAATCACCTGTGCAACTCCTCCCGCTCCTGGCCTCCGTAGTCCGCACCTGCAGCACTTCTGGGTAGAATGTGCAGTCAGCGCCCACTAAGTTCCGGGTAGAGCAAGTACACATAATTGCTTTAGCCATGAACTGGGCACGGAGAGCACATGATTGCTCTACCCTGAACATAGTGGATGAACAGTGCGGGCACGGACTGCAGAGTCCTGGAGCCACACAGGTGAGTATAACTGTTTTTTTAATTTTATAGATACACAAAGAGCTTTATTAATGAGTGGGCGGCCTATGAGGGGCACTAAAACTGAGGTGGGAATTAGGGCCTGTGAGGGGTACTATTTCTGAGGTGGGGATTGGGGTAATAAGGGGTGTTATTACTTAGATGGAGTCTATGATGTGGTATTATTTATGAGTGGGGAATTACTACTGAATGAGGGGCCTATGAGGGGATTATTACTGAGTTGAGCATTTAAGAGGAGATTATTAGTGAGTGGGAGCAGATTTACTGTGTGAGGGAGCTAAAAATGGCTCTTACTGTGCAGGGCCTTCTGGGAGCATAAAAAAGGGGATACTCATAGTGTCTGGGCACCAAGAATGGAATTATTACTATCTGGGGCACCATGGGTGGAAGATGATGTAGAGGTTTGGAAAACATAGCCTTATGGCTGGCAAATTGAGGAATCAGACATGTCTCCGTGTCAAAGTCTGCAGAGACAATTTGTGACTACTCCAGTCATAGGCGATGTCACCTGTGATCACTGAGGATAACGGTACTATAATAAGTTATACAGTTTGCAGAGCACTAAGCTGTTATCTAATGCTACATGGTCATTGTATGGGAGTGCAATAATGGTCTTTTGTATAGTGTGTTTTTCAGCAACACTATGGTGGTACTATTTGGTCTGGGCATATTTATCTGGCCCTGATATAGTGTTATTAATTGATTATTAATCTTTATAGTGGTCTTTATTCAGTGACAGTATGTTGGTATTAATCACTATGTTGTACTATATTGTGGTCACAGTTTGGTAGTATTATTTGGCCCTCATATTGTATTATTATTGGTAATATTGATCATTGAAATGGTCTTTAATCAGTATCAGTATGGTAGTATTATTCATCATGTGGGGGTGATATGTGATTTAGGTTTGGTGGTATTACTTGGCCTTTATACAGTTATTATTGGTGACGTTAGTCTTGGTATAGAGGGTTTTGTTCAGTAACAGTGGAGGTAATTATATGGGTCATGATGATAACGGGAACATCGCATATTTGTGTATATTTTCTTTGCTTTTATAAAATAAAAAACGTTTTGTTTTCTTAAGTGTATTTTTTAAAATAAACTTTATTAAAGTTTATGCTGTTATTTACAGAGGCCCACGAGGGTAAAGAATTATTCACTATGTGTCTAAAACCGCAAAGAAATCTATTAGACTGTGCTGAAGGTCACTCTTTCTATGCCAGGGCCTGTGTGGAATACAAATGCAACTTTGTAGAATATATTTGTTTATGTATGAGGTAAAACAATGATATACAATATGCACATATGTAAACTATATATATCTAGATACACATAAATGTGCTTATATGCTTCACGTGCTATCTGTCACATAGTTATACTGTCATGGCCACTTTAAATCCCTTTCTTCTGCCATGAAAATCTTTTATAATTCATAATCCCCTCTTCAGTCTGCCCAAAGCAGAAGGTGGTGAAGTACAATGTGTACAGGCAGCATTTCTCACTGCACCCCTGACTGCTGCAAATAACCCAAGCATGTTGCATAGGAATAGGAGAGGCAGAAGGTGGCCATTTGACAGCTCTAGTGCTGCTGGTGCTATCTAGCCTGGAAAAATGTGAGGCAACCTATATGACTGCACAGTTTGTTCATCCCTATGGATAATGGACACTTAAAAACTGTTGCAAAGAAAAAATAGGTAAAATAGACAGCATCAACGTTTCTATTTGCATTGGCTCCAGAATTTCCCTATTTGTTCTCATTGGAAATAATGTCCTTTACGTGCACTATACTGCTTTTAGGGGGCTTTCATTTTTATGATTCTCCTACACCTATAGAGCAAAGGAAATTACCCGGTAAACCATCATCATCATCTCAAATTTCAATTAATCAAACCACTGGGTGGGCTAATAAAACCTGTCCAGGAGCTTTGTTTGGAGAAGTCCCTGATCACAGGTCAGTTTTATTAATAGAATGATAATAATATAATATGTAAAGCAAAATTTTATAGCTAATTTATAGGGACCACACATTGCTGGTTGCAGTTCAGAATTAGGGTGCAATCACACGAACAAGAAAATTGTTTGCACTTTGTGCACTACGAGACGCACAGAACTTGCACAAAAATACAACCCATTATTTGCAATGGGTGTATTTACATTGGCGATATTTCTCTCACAGCAATGCAGCAAGACAAAAAAATCACAGCATGTTCTGTTTTCGTATGAGTCTTGCAGGAGAATAGAATATGCAGAAATGCAGATTCCCACACATCATACAGCACATGGACCGACTGTTCAGGTTAGGAGCGCTAACATCCACCCCCTTTGAGCAGCCAGGCAAGATGCAGGCGGGCACCTGCATGCATCTGTCGGTTCAAGATGTGGACAACACCCGCATGTCAACACCCCACAGTATGCTGAACCTCCATGCGCCAGGGACCGCGTCGATCTCGAGCTTGAGACCGATTTTGATGGAGTGTCCCCAACAGGGAGGCGAGGTGAATTGGGGTGCCTCAGAACCAGGATGGGGAAAAGCCTGGGTGGTCCAGGCCAAGCAACGGTTTCAGGAAGCTAGACTGAGTTGGCTGCTGTCCCCCAGCAGGCCAAATAAGTGTAAAATAGCGGCTGACAAAACATAAGGACCAACACCTTGCTGTGCGATGTGAGGCGGGCCCAAGAATGTCGAATGCACCTTAGCCTTTATTTATGTCTTTTTTAACAAACGATACAAGTAATTGCTAGGTGCTTCCGGCGCAGATCTGACAGAAAATTCTCACAAAATATTGCAGCATGTTTAGTTTGTGAAAATGCTGATCGAAATACCAGAAGCAAGACTGACCACTTTATCATCAGTGGGGTTTGTTTGGCTTTGGTACTTGCCAGATCCAGCAGTTCCAGTATTTTCGCTGTTCAACTCTGAAGACGCAGCTGAACAAGGTAAATTTTTCAGATGTGAATAAGGGCCTAACTATATTTTTGTCAATCTGTTAGATAAAATTAATGTATCAATTGGCACTTGGCCAAGGTTGTACATACTGTATATAACGGGCAAGATATGTGTTCTCTAATATTTTATGTACACAAAATTATCCTATATGTAAAAATTAAGTAGACACCCAGACATATTAGATTGATTAGAAGTATAGTGTAGTTGAAAGGCAAATATTGTCAATGATATTTCTAGAACAAAATGGTGTGATGACTCCTTGTGGTAATTGAAAATATATATCTATCTATTGATTAGTCAGTAAAGAAAAGTCAGAAAATGTCCACAGTTAATTAAAATTGATTAAAATAAATGATCTTTTTCCAGTGATTAGAGTTACATTTCTGTACTTAATTGATTTGAAAGCTTGTCCCATAGCATTGCCTAGAATTAAAATTCCATTAAAGTCTTTCTGATATTTTATAATAAAAATGTCCTTAAATTATGCTGTACAGATTTAACGAAACTTAATTGCATGTTGACTACAGACAATGTAAATCTGTTTTATATTGACGTAATATGATTATGCTGGTTTTCACTTTAATGTCTTAATGCAAGTTCTCATGTAATACGAACCAAATGAAGCAGTTTGTTTCAAGGGCTAGTGTAATAGATCTGAACAATAGAGCTATTAAAGAGAGTTCGTACAGTCAGATACTTTTCATGCACCCATGTTCCAGTGTAATGAACTGCATAATTAGTAAAGCTGAGGAGCTTATTTAAATAGAAGTCATTGTCTCTGAGAAACTTGTGATGCATCATAACGGTACAAGTTTTTGTGTCATGGTCTTATTCTTCACAGTTTGCTGAGTTTCATGTACTCTGTTGAAGACACGTTATAGGAATATGAAACAAGTTCCAAATCCACTGATGTTAAAAACATGTGAGCTAAAAAAAGTATAAAATTTGGTGGTATTCAATATATCAAATAGACTGTAATTTATCATTTGGGCATCCCGAATCTATATAGTTAGTTAAGTCTGACACTTAAAAATTATATAGTACCACTTTTGGCACATAGGCATATTACTGGGGAAGAACATACATGTCTTCAAAACCTGCTGAAATAATTTAGTTTTTTTTCAAAACTTCTACCGTGGGTTACTGCAATAAAACACTATATTTTATTACAGTGTATAGTTATGTAGTGTGTAGAGATGAGCAAGCACGCTCGTTTAAGGCTGATGCTCAAGCGAGCATCGGTCTTTTCGAGTAACTGATTAATCGTCCAAGCACCATGCAGGGGGGCGGAGGGAAAGATTGAGAGAGATCTCTCTCCCCCCCTCCCCGCTGCTCCCTGCCCCTTTCCCCCTCCCCCCCCCCCCCCGCATGGTGCTCGGACGAGTAATCAGTTACTCGAAAAGATAGATGCTCGCTCGAGCATCAGCCTTAAACGAGCATGTTCGCTCATCTCTAGTAGTGTGGCAAATTAGTAAAAATAAAGTTATAATAATACTTTGAAGTCAGTACCTTTGCGCCCCCTAAAGCTATACCCCTAGTTGTTACTGCCTCTTTTGTTCTAGTTCAAGAGACATGATTAGCAGTAACATGCATAAGATTAAAAGATACAAAGAGCGAAAATTGTAAGAAATTTCTGTATATGTAGTGGACCAGAGTTGGGCACTACAATAAAAATGTGGTTACTTTTATTTAAATGTGTGTATATGCCTTTTAAATGTTCATTGCATGTTTGTTACTCACTGCATAATCTGCCTAACTACCTGCAGTGTTTCTTATTGGCTGCCCATTCCCTGATTCCCATCGGTCTGAGTAACATCCAGCAAAAGCTTATTGATTGAAGGACAGGATAGTCAGGAGATAGCAGGCCTAGGAGCTTTCATGATAACAGATTCTCTTTAAAATAAATTAGCATAATAAAGTTAAAGAGATAAGTCTGAGGGCTCAGTCAGATGGGCGTTTTTTGCTGTACGTGTTTTTTGCATTTGTGATTTGCATCTATTAGAACCAATGCTTTTCAATGGCAGCAGTCACATGTCCGATTTGTACCTGGGAAAAAAATTTGCACCGGTAAAAATTAGGACATTGAATTGCAAAACGCAGCTAACTGTGGCATCAGGATTCTTTGGATGTGATCAATAGGGCCAGCAGCAACAATGGCAGCCCCATTGACAACATACAGAGAAGATCACAATCCTCTGCCACAGCTGTGGCCGAGGAATTCTTCATCCATGTGGGGAATCCCCTTGTCACTAGACACTGTGACAATGCTGTCACAGTGTTCAGTGATGAGGGGACTCCCCACAATGTTGAAGAAATCCTCTGCCACAGCTGTGGCACAGGATCATGATCTTCTCTGTATGTTGTCAATAGGGCCACTGCTGCTGCCGCCGGCCCCGTTGACCACAAGGTGAAACCCCATGGATGTGACACCACCCAAGTGCGATTTTTTTCACCATGACACCTACTTTGGTCATGCAAATTTTTGATGCATGCGTTTTGCCTGTGTTTCACGTAAACAATGTGCCAAAAGAAACACCTGTCTGACTGAGCCCTCAGTAAGTAAACCATAGCCTTCTGAAATGTGTTGAAAGTATTTTGTTATAAGTAGGGCTTATATCCAGTTATTTCATTAAGGTACATAAGTAGGTACCGATAGTAGGCGTGTCACATGGAAGATGCCACCAGCTAGGGCTCACTTACTTGTACTGCATAATGATGCTTTTAGTCAGTTTTTCCATATACTTTGGGTTTCATAATCAGACTACATTACCAACAATATGCCCACTGTCATGACTGACAACGTCCTCTACTTTGTTCTGCTATTGGTCGTGGCCAGCACCATATTCACCGTACCAGATGCCTCATCGACTGTCAGTTTTCTGCTTCCCATATGGTACATGTGGCTGGCTAGTCTTTTAAAGGGCTAGTGTGCACCCAGCTTTTCCATTCCCAGACAAGCCTCTGACTATGTTAAGCACTCTCCCCCACTAGCAGGTGTCTGACTAATTAGTCCAGTTTGGTATGCAAATGTGTGCACTTTACCTATGTTTTTCCTACTCAGTTTTCCTCACTTTTTCCAGACCATGATTTGTTTTCTGTAAACACTTTCTTGGTTTGCTAACTGCCCTGACCCTTGGCCTAATATGTATATTTCACACAAGAATGCTTTCTGTCTTGACCTCAGCTTTGCTCCACAACCACAACTCTGCCTATACCACAATACAGCTACCCTGACAAATTTGTGCGAGATACTATAATACTAAGACTACTTCAGGGGTAACAGATGTGAACAGAGGGTAAATACGAGGGGACCCCTAGTTCTGCTATAGGAAGTAGCCGCATTCAAACTAGTTTGTGGCACAGTGGGTCCACATTCACTGACACTGATGTTAAATACCTTCTCCTTTGTGGAAACTCTTCTTATGGTATGGTCAGTGGAAACTGCTTAGTGAAATCAAACTAGTTATGACCCATACTTTATTTGAAAAAAATCATTGCTAGGAGGCCAATAGAATTGCGTCATTTTTGTGTGCACTAATAAATATTGGTGTAATGGATCATTTACACAAGACAATTGTCGTTCAGAATTGTTCAAATTTCCATGGGAGCACAGGAATATGAATGATAGTCGTCCTGGGTAAATGCATGCAGTAGCTAAACTCTTTTCTTTCATTGTTCATGTTATGCAGGCGTAGAAATCATCATTAGCTTGTTCACTAATCATTTAGTTTAAGTACCATTTGTTTAGTCTTTCTCATTCACTTATACAGTGAATGTGAATGACTGAATGATTTATAGTGTGAACGAGCTAACAATGTATTTGCCTCTATATACAGGCCCAAGCGAACAAGCAAACTCTGACATTGTTTGCTTGTTCAAACAAAAAATTGGCTTGTCTTAATGGATCCTTAGGGTAAATCGTAGAATGAGCGCTGGTGTATTTATGCTTAGATTTTTTTTTTCATGGATTGTGCTCAAGAAAGGACCAGGAGCTCCGAAATGCGTTGCACTTATAGGACTTATTCTCTTCCATGTAATTTTTGTTTCTTATTAGAGATGAGCGAGCATACTCGATAAGGCAAACCACTCGAGCGAGTAGTGCCTTATTCGAGTACCTGCCTGCTCGTCTCTAAAGATTCGGCTGCCGGGCCGGGTGAGAGGTGAGTTGCGGCGGTGAGCAGTGTGGAGCGGGGGGGGGGGGGGGGGGAGAGGGAGAGAGAGATCTCCCCTCCGTTCCTCCCCGCTCCCCCCCCCCACCCACTGCTCCCTGCCGGCACCTGAATCTTTAGAGACAACCGGGCAGGTACTCAAATAAGGCATTACTCGCTCGAGTAGTTTGCCTTATCGAGTATGCTCGCTCACCTCTATTTCTTATGTTTTTGTTTTTTGTTTATTTTGACATTATCATTAAATACTTGCACACATTATTTATGCCTAAGTGGATCCATTGAGTCGGATATGGCAACTTCTGACCACAAGCCTCCTGGGACATCGGGAGGGTCTATATTTGCCATAGAACGCCCTTTAAAGTAAGTTTGCTTGAATAATTTTTTCATACTATAATATCGATAACAGGATAGACCCTCTAAGAGCGGATGGTTTTTCTCTTGTATTTTCCCTTTGATTTTCTCAGCGTTTTACTTACGTTTTTGTATTTCTTTTTACCAGTCTGGAAAAAGTAATCAGATGTTCATACTTGCAGGCTAGCATTACTTTTATTCTAATCTACCCTACAGCTCTGGAAATAACAAAATTTTTCAGAGAAAAATTTGAGTTATATATTCAACTTGCAGAATTTTGTTAACCGTACTTCCTGTCAGTTACCAATATGTCCAGTAGCGTAAGATGAACAATTAAGGGTCATTGTGGTAAAACATTTTAATATTATATGCGGTTTTGTTGTAGGATCCTAAGACAGAGAGCCAGATTCTTCAGAAATTATGGCTTCTTTAATATATATCGATATATTTGAACTGAGTGGAATATTTTCCCAAGACTGAACTGTGGACTACAAAATACATACTCTCTTATATAATCCACATAAAGACATTCCTTTGTTATCTAAAAACAAACTGATTGGTGACATTTCACTATAGTATTACACAGGCACAGTAACTCTTTAACCCTATAATTGCTGTCTCATCTCCTGCCTTCAAATAGGCATACAGCATTTCTTACTTGCATTAACCTTTTTTTCCTTATCCAAATCCCAACTACAACATTCCCCCCTTTGATGCTCAATATGTCTATAAAGCATCATAATTTTGCTCTATACTTCCATAAAGTCATGATATGAGCAGCAGTTTTCCTTTCCACCATAGCTTCCACTGTAGCAGTAATGATACGCATAAGTAGAGGTAGTAAGCAAGGCAGGAGAGTACATGTTGCTAGAATAAGAAACATTATGCACACCAAGGTCTTAACCCCCCCCCCCAAAAAAAAACAAACTGAGAAGCACCCCCCCCCAAACAAATCACTGGGATTCCAGCCTTTCCAGGTCTAAACTGGGATATGTGCTACCTTTTGTATCTGTTATTTCTTCAATAGGTTTCCCTTCATTATCAGTCTGGAGACAGCAATTTGTAAGGTAAAATTTTCCACATACACCTCCTTCACATGCTTTCCCACTCCAGGTTACCACCTAATGGGCTTCCCTCTATGCTTATGACTATGCATGCATCAAACAGTAGGGATACAGCCCTCCCTAGGTGATATATATGAGCTTTGCTTATGAGGGTATTTTTGCTGTCAGGTTCCCGAGCCTCCATTCAGACCTCCGTAGGAGGGAAGATGGGATCATGACAAACAAGCTTGCCCTTATGCTGACAAATACAATAATCTCTTCCATTATGTGAGCATGACTTCGCCTTTTGTCCCTTATGTTGGTAATATGTGTGGTACACTTAGGTTCTAGTATTTACCTGCCCTGAGCAAGTATCCACTATACATAAAGAGAGTAAGCCTAACAGCATACCTGGTGGAGCTAAAAGGTTCCTGTTATTCCTCCAAACGACAAAACATACAAATGTTTCGACTCTTATGAATCTTTGTCATACTTGGTCTATGCAAATCAACATAAATTCCAAAACACCTACCTTTGGTAGCTGTATGCAGTCAATCTGCAGTCACCAAAACAGATAGTCTGGCCTTGTAGCAACAGCGAGGAGCTACTTTGACCAATTGGCCTGGGTTGTGACAGGCACATACCATGCATCCCTGTACATACTGGATCACAGCAGTGTTGAACCCTGGGGCAAGCCAAGCAGGAGACACTATACCACACATTACCTCCTTGGATTGAAGGGTTGTCTCATGGGTTGGGTGTGACATCACAGAGTAGAGTGTGTGGGCAAAGCACAGGAGTATACTCCAAACCCCATCAGTGTTCTGTTCACTCTTCTCTTTTGCCACTCTTCTTTTTCTCCATATTAGGCCTGTTCCTTCAAGTTAAGCAACAGAGAGATATCCACGCCTGCTTTGGGTGCAACCAGGTTAACGACCGTTACCTTAGTCAAGGGCAGTTGGGCTGCTGCTCTGGCTGCTGTGTCTACTCTCCAGTTCTTTAGAGCCTCAGCAGTTACCTCCTTGATGCCAACTACCTGTTTGGGAAGAGTTAGGGCATTGTACAACAAAGACACTGCTTCTGCATTCTGCATTGGTTTACCCAATGATCCAACAAAACTTCCACTATGCCACAAGGCTTTGAAATCGAATACAATTCCAAAAGCATTCCTCAAGTCGGTACAGATACTACAACCTTACCTTCAGCCAGTCCATAGACTCCTGTGAGTGCAATCAACTTCAGCTTCCTGAGCAGAGTCCCAGGAAGGGAGGGGGTTTTTCTTTTTCTACAATCACCAATCTTGGTTTCTGCTGAACAACTTGTTCTGTTTGTCCATTTTCATGATTTTCGGAACCATCTATGAAAAACTCAAAATCTGCATTAGAAATTAGTTCATCTTTATCAGGGATTTTTTGCATTCTGCAGGAGAACCAACCAGGTATATTGCTCTCCTTTCTTTTTGACTGGATACAGTGGAGTACTACAAGGAGAAGTCGTTTCCTTTTATTGCCCTGGTCTGTAGTAAGACATTAATTGTTACTTCGTTGGCTGCCTCTTGGACAGGGCTCAGAGGGTACTGAGGCTTGCGAGGAAGCACCTTCTTTCAGCTTGACCAAGACAAGTGGGATCGAAAGTTTCCCAATTTCTGTTTTGCTAGAAACCCGTAGCGTCTGTGGGACCTGAGTAAGCTTAAGCTGGACTATATCTGCAGAGGGTATGGACTTATTAGATTTTTCCAAGAAGCTTTTAACAAGCAAAGTATCTGTTCATCCACCTCAGAGCTGATGGTAACAGTACTTTCATGTGAGAAGTGGATAGAGACTTGCAAGGCTTATAACACATTTGACACAAACAGATTTACAGGTGCAGTGTTGCTGATTATGAATTGTTTTATAATCGTATGTGTCGATATCTGCATTAGGAATAGAGTGTAAGCGACGTTTTCAAGATTCCTAGTTTCACTTTCCTTTATTCTTGACAATCATGGTCTTGAGATCTAATGCCATAGTCTGCCCCTGCTGTCCCTGCCCCCCCCCCCCCCCTTTCCAAATTCAGCTGAAAAAATGAAGCTGTATTTAGAACTACTGTGATATGAGGGTGCTAGCAGGTGGTCTCATACTTCGTGAATCTGGTAGTTGAAGCATTTTTAAATTGTTCTGAATGCAGTATTTCTGAGCCTGCATGAGAGACTATGACAATAAGTGGCCCATAACTCCTTTAGAAGCTGCATAGAATCTTGTTGCAAATAGGGGGAAGAATTTACAATCTATCACTGTAAGTATGTCTGCCCTAATAGGTTGACAGGGCAGGTCTCTAACACCATGAATCTACCTACAGTGGAAATTTGATGCCCTTTAAGTAAATTTTTGTTATTAGTTTGATTCTGTTTGCATCACGTTTGTCAAGTATATAATTATTTCATTTTAGCTTATACTACAATAGTATTTAAATAAGTAAAACCTAATATTTTGAATGCACCATATTTTTGTGTTGTTTATGTATGAACATACACACTTTTTTTTATTTTTGCTAGACTGGTCTGTATTAAGGAGAGGCAAGCATTACATACTTTTCTTTCCTCCCTTTCCTTATATCATCCAGCTCCACCCCTTGGAGTCTGGCTAATTGTTTAAACATATCCTTCACACTCCAAATCAAGTGTTTTTACAGTACAAATCTCATCATATATAACACATTCACAGGCCCTTCACACTAACAAATTCACAAAAATAACAGATTCACATTGAATCAACAATTATTACATCCTAATTGCCCTGTGCAGCAAAAAAGAGCTCATTTTCAATTCCTCTTTATAAATATAAATATATATATATACAGTATATATATATATATATATATATATATATATATATATATATATGGACAGCTTCTAAATAACTACACATAAACATCCTCGTAATTGAATTTCCTTTGAACCTTCATCATACTCTTGCTAAGAATTTGTCTGATTCATTGTGCATAATTCTATGCAACAGTAACCTAGCTCTCTGAGGCAGAAAGCTCCTCCCTTCCAAATTCACCACATCTTTGAAGTTCCATTTACATCTCTTTCCCATGGGAATGACAGTCTTATTATTATTTTAGTGTTTAAGCATTAGAACACCACAATTAATTCAAACTGCTGCACAGCTCTATTCAACTTAAGCAAGCAGTGTATAGTTCCCCAGTGAGGCTCATACACAACAAGGTCATGCTCTTCCCCCTCCTTTGGAATGTGGACCATGAGAGTGTGGTATACTGGAGAAACCTTTAAATCTTAACACATAATAGCCTTTTCAGCACTGCTACATCTGTATATTGCAAAAGGTGTTAGAGAGCAGACAGAAATCAAATATTCATTTTAAACAACTTCAAATCACAGCACATAAACATCTTTATAGAGTTCTTCTGTATGCAGATAATGGAGAAGATTTAAAGAGATACAACATATACATTTTTATACATTTAAAAGTGCAAAGATATCTTCAAATCCAGAACATTGTAATGTGCTACTACTAGAGATGAGCGAACACGTTCGGCTCCGCCCCTTTTTCGCCCGAACACCGAACTTTGCGAACACTTCAGTGTTCGGGCGAAAAAGTTCGGGGGCCGCCGTGGCAGCGCGGGGGGGTGCGGCGGGGAGTGGGGGGGAGAGGGAGAGAGAGATGGCTCCCCCCTGTTCCCCGCTACTGCCGCCCGCGCCGCCGCGCATCTCCCCGCCCCCCGGCGGCACCCGGACACTTACGCGCGAACACTGCAGTGTTCGGCAAAGCCGGTGTCCGGGTGCGGATGTGTCCGTAACGGACACGTTCGCTCATCCCTAGCTACTACAGTTACATATACACACGTGTCACTCTGCACTATCAAAGTGACACAGGGGTGACCGACTTTGTTTCCTAGATTGAGGGAAAAGGGTTAAAGGGACAACCGCCTTTTATATTAACTTAGGAAACACGGTTTCACTCTGCACAATCAAAGATAATTGGGCATCCCTGAAAATTGATTACATTTTCCTTCTGCCTTAAAATATAGGCAGGTCATTTACCAATGAACCCTGGTTTTTACTTATTCTGTTGGACAATTTTTTTTATAACTATAATTCCTGCGCCTCACACGGGTTCTTTGTGCATGGAGGTGACAGACAGTATTTACTGGAAGAAAGTCCCCATTTCTTTGAAAATATTACTTCAGTAGTGCCAGGTGGTTAATTTCTCCCAATAAATCAGGCACGAACCAGCATGAAGAGGTGAAAACGCCGTCTGGAAATCTTGGATGAGCCCCCAGAAATGTAGTGGGATTCCAAGACACCGATGCAGTTTCGTCAGGAGATATAGCTTTTTTATTTGTATCATTACAGATTCAGAAGAAAAATCTTGTATTCTGAACCACGAACACAGGGGGCATACACTTTTTATACAACTTACACAAAAGAAATTCCTTTCTTATCTATATACATGGTAACATTTTACCACATTGCTATGCAGGCATAGTAGGCCTTTCCTCAAAGAAGTCGCTGTCTCATTTTCTTGACCTTAAATAGTCATACCTCTTTACTTGTATTAACCCTTTCTTTTCCAGATCCCGGTTACTATAGTGGTAAGAACCAGAAATATACTTTCCTGAGCAATATAATATAGATTAATCAGCAAAAACAAAAACACTAAGTGTAGAAAATTCTAAATAATTTCCCTTTCTTTATTTTTGCTGTTACTTTGTCTTATATTTTAATCAAAACTGTCAAATTTATAAACAATACACACAAACCACAGACCAGACCTTTCCCTAGCTGTAAAATGACTGGCTTTTTCAAGAGTACAGACCACCTCTTCTCTCCCAACTGCTCTATCTGCAACAAGATGGATTAGTGAAGAAACAAATGTGATGGGTGTAGGCACAGCTGACTGTAATATAAAGTTCAGTACAATACAGAAAGTAAGCTCAACGTCTCCGTTTTATTTTAAACCAGCATAAAAAGACGTGTTTCTGGGTTACGTTCCTTCCTCTCTTACTGTACATCATTTTACAGAGATATGTTCCGCACCTCACATCTTACTTAAAGGACACCCTATCACTTATCAATATTTTATCAGAGGTAGAATGGCAACCAGCATACAGGTGAGCTACCGTGGATATCAGTCCCCTCTATTCAAATATCCTTCACAATTTAGAGTTAAATACCATCTCCTTGGTTTTAGATTTAGATCACACATTGCCGGAAAAAAACCTGTTTATTTTAAATGGGATTAATTTCATCTTAACTAACAACTTCTTTTCTTTTAATGGAAAATTGTTCAAACAGATTAAGGGGCGGCCATGGGTACCAGATTTGTGCCAAGTTTTGCGAATCTGTATGTGAGAGATTTCGAAAATAAATGTATTTACTCCATTCATAAATGGTATGATAATATTAAATTCTATAAACGATGCATAGATGACTTACTGTTCATAAGGGATGGCTCGGATAAAGACTTTATAGCCTTTAACACCTTTTTAAACCAAAACAATTTTAGGCTATCCTTTTCTGGAAACAGTTTCTGAAGAAGCATTGAATACTTGGATCTTATTCTAGATCAAGACATGCGTCCATTAAACACAATTCTAGTTTTGACAATTTTAAAGTAATAGCCCTTGAACAAATCCCAAAGGAAAATCCAGATAGATTCGAAGCACTCAAAAGATGTGATATGTACTGGATCTTTAAGTTAAATACATTGTTCCCTGCAGGCCTAGATGAGGCACTGGAGAATGCTTGATAGAATCTATTTTTAGGACCAATATTGGACCAGGGACCAACATGCATTTTTTTCTGTAAATATTGTGTCAGTAACATGTAACCTCATTTTGTGAAAACCTAAATGCAATCTTCTGAATAATGCTTTGTATCTAGAGATGAGCGAACGTACTCGTTTCGAGTAATTACTCGATCGAGTACCGCTATTTTTGAGTACTTCAGTACTTGGGTGAAAAGATTCGGGGGGCGCCGGGGGGCGGGAGGAGGCGTGGGGTAACGGGGGGTAGCAGCGGGGAACAGGGGGGAGTCCTCTCTCTCTCCCTCTCCCCCCCACTCCCCGCTGCAACCCCCCACTCACCCACGGCGCCCCCCGAATCTTTTCGCCCGAGTACGGAAGTACTCGAAAATCGCGGTACTCAGGCGAAAAAGGGGCGTGGCCGAGTACGCTCGCTGATCTCTATTTGTATCCTTTCTCATACCTTCTTTTTTCCTTTACCAAGTTGGATTGCAGACATGTTCAGAAAACATTAAAATTACTGTGCAATGACAAGTGAAGATTTGACTATAAATGACAGATGTATAGTCAACATACCTAGTGCCCTTTTCATTAAGGATCCTGCAATCACTTTTGCATCTTGGTCTTCTATTTACATCGTCACAAAATGGCAATCAGTCTCAGACTGCAGAGTGTCCTTAGGAGGTCAGAGACACGTTTTTCCCTTCACTGCCCACCAAGCTGTCTGTGGTGATGAATCTGCAGCCAGAACTCTTGTGTAGAGACTTGCAGAAGAAGACACAGATGGGATAGATATAGGGCAAATGTTATTGGCACTGGTCTATCAGAGGGTGGTGGATGGGGGCATGCCTCAGGCTGCCTAGAAAGACTGTGCATAGGGAAGTTTCAAACTCTGCCTACTGTTTTTTTGAAGATGCAAATAGAGACCAAAATAGTGGCAAGATTGTTTATGAAGAAGAGATCAGGTATGTTGACTACATATTTGCCATGTATAGTCAAATTTCACTTTTGACTGGAGGATTGCTTTAAGTACTAAAAAATTGTGAGAATATATTCCATACTACAATTCTGTTTATTGTACAGTGAGAAAAGCAGGAAATGTAAGATAGAAGCATTTAATCAGATACACTACAGAGAGCATTTACTGACACATGATCCCCTCAGAGAATGGAAAAATTAGCAAAGAGAGACAACACCGCTGACATAACAGAAACAACAACTATTGTTTTCATGTAACAACTGCCTATTCCATCTAATCTCAAGATGTCTGCTCTCTGACCATCCTTTCTGGCAACGATGCTAGCTTTAAAAATAAATATATTTATGTGTATTTGTAATTGGTGATTTACGGCAATTTACCTCGATTCCCTTTCCCCATGTAGTTCTATTCTAAATACTGTTATATCAATAAGGGTTATTACTAGAGATGAGCGAGCATACTCGTCCGAGCTTGATGCTCGTTCGAGTATTAGGGTGCTCGAGATGCTCGTTACTCGAGACGAGCACCACGCGGTACTCGTCTCAATTAAACGAGCACTGACCATTGAATTCAATGGAGCCGGCAATACAGCCGGCTCCAAAAGCAATGGGCTGCCGGCGAGCGCGGGATGAATTTTCGGGAAGGGCTTAAAAATATAAGCCCTTTCCTGAAATTCATCCAGAAATGTGTAAAAACAAAAAAATATATATACTCACCTGGTCCCGGCAGACGGAGTTCAGCCGCGGCCGGCAGCAGTTCTCCTGAACTGCTCTCTGTAGTATTCAGCAGCCGGGGATTTAAAATCCCCGTCTGTTGAATGAGCTGCCTCTGATTGGTCACAGCCTGACCAATCAGAGGCAGTTCTCACTCACACCCATTCATGAATTCATGAATGGGTGAGTGAGTGCTGCCTCTGATTGGCTCAGCGCAGGGACCAATCAGGGGCAGCTCTCAGCTGTCATTCATGAATGGGTGTGAGTGAGAGCTGCCTCTGATTGGTCAGGCTGTGACCAATCAGAAGCAGCTCATTCAGCAGGCGGGGATTTTAAATCCCTGGCTGCTGAATACTACAGAGAGCAGTTCAGGAGAACTGCTGCCGGCCGCGGCTGAACTCCGTCTGCCGGGACCGGGTGAGTATATATATTTTTTTTGTTTTTACACAATTCTGGATGAATTTCAGGGAAGGGCTTATATTTTTAAACCCTTCCCGAAAATTCATCCCGCGCTCGCCGGCAGCCCATTGCTTTCAATGGAGCCGGCTGTATTGCCGGCTCCATTGAATTCAATGGGCTAACATCGTTCTTCTCTGCCACAGCTGTTACAGCTGTGGCAGAGGAGAACGATCTTTATGCTCACAGTGGGGGGGGGGTCTCACTCTTGCCGCTATTGTGGCCTAATAGTGGGACCTGGGAACTTGAGATGCAGCCCAACATGTAGCCCCTCGCCTGCCCTATCCATTTCTGTGTCGTTCCCATCACTTTCTTGAATTTCCCAGATTTTCACAAATGAAAACCTTAGCGAGCATCGGCGATATGCAAAAATGCTCGAGTCGCCCATTGACTTCAATGGGGTTCGTTACTCGAAACGAACCCTCGAGCATCGCCGGAAGTTGGACTCGAGTAACGAGCACCCGAGCATTTTGGTGCTCGCTCATCTCTAGTTATTACGCTTCGTGTTTACAATAGCAAATGGAGGCCTAATCTATATGCAGTATATATAGATTTGTATATAGAAGCCTTTGGTGTTATAATGGTTTTTAAGATGCCTAGTCCATAACTACACATTGGTATATAACTTTTCTAGGTTCTGATAAGCCTGAGGCCTCATGCCCACGGCCGAGTTGGATTCCGTCTTCGAAATCTTGCAGCGGAATCAGACCTGGCGCCCCACAGAGACCACATACTCATCTCTCCGGATCCGTGGCGAGAGTTTGCGCTGGCGAGCCATGGCGCATGCACACTGCAGCGCCGGCGCTGGGCGGTGACGCAGTTTACATGATACTTCTGCTGTGCTCACACCGCGGAGTATCGCAGAATGGAGGGATTTCATTGACTGCAATGGAAGCCATCCACACGCTTTACCATGATGAATAGAACATGCTGTGATTCTCCCCCGCGAGAGGAAAATCGCTGTTGATTTCTGCCTGTGGGCAGGGGGCAATCTCTTAACATAGCATGTCTGGACGGCTATCACTGCAGGATTCACGGTGGGTGTCTGACCGCAAATCCCGCAGCAATTATCTATCCGTGGGTATTTGGCCTAAGAAATTTTATGTTGTTTGCATGCTAAATAAAAACCACTTAATATGTATTACTTCTCTAAAATCATCCAAATATGAAGCTGTGTGTACAGGCAAAACAATGAATAGTTCAATGATAAAATCTGTGCAATTGGATGTGATATAGACTTTACACTTGTCTTTTGACATATTTTTCATATTTCATTAGTGATGCAGAAATATTGGTCATTTCAAAGGGTTTACTGACTTTTTTTTTGCAACAGTAGCCATTGAACACTTAACTAACACATTTAGGGCTCCTTCACATGAGCGTATATGCATTTACACATGTGTTAGCCCACCTTTTTATGCACTGAACAAACTTTTTTTGCGTGCTTATCAACATGTTCTACTGAACCTTTTCGTGCAGGGCATGTTCACTTGTGTGCAGCAAAGACACACCACTTTAAATGTGTAATTATTAGAGATGAGCGAGCACCAAAATGCTTGGGTGCTCGTTACTCGGGATGAAATTATCGCGATGCTCGAGGGTTCGTTTCGAGTAACGAACCCCATTGAAGTCAATGGGCGACCCGAGCATTTTTGTATATCGCCGATGCTCGCTAAGGTTTTCATTTGTGAAAATCGGGGCAATTCAAGAAAGTGATGGGAACGACACAGCAACAGATAGGGCAGGCTGTTACAGCTGTGGCAGAGAAGAATGATTTGTCTTCTATATGTTCTCAATGGGTTCGGCGCTGCTGCCGCCGGCCCCATTGAGCGCATATAGAGAAGAGAACAGGAATCGCAGATCGCAGATAGGTGCGATCTGCGATTTCTATGGCCTAAGAAGGACCGTTGGGGTTCTTGAAGCCTAAAATCACTCCTAACGCTCTCCCTATAGCAGCTCCGGCATCAACAGCACTTTCCCTGAACTATGTCAGAATGCATCTTTGGCGAGCCGCGGGCGGGCAGATTTTAATACTCGGGTGACACCTGATCTCGCCAGCCACTCACTGCAGGGGGGTGGTATAGGGCTTAAACGTCGCAGGGGGAAGTTGTAATGCCTTCCTTGTCTTTCTATTGGCCAGAAAAGCGCGCTAACGTCTCAGAGATGAAAGTGAAAGTAACTCGAACATCGCGTGGTACTCGTCTCGAGTAACGAGCATCTCGAACACCCTAATACTCGAACGAGTATCAAGCTCGGACGAGTACGCTCGCTCATCTCTACTAATTATTCTAATGAGTTCCAGATGTGTTCTTTTTCCAGCAGAATTTCACAGCGTATTATGCATCACCATGTATATTCTTCGCACATTTGCGCACCTTCCCATTGACTTCTCTGGGACCTTTGTTGCGTTTTTTTTGTACAACCAAAATGTTAGCATAAAATATGAAAATGTGAATGTACCCTTTGAAATTATAGGGATTCTATGCTCTGTATTGTACACGTAAATTTTACGGGCGCAGAAATAAGCCCATGTGAAGGGGCCCTTATTTTCATCTTTAGATATACTGTATTCACATGTGGCATTTTCATAGCTTTCTTTGTAAAAAAAAATAATAGGAATTTTTTTCGTCATGTTTTTTTTGGGAAAAAAAGGATTTGATAATGCCTGATATGAACATGTGGTCAATAAAAGTCCCTCTTCAGAAATGTGTCTACTTTGAAATTTTCTCTATGTGTTTGCAGTACAGAAATATATATTGAAATTAAACCATTCCTGTGATTTTTCTTTTACCCCCAAATGCTGATTTTTAAAGTGTATTTCTAAACAGGGCCAAATTGTTCATATAAATTGGAATACCATTTAAATAGTGTAAGTCTACTTTCAGATTCAAAATGGGCTAAAATGCCTTTTCAGTGGCAAGAAAACAATTTTATTTCACAAAACAAGTGCTGGATCTTGAACGTTTTTATTATATTCAGAAAGCCCATTTGCCATAATTCTGGAGCTTTTTATTCAGCAAAGTGCAATTTATTGCATGTTAGAACTATGTAATTAAAATATTGAAATGTACCAATAAGACCCATGAGAGAGAAAGCTTCAATGTTTATTTAAGTTTATGATTTACACAGGATACATAGAGTCCCAGCACTGCTTTAGCACAGAAATAGAACAGTTGTAATTAATTAAATGGTTAGTTTTTGTTGGTAATACTTTGAAGCAATGCTTTACCCACAATACAGTCCCGAACAATCATAAATCTATTACAATGTGGAGATTCACAGCAGTAATAACAGGTACAAAAAGCAGACTGGAGATAACTGTGGAAGCATAAATTGTTGTGAGGCTACAATCTGCCTATTTAACCCCTTAATACCATAGGACATACAGTTACGTCTTGCAGCTGCAGGCATGTATGGAGGTGAATCTTGCTCCATACATCGTGGCTGTTTCTCACAGCCAGCAGTCGCCCGCAGCAGCTCCAATAAGCCACGCAGCTGATCGGAGCTGTTAACCCTTTAAATGCCACTGTATTTAAATCCCCCGATCAATGTTCAGGAGTCTCATACGGCTCCCCCGCGATGAGATCCTGGGTTGCTGTGCAAATGTCATAGCAGCCGGGGGTCTTCTGAAGGCTCCAGGGCAGTCATAGCAGAATGCCTATTAAGCCGTGCCTCTGGCATGGCTTAATAGAATGTCAGTCAGACCGCAGGATAATGTAATGCTATGGCACTACATCATACTGCAGGAGCGATCAAAGCATCGCATGTTCTTGTTCCCTCTGGGGACTAAAATAAAAAGTAAAAATAAGTTAAAAAACGTTTTAGTAATTATTAAAAAAAAATAAAAAGTAATAAGAGTTAAAAAAAAAACCTTTTGCCATATTTATAATCAAATAATCTAAATAATAAAGCAAAAATACATATTTGGTATGGCCACATATGTAAAAGTCCTATCTATAAAAGTAACTTGCTATTTACCTCACAGGGTGAACGTCGTCAGAAAAAAAAAGACGTCAGAATTGTGCTTTTTTGGTCACCCCCAAGAAAAAATGTTAAAAAGCGATAACAAAGTCATATGTATAAAAAAAAACTACAGGACATTCCGCACAAAATGAGCCCTCGCACAACTCCTGGTTACGGGATTCGAGCTCAGATCAGCTGAGCAGCACTTGAAAATCAATCAATGCAGCACTCGATGAATCAATGAGATGGCTGTGATTGGTTCATCAAGCACTGCATTGATTGGCTGAGAATTGGTGGTCGAAGAACCAATCACAGCCATTGCATTGTGGAGGCAGTATTTATGAATTGGTGGAGCCAAGGCATTGAATGGTCAATTCATAAATCCCGCCTCTGGAGAGGGAGGGACCTGGACCGAGCCTGCCAGGTAATGTATTCCTTTTTTCAATGTAATGCAGCTAGTGCTTATTTTCAGAGTATGGCTTATATTTCAAGCCTCCCCCAAAATTCTAAAAAAACAGGATAGGGCTTATTTTCAGGGAAACAGGGTATAGAAAGCTAGTACCACATGTACATGTAGTGCACCTTGTAGGCTTGCAGTCTATTATTTACACCCAAATTTTAGACCTGGTAAGCTGTCCCATACTATCAATATATATCATGCATAGCACTGACCCCCTTAATACTTCCTCCCGGCACCTTCCAAGGTTAGGTTAGGCAATGGTTTCATGCCCTTTTTTTTATCAGAAATTGCTTAAGGGCTCTTTCACACGGGTATATTTGTCATCAGTATTTTGTGAGCCAAAAGCAGGACTGGATCCAAAAATGGAAGAAATGCAAATCTTTCCATTATACTTTCTCTCTGTGTGTTTCACTTCTGATTTTGTCTTACAAAATGCTGATGAAAAATACACCGGTGTGAAAGAGCCCTAACACTGAGCTGTGTGGGCAGGTGCATTGTCATGCTTGAAGAACCAGTTACCTGCTTGCCCCCACAGTGCTGAGTGTGCAACCTTTGAGGAAAAATGACATGACACGATTGCGTCACTCTCTGCATTCAACAGATTTCACTTTTTTTTAGTGCTTTAAGCAGTGGCAAAGGAAACAAATTTGCCCTCTATTTTTTAAAGTTCCAATGGTTTTATTTTTATTGTGTTTACTATTTATATAATTAAAGAACAATTTAGGGTTAGTTTTACTTACTTTCACAGTGAGTCTCTCTATCTCCACCTTTTCTGCCTTTCTTTTTTTAAGAATGTTTTTTAAGAATGTTTTAGTGCTTCTGCACTGCATTCTTTTTTAATTCAAATCATTTCTATTTAAAAAAATTGTGTCAAAGAACACTTTTAGCATACATACAATACAAACACATTAAACGAAAATAAAAAAAAACAACTAGTCCTCCCAGGACGCATATCTCAAAAGTTTCTCTTGCACTGTCTTAGCATAATGTTTTAGAGTCTTTTGATTTTTCCATATTCTCAAAAGGACAGTTCACAATCCATATAATGCGTTATTACCTAGAATGCCAGGGTTAGCGCTACTACCTCCTTCCCCTCTCACTTCTCCCTCCCTATTCTCTTTCAAGGAGACCGAAGGCATGCAGCCATTTAAACCATATATTGTAGTATTTCTGTAATGTTTTCCTTTTGCAATAAATGCTTTTTTCTCCACATTAAAATTCGTGTGACTTTCTTTTTGAGCTCAGGTAAATCAGGAGGAATCTCATCCTTGCACGGCATTCTTGGTTTACTATTGTAAATGTTTTCTTTTTGTTGTTTATTACCCCTCATACATCTCTTTTTAGACACATTAGTTTTCTCTTATTCTTAACCCTTTTATTCCCTCAAGGGTATGTACCTCTCACAATGAATATTTGAAGGGGTTATACAGTTGTAAACTATTGATGGCTTATTCTCAGGACAGGTTATCAATAGTAGATTGGTGGGTGTACTTTTTCTGGGACCCCCTGACAAATAGCCATTTGCTGGCCCAGTGTGCTCATGCACCAAGATGAATTCTGCAGGAAGTAGACAGCTCTGTTCTTACTGCAATCACCAGGCTTGGTATTGCAGATCAAGTTCTCATTGAAATGTATGGCTGCAATACTAAATCTGGCCACTGAGGTAGAAACACAGCTGTCTGCTTCCTGCAGAAATCAGTTCAGTACAGGAGTACACTAGCCTAGTGAACAGCTTATTGGTGGTCGTCCTCAGTGGTAGCCTTCTGTTGATCTTTAAAATGCTTTAAAAAAATCCCATTTATTCTCTATACTCTTATTTTTGAGGGCATTATCTCAGTCAGTAAGGTTAAGGGCACCTCTAAGCTGATCAAACTTCATCGTTCTGAAATTTAGTGTTTTAGGGGTTGGACAACAACGTATTCTATTGAAAGACAAGTGAAAATTTATTAAATTACAGTCACTATTTCCCAGGTGCTCCACAACTGGCACCTTTGTTATTCTGTTAGGTCTATTGCTTAATATTAAGTTTATAAGGGCTCCCTGTCTGGTTGGGTCCTGTACCAGTTGGGAAAGGTAATTATCTATAGTTACTGACAGAAACTTGTTTCCTTTATGAGATCCACAGGTTTAAATTTCCCAGTTTATATCTGCATAGTTGAAGATCCCATGATAACGACATCGTTGTGATTTGCTGTTTCATTTATTTGCCTCAGTAACAGATTTTCAGTTATATTTGATGGCGTATACCAAACGCATACTAGAATTTTATTTATTTTTGTTTTTCCCTCCATGTATTTCTACCCATAGAGACTCCACATGTTCTTTTCGCTCACATACATCTTCCTATAGTTTGGGCTTTAAACAGGACTTTATCTAAAGACAAATCCCTCCTCTATATGTTTTTTATGATCCCTACTGAGTGAATTACCCTTTCCCGATGTACTTGTACGGTACACGGCAGGTGTCTGTGTGTGAAGCGGGTTCAGGAACTGATCCCTTTACATGCACGGTGAGTGTCAGACATCTTTGGCGACTGACAACTATCAGCAACAGATGCAAGCAACATGAATGCTAATCACTGCTTTCAACCCTTCAAGTGTCCCTGTCCATTCTGACAGCAGCTTTGAAACACCTTCATCACTAATCTGGGAACCCAAACGGCCCCCTTGCAGCGCAATTGAAAGGTCCCGCGCAGTGATCACGGCAGCCTGCGCCCTTCTGAAGGTGTGTCTGTTGCATGCATTGATGGACTGCCTGTCAGAACGCACTTGGATGGTTAATACAGTATGGCATTATACTGTATGAGCAATCAAACAATCACAAAGTGAAGTCGCCTATGGAAACTTACAAAATAGTCTTACTACATTTAAAAAAATCATATAAATGTAATATCACCATAATTGTAGTGACCCACAGAATAAAGATAACATTTTTACTGCATCATGTATGTTGTAAAGGCAAATATTGCGTAATTGCCTTTTTTCCATTTCTCCCCACTTAGACATTTTTAGTTTTCAGGTTTTCCAGAACATTGTATGGTATGTTAAATGGTACCATTGGAAAATACTACTTGTCCCGCAACAAGTAAGCCCTCATGTAGCTATATAACCAAAAAAAAAGAAAATGGGAAAATGAAAAAGGACTAGAGCGGAAAGGGCTTAAAAATGTTTTGTTCTCAAGTAGTGCATAGTCTATGGAGAAATGATTCATAGCTTCAAACCCTTCCATCACATTAGATTAATGGTCCATAGTTTATCTTACAAAGAAGTTACAGTTTGGTCATGCAACTATTAATGGCTTATGCAGAGTATTCCTTTAAAATTTCCATTACAACCTCCATGATAATTCATATAGTACATTGATGAACCTGTCACCAGTTTGTAACCCCTTAATACAATAGCAGTGCTGTAATAGTGTAGTTGTACTGTTTCTCATACAGGCTTTGTTAGCAGTGATGATGAAAGCATACATGCATAATCATTGTTTTAAAATTTCCAGTGCCATATGTAGATGCAGGCGAGCAGTCCAGAGGGCGGACAGGGCTGACTCTCCTACCTGCATTTTTTTCAACGCAGTCGGACTCTCCAGCCCCCTGTAATGTGGATGACGACATCCACACTGCTGTGAACTCTGAAATCTTGCAACAGCTTATGCCATTTGTGGGCAGATTCGAGTACCTTTTTCTGTGCATACTTTTTAATCATGTCCAGCTCAGTCTCACCACCTGGATTTTCTTGCAAATAGGAAGCTATTCAATGAGAAAATAATACAATTTAAAATAATTTGCATTGTTTATTCATTATAATACCACAACTCAGCATCTCTTTTATTTAACGGTTAGGCTCCAAAGTAGCCTCTTGTTTTTACCATATAACAGTTTGCTGTTTGTCAAACCTGTTGTTAGTCTTCTTGATTTGAGAAAATCATCTACCATATTATTTAGGATGTATCACAGAAAGAGAAATATAAAAACAAACAATCACTGAAAACGGCCATAGGGCTTAGTCACACGGGCACCGATGCGCCAGTGTGACTGAGCCCTTACTGCAGGAAGAAGACGGCAGCACTTCAGGACGGACGACTCTCCGCAGCGCCGAAGAAAGAACACATGGCCGACAATGAATCCGGTCACATGTTCTTTCTTCCGGCGCTGCAGAGAGACGTCCGTCCTGAAGTGCGGCCGTCTTCTTCCTGCAGTAACACGGGCACCGATGCACCCGTGTGACTAAGCCCTTATACTTAGTGGTAGAGGAGGGCAAACATTTGCACCACCTCAGCATGCAGGCAGCCATACTGACAAATGAGGGAGCCAATTATACCTGTGGAGGACACCGATGAGACAGCCACTCACATAGCTTCCTATATAGAGGGAGGTGACTGCTTGGTGTATACTCCTGCACAGAGTAGATACAAAGTGCCAAACCTTCTGATACATGTAGTGCACCATGCAGACAAGCAACCTATTAATGATGCCATAATAGTTCAGTGGATTGCCCAGGACCTTGAAAAGTGAACCACATTGGTACTGTCACCCTGGGCTCCCCCGGCGTTTAAAGCCACACTGCATGTGAATAATACTGTTACCATGTGTTGCTGGTCCTACCGGGGCGGCGGTGTGCGGCGTCCCGTGGTCGGGCCGTGTCCCCCGGCTTGTTGTCCGGTTGCCGGGGGCGTGGGTGCCTGGCTGGCGTAGGCTGCGTGGGGCTAGTGGCACGCAGCACCGTGTGCGTGCACACCTGTGAGTGCAGCTGCCGTGCACGAGTTCCTTTTTATTATGTTCTGTTGGGAGTTAGTATCTCCCTCTCTCCGCCCCTGGGCGGAGGCTTTTGTTTAAAGGTCGGGCAGAGATTGGCAATCACTGCCAGTTATTGGTTTCCCTCGGTGTGCTAGCTAGTCTGCCTTGGTTGGTCTCCTGCTGATGTCACCTTGTCTGCTGTACTTTGCTATTATCCACCAGGTTTTTCCCTCTGCCTCAGTTCTGCTAGTATAGTTCGTGTTGGTTATTTACATCTGCCTCTTCTGTCAGTATTCTACCCTTTCCATTCAGGTACGCCAGCGTCCCTTTTTTGGTCCCTAGTGAGAGTAGGGATCGACGCCCAGTTGCCCTCCTGGGGTTAGCTAGGAGTGGAGGCAAGTAGGTAGGGACAGGGGTTGTGGGTGAGATCTAGGGCACCCGGGCTGGCGTATCAAGGGTAGTATACCGTAACATAATAACTGGCGCTTAAAATTGCTCTCCAATGGAGACCATGAGTACCCTTGCAAGTCAGTTGCAGGATTTAGTGGTCGAGATCCAAGACCTCTCCGATTGTATGGTGGCCCAGGAGCAGCAGGAGTTAGTGCATGTTTCTACCACCCCTTCAATTCCGGAGCCCAAGTATCCGCTCCTGAGGTATTTTCAGGGGAGAGGAGCAAGTTTTTTGTTTTTCAGCAGGCATGTAGATTGTATTTTCGGATGTGGCCCGCTCCTCTGGCTCAGAATCCCAGAAAGTTGGATTGATTATGTCCTTACTACGGGGTCCCCCCCAGACATGGGCCTACTCCTTACCCGAGAGTTCGGCTTGCCTGCAGTCAGTTGATTTGTTTTTTCTGGAGCTTGGAGGTATTTTTGATGAGTCGGACCATGCGGGGTTGGCGGTATCCCATCTCATGTTTCTACGTCAGGGGCAGCAGTGGGTAGAGGACTATTGCTTTAAATTTAGACTGTATGCAGGTTCCGAGCCTATGGAAGTGGATTACCTAAGTCCCGAGGAACAGCGTCGATTCTGGATGACTCATCGCCTCTGCCTCTATTGTGGGAAAGCTGGACATCGTGTAGCGACCTGTCCTCAGAAGCGTCTACAACATCAGTCTGAACCGGTAGAAAACTTCAGATCCTAGGCGATTTTTGGGAGGATCGCCTAGGATCACAGGTACTCCCTAAGTTGTTGGTGCCTTGTCAGATTGGCTTCCGGAATTTCGCTTGGTCCGGTCAAGCTTTTATTGATTCGGGCGCTGCCGCCAATTTGATTAGTTTAAGTTTTGTAAGACCTCTGATGACTGAATTCTCGGCGTTAAAGATTCCCATACACTTCACTAGTATTGATTCTACCCCTCTGTCTGCAGGGGTTGTACAATGGAGGACTCCCATGTTACAGTTCACTGTGGGTGTTCTCCATTCTGAGAATCTGTCGTTCTTGGTAATGGAAAGGATGTCTGTTGATGTAATTCTTGGTATGCCCTGGTTGGCACTGCACAATCCCCGAATTGATTGGTCCACTCGGGAATTGACACATTGGGGGTTGTCCTGTCATAGTCACTTAGCTACTGTATCCATGTGTTCAGCAGGTACCATACTTATTCCTGAGTATTTGTCTGATTTTCATGACGTATTTTCCAAGAAACTGTCTGAGACTTTGCCTCCCCATAGGGAGTGGGACTGTGGTATTGATTTGATCCCCGACAGTCCCATCCCTAAGGGAGCCATTTTCGATTTGTCGGGGCGTGAGCCCGAAGCCCTTAAGTAGTATATTTCAGAGTCTCTGGCCAAACAACATATCAGGCCATCCAGTTTCCCTGCCAGGGCAGATCTCTTCTTTGTAGAGAAGAAGGATAGGACCTTGAGGCCTTGTGTGGATTATCGGGCCTTGAATAAAATTACAGTGAAGAACTAGTGCTCCTTGCTCCTGATTCCTGATTTATTGAATCAGGTGATAGGGGCCCACTGGTTTTCCAAATTGGACTTAAGGGGGGGTTACAATTTAATTTGCACCCGAAAGGGAGATGAGTGGAAGACTGGGTTCAACACCTCATTCGGACATTTTGAATGTCTAGTCATGTCCTTCAGACTTTGTAATGCCCCCGCTGTGTTCCAGGGATTTATGAACGCGGTCTTCCACGACTTCCTGGGGGTATTTTTGGTCATATATCTCGATGACATTCTGGTGTACTCCCCAGTACAAGCTTGAGTACAAACGTTTTGTCAAGTTGGAGAAATGCATTTTTGGTACTTAACAAGCGTCTTTCCGTGGTTATGTGATTTCACCCATGGAGATTCAAATGGAGTCTGATAAAGTGGCAGCAATCTCCCAATGGGTCAGACCAGATAACCTGAAAGCTCTCCAGCAGTTTTTAGGTTTCGCAAATTTCTACCGTAGAGTCATTAAGAATGATTCTGTTATTGCTCAACCTCTGACCGATCTTACCAAGAATGGTGCTGAGTTGGTAAGATGGTCGCCAGAGGCCCTAGAGGCTTTTAGTCATCTCAAAAGGGCATTTACTGCTGCCCCGGTGCTAGTACAGCCTGACGTGTGGCGCCCCTTCTTCATTGAGGTCGATGCATCTGAGGTGGGGGCGGGGGCTGTATTGTCTGAGGAAGTCTGTGGGAGACCTGGGTACAGTCCATGTGCATCCTTCTCGCGGAAGTTCAGTTCGGCGGAACGTAACTACAACGTGGGTAATCGTGAGTTATTGGCGATTAAGTGGTCTCTAGAAGAGTGGCATCACCATCTTGAGGGGGTAAGGCATCCCATTACCATGTATACTGATCATAAAAACTTGGTATATCTCGCCAATGCTAAGAGAATAACAGCTCGTCAGCCAGGTGGGCGTTGTTTTTCGCCAGGTTTAACCTTGTAGTTACATATATTCCAGGGGAGAAGAACATGAAGGCACACGCCCTCTCACGGAGTTTCGGTTTGCCAGAAAGTGAGACAGTGGCTCCCGAGAATATCTTAGCATCTGGGGTGGTGGTGGCAGCTATAGAATCTCATCTCGTTCCTCATCTACAAAATTGTCAGCAGGACGCTCCCTCGGGGGTGCCGGAGGGCAGATGGTTTGTGCCAGAGACCTTGCGTCTCAGAGTCATTGAAGAATCTCACTCATCTGTTCTCGCAGGCCATCCGGGGGTTCAGGGGACTCTGGATCTGTTTACTAGACACTACTGGTGACCAGGCATGTCTTGGGAGATCCATGTCTCTGTTAAGGGATGCTCTGTCTGTGCACGCAGTAAAAGTCGGCGTCGGCGTCCGGAGGGGCCTCTGAGACCGTTACCGGTGCCTTTTTGTCCGTGGTCGTATTTATCGGTAGATTTTATCACCGATCTACCTGAGACTCAGAAGTTCACCACTATCCTAGTTGTTGTAGACTGTTTCTCAAAGACAGCACATTTCGTGGCGTTAAAAAAGCTACATTTAGCGATGGAATTTTCCAAGATTTTTATAAAGGAAATCATACATCTACATGGGGTTCCTGAGAACATTGTATCTGATCGCGATGTTCAGTTTGTTGCGCAATTTTGGCGAGCCTTCTGTAGAAACCTGGGAACGTTGCTTTCCTTCTCGCCAGCATTCCACCCGCAAACTAATGGTCAGACTGAGCGGAAGAACCAGGATTTAGTGCAATATTTACAATTGTTTGTTAGTGAAAAGGCTCATCAGTGGGCAGAGTTTGCGCTACACAACCGTACTTGTTTTTCTACTGGGGCATCTCCATTCCTTTGCATATATGGTCAGCATCCTCACTTCCTTACAGCTATTTCTACTCCGTCTGCCTGTCCTGCAGCTGATGTCGCCACAGATGCGCTGCAGGGGGTATGTAAAGAAGTACAGAAGAACCTGGAAGCAACGGGGGCTCGTATGCAGTTGCGTAGTGGGAAGAGTCTGTCAGTATCTGAAGCTTACAGGATGGGACAGAAGGTATATTTGTCTTCTAGAAATCTCAAATTGAAGTTTCCGTCTTTGAAACTAGCGCTGCGTTAAGTGGGTCCCTTTGTCATCACGCATGTAGTAAATCCACTTGCTTATGAACTTGATTTTCCAGCTACATGGAGGGTTCATAGGATTTTTCATAAGTCATTATTGAAACCTTTTGTCCCTTTGGTGAGGCTCACCTCCGGTCCCCCACCACCCACGTGTGGTGAAGTCGAATATGAGATCCAGGAAATCTGCGCCGGGGAACCTTGCAATATTTGGTGGCCTTGAATGGCTTTGGTCCTGAAGGTCATTCCTGGGTGGTTGCACGTGAACTTCATGCTCCAATGTTGGTGCGGTGTTTCCACCGTCTGTTTCCGAATAAGCCTGGACATGACGGCGGGGTCCCAGAGGTCCCCCGTCAGAGGGGGGGGGGGTAATGTTACCATGCTGCAGTTGCTGGTCCTCCCTGGGTGGCGGTGTGTAGGGTCCCGCGGTTCGGGCGTGTCCTTCCGGCTTGTTGTCCGGCTGCTGGGGGCGCGGGTGCATGTCCGGCGTTGGTGGCGTGGTGCTGGTAGCGCGCGGCGCCATGCACGTTCGTACCTGTATGTGTAGCTGCCATGCATGAGCTCCATTTTATTATGTTCTGTTGGGAGCTGGCTGTCTCCCTCTTTCCGCCCCTGGGCGGAGGCTTTTGTTTAAAGGTCAGGCAGAGATTGGCAATCACTGCCAGTTATTGGTTTCCTTCAGTGTGCTAGCTAGTCTGCCTTGGTTGGTCTCCTGCTGATGTCACCTTGTCTTCTATACTTTGCTATTATCCACCAGGTTTTTCCCTCTGCCTCAGTTCTGCTATTATTTTTCGTGTTGGTTATTTACATCTGCCTTTTCTGTCAGTATTCTACCCTTTTCATCCAAGTACGCCTGCGTCCCTTTTTCGGTCCCTAGTGAGAGTAGGGATCGCTGCCCAGTGGCCCTCCTGGGGTTAGCCAGGAGTGGAGGCAAGTAGGCAGGGACAGGGGTTGTGGGTGAGATCTAGGGCTCCCGGGCTGGCGTATTAAGGGTAGTATACCGTAACAAATACATAATAAATGCGAGGTAGTAGTTGGATTTTGGCCAAAATACTTGAGCTCACAAGCCAATCGTCAAGGCTCCTTGCGTTTTGTTAGTCCCTCCACTAATATAAATGTAACACAGAAAGGGAAATATAAAAACAAACAATCACTGAAAGTGGCCATATACTGACACAGTAAGGCAAACGTGCATCACCTCAGCATGCAATCAGCCATACTTCCAAATTGTCTCCCTCATTTGGCAGTATGCCAGCCTGCGTGCTGAGGTTGGTGCGCGTTTGCCCATGGCTGTTTTCAGTGTTTGTTTTTATATTTCCATTTCTGTGATACATTTGTATTAGTGTATGGACTCACAAAACACGAGGAGCCTTGATGATTAACTTGTGAGCTCAATAATTATGGCGTCATTAATCAGTTGCTTGTTTGCATGGTGCACTACATGTATCAGGATGGTCGGGCACTTTATATCTACTCTGTGCAGGAGTATACACCTAGCATCCCTCCCCCTCTATATAGGAGGTTGTGTGAGTGGCTCTCTCATCGGTGTCCTTCACCAAGCTATTTTCATAGTTTTTTTTCATTGTCATATTGAATTTTATTTTTTTCGTAAACATAGTCACATGAGGGCTTATTTTTTGTGGAATAAATTGTATTTTTAATGCACCACTTTGCGGTACGTATATATAATGTGTTATAAAACTTTTATTAATTTTTTGGGGAGGAGTGTAAAAAAACCCCCTGAAATTCCATTATTTTTTTGTGTTTTGTTTTATTGGTGATCACCACACGGTACAAAAAAATTAAACGTTAATCTCTGGGCCAGCACGATAACTGTTATAATTAGTTTATATAATTTTTTATGTTTTGTAACTTTTGCACACTTAAAACATGCCACCAAGACCCAGAACCTTTTTGTTTTTTCATCAAAAGAGCTGTATAAGGACTTATTTTGTGTGGGACAACCTGTAGCTTATTGGTACCATTTTAGACTATGCGTGATTTGTAGATTTTTTTTTTACTCTGCTTTTTGGAAGAAATAGCAGCAAAAAAACCAGCAATTCTAGAATAGATTTTTAGTTTTTTTTATAGCATTTACTATGCAGCAGAAATTACCTCTTCCCTTTATTGCGTGGGTCACTACCATTACAGCGATCCCAAAATGATATAGTTTTTAACATTTTTTTATTACTTTTACACAATAAAAATAATTTTAAAAAAAATTGAATTTGCATTGAAGAACTCCAAGACCCATTACTTTTTTTTATTTTTCTACCTAAGACGCTATGTGAGGTCTATGGGTGACAATGGGAGGCCCCTCGCCTGTCTTCTGCTTGCATGCTGTAATCATGGCATGGAAAGGTTTAAATGGAGGTTTCTTTGTTCCTATCTGTTACAGTCAGTAAACAGCTGAGCACCAGACATGCTCCTGCTGGATTGCAGGAGGAGGAGCTTAAAACCTGCACTGTAAATGTACAATACCACAGATTTAAAGCCCATGACCAAGCGCCATATATTTGTGCTTGGTCAGTAAAGGGTTAAAAAGTGTTTTTGTGTCACCGTATTCTAAAAGCCATAACTTTTTTTAATTTTTCTGTTGATGCAGCTGTGTGATCTCCTGAGTGCTGCACAAATCTTTTTTCTTCAGCATGGTGGATGCGTCCGGGAACGTTGGGTGATGCACTCCGGCTCATGCGCAGTGCTGTTTTTTTTTTTTTTTTTGAATCCCCTGCTTTCAGTGACAGCTGCTGGTGTGCCGTGGCGGGGACAGCTTTCATTGACTTTCCTGCAGGAAAATGGTGCATGCTGCGATTTCTTCTCGTGCGTGTGACCCGTACTCTGGGGGGGGGGAAATCACATCCGCATGCTTTTACTTGACGTGCGGATGCTAATGGTTCCCTATGGGCAGCAAGAGGTGCGGGCCACACTCTGATTTTATAATTAAAATCCGCACATGAACATTGGGCCTTAGGCTAGGCCAAACAGGGCAACTCTGGTCAAGGCATGTGAAGATGCATGTAACATAATCAAACAGAGAACTTTACAGAATCAAAAAGAACTTTACAGAATCAAATTGAGAGATATACCCAGCATATAAAAGAATGTAAGCACTCTCTGTTTATGAGGGATCTCCAAGACTTTAGAGATCAAAAAGCTTACGAAAACGCGAAATGCCCCCTCGGAGACTGAAGCTAGCTCTTCTGATATTGAACCATCTGACAACGAGCTAGCAACCAATAGGAGAACATATCTCCCACCTCGGCAAAATAGAGGACGTCGACCTCAACGAGGAAGGGGAAGAAGTAGGCAGAATACCAAGAATTTTCTTGATCAACCAATATCAAGATATTTTTTAAGGGGAGGCAGGGACACTTACACTCAACAATAGAAATGGAGACCCATGATATGAACACATCCTCTACAGTTCAGTTGCAAAACGAGAATATGCAAATAATCAACCTCTCGACACATAAACTCACCACGGCTGAATGTTCTGTGTTGGAGAGGGGGATGTCCTTCGTCCCGACGACCCAATATGATCCGTTCGTCTGGGCGAAGGACATCTCCCTCTTCACCAGAAAACTAAGGTGGAGGAAATACTTTATCCAAAAAGACAAAACAAAAGCGCAAGAGCTAGGCCTGGAACCAAGTGACCTTCAAGCGATTAACACTCTAGAGTCTCTGGAAAATGAAACAATAGAAAATGGGCCCTTCACTGACCTAAAACTGCCAAATAAAACCTCACCACCAGTGGTCCATAGTCCGGAGTTGGACATGTTTGAGCAACTTGTCCTTAGAGATTTAAAAACTCTGAGACCACAGACTTTCAGGTTTCCTAATATGTCAAAACAGGAACTTGAAGCTCTCAATACACTTAAGAATACAGACAGCGTGGTTATCAAACCATCAGATAAAGGAGGAAATGTAGTTCTCATGGAAGGTGAACAATACATACAAATGTGCAACCGACTGTTAGAGGACTGGGAAACATATACCAAACTCGCATCTGATCCCACACAAAAATACTGGACTGAGCTCAGAAATATCCTAAGAAAAGCAAAGGATGATCAACTGATTAGTGAATCAGAATATCGATTCATGCTTAACGACACTCCGCAGACATCCACATTTTACTCTCTCCCAAAAGTGCACAAAGGCCTGGATCCCTTAAAAGGTAGATCTATTATATCCGGCATTAACAACAATCCTATGTGGATAGGATTTTAAGGCCCTTTGTTTCATCTTTGCCATCATTTGCAAGAGACACCATGGATCTTCTTAGACAACTACAAAACATCTCTGTCGATCCTGGTACCCTGATTGCCACCCTGGACGTGGAAGCATTATACAGCTCCATTCCACACCAGGGTGGCATCAGGGCGGCAAAACATTTTCTTGCACAAAGAAGTATACATATGTCCAGACATACGGAGTTCGTCCTCTCACTCATTCTAACTCACAATTTCTTCATCTTCGATTCTAAGTACTTCCACCAGCTCAGGGGCATGGCGATGTGGACACCATGTGCCCCATCGTACGCCAATCTGTACCTGGGCTGGTGGGAGGAAAAGATCGTTTTTGCAGAGGAGAACAACAACTGGTCTCAATACGTCGTCCTATGGACGAGATATATTGATGACATTCTCATCCTCTGGTCTGGCAGTGAGGACAAATTCAATAACTTTGTGGAGTTTCTCAACCAGAATGAGTTCAATTTACGGTTTACATCTACCATTAGTGACCATTCCATTGAATTCCTAGATGTGTCCATTGAAATTAAACAAGACGGCTCTATATCGTCTAATTTGCATCGAAAACCAACGGCAACGAACATCCTATTGAGATGGGACAGCTTCCATCCCTACTCTTTGAAAAAAGGGAATACCCAAAGGGCAGTATCTTCGGGTAAGGAGGAACTGTTCAGAAACAGCAACCTTTGAAAACGAGAGCAAAAAACTGTATGACAGATTTAAACAGAGGAGATATCCATCTAATGTGTTGGATAGCTCATATAAATTTGCTGCTGAATAGAACAGACAACAATTGCTGATCCCAAGGGAAAGAAGAGAAACTCCCAGTCTGAGGGTTGTAGGAACTTACAACACGGCCCATATTGAAGTGAAAGAAGTGCTTGAAAGGTACTGGGATATCTTATTCCATGATAAAGATCTCAAGGATATTATCCCAGAAGGCCCGAGAATCACTTATAGACGGGGAAGAAACATCAGAGATCATCTCATAAAAAGCCACTTGGACCGAAGAAAACATGACGAAAATTGTCTGTCAAGGAAGGCGCCTAATGGCACTTTCCTATGCTCCAAATGCACTGCCTGTAGTTTTGTTGGAAGAAGTAATTCCTTCTCGTCAAGTGTGACCGGTAAAACATACACCACAAAAAACTTCTTCAATTGCACTACTCGCAATATGGTGTACCTCATAACTTGCGAGTGCAAAAAACAATATATCGGCAAAACCAGACAGGAATTCAGGAGAAGAATCCTTGGACACATCGGTAATGTTAGGAGGAAGGAGAAGACCCCAATATCAAACCATGTATGGGATTCACATGAGGGCAACGAGGATTGCCTTAAATTCCAAGGGATCGAACTGATAAGGAAAGACACAAGAGGAGGAGATCTTGAAACACTTCTCCTCCAAAAAGAAGCAAGGTGGATCTATAGGATGGAGACAGTACAACCAAAGGGGCTAAATGAACAACTCATATTCAATTGCTTCATTTGAGAACTAATAAAGAGCAATAAAGAAATGACTCTGTCAAAATATGCAGGCTCTAGCGGAAACACATCAGGCTTTAACTGAGAATAAGAGTAGGGAATCATGAATTTTTAAAAATAGTACATACAATTTGTCCTTCTAAGAATATATCAATGAATATTGAATAAATATAAAATTGATCTTGTTGTCCGGAATATGTATCTGAATAATATAAAAAACATTGGTTATTTCTTTAATATATACACCCAATGGGGAATAAACTTACCTTGATTTATTCCACCTAGATCACTGTCCTGATCATATATCTGTATATTATATAGAAAACATACACCATCGCTCTATATAAATTTATATTGGGAAAGTAACACACATATAATTATTTATTTCATATATGTGTAAAGCAGAATTGAATAAATTTGATATGTCCATGTAAATACATTGTGAGAATACCAACACCATTATTTTCCAAACGTATCTTTAATATACTGATCATACTATATTTCCTATGCATTAAAATCTGCCATGTAAGGCTGTCGTTATGCCACACCTCCCTCCTAGCTGCATCAAGCACCTTTGACCAATCGGAGTCTGGCTACGCTATTAAGCGTTCCATTCTAAGTCCCTAACTAATGCTCTTATAACCTGGGACATCTCCGAGCATTACGCGGTGACGTATGTGGTGACGCGATGACGTCAGTACGTCACTTTACGCCGCCACGTCATGACTCCACGCCCTAGGCATCAAGACCACATGGCCTCGACCGCACCCGCGGCATGTGACGTGGTGACCTGGGCGTGTCATCTGACGCACCAACGCTAACAAGCGTGGCCGTGCTTTAGTGCCCAACAATGTGATGTGGGCAGGAGGTATGACGCCGCCGCGTCAGCGTGCCGCATCACGGACAGCGCCCGCCCCATCTCCTCCTATGAAAAGGCTGAACTCATAGCGCGGCCCACTATGGGAGGTACACATTATATAAACATGATTTAGTTATCAAAGCGCCGAGTGCAATCTAAGCAAGGATACAACGATCGGTATGGATATTTACCTTTCCCACAGATATACAAGACAGGTAGGACAATAACAGAATGACATTATGTAGTTGTACAATGATTAAATACACTAGTTTACAAAGATCCCTGCCATGGTGTAAAACTATTGGCCGAAACCTGGGACATTCCCCCTAAAGGAGGGGTTAAGCTGGCTTTATAAAGACTGAGACCTGAACAACACACAGATAGCCCTGACCTACCATCAAGGCCAGAGGCGCTACCACTTCTATACTAGCATATGGAGACTCATCTAGCATAGTGCAATTGAGAACTAACTAAACTTTAGTGAGGAAAACTGTATTTATATCTAGAGTGCTGCTATATCAGCTCAGTTACGACAGCTCTTGATTTGGTGTTTCCCAGCATACTGTGGGACCTATATTTATATTGCATTCCCACAGACTAATGATATTATTGATATACTAAGGGGATACCTGCTATATTCACGCCATACTCTATCGGAAGTATATCGACTATATCTATAGCAAAGTTCTTGCACTTATGCTGGCTAGGCTAAATCCAAGAGATACATATGCTTTGTTCTATCATCTTAGCATATGAATATTCTCTCTAATATTGGCAATGGAGTAACCTATGAGCAATAGCAAAGAAAGCTACATTAATATCATGAGCACCAACATATAAATTCGGATTAGGGTGCACTTGATATAGCGCTTTCTAGCTTGCTAAGGACATTTTGATAACCTAAGACACCGATGATATACTGAGTGTTCATCTGCTTAAAGGGGTTGTCCCGCGGCAGCAAGTGGGTCTATACACTTCTGTATGGCCATATTAATGCACTTTGTAATATACATTGTGCATTAATTATGAGCCATACAGAAGTTATAAAAAGTTTTTTACTTACCTGCTCCGTTGCTGGCGTCCTCGTCTCCATGGTGCCGACTAATTTTCGCCCTCCGATGGCCAAATTAGCCGCGCTTGCGCAGTCCTGGTCTTCTGCTCTCTTCAATGGAGCCGCTCGTGCAGAATGCAGGCTCCGTGTAGCTCCGCCCCGTCACGTGCCGATTCCAGCCAATCAGGAGGCTGGAATCGGCAATGGACCGCACAGAAGAGCTGCGGTCCACGGAGGAAGAGGATTCCGGCGGCCATCTTCACAGGTAAGTATAGAAGTCACCGGAGCGCGGGGATTAAGGTAAGCGCTCCGGTAAGCTTTCTGTACGTCCCTGCATCGGGGTTGTCTCGCGCCGAACGGGGGGGGGGTTGAAAAAAAAAAAAAAACGTTTCGGCGCGGGACAACCCCTTTAAGTCAAGCAACACTTCATTTAAAAAGTACACTAAAAGTGTCTGCAAGTGAGTCCTTATACTTTTGCCAATAGAAATACTCTAAGAGTCACATATGACTTATGTTCTACTGTTTTAACACTGGAACACATACAACTTTATCCAGATGGTACTAACATATAAGATCTCCTGATGATCCGTTCTATGAGCGGTGAAACGCGTTGAGATTGAGATTATGAAGTTGACATAGAGTACTATTGGTTAATTATAAAATACATCTATACCGAAATCTGATGAATGAATTGAAAGTGCCATATACTAGATAGGTGATTGAATAAAGTATAATCACTATCGGTAAACAAAAAGTGGTCGCCCAAAGACCAAGTTCTAAAGAGGGCTACCATCTGTTTCTTTCTCTTTCCTTATTATGAGAGCATAGGAGATAAAACATTGGGGTAACTGTATACCAATCAATATCAGTACTACATGCCAATCACCCATGTTTTAATGCCTCGTATACTGCTCCATAATCCCAAATAAAGGGACGATAAACCTATCCCCATATAAAATCTATTTATAACACGAAGTAGAATTAAAAAGAAGGGTTATTAATGATAATATTCAACCCAATCCCAGGGAAAAAATTTCTAATAACGTGAAGAAGACACTCAAGCGAGATACAACGATGGGGAAGGCTAACTAAGAAAGGAACCAAATATCTATACATTAGTTCCTGCGTTTTCTTCTACCACTCTATCATTATCTTCATCTATAAAAGAAATATTCGTCATTCATAAGAAGTGGTAGTAGTCTCCTCTGATTGAGACTTGTACACCTCTTTGAATATAGAGGTTTATGTGTAGTGCCCTATTTGTGTTATATGGTTTTAAACATATTTAATAAAATTTGTTGATTTTATCTATAATTTTGCCTAAACTGTGAAGGGCTTTTAGTTGACCATTAGACATTTCTGCCTCTGTGATCAAACAACATAATCAAACACAATTATTCTAAAAAAAAAACTCATAGATTTTTGGTTGCAGTTTGCAAGTTACATGTGATTTTGCTAAAGACTGCAATGTAAGTCTCATGCAACTGCAGTTTCCCTGTGATCTATCTGCAGTTTTAATGATTTTTTCATACCCAAATCACAAATGTAAAATAGACGTTGACAGCAAGTTGCAGGCAAATCGTGCACATTTTTTGTCACTCTATCCCTTGCACCTGTGCAAATGCCCATACGTTTAGCAGTTTGACTTTCTGCATGTTGGAGATGTGGTATTTATACCTGGTACCTTGTATCAGTATATCAGTGTCTATCTGCTTAGATGCCACGATTATTGTTGACTGTGGAATCTAAGGAGATAGCCAGGATTGGAGTTGACTCTGATCACAGCCATTATAGTGAGGTGATAACTGCTATTTACTTTCAGGTGCTGCTACAGCAATAGTATGCCTGCACAATAGCCATAACATGGCATGCTGATAGATTCTCAGCTGTGACATAATAGAACTTCAGTAGGCGTTAAGGTGTTTATGCTGCATAAAAGATGAGCGATGAAGCTCATCGCTCATCGTTCAGTTTAAACAGTAGCGAAGGCTGCTGGCGGCTCCGTGAGCGAGACAGCTCTGCACGGAGACACAGTAGTTCCATGTAAAAGGACCTTAAAGGGGTTGTCTTGCGGCAGCAAGTGGGGTTATACACTTCTGTATGGCCATATTAATGCACTTCGTAATATACATCGTGCATTAAATATGAGCCATACAGAAGTTATTCACTTACCTGCTCCGTTGCTAGCATCCACGTCTCCATGGCTCCGTCTAATTTCGCTGTCTTCTGGCGTTTTTAGACGCGCTTGCGCTGTGCGGTCTTCTGCCTGGTGAATGGGGCCGCGCGCGCCGGAGAGTTGGTCACCGCGTCGTCATCGTAGCTCCGCCTCCGTCACGTGGTGCCGATCAGCCAATGAGATGGCTGTATCGGCAGTGAAACGCGGAAGACAGAAGAAGAAACTCCACGGTGCACCATGGGAAGACCCGCGGTGCACCGTGGGAGAAGACCAGCGGTGCCATCTTTAAAAGAAGAAATTAAGAAGCTGCAGAACGCTGATGCAGGTAAGCGCAATGTGCTTTTTAAAAACTAACAAATGCTTTCTTTTTCACAGGGCAGAATGCAGGGGTCCATTTTAAAAAAAAAATTTTGCTTTCACCGCGAGACAACCCCTTTAAGTAATGTTCTAAAAATGAAGTGTAAAAAAACAAAAAAGCACTATGCTAGGAGACCAATGGTTACACATAGGGGTGTAGCAAGGTCAGGTGGTACCCGATGCAGAAATTTGTTTTGTCACCCCCACCCCCCCCCTGCCCCATTTTTGAATTTATTAAAAGAAGGAAAGACAAGTTACTTACAGCTGGAAATGTAATTTTTTTGGTTTATTTACTTAAATTGTGGCCATAATCCTTTGTCTCCTGACTTTGCTCTTTGAAAATTTTGAAATCGCATCATCAACATGAATTCCCTTCGCTACTTTGTTTTCAATTGACAAGATGGCTAAGCCAGAGAGCCGAGCCTGACTCATCGTGGACCTAAGAGCTCTTGATTAATTTTAGTTTTGAAAAACTCCTTTTACACAATGCTTCTGAAACACATTACGTTAACAAGAATCTTAAAGGGGTTGTCCCGCGCCGAAACGTTTTTTTTTTTTTTCAATAGCCCCCCCGTTCGGCGCGAGACAAACCCGATGCAGGGGTTAAAAATAAAAACCGGACAGTGCTTACCTGAATCCCCGCGCTCCGGTGACTTCTTACTTACCTGGTGAAGATGGCCGCCGGGATCTTCTCCCTCGGTGGACCGCAGCTCTTCTGTGCGGTCCATTGCCGATTCCAGCCTCCTGATTGGCTGGAATCGGCACGTGACGGGGCGGAGCTACGAGGAGCCGCTCTCCGGCACGAGCGGCCCCATTGAGAAAAGCAGAAGACCGGACTGCGCAAGCGCGTCTAATCGGGCGATTAGACGCTGAAGATTAGACGGCACCATGGAGACGGGGACGCCAGCAACGGAACAGGTAAGTGAATAACTTCTGTTTGGCTCATATTTAATGCACAATGTACATTACAAAGTGCATTAATATGGCCATACAGAAGTGTATAACCCCACTTGCTTTCGCGGGACAACCCCTTTAAGGCTAAAGTGATAATAAAAGTATAAAGGAAAAGTTCCAGCAGCACATAAAAGTAACACCTGTGGTTGGATCCTTCAAAGTAATGCAACAGCCACGTACCGACTAGATCAACTCTGCATCACACGTCATAAATCAGAAAAGATGTGGCAGCACTCACGGGTGTATGAAGAGTAGAAACTAACTTTTATTCTCCCGTGATAAAAACGCGAAGTTTTGATCCACAATCGGATCTTTGTCAAGGCTAAAGTGATACTCACAGCTTATCTCCTCCCACTCGCTGCACAGGTCACAGTGCATGCTGGAATAGTCTCCGGTAGAAATTATTAGGTCAGCTTCTGTCCACTGTGTGAAAGGCCAATGAGTTCTGCAGTAAAGCATCTCTCTAAATGCTGTGAACTGCAGTCGTAGTCGTGTACAGACAATAGAATATAAAGAAAATCTATAATGAGAAAATAAAAATATAAAAAAAGAGATAAATGGAATCAGATTCACTATCTCGTTTTCCTTGGTGAAAAGAATACAGATGATACATTTCCTTTAAGGTTTCCCTGAACCATCAATTTTTGAGTTATTTTTTCCCCCGCCCAAAAATGGATTTAAAAAATGTCAACATTGTTTTAACCGACACAAGAGTTTTTCACTGGTGTTTTTTGGGTGTTGACTATTTGTTTACTTATGTTTAGCATTATTCATGGAGAAGTCTAAGCAAAAACATCTAAAAAAAAAAGCCCAAAAATAGACACTGACCCAAAAAATGCAAGTGAAAAATGCGCTATTTGTATCATGTTTACTGTTTCCCTGCTGACTTGCAGCTATGCCCTCAATCCTCTCCTGCAGCTGTGACAGCTGCTGCAGGGATTCACTCCATCCCTGCAGTGATGCAAGGCTGGTTTCACATGAAAACTCCTCGCATCCACTGGTTTCACATGGTGGGGAGCGCGATATCGGGCCATGATTCACATATCGAGCTCGCCCTTGTGAAGCAGCCCTAACCTAGTTATCTTCAGTGTATTATTATGTATGTACAGCTGCTGTATATAGTGATATACCAGGTTATACCAGCATGCTCTATATCACTATATACAGGGGATATCTAGCTTATACCAGTAGTACATATATAATTATATACAGGAGATACCTAGGTTATACCAGCATGCTCCATATCACTATATACAGGAGATATCCAGCTTATACCAGTAGTACATATATAACTATATATACAGGAGATACCCAGGTTATACCAGCATGGTCCACATCACTATATATAGCAGATATACATTCCCTGTATATAGTGATGCTGATGTAACCTGGATATGTCCTGTACATAATTATATGTATAGTTGGTGTAACATATACCACATAAACATACAAGATTACATGCAGTACATGGTACAAACCTTGTTGTACTGCATTTACTGCTCCTCTGCTCACATCCTCGGGTCCCGACACTGTCACTGCAGGGCCAGCCGCACATCCAATCTCACCCCCACACATCACACACAGCTCCGCTACATCCATCCTGATCCCCAGACATCACACACACAGCTGCACTCCATCCATCCTGATCCCCAGACATCACACACACAGCTCCGCTACATCAATCCTCATCCCCAGACATCACACACATAGCTCTATTCCATACATCCTGACCACCAAACATCACACACACACAGCTTTGCTACATTCATCCAGATCCCCACACATCACACACACAGCTCTGCTACATCCATCCTCATCCCCAGACATCACACACACAGCTCCGCTACATCCATCCTGATCCCCACACATCACACACACAGCTGCGCTACATCCATCCTGATCCCCAAACATCACACACACAGCTCCGCTACATCCATCCTGATCCCCACACATCACACACACAACTCTACTGCAACCATCCTGATCCCCACACATCACACACATAGCTCTACTCCATCGATCCTGACCCCCGCAGCTCTACTAACTCCATCCATCCATCCTGACCCCCACAGCTCCACTTCACTCCATCCATCCATCCAGACCCCCACAGCTCCAAGACACACACACAGAGCACAGCAGAGTTCTACATTTACTGATCTCCCCTGTGGTCATGTTCCTGAACTCCTGTCATAATAGTGCTTAATTAGTGTGCATAGATACCAGGAGAATGAGCTGTGCCTCTGCAACCTCTCATTGGCTGCAGTGGTCACCTGATTTTCTGTGACATAATCTGTCACAACAAACACTAGGACCGGAGCCAGGCTACAGTGCTGGATCCTGACCGTGGCGGAGGAATAAGTATAGCTCAGTTTATTATTTTAATACAGGGGTCCCTATTAAAGCAGGGTTTTCTGGTAACTGAACAACCACTTTAACAAAATGGATAATAAAAGATCTGTCATGCCCATCATGGCTCCTATGAAAACAAAACCTATGATGGCAGGGTAATCAGAGCCTAAGAAAATCTAGAACTTTTTGTACACAATGTTGACAGAAGTACTGTGACACCCAGCAATCCTCTGCTGTCAGGCAATAGGGATATGCAAATTGGATGTGTGAGCATTAGATATAAAGGAGAGTATCATACAGGTATATCCCAGTACAGAAACCATCAGAATACCACAAGGTGTAGAGTTGATAGACTTCTAATTATGTATGCTGGTGAAATGTCATCTGAGCAATTAGTCAGTGTGAGACATCCCAGTGCAACAGTCTTCATGCTGGAATACATGTGACCCGTGACCTAAGCACCTTGTGTAACGTTGGTGCCGACCTCAGATGTGTCCGGTGTGGCCACATGCCAAGAAGATATGGCGGCGGTCAGTGCGCCTAATAAGTCGGGTGATGGGCGTGGAGATGTGACTTGCGTCGCCATGACATCACCCAGCAAGGAAATCCCTTGTTGAGCATAAACAAATCACCAAATCAGCCAATGGAATGATTTTTTCATGAACCATGGGTGGATCTACCCAGCTCCTCCTCCCACCTCTCCCTCCCCCTGTTTCTCCCCACCTTTTCCCCTTCCCTTTCCCCCATGTGTGTAATCATTGTCTGTATATAAAGCACCTCTGATAATCTTTGCTTTATACTTGATAATAAAGTTTTTTACCTTTGAAACGCATTGCATAGCATATCATTGGCTCAAACTTGTCATTGCTTTATGCTCTATCCTTATTAAAATGTCCTGTTACCTATGAATTAAAAAAGTTGTGACTGATATCTCCCGAGACCTGATCCGGCTTATTGAGGTCTTTCCTGGATGTAGAGGAATCCTATTTGGCACAGGATGTCTCTACTAAGTAAGTTCTATTACCATGTTTATATATTTTATTCACCATCCAATTGCGAGTAGCATGGGGATTTTTATTCTATCCTCTATTTGTGTTTACAACTGAGGTCATCTCTACCTGCGGGCTCCTCCTCCGGACGCTTGCCTTATAGATTAGGGATTTGCATATTGGATAATACTTAAGGCGTTCCTGGTCTGGCGGTGTGGATGCCAGGTAAGTCCTAACCGTTTCTTTCACTTGTGAAATCTTGACTATATTGCCCATTGATTAGAGTGCATATCCATTTATTCATATATTGTTTATCACAGTGCTTCTAGACCTTCCAAAGTCCACTGCTGGCAATGTTATTCAGAAATGAAAAACATCTGGTGTGTATGCAGTGCAGCCATGTTTGGGGAAACCTCGTAAACTGACAGAATGTGGGCAACAAAGCCCTATATGAGCCGTGAAGGCATCACACACATCTGCCGAAACATTCACTCAGGAGGTCTCACAGGCCATGGGGACATCCATTAGCACCAGAACCATCCATAGGGAACTGCATGTGAAGAATTACCATGGGTGGGCAACTGCACACAAGAGCACCATCACAGTAGTGAATGCACAGAGACTCCTGTGATGGTGCTTGGGGCATTGTTCTTGGACTGTAAATGAGTGCAAGTAAGTGCTGTGGACAGCTGAATCACAATCCACCATCTTCCAATTGGATGGCTCCACTAGGGTGTGGCAGTTGCCTGGAGAGCTTTTTGTACAGGACTGTATCATCCCAGCAGTAAAGTTTGGAGGAGGTTCTGTTATTGTTTGGGGATGTTTCTGCAGGGAATGACTAGGGTAAATGCTTATAGTGAAGACCACTCTAAGTGGCAATTGGTACACAGACATTCAGAACAATAAGTCATTACTCACCCTATACAATACTTTGGTACAGCTGTGTCTCTACCAACATGACTGTGCACCTTGTCAAACCAAGCTTCAGCACTGTTATAATTATTACCATCACTATCGAAATCCCAGTGATTCACCGCATGCTTCAATATCTCCTCCTGTTAAATGGTATCAATTGCTCCCTGTTATCAGCCATTTTAGAATGACTGTATTGGGGTAACAAACAAAATCATATTTCCATACATATGTGTGACTGATAATGCAGTGTGGACCCTGGAAAAGTAGGCCGGCGCCACACTTTTATGAAAGTTGTCTAAAAGAAAATGTATTTTTGATGCCCATAACAACAAATCACAGCATAGCTTTCATTTTACCTCAGCAGTATAGCAACCAATCACAGTGCAGCTTTCATTTTTTATACTGCCACGGTAAAATGAACTCTGCTGTGATTGGTTGCTACGGGCAACAAAGATACACTTTATTTTAAACAGCTTTTATATATTTCAAATACACTTGTTGTTGAAGTTTTAACCCCTTAATGCTGCAGGGCATACAGTTATGTCCTGCAGCTTCAGGGTATGCATGAAGGTAGATCGCAGTACAATCTCACTCCATACAGTAGAGGCGCCGGCTTTTTCTTACTGCAACAGCTCCGATAAGCCGCGTTGCTAATATGAGCTGTTAACCCTTTAGATGCCATTGTCAATTCTGCCAAGGGTATTTAAATGCTCCAATCGATGTTCCGGGGTCCTGCACTGCTCTCCGCAATAATATCCCGCTTTGCCATTGCGGTTGTCATGGCAGCCGGAGGCCTATTGAAAAGTCCCAGGGCTGTCACTGTAAATTGCCATGCCTCAGATCGCAGTATAATGTAATGCTATGGCATTACATCATACTGCAGGAGTTATCAAAGCAGCAAAAGATCTTGTCCCCTCTGGAAACTAAAAAAAATGTAAAAAAACTAATTATTGAAAAACATAAAAAGTAATAAAAGTTTAGGAAAAACCCTTTTGCCATATTTATTATGAAATAATCTGAATAATAAAACAAAAATACATATTTGGTATAGCTGCGTCCATAAAAATCCAATCTATCAAAGTAATGCTTTATTTACCCGACACAGTGAACGTCGTCAGAAAAAAAGTAAAGAATGCCAGAATTGCACTTTTTTGGTCACACTGTCTCCAAAAAAAAAATGTTAAAAAAAGTGAAAAAAAACGTCATATGTATTCCAAAATGGTACCAACTGAAACTACAGGACATCCTACACAAAATGAGCCCTCACACAACTATGTCGACGGAAAAATAAAAAAGTTATAGTGGTCAGAAGATTGTGTCAGAAAATAATTTTAAAAAATTTAATATCTTTGAAAAAAAATAAAAGTAGTACAGGAAAATAAACTATATAAATTTGGTATTCTAGTAATCATACTGACCCATAGAATAAAGTTATGATGCCATTTTTGTTGTAGTGTCCACGCACAAAAAGATGCAAGAATTTCTTTTTTTTCCATTTCACTTCACTTCTTTTTAGTTTTTTTCAGTACATTATATGATTAGAGATGAGCGAACGTACTCGTCCGAGCTTGATACTCGTTCGAGTATTAGCGTGTTCGAGATGCTCGTTACTCGTAACGAGTACCACGCGATGTTCGGGTTACTTTCACTTTCATCTCTGAGACGTTAGCGCGCTTTTCTGGCCAATTGAAAGACAGGGAAGGCATTACAATTTCCCCCTGCGACGTTCAAGCCCTATACCACCCCCCTGCAGTGAGTGGCTGGCGAGATCAGGTGTCACCCGAGTATAAAAATCAGCCCCTCCCGCGGCTCGCCACAGATGCATTCTGACAGAGATCAGGGACAGTGCTGCTGGTGCCGGAGCTGCTATAGGGAGAGCGTTAGGAGTATTTTAGGCTTCAAGAACCCCAACGGTCCTTCTTAGGGCCACATCTAACTGTGTGCAGTACTGTGGAGGCTGCTTTTTGCAGTGTTGCATTTTTTTTGGTATATCGGCCGTGCAGAGCATTGCGCCCTGCAGTAATACTCCAGGGCCAGAAGTGCTTAGGCAGGGACAGAAGACATATTATTGATTGAAGATAGGCAGTGGGCCTTTGCAAAAAAATTTGTGGGAAAAAATCTATTTGGCCTGCCTGTGACTGTGCTCAGTGTTCCGGGTCTGTCTGTGCTGGGTGTAGTAGTTCTACAAAATCATACGCAGCCAGCTAAGTGTTACAGCAGGCTTGCGCCAAATTATTTCCTGGCTCTGTCTAGGCTGTGAAATCACTGCTGTATTGCAGTCCACAGTGCAACACTCTGCAGTTCTGTGACATACTGCAGGGACAGAAGTGCTTAGGCAGGGACAGAAGACATATTATTGATTGAATATAGGCAGTGGGCCTTTGCAAAAATATTTGGGGAAAAAATCTATTTGGCCTGCCTGTGACTGTGCTCAGTGTTCTGGGTCTGTCTGTGCTGGGTGTAGTAGTTCTACAAAATCATACGCAGCCAGCTAAGTGTTACAGCAGGCTTGCGCCAAATTATTTCCTGGCTCTGTCTGGGCTGTGAAATCACTGCTGTATTGCAGTCCACAGTGCAACACTCTGCAGTTCTGTGACATACTCCAGGGACAGAAGTGCGTAGGCAGGGACAGAAGACATATTGATTGAATATAGGCAGTGGGCCTCTGCTAAAAAATTTGGGGCAAAAAATCTATTTGGCCTGCCTGTGACTGTGCTCAGTGTTCTGGGTCTGTCTGTGCTGGGTGTAGTAGTTCTACAAAATCATACGCAGCCAGCTAAGTGTTACAGCAGGCTTGCGCCAAATTATTTCCTGGCGTTCCGTAAGCGAAGTCAGCCTCCAACCACAGGCCAATAAGCGGCACATTTAATTACAGCGTTCTGTTTCTGCATTACTGGTAATACAGCATGCTGAGGGGTAGGGGTAGGCCTAGAGGATGTGGACGCGGCCGAGGACGCGGAGGCCCAAGTCAGGGTGTGGGCACAGGCCGAGCCAGTGCGGTGGCCAGGGGTAGAGGCAGGGCCAGACCGAATAATCCACCAACTGTTTCCCAAAGCGCCCCCTCGTGCCATGCCACCCTGCAGAGGTCAAGGTGCTCTACAGTGTGGCAGTTTTTCACAGAGACGCCTGACGACCGACAAACAGTGGTGTGCAACCTTTGTTGCGCCAAGATCAGCTGGGGAGGCACCACCACCAGCATGCGCAGGCATATGATGGCCAAGCACCCCACAAGGTGGGACAAAGGCCGTTCACCGCCTCTGGTTTGCACCACTGCCTCTCCCCCTGTGCCCCAACCTGCCACTGAGATCCAACCCCCCTCTCAGGGCACAGGCACTACCGTCTCCTGGCCTGCACCCACACCCTCACCTCTGCTGTCCTCGGCCCCATCCAGCAATGTCTCTCAGCGCAGCGTCCAGACGTCGCTAGCGCAACTGTTTGAGCACGAGCGCAAGTACGCCGCCACGCACCCGCACGCTCAAGCGTTAAACGTGCACATTGCCAAATTGATCAGCCTGGAGATGCTGCCTTATAGGCTTGTGGAAATGGAGGCTTTCAAAAGCATGATGGCGGCGGCGGCCCCGCGCTACTCAGTTCCCAGTCGCCACTACTTTTCCCGATGTGCTGTCCCAGGCCAAGGTCCACTTAACTACAGACACGTGGACAAGCACAGGCGGGCAGGGCCACTATATCTCCCTGACGGCACATTGGGTGAATTTAGTGGAGGCTGGGACAGAGTCAGAGCCTGGGACCGCTCACGTCCTACCCACCCCCCGAATTGCGTGCCCCAGCTCGGTGGTGGTATCTGCGGCGGTGTATGCTTCCTCCACTAAACCACCCTCCTCCTCCTCCTCCTCCGCAACCTCTGTCTCGCAATCAAGATGTGTCAGCAGCAGCACGTCGCCAGCAGTCGGTGTCGCGCGGCATGGCAGCTCAGCGGTGGGCAAGCGTCAGCAGGCCGTGCTGAAGCTACTCAGCTTAGGAGATAAGAGGCACATGGCCCACGAACTACTGCAGGGTCTGACAGAGCAGACCGACCGCTGGCTTGCGCCGCTGAGCCTCCAACCGGGCATGGTCATGTGTGACAACGGCCGTAACCTGGTGGCGGCTCTGCAGCTCGGCAGCCTCACGCACGTGCCATGCCTGGCCCATGTGTTTAATTTGGTGGTTCAGCGCTTTCTGAAAAGCTACCCTCGCTTGTCATACCTGCTCGGAAAGGTGCGCCAGCTCTGCGCACATTTCCGCAAGTCCCACACGCACGCTGCCACCCTGCGGACACTGCAACATCGGTTTAATCTGCCAGTGCACCGACTGCTGTGCCACGTGTCCACACAGTGGAACTCTATGCTCCACATGTTGGCCAGGCTCTATGAGCAGCGTAGAGCTATTGCGGAATACCAACTCCAACATGGGCGGCGTAGTGGGAGTCAGCCTCCTCAATTATTTACAGAAGAGTGGGCCTGGTTGGCAGACATCTGCCAGGTCCTTGGAAACTTTGAGGAGTCTACCCAGATGCTGAGCGGGGATGCTGCAATCATTAGCGTCACCATTCCTCTGCTATGCCTCTTGAGAAGTTCCCTGCAAAGCATAAAGGCAGACGCTTTGGAATCGGAAACGGAGGCGGGGGAAGACAGTATGTCGCTGGATAGTCAGAGCACCCTCATGTCTATATCTCAGCGCGTTGAGGAGGAGGGGGAGGAGCATGAGGAGGAGGGGGAAGAGACAGCTTGGCCCACTGCTGAGGGGACAGATGCTGCTTGCCTGTCATCCTTTCAGCGTGTATGGCCAGAGGAGGAGGAGGAGGAGGAGGAGGAGGATCCTGAAAGTGATCTTCTGAGTGAGGACAGCCATGTGTTGCGTACAGGTACCCTGGCACACATGGCTGACTTCATGTTAGGATGCCTTTCTCGTGACCCTCGCGTTACACGCATTCTGGCCACTACGGATTACTGGGTGTACACACTGCTCGACCCACAGTATAAGGAGAGCCTTTCCACTCTCATTCCCGAAGAGGAAAGGGGTTCGAGAATGATGCTATACCACAGGGCGCTGGTGGACAAACTGATGGTAAACTTCCCATCCGACAGCGCTACTGGCCGAAGGCGCATTTCCGCGGCCCAGGTAGCAGGGGAGGCGCAGAGATCAGGCAGCATGTACAGCGCAGGCAGGGGAACATTATCCAAGGCCTTTGCCAGCTTTATGGCTCCCCAGCAAGACTGTGTCACCGGTCCCCAGTCAAGGCTGAGTTGGCGGGAGCACTGTAAAAGGATGGTGAGGGAGTACGTAGCCGATCGCACGACCGTCCTCCGTGACGCCTCTGCCCCCTACAACTACTGGGTGTCGAAGCTGGACACGTGGCCTGAACTCGCGCTGTATGCCCTGGAGGTTCTTGCTTGTCCTGCGGCTAGCGTCTTGTCAGAGAGTGTGTTTAGTGTGGCTGGGGGAATCATCACGGATAAGCGTACCCACCTGTCAACCGACAGTGCCGACAGGCTTACACTCATCAAGATGAACAAAGCCTGGATTTCCCCAGACTTCTCTTCTCCACCAGCGGACAGCAGCGATACCTAAACAATACGTAGGCTGCACCCGCGGATGGAAGCATCGTTCTCTATCACCATCCAAAACGGGGACCTTTTTGCTTCATCGATCTGTGTATAATATTCCTCCTCCTCCGCCTGCTCCTCCTCCTGAAACCTCACATAATCACGCCGAACGGGCAATTTTTCTTAGGCCCACAAGGCTCAGTCATATAATTTTTCTAAACAATTTTTATACGTTTGAATGCTCATTAAAGCGTTGAAACTTGCACCTGAACCAATTTTTATTTTTACTGGGCTGCCTCCAGGCCTAGTTACCAATTAAGCCACATTAACCAAAGCGATTAATGGGTTTCACCTGCCCTCTTGGTTGGGCATGGCCAATTTTTCTGATGTACATTAGTACTGTTGGTACACCAATTTTTGGGAGCCCTCGCCTACAGTGTAATCAAATTAATTTTTAGCCCACCTGCATTAAGCACGACATTACCTCAGCTGTGATGGGCAATGCAATGGGATACATTTATGTACCGCCGGTGGGTTCCAGGGAGCCACCCATGCCGTGGGTCCACAGGGAGTTGTAACTGCATGTGTCCACTTCTAAAGAACCCCGGTCTGACTGGGGCATGCAGTGTGGGCCGAAGCCCACCTGCATTAAACATGACATTATTACCTCAGCTGTGATGGGCAATGCAATGGGATATATTAATGTACCGCCGGTGGCTTCCTGGCACCCACCCATGCTGTGGGTCCACAGGGAGTTGTAAATGCATGTGTCCACTTCTAAAGAACCCCGGTCTGACTGGGGCATGCAGTGTGGGCCGAAGCCCACCTGCATTAAACATGACATTACCTCAGCTGTGATGGGCAATGCAATGGGATATATTTATGTACCGCCGGTGGGTTCCAGGGAGCCACCCATGCCGTGGGTCCACAGGGAGTTGTAACTGCATGTGTCCACTTCTAAAGAACCCCGGTCTGACTGGGGCATGCAGTGTGGGCCGAAGCCCACCTGCATTAAACATGACATTACCTCAGCTGTGTTGGGCACTGCAATGGGATATATTTATGTACCGCCGGTGGCTTCCTGGCACCCACCCATGCTGTCGGTCCACACGGAGTTGTAACTGCATGTGTCGACTTCTAAAGAACCCCAGTCTGACTGGGGCATGCAGTGTGGGCCGAAGCCCACCTGCATTAAGCACGACATTACCTCAGCTGTGATGGGCAATGCAATGGGATACATTTATGTACCGCCAGTGGGTTCCAGGGAGCCACCCATGCTGTGGGTGCATACGGAATTCCCATTGCGGAGTTGTACCTGCCTGTGACTATTTATAAAAAAACGCGGTCTGACTGGGGAATGCAGACACCTTGACAGAATGAATAGTGTGTGGCACATAGGTTCCCCATTGCTATGCCCACATGTGCAGCTCCAGATGGAGGTGGCACAGGATTGGATTTCTCATTGCTTCTGTACAGCATTGTGGACTATCGCCCCGCCCCTTTTAAAGAGGGTCGCTGCCTAGCCGTGCCAACCCTCTGCAGTGTGTGCCTGCGGTTCCTCTGGCAGACGCACTTATAAATAGACATGAGGGTGGCGTGGCATGAGGGCAGCTGAAGGCTGGGCAGGGACAGTTTGGTGTGCGCTGTGGACACTGGGTCGTGGGGGGGGGGTTTGGTTAGCATGTTACCCAGGAGAAGTGGCAGCGGAGTGTCATGCAGGCAGTGATTGTGCTTTGTTGGAGGTAGTGTGGTGCTTAGCAAAGTTATGCATTGCTAATGAGGGCTTTTCAGAAGTAAAAGTTGTTGGGAGGGGGGGCCCCACTCTTGCCGCTATTGTGGCTTAATAGTTGGACCTGTGAACTTGAGATGCAGCCCAACATGTAGCCCCTCGCCTGCCCTATCCGTTGCTATGTCGTTCCCATCACTTTCTTGAATTGCCCAGATTTTTAACAAATGAAAACCTTAGCGAGTATCGGCGATATACAAAAATGCTCGGGTCGCACATTGACTTCAATGGGGTTCGTTATTCGTTACGAACCCTCGAACATCGCGAAAAGTTCGTCTAGAGTAACGAGCACCCGAGCATTTTGGTGCTCGCTCCTCTCTATATATGATGCATTAAATAGTACCATTGAAAAATACAACTTTTCCCACAAAAAACAAGCACTCCGACATCTACGTCGTTGGATAACTAAAAGAGTTATGCTTTTTTAAAAGGGAAAAGGTAAAAAAGGAAAATGGAAAGAAAAGGGCAGTGTCCTTAAGTCCTTAAACATAAATGGCACAATGGTGCCTCATACCGTCATATTATTGGTGATCGTGCATACCCGTTTAGAGCAATACCCTATACTGTGTACAATACTCAAGTCATGGCTAGAGAGGTGCGTGACGAGATATTGGAGCACGTAGTGAATCACTGGAATGATTTTGCCATTTTATCTTATGATAGTGATTATAAGAATTATAACAGTTCTGCTGACTATTTTGTTGCTATGTCGTGACCTCACACTTATGTTGGCTTGTGCAAATTAGTAGCAGCTGGGCAAATATTTAGATCATTGTTTGAAGTCTATCACAATGTTCAGTTGGGGGCTTGGGTAGAAAGCTGGGGACTTAGGTAGAAAAATGGCAAATAAAGTTCAATATTGATAAATGTAAGGTTATGCCCATGTGCAGGAGAAATGGATGTCACCCATATACACTAAATGGGGTGCTGCTAGGGAAAAGTGATATGGAAAAAGACCTGGGGGTATAAGTGGACTGTAGACTTAACTGGAGCAATCAATGCCAGTCAGCTGCTGCAAAAACAAATAAAATATTGGGGTGCATTAAAAGAGGTATAGGGGCGAGGGACAAGAACATTATTCTTCCACTATACACTATTATGATGTATAAATACATTAGTAGACAATACAAGGATCTCTCCCATGACCTGTTTATACCCAGGACTGTGACAGTAACAAGAGGCCATCCTCTACATCTAGAAATATGCAGATTTCATCACTAACACAGAATGGGATTCTTTTCTGTGATAGCAGTAAGACTGTGGAACTCTCTGCCTCAAGACATGGTGATGGCAAAATCGATAAAAGAGTTTAAGAGGGGACTAGACATCTTTTTAGAGTGCTACAATATTAGGAAGTCAAACATTGATCCAGGGATTATTCTGACTACCAAATGGAATAGGAAAAGATTTTTTTTCCTCCAAATGAGCTCAATTGGCTCTATGTTTTTTTTTTTTTGCCTTCCTCTGGACCAACAAGGGATGTTGAAAAACGCTGAACTAGATAAACATTGTCCTCATTCAGCCTAACATATTATGTTACTATGTATGGAAACTTCATAGTCGAAGGGAATCCTGTAAATATACTGCATTTAACTTCTTCGCAAGATCTCTCTAATGGACATTTTCATGTTTACCTGCCTTATGAAACTGTGTAGAACATACTCGCCATTCCTCGGCTTGAAAGTAGTTCTAATTCTGGGAAGACTGCTAAAAAATGCTGAGCTAGATTTACTGATGCGATCAGAAGAAGACAGCTCAATGAAGCTGCTACTAAGTACACAAAAATAAATAGGGACGTTTACTGTGCTCCAGTGACAGCTAAGCAACAAATGAATCCAAAAGGTCCATAAAGCTACAGTAGCTAAATATCAAGAAAAGAAACCAGAGGTTCGTAGAGCTGTTGCAGATAATTATCCACAGAATAACCCAGAGGTTCGTAGAGCTGGAGCAGCTAAATTCAAAGAAAATAAACCTGATGTCGATAGAACATAATTAGCTAAATATCAGCTGAATAACCCCAAGGTTCACAAGCAGGTGTTAATAGATATGATAAAAATAATCCAAAAGGATGATCAGAAAGGCGATTCACTTCCATGGATGGTTAAAGCTTTGTCCGGAATGTGGTACAATTCTGATGTGTGTTATGAATCTGATAAAACTGTTGCTCTGGGAATTATGACTGATAAATGTTTATATTGTAACGCCCTTAAGTGATAAGAAGAGGCTTGCAGCAGTGGTAAGGTGCAAATTCTGACCTTTGCCTGAGTTGCTCTATAGCTTAAGTGTTCATTCAGAGCACATGCATTTTATGAACTGTATTAGAAAGTAAAATAGTTGCTTTCAAATGTTGTCCTTTGGAGTCAAGGAAATAGTAAAAAATAGCTTTATGCCCACTTTCAAAGTACAAGGGTAGGTGTACTGTCTATAGAATCCTCGTGTTTTACATACACTAAACATTTTCAACAGTCTTTGTGTATTCGGAAAACAGCCATTGTATGTATTTTAATTAGAGATGAGCGAGCACCAAAATGCTCGGGTGCTCGTTACTCGAGACTAGAGATGAGTGAGCACCAAAATGCTCGGGTGCTCATTACTCGGAACGAACTTTTCGCGATGCTCGAGGGTTCGTTTCGAATAACGAACCCCATTGAAGTCAATGGGCGACCCGAGCATTTTTGTATTTCGCCGATGCTCGCTAAGGTTTTCATGTGTGAAAATCTGGGCAATTCAAGAAAGTGATGGGAACGACACAGCAACGGATAGGGCAGGCGAGGGGCTACGTGTTGGGCTGCATCTCAAGTTCACAGGTCCCACTATTAAGCCACAATACCGGCAAGAGTGGGCCCCCTCCCAACAACTTTTACTTCTGAAAAGCCCTCATTAGCATGGCATACCTTAGCTAAGCACCACACTACCTACAACAAAGCACAATCACTGCCTGGATGACACTCCGCTGCCACTTCTCCTGGGTTACATGCTGCCCAACCCCCCCCCCCCCCCGCACGACGCAGTGTCCACAGCACACAACAAACTGTCCCTGCGCAGCCTTCAGCTGCCCTCATGCCACACCACCCTCATGTCTATTTAGAAGTGCGTCTGCCATGACGAGGAACCGCAGGCACACACTGCAGAGGGTTGGCACGGCTAGGCAGCGACCCTCTTTAAAATGGGCGGGGCGATAGCCCACAATGCTGTACAGAAGCAATGAGAAATAGAATCCTGTGCCACCGCCATCAGGAGCTGCACACGTGGGCATAGCAATGGGGAACCTATGTGCCACACACTATTCATTCTGTCAAGGTGTCTCTGCATGCCCCAGTCAGACCGGGCTTTTTAATTCATAGACACAGGCAGGTACAACTCCCTATTGTGAAGTCCCTGTCGACCGACAGCATGGCTGGCTCCCTGGAACCCACCGGCGATACACAAAAATATCCCATTGCATTGCCCAACACAGCTGAGGTAGTAATGTCGTGCTTAATGCAGGTGGGCTTCGGCCCACACTGCATGCCCCAGTCAGACTGGGGTTCTTTACAAGTGGAAACAGATGCATTTATAATTCCCTGTGGACCCACAGCATGGGTGGGTGCCAGGAAGCCACCGGCGGTACATAGAAATATCCCATTGCATTGCCCAACACAGCTGAGGTAGTAATGTTGTGCTTAATGCAGGTGGGCTTCGGCCCACACTGCATGCCCCAGTCTGACTGGGGTTCTTTACAAGTGGACACATGTAGGTTAAACTCCGTGTGCACCTACAGCATGGGTGGCTCCCTGGAACCCACCGGCGGTACACAAAAATATCCCATTGCATTGCCCAACACAGCTGAGGTAGTAATGTCATGCTTAATGCAGGTGGGCTTCGGCCCACACTGCATGCCCCAGTCAGACTGGGGTTCTTTACAAGTGGAAACAGATGCATTTATAATTCCCTGTGGACCCACAGCATGGGTGGGTGCCAGGAAGCCACCGGCGGTACATAGAAATATCCCATTGCATTGCCCAACACAGCTGAGGTAATAATGTTGTGCTTAATGCAGGTGGGCTTCGGCCCACACTGCATGCCCCAGTCTGACTGGGGTTCTTTACAAGTGGACACATGTAGGTTAAACTCCGTGTGCACCTACAGCATGGGTGGCTCCCTGGAACCCACCGGCGGTACACAAAAATATCCTATTGCATTGCCCAACACAGCTGAGGTAGTAATGTCGTGCTTAATGCAGGTGGGCTTCGGCCCACACTGCATGCCCCAGTCAGACTGGGGTTCTTTACAAGTGGAAACAGATGCATTTATAATTCCCTGTGGACCCACAGCATGGGTGGGTGCCAGGAAGCCACCGGCGGTACATAGAAATATCCCATTGCATTGCCCAACACAGCTGAGGTAGTAATGTTGTGCTTAATGCAGGTGGGCTTCGGCCCACACTACATGCCCCAGTCTGACTGGGGTTCTTTACAAGTGGACACATGTAGGTTAGACTCCGTGTGCACCTACAGCATGGGTGGCTCCCTGGAACCCACCGGCGGTACACAAAAATATCCCATTGCATTGCCCAACACAGCGGATGTAACGTCAGCTGTAATGCAGGTGGGCTAAAAATTAATTTGATTACACTGTAGGCGAGGGCCCACAAAAATTGCTGAATCAACAGTACTAATGTACATCAAAAAAATTGGCCATGGCCAACTAAGAGGGCAGGTGAAACCCATTAATCGCTTTGGTTAATGTGGCTTAAGTGGTAACTAGGCCTGTAGGCAGCCCAGTTTAATGAAAAATTGGTTCAAGTTAAAGTTTCAACGCTTTTAAGAGCATTGAAACATATAAAAATTGTTTAGAAAAATTATGAGTGAGCCTTGTGGCCCTAAGAAAAATTGCCCGTTCAGCGTGATTACTTGAGGTTTCAGGAGGAGGAGCAGGAGGAGGAGGAGGAATATTAGACACAGATTGATGAAGCAGAAATGTTCCCGTTTTGGATGGTGAGAGAGAACGTAGCTTCCATCCGCGGGTGCAGCCTACGTATTGCTTACGTATCGCTGCTGTCCGCTGGTGGAGAAGATAAGTCTGGGGAAATCCAGGCTTTGTTCATCTTGATGAGTGTTAGCCTGTCGGCACTGTCGGTTGACAGGCGGGTACGCTTATCTGTGATGATTCCCCCAGCCGCACTAAACACCCTCTCCGACAAGATGCTAGCCGCAGGACAAGCAAGCACCTCCAGGGCATACAGCGCTAGTTCAGGCCACGTGTCCAGATTCGACACCCAGTAGTTGTAGGGGGCTGAGGCGTCACCGAGGATGGTCGTGCGATCGGCTACGTACTCCCTCACCATCCTTTTACAGTGCTCCCGCCGACTCAGCCTTGACTGGGGAGCGGTGACACAGTCTTGCTGGGGAGCCATAAAGCTGTCCAGGCCCTTAAAGACTGTTGCACTGCCTGGGCTGTACATGCTGCTCGATCTCCGCACCTCCCCTGCTACCTGGCCCTCGGAACTGCGCCTTCTGCCACTAGCGCTGTCGGATGGGAATTTTACCATCAGCTTGTCCGCCAGGGTCCTGTGGTATAGCAACACTCTCGAACCCCTTTCCTCTTCGGGAATGAGAGTGGGAAGGTTCTCCTTATAGCGTGGGTCGAGCAGTGTGTACACGCAGTAATCTGTAGTGGCCAGAATGCGTTGAATGCGAGGGTCACGAGAAAGGCATCCTAACATGAAGTCAGCCATGTGTGCCAGGGTACCTGTACGCAACACATGGCTGTCCGCACTAGGAAGATCACTTTCAGGATCCTCCTCCTCCTCCTCCTCCTCAGGCCATACACGCTGAAATGATGACAGGCAAGCAGCATGGGTACGGTCAGCAGTGGGCCAAGCTGTCTCTTCCCCCTCCTCCTCATCCTCCTCATGCTCCTCCTCCTCCTCCTGAACGCGCTGAGATATAGACAGGAGGGTGCTCTGACTATCCAGCGACATACTGTCTTCCCCCGGCTCGGTTTCCGAGCGCAAAGCGGCTGCCTTTATGGTTTGCAGGGAAGTTCTCAAGAGGCATAGCAGAGGAATGGTGACGCTAATGATTGCAGCATCGCCACTCACCACCTGGGTAGACTGCTCAAAGTTTCAAAGGACCTGGCAGATGTCTGCCAACCAGGCCCACTCTTCTGAAAAGAATTGAGGAGGCTGACTCCCACTGCGCCGCCCATGTTGGAGTTGGTATTCCACTATAGCTCTACGCTGCTCATAGAGCCTAGCCAACATGTGGAGCGTAGAGTTCCACCGTGTGGGCACGTCGCACAGCAGTCGGTGCACTGGCAGATTAAACCGATGTTGCAGGGTGCGCAGGGTGGCAGCGTCCGTGTGGGACTTGCGGAAATGTGCGCAGAGCCGGCGCACCTTTACGAGCAGGTCTGACAAGCGTGGGTAGCTTTTCAGAAAGCGCTGAACCACCAAATTAAAGACGTGGGCCAGGCATGGCACGTGCGTGAGGCTGCCAAGCTGCAGAGCCGCCACCAGGTTACGGCCGTTGTCACACACGACCATGCCCGGTTGGAGGCTCAGCGGCGCAAGCCAACGGTCGGTCTGCTCTGTCAGACCCTGCAGCAGTTCGTGGGCCGTGTGCCTCCTATCTCCTAAGCTGAGTAGTTTCAGCACGGCCTGCTGACGCTTGCCCACCGCTGTGCTGCCACGCCGCGTGACACCGACTGCTGGCGACGTCCTGCTGCTGCTGACACATCTAGATTGCGAGACAGAGGTTGAGGAGGAGGAGGAGGGTGCTTTAGTGGAAGAAGCATACACCGCCGAACATACCACCACCGAGCTGGGGCCCGCAATTCTGGGGGTGGGTAGGACGTGAGCAGTCCCAGGCTCTGACTCTGTCCCAGCCTCCACTAAATTCACCCAATGTGCCGTCAGGGAGATGTAGTGGCCCTGCCCGCCTGTGCTTGTCCACGTGTCCGTAGTTAAGTGGACCTTGCCACTAACCGCATTGGTGAGGGCGCGTACAATGTTGCGGGAGACGTGGTCGTGCAGGGCTGGGACGGCACATCGGGAAAAGTAGTGGCGACTGGGAACTTAGTAGCGCGGGGCCGCCGCCGCCATCATAGCTTTGAAGGACTCCGTTTCCACAACCCTATACGGCAGCATCTCAAGGCTGATAAATTTGGCTGTGTGGACGGTTAACGATTGAGCGTGCGGGTGCGTGGCGGCGTACTTGCGCTTGCGCTCCAACAGTTGCGCTAGCGACGGCTGGACGGTGCGGTGCGAGACATTGCTGGATTGGGCCGAGGACAGCGGAGGTGAGGGTGTGGGTGCAGGCCATGAGACGGTCGTGCCTGTGTCCTGAGAGGGGGGTTGTATCTCAGTGGCAGGTTGGGGCACAGGGGGAGAGGCAGCGGTGCAAACCGGAGGCGGTGAACGGTCTTCGTCCCAACTTGTGGGGTGCTTGGCCATCATATGTCTGCGCATGCTGGTGGTGGTCAGGCTGTTGGTGGTGGCTCCCCGGCTGATCTTGGCGCGACAAAGGTTGCACACCACTGTTCGTCGGTCGTCAGGCGTCTCTGTGAAAAACTGCCAGACCTTAGAGCACCTTGGCCTCTGCAGGGTGGCATGGCGCGAGGGGGCGCTTTGGGAAACACTTGGTGGATTATTCGGTCTGGCCCTGCCTCTACCCCTGGTCACCGCACTGCCTCTTGCAACCTGCCCTGCTGCTGCCCGTGCCTTCCCCTCTGAAGACCTGTCCTGTGTAGGCGTTGCACACCAGGTGGGGTCAGTCACCTCATCGTCCTGCTGCTCTTCCTCCGAATCCTCTGTGCGCTGCTCCCTCGGACTTACTGCCCTTACTACTACCTCACTGCAAGACAACTGTGTCTCATCGTCATCGTCCTCCTCACCCACTGAAAGGTCTTGAGACAGTTGCCGGAAGTCCCCAGCCTCATCCCCCGGACCCCGGGAACTTTCCAATGGTTGGGCATCAGTGACGATAAACTCCTCTGGTGGTAGAGGAACCACTGCTGCCCAATCTGAGCAGGGGCCCGAGAAAAGTTCCTGGGAGTGTTCCCGCTCCTGAGCATGTGTCATTGTAGTGGAGTGAGGAGGCTGGGAGGAAGGAGGAGCAGCAGACAGAGGATTCGGATTTGCAGCACTGGACGGCGCAGAACTCTGGGTGGATGATAGCTTGCTCGAAGCACTTTCTGCCATCCAGGACAGGACCTGCTCACACTGCTCATTTTCTAATAAAGGTCTCCCGCGTGGACCCATTAATTGGGCGATGAATGTGGGGACGCCAGAAACATGCCTCTCTCCTAATCGCGCAGCAGTCGGCTGCGACACACCTGGATCAGGAGTTCGGCCTGTGCCCACACCCTCACTTGGCCCTCCGCGTCCTCGGCCGCGTCCACGTCCTCTAGGCCTACCCCTACCCCTCAGCATGCTGTATTACCAGTGATTTGATTTCCCAGGCAGGAAATAAATTGGCGCAAGCCTGCAGGCCAAATATAATTTTTTCGCTTTTTTGCAAAGGGAAGGCCCCACTGCGGATATTCAATGAACGATACGTTTAATAACTGTGGTGTGGCCCTGAAAAAGTGTCACACAACTTTAGTGTAGCAGAGTTATTACCTCTGGCAGAGCAGGTATTTGCCAGTCAGGAAAGACAATGGCGCAAGCCTGCAGTAAACCGTAGCTGGTTGCGTTTGATTTTTGTACGTTCTCCACGCAGCACACACGTACACGGAGACCTTAGGACTGACACAGGCAGGCCAAATATAATTTTTTCGCTTTTTTGCAAAGGGAAGGCCCCACTGCGGATATTCAATGAACAATACGTTTAATAACTGTGGTGTGGCCCTGAAAAAGTGTCACACAACTTTAGTGTAGCAGAGTTATTAACTCTGGCAGAGCAGGTATTTGCCAGTCAGGAAAGACAATGGCGCAAGCCTGCAGTAAACCGTAGCTGGTTGCGTTTGATTTTTGTACGTTCTCCACGCAGCACACACGTACACGGAGACCTTAGGACGGACACAGGCAGGCCAAATATAATTTTTTCGCTTTTTTGCAAAGGGAAGGCCCCACTGCGGATATTCAATGAACAATACGTTTAATAACTGTGGTGTGGCCCTGAAAAAGTGTCACACAACTTTAGTGTAGCAGAGTTATTAACTCTGGCAGAGCAGGTATTTGCCAGTCAGGAAAGACAATGGCGCAAGCCTGCAGTAAACCGTAGCTGGTTGCGTTTAATTTTTGTACGTTCTCCATGCAGCACACACGTACACGGAGACCTTAGGACTGACACAGGCAGGCCAAATATAATTTTTTCGCTTTTTTGCAAAGGGAAGGCCCCACTGCGGATATTCAATGAACAATACGTTTAATAACTGTGGTGTGGCCCTGAAAAAGTGTCACACAACTTTAGTGTAGCAGAGTTATTAACTCTGGCAGAGCAGGTATTTGCCAGTCAGGAAAGACAATGGCGCAAGCCTGCAGTGAACCGTAGCTGGTTGCGTTTGATTTTTGTACGTTCTCCACGCAGCACACACGTACACGGAGACCTTAGGACTGACACAGGCAGGCCATATATAATTTTTTCGTTTTTTGCAAAGGGAAGGCCCCACTGCGGATATTCAATGAACAATACGTTTAATAACTGTGGTGTGGCCCTGAAAAAGTGTCACACAACTTTAGTGTAGCAGAGTTATTAACTCTGGCAGAGCAGGTATTTGCCAGTCAGGAAAGACAATGGCGCAAGCCTGCAGTAAACTGTAGCTGGTTGCGTTTGATTTTTGTACGTTCTCCACGCAGCACACACGTACACGGAGACCTTAGGACTGACACAGGCAGGCCAAATATAATTTTTTCGCTTTTTTGCAAAGGGAAGGCCCCACTGCGGATATTCAATGAACAATAACTGTGTTGTGGCCCTGCCTACACAATTCTGTCCCTGTAGTATCAATGGAGGGTGCAATGCTCTGCACAGACGATTTTTTGAAAAAAAAAAAAATGCAACACTGCTAACAGCAGCCAGCACAGTACTGCACACGGTTAAATTTGGCCCTAGAGAGGACCGTTGAGGTTCTTGAAGGCTACACTCACTCCTAACACTCTCCCTGCCTAAGCACCACTAATACCGGGTGCAATGCTCTGCACTGCCAATTTTGAGAGAAAAAAAAAAATTTCCACTGCTAACAGCAGCCTGCACACACATAGATGTGGCCCTAAGAAGAACCGTTGGGGTTCTTGAAGCCTACACTCACTACAAACACTCTCCCTACAGCAACTCCAATAGAACAGCACTTTCCCTCACTAACTCACACGGCATCTGAGCCGAGCCGGGGGAGGGGCCGACTTTTATACTCGGGTGACATCTGATCGCCCCAGCCACTCACAGCAGGGGGGTGGTATAGGGCTTGAACGTCACAGGGGGAAGTTGTAATGCCTTCCCTGTCTTTCAATTGGCCAGAAAAGCGCGCTAACGTCTCAGAGAGGAAACTGAAAGTAACCAGAACACCGCGTGGTACTCGTTACGAGTAACGAGCATCCCGAACACCCTAATATTCGCACGAATATCAAGCTCGGACGAGTACGTTCGCTCATCTCTACTCGAGACGAAGTTTTCGCGATGCTCGAGGGTTCGTTTCGAGTAACGAACCCCATTGAAGTCAATGGGCGACTCGAGCATTTTTGTATATCGCCGATGCTCGCTAAGGTTTTCATTTGTGAAAATCGGGGCAATTCAAGAAAGTGATGGGAACAACACAGAAACGGATAGGGCAGGCGAGGGGCTACATGTTGGGCTGCATCTCAAGTTCCCAGGTCCCACTATGAAGCCACAATAGCGGCAAGAGTGCCCCCCCCCTCCCAACAATTTTTACTTCTGAAAAGCCCTCATTAGCAATGCATACCTTAGCTAAGCACCACATTACCTCCAACAAAGCACAATCACTGCCTGCATGACACTCCGCTGCCACTTCTCCTGGGTTACATGCTGCCAATTCCCCCCCCACGACCCAGTGTCCACAGCGCACACCAAACTGTCCCTGCCCAGCCTTCAGCTGCCCTCATGCCACGCCACCCTCATGTCTATTTATAAGTGCGTCTGCCACAGGAAAAGCAGGCACACACTGCAGAGGGTTGGCACGGCTAGGCAGCGACCCTCTTTAAAAGGGGCGGGGCGATAGCCCACAATGCTGTACAGAAGCAATGAGAAATCCAATCCTGTGCCACCTCCATCTGGAGCTGCACACTTGGGCATAGCAATGGGGAACCTATGTGCCACACACTATTCATTCTGTCAAGGTGTCTGCACGCCCCAGTCAGACCGCGGTTTTTAGTCACAGGCAGGTACAACTCCGCAATGGGAATTCCGTATGCACCCACAGCATGGGTGGCTCCCTGGAACCCACCGGCTGTACATAAATGTATCCCATTGCAGTGCCCATCACAGCTGAGGTAGTAATGTCATGTTTAATGCAGGTGGGCTTCGGCCCACACTGCATGCCCCAGTCAGACCGGGGTTCTTTAGAAGTGGAAACAGATGCATTTACAACTCCCTGTGGACCCACAGCATGGGTGGGTGCCAGGAAGCCACCGGCGGTACATAAATATATCACATTGCATTGCCCAACACAGCTGAGGTAATGTCATGTTTAATGCAGGTGGGCTTCGGCCCACACTGCATGCCCCAGTCAGACTGGGGTTCTTTAGAAGTGGAAACAGATGCATTTACAACTCCCTGTGGACCCACAGCATGGGTGGCTCCCTGGAACCCACCGGCGGTACATAAAAATATCCCATTGCAGTGCCCATCATAGCTGAGGTAGTAATGTCATGTTTAATGCAGGTGGGCTTCGGCACACACTGCATGCCCCAGTCAGACTGGGGTTCTTTAGAAGTGGAAACAGATGCATTTACAACTCCCTGTGGACCCACAGCATGGGTGGCTCCCTGGAACCTACCGGCGGTACATAAAAATATCCCATTGCATTGCCCAACACAGCGGATGTAACGTCAGCTGTAATGCAGGTGGGCTAAAAATTCATTTGATTACACTGTAGGCGAGGGCCCACAAAAATTGCTGTATCAACAGTACTAATGTACATCAGAAAAATTGGCCATGGCCAACCAAGAGGGCAGGTGAAACCCATTAATCGCTTTGGTTAATGTGGCTTAATTGGTAACTAGGCCAGGAGGCAGCCCAGTTCAACTAAAAATTGTTGGAGGTGAAAGTTTCAACGCTTTAATGAGCATTGAAACGTATCAAAATTGTTTAGAAAAATTATATGATTGAGCCTTGTGGGCCTAAGAAAAATTGCCCGTTCGGCGTGATTATGTGAGGTTTCAGGAGGAGGAGCAGGAGGAGGAATATTATACACAGATTGATGAAGCAAAAAGGTCCCCGTTTTTGATGGGGATAAAGAACGATGCTTCCATCCGCAGGTGCAGCCTACGTATTGCTTAGGTATCGCTGCTGTCCGCTGGTGGAGAAGAGAAGTCTGGGGAAATCCAGGCTTTGTTCATCTTGATGAGTGTTAGCCTGTCGGCACTGTCGGTTGACAGGCGGGTACGCTTATCTGTGATGATTCCCCCAGCCGCACTAAACACCCTCTCTGACAAGACGCTAGCCGCAGGACAAGCAATCACCTCCAGGGCATACAGCGCGAGTTCGGGCCACGTGTCCAGCTTCGACACCCAGTAGTTGTAGGGGGCAGAGGCGTCACGGAGGACGGTCGTGCGATCGGCTACGTACTCCCTCACCATCCTTTTACAGTGCTCCCGCCGACTCAGCCGTGACTGGGGAGCGGTGACACAGTCTTGCTGGGGAGCCATAAAACTGTCAAGGGCCTTAAAGAGTGTTGGCCTGCCTGTGCTGTACATCCTGCCTGATCTCCGCGCCTCCCCTGCTACCTGGCCCTCGGAACTGCGCCTTCGGCCACTAGCGCTGTCGTATGGGAATTTTACCATCAGTTTGTCCGCCAGGGTCCTGTGGTATAGCAACACTCTCGAACCCCTTTCCTCTTCGGGTATGAGAGTGGAAAGGTTCTCCTTATACCGTGGGTCGAGCAGTGTGTACACCCAGTAATCCGTAGTGGCCAGAATGCGTGTAACGCGAGGGTCACGAGAAAGGCATCCTAACATGAAGTCAGCCATGTGTGCCAGGGTACCTGTACGCAACACATGGCTGTCCTCACTAGGAAGATCACTTTCAGGATCCTCCTCCTCCTCCTCCTCCTCAGGCCATACACGCTGAAAGGATGACAGGCCAGCAGCATGTCTACCCTCACCAGTGGGCCAAGCTGTGTCTTCCCCCTCCTCCTCATCTTCCTCCTCCTCCTTCTCCTCACCTCGCTGAGATATAGACAGGAGGGTGCTCTGACTATCCAGCGACATACTGTCTTCCCCCGGCTCTGTTTCCGAGTGCAAAGCGTTTGCCTTTATGCTTTGCAGGGAACTTCTCAAGAGGCATAGCAGAGGAATGGTGACGCTAATGATCGCAGCATCGCCACTCACCACCTGGGTAGACTCCTCAAACTTTCCAAGGACCTGGCAGATGTCTGCCAACCAGGCCCACTCTTCTGAAAATAATTGAGGAGGCTGACTCCCACTGCGCCGCCCATGTTGGAGTTGGTATTCCACTATAGCTCTACGCTGCTCATAGAGCCTGGCCAACATGTGGAGCGTAGAATTCCACCGTGTGGGCACGTCGCACAGCAGTCGGTGCACTGGCAGATTAAACTGATGTTGCAGGGTGCGCAGGGTGGCAGCGTGCGTGTGGGACTTGCGGAAATGTGCGCAGAGCCGGCGCACCATTCCGAGCAGGTCTGACAAGCGAGGGTAGCTTTTCAGAAAGCGGTGAACCACCAAATTAAAGACGTGGGCCAGGCATGGCACGTGCGTGAGGCTGCCGAGCTGCAGAGCCGCCACCAGGTTACGGCCGTTGTCACACACGACCATGCCCGGTTGTAGGCTCAGCGGCGCAAGCCAGCGGTCGGTCTGCTCTGTCAGACCCTGCAGCAGTTCGTGGGCCGTGTGCCTCTTATCTCCTAAGCTGAGTAGTTTCAGCACGGCCTGCTGACGCTTGCCCACCGCTGTGCTGCCACGCCGCGCGACACCGACTGCTGGCGACGTCCTGCTGCTGCTGACACATCTTGATTGCGAGACAGAGGTTGCGGAGGAGGAGGAGGAGGGTGGTTTAGTGGAGGAAGCATACACCGCCGCAGATACCACCACCGAGCTGTGGCCCGCAATTCTGGGGGTGGGTAGGACGTGAGCGGTCCCAGGCTCTGACTCTGTCCCAGCCTCCACTAAATTCACCCAATGTGCCGTCAGGGAGATATAGTGGCCCTGCCCGCCTGTGCTTGTCCACGTGTCCGTTGTTAAGTGGACCTTGGCAGTAACCGCGTTGGTGAGGGCGCGTACAATGTTACGGGAGACGTGGTCGTGCAGAGCTGGGACGGCACATCGGGAAAAGTAGTGGCGACTGGGAACTGAGTAGCGCGGGGCTGCCGCCGCCATCATACTTTTGAAGGACTCCGTTTCCACAACCCTATACGGCAGCATCTCCAGGCTGATAAATTTTGCTATGTGCACGTTTAACGCTTGAGCGTGCGGGTGCGTGGCGGCGTACCTGCGCTTGCGCTCAAACACTTGCGCTAGCGACGGCTGGACGGTGCGCTGAGAGACATTGGTGGATGGGGCCGAGGACAGCGGAGGTGAGGGTGTGGGTGCAGGCCAGGAGACGGTAGTGCCTGTGTCCTCAGAGCGGGGTTGGATCTCAGTGGCAGGTTGGGGCACAGGGGGAGAGGCAGCGGTGCAAACCGGAGGCGGTGAACGGCCTTCGTCCCACCTTGTGGGGTGCTTGGCCATCATATGTCTGCGCATGCTGGTGGTGGTGAGGCTGGTGGTGGTGGCTCCCTGGCTGATCTTGGCGCGACAAAGGTTGCACACCACTGTTCGTCGGTCGTCTGCACTCTCAGTGAAAAACTGCCAGACCTTTGAGCACCTCGGCCTCTGCAGGGTGGCATGGCGCGAGGGTGCGCTTTGGGAAACAGTTGGTGGATTATTCGGTCTGGCCCTGCCTCTACCCCTGGCCACCGCACTGCCTCTTGCAACCTGCCCTGCTGCTGCCCTTGCCTCCCCCTCTGAAGACCTGTCCTCAGTAGGCGTAGCAAACCAGGTGGGGTCAGTCACCTCATTGTCCTGCTGCTCTTCCTCGGTGCGCTCCTCCCTCGGACTTAATGCCCTTACTACTACCTCACTGATAGACAGCTGTGTCTCATCGTCATCGGCCTCCTCACCCACTGAAAGGTCTTGAGACAGTTGCCGGAAGTCCCCAGCCTCATCCCCCGGACCCCGGGAACTTTGCAATGGTTGGGCATCAGTCACGATAAACTCCTCTGGTGGGAGAGGAACCACTGCTGCCCAATCTGAGCAGGGGCCCAAAAACAGTTCCTGGGAGTCTGCCCGCTCCTCAGAATGTCTCATTTTCATGGAGTGAGGAGGCTGGGAGGAAGGAGGAGCAGCAGCCAGAGGATTCTGAGTTGCAGCAGTGGACGGCGCAGAACTCTGGGTGGACGATAGGTTGCTGGAAGCACTTTCTGCCATCCACGACAGGACCTGCTCACACTGCTCATTTTCTAATAAGGGTCTACCGCGTGGACCCATTAAATGTGCTATGAATGTGGGGACGCCAAAAACGTGCCTCTCTCCTAATCCCGCAGCAGTCGGCTGCGATACACCTGGATCAGGAGCTCGGCCTGTGCCCACACCCGGACTAGGGCCTCCGCGTCCTCGGCCGCGCCCACGTCCTCTAGGCCCACCCCTACCCCTCAGCATGCTGTATTACCAGGAATGCAGAAACACAACACTGTAATTAAATGTGCCGCTTATTGGCCTGTGGTTGGGGGCTGAGTTCGCTTACGGAACGCCAGGAAATAATTTTGCGCAAGCCTGCTGTAACACTTAGCTGGCTGCGTATTTATTTGGAGAACTACTACCCCCAGCAGACACAGACCCAGAACACTGAGCAGAGTGACAGGCAGGCCAAATAGATTTTTTTCAAATATTTTTTTCTAAAGGACCACTGCGTATATTCAATCTATAATATATGTCTTCTGGCCCTGCCTACACAATTCTGTCCCTGATGTGTGTGTGACGGAACTGCAGTGTTGCACTGTTATTAAGTGCAACAGACCGGTGATTTCAGAGCCAGGAAATAATTTTGCGCAAGCCTGCTGTAACACTTAGCTGGCTGCGTATTTATTTGGAGAACTACTACCCCCAGCAGACACAGACCCAGAACACTGAGCAGAGTGACAGGCAGGCCAAATAGATTTTTTTCAAATATTTTTTTCTAAAGGACCACTGCGTATATTCAATCTATAATATGTCTTCTGGCCCTGCCTACACAATTCTGTCCCTGATGTGTGTGTGACGGAACTGCAGTGTTGCACTGTTATTAAGTGCAACAGACCGGTGATTTCAGAGCCAGGAAATAATTTGGCGCAAGCCTGCTGTAACACTTAGCTGGCTGCGTATTTATTTGGAGAACTACTACCCCCAGCAGACACAGACCCAGAACACTGAGCAGAGTGACAGGCAGGCCAAATAGATTTTTTGCAAATATTTTTTTCTAAAGGACCACTGCGTATATTCAATCTATAATATGTCTTCTGGCCCTGCCTACACAATTCTGTCCCTGATGTGTGTGTGACGGAACTGCAGTGTTGCACTGTTATTAAGTGCAACAGACCAGTGATTTCAGAGCCAGGAAATAATTTTGCGCAAGCCTGCTGTAACACTTAGCTGGCTGCGTATTTATTTGGAGAACTACTACCCCCAGCAGACACAGACCCAGAACACTGAGCAGAGTGACAGGCAGGCCAAATAGATTTTTTTCAAATATTTTTTTCTAAAGGACCACTGCGTATATTCAATCTATAATATGTCTTCTGGCCCTGCCTACACAATTCTGTCCCTGATGTGTGTGTCACGGAACTGCAGTGTTGCACTGTTATTAAGTGCAACAGACCGGTGATTTCAGAGCCAGGAAATAATTTGGCGCAAGCCTGCTGTAACACTTAGTTGGCTGCGTATTTATTTGGAGAACTACTACCCCCAGAAGACACAGACCCAGAACACTGAGCAGAGTGACAGGCAGGCCAAATAGATTTTTTTCAAATATTTTTTTCTAAAGGACCACTGCGTATATTCAATCTATAATATGTCTTCTGGCCCTGCCTACACAATTCTGTCCCTGATGTGTGTGTGACGGAACTGCAGTGTTGCACTGTTATTAAGTGCAACAGACCGGTGATTTCAGAGCCAGGAAATAATTTGGCGCAAGCCTGCTGTAACACTTAGCTGGCTGCGTATTTATTTGGAGAACTACTACCCCCAGAAGACACAGACCCAGAACACTGAGCAGAGTGACAGGCAGGCCAAATAGATTTTTTTCAAATATTTTTTTCTAAAGGACCACTGCGTATATTCAATCTATAATATGTCTTCTGGCCCTGCCTACACAATTCTGTCCCTGATGTGTGTGTCACGGAACTGCAGTGTTGCACTGTTATTAACTGCAACAGACCGGTGATTTCAGAGCCAGGAAATAATTTGGCGCAAGCCTGCTGTAACACTTAGCTGGCTGCGTATTTATTTGGAGAACTACTACCCCCAGAAGACACAGACCCAGAACACTGAGCAGAGCGACAGGCAGGCAAAATAGATTTTTTTCAAATATTTTTTTCAAAAGGACCACTGCGTATATTCAACCTATATATGTCTTCTGGCCCTGCCTACACAATTCTGTCCCTGATGTGTGTGTGACGGAACTGCAGTGTTGCACTGTTATTAAGTGCAACAGACCGGTGATTTCAGAGCCAGGAAATAATTTGGCGCAAGCCTGCTGTAACACTTAGCTGGCTGCGTATTTATTTGGAGAACTACTACCCCCAGCAGACACAGACCCAGAACACTGAGCAGAGTGACAGGCAGGCCAAATAGATTTTTTTCAAATATTTTTTTCTAAAGGACCACTGCATATATTCAATCTATAATATATGTCTTCTGGCCCTGCCTACACAATTCTATCCCTGTAGTATTACTGCAGGGCGCAATGCTCTGCACGGCCGATATACCAAAAAAAAAAAATGTGCAACACTGCTAAAAGCAGCCTCCACACTACTGCACACGGTTAGATGTGGCCCTAAGAAGGACCGTTGGGGTTCTTGAAGCCTACACTAACTCCTAACACTCTCCCTGCCTAACCACCACTTCTGTCCCTGTAGTATTACTGCAGGGCGCAATGCTCTGCACGGCCGATATACCAAAAAAAAAAAAATGTGCAACACTGCTAAAAGCAGCCTCCACACTACTGCACACTGTTAGATGTGGCCCTAAGATGGACCGTTGGGGTTCTTGAAGCCTACACTAACTCCTAACACTCTCCCTACAGCAGCTCCAACACTATAGCACTGTCCCTCAGCTATCTCACAACGCATCTGTGGCGAGCCGTGGGAGGGGCCGATTTATATACTCGGGTGACACCTGATCTCGCCAGCCACTCACTGCAGGGGGGTGGTATAGGGCTTGAACGTCGCAGGGGGAAGTTGTAATGCCTTCCCTGTCTTTCTATTGGCCAGAAAAGCGCGCTAACGTCTCAGAGATGAAAGTGAAAGTAACTCGAACATCGCGTGGTACTCGTTACGAGTAACGAGCATCTCGAACACACTAATACTCGAACGAGTATCAAGCTCGGACGAGTACGTTCGCTCATCTCTAATTTTAATCCAAATCATGATTAAATCATGATAAATAATTTTCTACAGAAGGTTTACAACACTTTTAGCATTTTTTGACCTACGCAGAACAAATGATTTTTCTAAAACTCTTCTTTATATGGAAGCTCCTTCTTACTATGAATGGAAAAGTAACAGATTTGAGGAAGAAAACATGGAAATATTGATGGCTGGCCAGAAGTGAAAGGGGATCAAGCAGCCTAATAATGCTGAGTGCTATTATGTTCATTTTCTACTTCATGAAATTAGAGGTCCAATGTCATTCTTGGATTTGAAGACTGTTATTGCTATTATTCACCTGACATATCCATCAGTCTATAAGGCTCTAGGCTTGCTAGAGGATGACAAGCACTGGAATACTACTATGAAATAAACTTTTCTATGTCATTCTCCATTCAGACTACTGGAACTTTTTCAGTATTGTTGATATTTTGTCAACTATCAGACGCTTTATGCCTTTGGGAAAAATACAAGGATAGTATGTCGGACGACATAAAGCATCATATAGTTTCAGGATTGCAAGAAAATGTTCCCCACATTATGGATGAAATTCATAATGAATTCCTGATTTCTATTGCATACGCATTGTTGTTTTTGGGAGGATAGTGCTTAGAACATTATGGCTTTCCTCAACCTACAAGAAGTGATACAGTCTCAAAGCCCATTTACATGTAACGATTATCGTTCAAATTTCATTCAAATGACCAAAAATGAGTGATAATCGTTACATGTAAATGCGGGCATCGTGCAGTTTTCGCTTGAACGATGATTTTAAGGTGAACTTAAAATACATTGTTGAGTCAGTGAGAGATAAAGTATCTCTCAATAGACCACACGCTGTTATGGGAGTAGGCAGATAACATTGTAACATTGCAGGCAGCCATGAAGAGAACAATGCAGCTGTGTGTACAGCTGGGTGTGTGATTAATCACATGCTGGTCTCTGCAAACAATTCCTGGGGGCCTTTTTACACGCAAATGAAAAGGATGAAGTGTTAATGGCCATTAACATTTTATGCAAAAAGATAGCAATATCTTTCAATCGCTTTAGTCATTTGAAAGATTATTTTTGCGTGTAAATGGCCCTTTACAAAATAGAGATCACTTTAGAGAGATCAGTTACAACACAATTTTCTTGGCACAAGTAATGTCTCATAGCGAAACTTCGTTAACTGAAGAACAGTTTCAAATTTACAACCAAATTTTAGAAAGTGTTGAGAAGGGCACTGGTCAAATATTTGTACTGGATACATCTGGGGGTATTGGCAAAACATTTGTCTTCACTAGTAACCAAATTACAGAAAGATTGTGGGATAGCCTGACTAAAGATATGTGATAAGGAAATATTAAGGTTTATAACTTAATTAGTGATGGGTTAGCAACATAATAATTATAAAGATAGATACAATTTGTGTTATCTAGAAAGCGTAATACGAATTTATGTGGACGAAGTCATGGGCAAAGGCTAGTGTTAAGATAAGAGAATATCTTTTTAATGACTTAAAATAAGATAACTCTCTGCCCTCTCTGCCCTTAAAATCGCACTGCACAAAAATCGCAAGTTTTTGCTTTTGTGATTTTTTTGCGATGCGATTTGAACATGAGAAAGTCCTATTGAAAAAAACGCAGTGATATTGCAGCGTTAAAAAAACAAACCGCTAGTGGGTAGAGCCCTTAATGCTGCAGGTCATACATTTACATCCTGTAACGTTGGGGTATGTATGAAGAAAAATCACGCGGCATTCTCTTTTCATACAACATGGGCGCAAGCTGTTTCTTACAGCCAACACCCGGTGGCAACAGCTCTAATAAGCTGCGCGGCTCATGGGAGCTGGTAACCCTTTAAATGCCGCTGTTAATTCTGACAGCCGCATTTAAATCCCCCCAATGATGTTCGGGGGGCCCGTATGCCCCCCTGTACAATGAGATTGCAGGGAGCTGTATGGGTTTCATGGCAGCCAGGGGCCTTCTGAAGGCCCCAGGGCTATCTTGGCAGAATGCCTATCAAGCCATGCCTATGGGGTGGTTTGATAGACTGCCTCGCACAAATATGTCGACGAAAAAATAAGAATTATTGTGGTCAGAAGATGGCAACAGAAAATAATAAACAAATAAATAAATATCTTAATCTTATTAAAAAAATAAAAGTAGTGCAGAAGTTTGCTATCGTATTAATCATACTGACACATAAAATAAAGTTATCATGTCATTTTTGTTGCAGTTTGTGCACCATAGAAACAAGATGCATCGGAACACGGTAGAATTTCAGTTTTTGTTTTTCATTTTACTCCACTTAGAATTTTTTTAAAGTTTTTCAGTACATTATATGGTACTTTACATAGTACCATTGAAAAATACAACTCGTCTCACGAAAAACAAGCCCTCATACAGCTACATTGATGGATAAGTAAAGGAGTTACGATTTTTTAAAAGGGTAGAGGGAAAAACAAAAGTTGAAAGAAAAAGGGCCACGTCATTAAGGGGTTAAATCTGTAGTTTGTGATGCATTGTTTACAAGAAATTCTAAAAGACTCTTAAAAGTAATTATACATTGTTGTTATTTTTACAGAAAAATGGTAATTATGACAAATCAGTTGTATAATGTTGTAACATATTTGATTTTCGTTGACTTATAATGGCTTCACGTTTTTTTGAAAGGATATAATGCTGCCATATTCTTGTTTCCGAAAGGCAATAGAAATCTGAGGGAAGAAAACTAACAAAAGTGTAAACAGAGCTTTAATCGAATATAATTATATTATGTATAGCTAAATTACATCACAATTAATTTGGCATGATTTTGTTACTAGAGATGAGTGAGCACCAAAATGCTCGGGTGCTCATTACTCGAGTCGAACTTTTCTTAATGCTCGAGAGCTCGTTTCGAGTAACAAACCCCATTGAAGTCAATGGGAGACTCGAGCATTTTTCAAGCTGACCCATGCTCCGCATAGGGGAGGCAGTGTGATTCACCTGAAAACATCAGAAAGTCATGGAAACACCACAGAAACGGATAGGGAACAGCAGGGGCAGCATGCATGGATGCATCTGAGACTCCCAGGTCCCACTATTAAGCCAAATTAGGGGCAAGAGCCTGGCGGTCACCCCCCTAACAATTTACTTGGGACAGACCATAGGCAGCAAGGCACACACGCTGGCATATCTTAGCTAAGCACCACACTAGGTGCAACCAAGGCCAATCACCACCTGCGGGTGACACCGCTGCCTCTTCTCCTGGGTTACATGCTGGCATTGCTGTCCAATCCCCCGCACGAGCCTGCGTCCACAGTGCACACAAAATTCAGTTAGGCTGGCCTCATACCACACGCTCGCATGATAGCCACACCACCCTCATGTCTATTTATATGTGTGTCTTGGATGAGGAGGAACTGGAGACACACACTGCAGAGGTTTGGCAGGGCCTGGCAGCGACCCTCTTTGAAAGTGTGGGCGATAGCCCACAATGCTGATGAGAATTGATGATAAATTGACGTACGATCATCATTCCAATCCCGTGCCACCTCTGTCTCAAAATTGTCAGAAGCCGCAAATGTGGGCATAAAGGGGACTCAGATGCCAGTACTTCTACACATCTCGATAATGCAGCAGCACCTACTAACACCAAAGATTGGTTTGAAGCAGGAGGTGTCGCAAAAGTAGCCATCACAGATATACAGTGACCCTGTGAAAGTCTCATTAAATCAGTTACGCTTACTGTGAACGCTCCAATCCAGTATCTCGGATAACTTTGGTAACACGAAACATGAAAAATAATACATGCCGACCAGCGCTGACCCCCAGGGATGCATGCGTTTATCACACCTAAACCAATCCAGCTGTTTGCCACTCAGGGCATTATACGTTAGCGGACATCCAGAAACAGGCAGTGTACAATGAGTTGACCTGTTATGCAGCCGGGATGCTTGTGAAAGCCTTGTGCGCACTACTGGGCACAACAAACGTGGGCATAAAGCGGATTTGGATGCTAGTACTGCTGTGAACGTCTCATTAAATCAGCTATGCTTCTTTTGATTGGTCCAAACCAGTGTGTCAGATAACTGTGGTAACATGAGAGCAAATACATGTCGACCAGCGCTGATCCCCGGACCCCAAGCCGGAGTAGGAGGTAGCACAATTAGCCTGAGAAACCATGACCGAGGTAGGATCACCAGCAATCCCCTGTGTTGGAAGCAAGTGAGCGGGCACAGGGACAGACTCGGTCCCAGCCTCCACCTTGTGTGACCCAATGTGCCGTCACTTACAGTTCCTTTCATCGCTCCAAAGACTGGATGAACCACGAAGAAATTCCACAGGCCAAACCTGGCACAGTTGCATCCCCCATCAGGACCTCGGCCTCTGCCCACACACTCAGCAATTACCCTCAGCACTGCTGTGAACGTCCTTGTGTGACCCAATGTGCCGTCAGTTACATCGCTATGGAAACCCTTGTGTACCCACACAATTTATTCTGTGTATGTGACAGATAGCTGAACACTGCAATGGGAAACCCTTGTGTACCCACAGTATAGGTGAACCCCTGAACCTTTCGGTAGTAAGAGTATAGGTCAACCCCTGAAACCTTTCTGTAGAAATTCCACAGGCCAAACCTGGCACAGTTGCATCCCCCCTCAGGACCTCAGCCTCTGCTCACACCCTCAGCAATCGTGGGCATAAAGCAGACTCGGATGCTGGTACTGCTGTGAACGTCTTACTAAATCAGTTAGGGTTCCTTTCATCACTCAAAAGACTGGATGAACCCCAAAGAAGTTCTACAGACTAAACCTGGCAAAGTTGCATCCTTCCCCCCCAGGACCTCGGCCTCTGCCCAAACCCACAACAATCGTGGGCATTAAGCGGACTCGGATGCTAGTACTGCTGTGAATCTCTCATTAATTCAGTTACGCTTCTTTTGATTGGTCCTAACCAGTGTCTCAGATAACTGTGGTAACACGAGAGAAAATACATGTCGACCAGCGCTGACCCCCAGACCCCAAGCAGGAGGAGGAGGCGGCATAATAAGCCCAAGAAACCGTGACCGAGGTAGGACCCGCAATCCACTGTGTGGGAAGCACGTGAGTGGGCTCAGGGTCAGACTCGGTCCCAGCCTCCACCTTGTGTGACCCAATGTGCCGTCAGTTACATCGCTATGGAAAACCCTTGTGCACCCACACAATTCATTCAGTGTATGTGTCAGATAGCTGAACACCGCAATTGGAAACCTTTCTGCACAGTTACATCAGTTACGGTTCCTTTTGATTGCCCCATTGACAGTATTAAGTAATAAAGAAATTAGAGTGCCCAAACATGCAAAGGACCTTGGCCTCTGCCCACACCCTCAACTAACATCAGCATGAAGCAGACTCAGATGCTAGTACTTACAAGCATCAGTCAAATTCAGCAACTCTTTCTAAAATGAAAGAATTCTTTTAAGCAGGAGGTGTTTCCAAAGTTGTCACCACAGCAATACAGTGATCCTGTGAAAGTCTCAATAAATCAGTTACGGTTCCTTTGATCGCTCCATTTACAGCATGAAGTATGAAGAAATTGGAGTGGGCAAATCAGGACAAGTCATTCTGTGTATGTGTCAGGTATCTGAACACCTCGCTGGGAAAGCTTTGTGCACCCACTGTATAGGCGAATCTCTGACACCTTTCTGTAGCAAGAGTACAGGTGAAACCCTGAAACCTTTCTGTAGCAATAGTATAAGCGAACCCCTGAAACATTTCTGTAGCAAGAGTATAGGCGAACCACTCAAAGCTTTCTGTAGCAAGTGTATAGGCGAACCTCTGAAACATTTCTTTGGCAAGAGTATAGGCGAACCCCTCAAACATTTCTTTAGCAAGAGTATAGGCAAACCCCTGAAACCCTTCAGCAGCAAGTGTATAGGCGGACCAGAAAAATGTATGTGCTGAATTTGTACGAAGGCCGGAAAACTTGGTTTGCTCTGATAATAGGCGAAGCGCGGAAAAATGTTTGTACCAAGAGTACAGGTGTACCCCTGAAAAATTGGTTTAACCACGGTGCATAGAGAAACCCAGAAACATTTTTTAAATATAAAGCTAGTAGTTACTAGTTGCTTAATTTGCTAACAGAGCCTTTTGGCCCACAGAAAAATTGGCAGTTCAGCGTGATGACATGCTGTTTTAGGAGGAGTAGAACGAGTAACATCCGAGAGGGATAGACAAAGCTACTTCTCCCCTTTTTTGGGGTGATAGAGGATGCATGGTTCTCCTGTTCCAGCTGAAAGAATCTTTATGTTCTGCTGCTTTCCACCGGTGGAGAAGTCAAGTCTGGGGAAATCCAGCCTTTGTTCATCTTAATGAGTGTAAGCCTGTCGGTGCTGTCAGTTGACAGACGGGTATGCTTATCCTTGATGATCCCCCCAGCAGCACTAAACACCCTCTCTGATAACACGCTAGCAGCAGGGCAGGCCAGCACCTCCAGGGTGTACAGCGCAAGTTCGTGCCATGTGTCTAGCTTTGACACCCAGTAGTGGTATGGAGCAGAGGGATCACGGAGGACGTTGGTACGATTGGCTATGTACTTCCTCACCATCTTTTTACAGTGTTCCCTCCAAGTCAGCCTAGACTGGGGAGTGGTGACACAGTCTGGCTGGGGAGCCATAAAACTGGCAAAGGCCTTGGAGAGTGTTCCCCTGCCTGCGCTGGACATGCTGCCTGATCCCCACACCTCCCCTGCTAGTTGGCCCTCTGAACTACGTCTTCTACCGCTAGCGGTGTCAGATGGGAACTTTAGCATCACTTTTTCCACCAGGGCCCTGTAGTATTGCATCAGTCTCGTACTCCTTTCCTCTTTTGGAATGAGAGTGGAAAGGCTCTCCTTTTACCGTGGGTCGAGAAGGGTGAACACCCAGCAATCCGTGTTGGCCAGAATGCATCTAACGCGAGGGTCACGGGAAAGACAACCTAACATGAAGTCAGCCATGTGTGCCAGAGTCCCAGTACGCAACTCATCACTGTCCTCACTAGGAGGATGACTCTCATGATCCTTCTCCTCTTCCTCCTCCTCTTCTTCAGCCGATACACGCTGAACAGATGAGAGGCAAGCAGCATGGGTACCCACTGCAGTGTGGGCAGCAGTCTCTTCCCCCTCCTCCTCCTCCAAAATGCGCTGAGATACAGACGTGAGGGTGGTCTGGCTATCAAGCGACATACTGTCATCCCTCTGTCTCCTGTTCTAACCGCAAAGCGTCGGCCTTTATGCTTAGCAGCGAACTTCTCAGCAGGCAAAGCAGCGGGATGGTTACACTTATAATGGCCACATCGCCGCTCCCCATTTGTGTAGACTCCTCAAAGTTTCCGAGGACCTGACAGATGTCTGCCATCCATGCCCACTCCTCTGTGAAGAGCTACGGAGGCTGACTACCACTCTGACAGCCATGTTGCAGCTGATATTCTACAATTGCTCTATGCTGCTCTTAAAGCCTGGCCAACATGTGCAGCAGAGAATTCCAGCGTGTGGGCACATCGCACAGCAGTCAGTGCTCTGGAAGCAATGTTGCAGTGTCCTCAGGGTGGCAGCATCCATGATGGACTTGCGGAAATGTGCGCACAAGCGGCGCGCCTTGCCAAGCAGGTCAGACAAGTGGGGGTAGTTTTTCAGAAAGTGCTGAACCACTAGATTGAACATGTGGGCCAGGCATGCAACTTGTGTGAGTCTGCCAATCCTCGATGTGGGTAGCACATGAACGGTCCCAGGGTCTGACTCGGTCCCAGCCTCCACCAAGTTCACCTAATGTGCCATCAGGGAGATAGAGTGTCCCTGCCCACCAGCACTTGTCCACATGTCCATCGTTAACTGCATTGGTGAGGGCACAGTTTATGTTGCGTGAGACATGCTGGTGAAGGGCGGAGACGGCACACCTGAAAAATAGTGGGGACCAAGTACCGAAGGACCGCGGGTGCTATGGTGTTGCAGAAAGCCTCCTTTGCGACTAGCCTGTATGGCAGCATCTCCAGACTGAGTAATTTTGCAATATGCACGTTTAAAGATTGTGTATGCGGGTGGGTGGCGGCTTGTTTCCGCTTTCGCTCCAACACTTGTGTTAGTGACAGCTGAATGCTGCGCTGGGAGACACTGCTGGAGGCAGTGGAGGAATGTGGAGGTGAGGGTGTGGGTGCAGGCCGGGAGGCGCTCGTGCTTGCATCTGTTAGGGGGATTGGATGTGTGTGCCAGGTTGTGGCACAGAGGAAGAGGCAGTGGTGTGACCCGGAGGCAGTGAATGTCCTTCGTTCCACCTCGTGGGGTGCTTGGCCATCATATGCCTGCACATGCTGGTGGTGGTGAGGCTGGTAGTGGTGGCTCCCCTGCTAATCTTGGTGCGGCACAGGTTTCACACCACTGTTCTTCAGTCGTCTGCGCTTTCACTAAAAAACCTCCAGACCTTCGAACACCTAGCCTTCTGCATGGAGGCTTGCAGCGAGGGGGTGCTGTGGGCAACACTTAGGGGATTATTTTCTCTGACCCTGCCTCTCCCCCTGGCCACCCCACTGCTTCTTCCAACCTGTTATGCTGCTGCACTTACCTCCCCCTCTGAAGCCCTGTCTTCGGTAGTCTTAGCAAGCCAGGTGGGGTCAGTCACCTCATCGTCCAGCAGCTCTTCCTCTGAATCCTCTTTCCGCTCCTACCTCGGACTTACTGCCTTAACAACAACCTCACTGACAGACAACTGTGTCTCATCATTCCCATCCACAAAAAACAGACAGTCCCCAGCCTCATCACCCTGACTCTGTGAAAGTTCCAAATGTTGGGCATCGGTCACGACAAACTCCTCAGGTGGTTGATGAACATTTTTTCCGACTCAGGGCAGGGACCCGAGAACAGTTCCTGGGAGTATGCCTGTTCAGAATCTCTCCTTTTTCTGGTCTGACCAGGCTGGGAGGAAGGAGGAGAAGCCTGAGGATTCAGAGGTGCAGTTTCTTGACCGGCATGAGTGGACTGCGTGGAAGACTGTGTGTCGGATAAATTGCTTGTTGCTTTATCCGCGATCCACGTCAGCACCTGATCAGCACTGTTGTGTTTGTAATAAAGGTCTACCACACGAACCTGCAAAATGTGAGATGAAGCTGGGGAGTGGAGATACACGGCACTCTACTAATCCCTCAGCAGCAGGCTCTGATTCACCCCACCCTGGACCTCGGCCTCTGCCCACACCCTCACTTGGACGCCCGCGTCCACGTCCTCGACCCTTACCCCTACTCTACATCATGTAGGATAAAGGATAGAGCAGGGCCCAAATAAGTTAACCCACTGTATAGCGCTGAGATCTGGGGCTAATTCACCGCACACAGAGACTTGTAGATACCAGAGGCTCTATGCTGTGATAGAAAAAATTAAACCCCTGTATTGCGCTAAAACCCATGGGTAATTTACCGCTCACAGAAACTTGTAGATAAGAGAGGCTGTATGCAGTGACAGAATAAATTAACCAACTGTATAGTGCTGTGAACTGGGGTTAATTCACTGCCCACAGAGACTTGTAGATACGAGAGGCTATATGCAGTTCCAGAAAAAATTAACCAACTGTATAGTGCTGAGAACTGGGGCTAATTCACCGCACACAGAGAATGGTAGATGTGAGATGCTCTGCACAGGCCCAGAAAAAATTAACCCACTGTATAGTGCTCACAACTGGGGTTAATTCACCGCCCACAGAGACTTGTAGATACGAGAGGCTATATGCAGTTCCAGAAAAAATTAACCAACTGTATAGTTCTGGGAACTACAGCTAATTCGCCACACACAAAGAATGGTAGATGTGAGATGCTCTGCACAGCCCCAGAAAAAATGAACCCACTCTATAGCGATGAGAACTACGGCTTATGGTAGATGTGAGATGCTCTGCACAGGCCTAGAAAAAATTAACCCACTCTATATCGATGAGAACTATGACTAATTCACCGCACACAAAGAATGGGAGATGTGAGATGCTGTGCACAGACCCAGAAAAAATGAACCCACTGTTTAGCAAGGAGAACTACGGCTAATTCACTGCACACAGAGAATGGTAGATGTGAGATGCACTGCACAGGCCCAGAAAAAATTAACCCACTCTAGAGCGATGGAAAATATGGCTAATTCACCGCACACAGAGAATGGTAGATGTGAGATGCTCTGCACAGCCCCAGAAAAAATTAACCCACTCTATAGCGATGAGAACTACAGCTAATTCACCGCACACAGAGAATGGTAGATGTGAGATGCTCTGCACAGGGCCAGAAAAAATTAACCCACTGTATAGTGCTGAGAACTGTGGTTAATTCACTGCCCACAGAGACTTGTAGATACGAGAGGCTATATGCAGTTCCAGAAAAAATTAACCAACTGCATAGTGCTGAGAAATGGGGCTAATTCACCGCACACAGAGAATGGTACATGTGAGATGCTCTGCACAGTACCAGAAAAAAATTAACCCAGAATACAGCCAGGATGCTTGAAAAAAAAATATTGGTGCACTACTTGTCCCAGACAGCCAAAATGCTAATGCACACAATGAGAAGTAGCTCTAAGAAGGACTGTTGGGTTCTGGAAGTCAGGATCCCTGCCTAACCGCACCCTACACTAACACTTACCCTATCTCAGCAGCTCTTTCCCTAACCTCTGCCAGCATGTGTCTGAGGCGAGCTGCGGGTGGCACCAGTTTAAGTATTCGGCGGTCACCTGATCCTGCCAGCCACTCACTGCTGTAGACGTGCACAGGGTTGGCACATCACAGCAGGAAGTTGTAATGCCTTCCTTGCATGTTTAGTGGCTAAAAAATGGCGCTAAACATGCGGGGAGGGGAAATTAAATTTACTCGAGCACTGTGTGGTGCTCGACTCAAATAGCGAGCATCTCGAGTAGCCTAATACTCGATCGAGCATCAAGCTCGGACGAGTGTGCTCGCTGATCTCTATTTGTTACATATTATCATCACATATTCTATTGTACATTGATTTACAAATATTTATCTACGCAGGTCATTACATATGGCATCTAAGGCCTCCTTCCCACGAACGGATTTACGCCGCGTAAATTTGCGGCAAAAATCCGCTGCGTTGCCCCCTGCTATTAGGTTCTATTGAACCTAATAGCTCAATGCTCACGATGCGGAATTCCACCGCGGAATTTCGCACCGTGAAATCTCCCATCCTCACCCGCAGCATGCTCTATTTGCCGCGGGTGTACGCGCTGACGGCTTCCATTGCAGTCAATGGAAGCCGTCCGTTCACGCTATCTCCCGCTGTAACACAGCGGAAGATAGCGTGAAAACGCTTTCCCGCCTACCGCCGCCGCGTCATATGACGCGGCCGGCGCGTCACGTGACACGGCCGTCCGCGTCATGTGACGCGGTGGGCGTGTCACATGACGCGACGGCGGTGGGCGGGGAAGCGTCTTCACGCTATCTTCCGCTGGTAAGTATGGGGTCTCTGGGGGGCGCCGTGACGGGCTTCACTGCGGAATATTACGTGGTGGAGCCCGTCACACTCGTGTGAAGCCGGCCTAAGGATATGTTTACGTGGTGTAATCTGTTTACAATTCTTCTGCTTTAATTTTGCCTCAGCTATGCATATGTATATGCTCAGATCCACTTGCAAATATAGGCCTTTTAAATAAATTTTCAAATCCTCTTGTGGATAAAATCTGTGTTATATAGGTTTCCCATTGAAAGTACTGGGGAGCAGTGAATTTGATGTGAAATCTGCATCATACTCACGGCTAATTTTCCGCTGTGTGAACATACCCTAACTATGCAATATGCTTTCAATACTAAGTGCTTTTTCGCAGAGATTTAGTAGTCAATGTATCTTTTTCAGCAACCTAAATTTGCTTTTGCAATCTTTGAAAATATAATGACTGAATATGAATGAAACAAATTTCTCAGCTTAAATCTAAGTGAAATTCAACTTTAGTTCCATTAGTGCCATAATTATTCTGACTTTTATTTAACCAGCTAAATTAGATTAAATCTGCAATATTTTTAAGTTTCACATTAACCAATATTCCCTTGGAACCTTGGAAGAAAAGCCTTGTTCAAACAGGCGTAAGCAGATTTACTTGCACATTTGCACAGGGTTTTAGTGTGCTCGACATTGCATGTTTGCATGCATTTTTGCGGGTTTTTTTGTGCATGCACTAAGTAATTGTGTGCTCCCCCCAAAAAATGTAAACATGGACTAAAGATGTCAGAACTTTTTCTGCTCACAGTAAACACCCATAAATAGGTCACATGAGCATCCAGACACCATTCTATGGTGCTTCTTGTGCTTTTTGGGTTTGTGAGAGAGTTGTTGTGCTTAAAAAAATCATCTTCTGATGAAGATAATGTTCTTTTTGCATGGTTGCTATCTTGCTAATTTGAAGAGTTATGGGAGGTGCCTAGGAGGAGGTCCTGGCTGCATCCACTTAAGAGGCATTTCTATACTCTTTACACTTACTTGAGGTTCCATCCAGAGAAGTTTACCCCTTCTGTTGTTTGTAGTCCAGCTGTTCAATAAGCTACCAGAGGAAGTGTGATCTGGGGTAACATACACCAGTGGAGGATATATATATATATGTCTATTTCACTATCTGAGCCAGAGAAAGGAATGTGCCGGCACATACGGTACTGCTAACTGTTATCAGAATATGCAGCTTGATAGAAACATACGGTCATAACCTCAGGGCACATTTTTTACCCATACAGAACCCTCAGGCGTCATTTGACGACACATTGCTCATTCCCGCCCCTGCCCCCTCCATCGAACTCGGAAAGATGGCGCTGGCTCTTCATCTGAAACCACGTAATGTCGGACGTCCATGACGACAGCAACTTACGCAGGACCAGATGTAAAAAGACCATATTTGGACCACCCAATCCATGCTTTGATTTTTAACCACATATTGCTTCCTGCCTGCCCATAAAGGGCAATTAACTCATCATGCTATATAAGATGCTATACGCCTACTAATAAACAGAGCCAGGAAGACTTTCTACACTCTTGTCCCCGTGTGATCTCTTCCATTGTGCACACAATCTCTAAACATAAATCTGGAAGGGTGCAAACATTCCTATTGATTATGCCGTTGATCCCAAAATAAATCCACGTCACACCGACCCCAAAAAACAATGTCAGAATTGATGTGTTTTTTTTCTCCTTGCCCTATAAAAAATGTATAAAAGCAATACAACACATTTTACTGTCACACACAAAAAAACAAGCCCTCATATGGCCATGTTAAAAGAAAAATAAAAGTGTTATAGCTTTTAAAAAGTGGTGATTAAAAAAACACAAAAAATCCCTGCAACTTAGGTCCAAAATAGGCCATATCACTAAAAGGTTTCAGGAAGTTATGTTATTTACTATGCAATAAAACATTTTGTAATTCTCATATTTTCACAGTATCAATTTTTCACAGTTTTTAAGATCTTTGTTTACTGTCACTGAATAGGAACATTTGTTCACATCCAGAGAATAAAAATCTATCCTTGTCATATGATCAAAGATGCATGGCTCATTACAGTATACTTATCATTACTCCATGTTGTAACAAGCTCTGTGCTTTGTACACATCACATCACTAACATACATTTTTATACTTTGGATGTATAAATTGCATGAGGGTTCACTTTCAATGACAGCAGGTAGAGATCTAGCTGCCATTAATAGTTACATAAAGCATATTTGAAAATTGTAAAAAATATTATGATACCATTATTAAACTTTTCTTATATAATGCTGGAACACTTCTTTAACCACTTAATAACTGCGTTATTGTAGGCCTAAAGAGCAAGCAACTTTTATAACTTTTTTATTGTTGCTTTCCAAAAGCTATAACTTATGCCTTCTGACATTTAACATAGCTGTATAGGGGCTTCTTTTTTGAGGGACAAGTTGTATTTTAGAATACAATTTTATGGGGTAAATATAATGTATACAGCTCTATTCACATCTGGTGTTGGAGGCTCCATTTACATCTGGCATGAAATGCCAGACAGAAAATTTGAGCATACTTTTTAAAAATGCCGGACAGATGCAGGAACCAAATAAACCCCAATACAGTCAATGGGGTCAGTTCAGCATAGTTTAGTTCCATTATGAGACTGGTGCATTCATCAAGGGGATTGCATTCTCCTGCTTCCATAATAGAGCAGGAAAACGGAATCCTACTGCAGATGTGAATTTAGCCTATTATTTTTTTCTGGAGGAGGGAAGAAAAAAACTAATTCTGTGATAGTTTTTTTGATTTTGTTTTAAACTGCATTCACTGTGCAGCATAAGTAACATGATAGTGCTGTTCTCTGGGTCAGCATTATGAGGCCTCGGTCAGATGAGCGTTTTTTTGGCACACAAATAGCCACTCAAGAAAAATCTCCAGTGCTATGTGGTAGCTCACAGGGATTCCCATAGCAAAAATAGAGAGGGTGGAGCTAGGGACTTGTTATTTGTAAAGCCCTGTAACCCTGCTTTCCTCTATCTCCCAGATATAGGGGAAGAAAGGGACTTGTTATTTGTATAGCGCCAACTTATTTCACAGCACTTTCAGACACTTTACCCAGCAGTCTGTATACTTTTGTATTTAACAGAGCCACCCCCATAAAGAAATTTTTTATCTGTGCAATTTTGGAGGGTTGTCTCAAGAAGGTCTTACTCACCTAAATCTTTAGTTGAACTTTAGGGTGTATTTTATGACATTCCCCATTATTAGTGGGTTGTTAAACATTAAACCACTGCATAGGCTTTATTACATGCAATCTAGTTTTGGGCTCGTAATAAGAAATCTGTCTTATTCTGCACACTCAACCAGAGTTTGAGTTCTTTATGGTCTATTTTTTTTATTGTAGATTTAGTAGATTGTAGTAGTCAGTAACTTTGTTATGCACGGTGAATAGCATTTTTTTAAACTTTGTTTTATTGAACACTTATTGAACTTGGTATACAAGTACATTGATAGATCATTTTTGTTATCATTACAAAGAATTCACTTACATAGTTCTCACTTATCTCTTACTATTCATCACATTTCCAATATCCGATATATGCATCTCATACACCATTGTAAAAGAAAAACCATGAAACCTTTTCTGGTTTACAGATAATGAATAACCAACAAACATTAAATAAGTCTGAATTGGTATTTGATTCTTTTGTTTTTCCAGTTTACATTTAGCAAAAAAAAGGGAATTTAAATAATAAACATTGGATGAGTCTGCATTGCTATCAGCTTGTTTCTTATGGTCATGAAGTGGCATTCGTGCTAACGCAAAGTAGTACAGGCATCTACCCAAAGACCCCGATTTTTTTTTAAATTTGCCCAAGCAGCCTCTGCGCTAGTTATAGACCAATCTCATTAATTAACGTAGATGTTAAACTATTCTCTAAATGCATGACAAATAGATTGGGTCCTATCCTTCCATCTTTAATACATGGAGATCAGGTAGGGTTCATGGGGTTACGGGAGGCGAGGGACAACACCAATAAGACAGTCCTTTTTGCAAAGATTCGCAGGATTGGCCGATTGAGTAACTTTAAAATTAATATGTCAAAATCGTAGGCACTGAACGTATGTATACCTCCCGGGGAGGTTGCTAGCTTATCACAGCGTTTCCCATTTAAATGAAGGAACTCTAGCATAAAGTATTTGGACACACATATAGCTAGAGATGTGATGTCAATATAGTCTCTTAATTACCTTCCATTACTAGAACGTACTATTAAGGATTTAAATAATCATGACAAAAAATTCTTGTTCTGGTTTGGTCGTATTAATGTTCTCAAAATGGATGTTGTCTCTCGCATTTACTCAATTTGTATTGGGAGGGAACTGGAGTAGGATAGGTTTTAGAACAGTAAAAAGACCTAGAGGAGATGGAGGAGCGGGGCTACCTGACCTTAGGATATACCATTTGGCCTCAGTGCTAATGCGCTTTTTTGACTGGCATTTCCACAGAGTCCAAACAATGGGTGACTCTAGAAAAAGATTTGTTGAAAACGAGGGTGGGGGGTTTTGCCATGGTTGGCACAGACATTAAGACCTAATACTATAGAGCGCTCACCTTTTGCAGAAGATTTCCCAAAAATGTGGGATAAATCGTCAATAAGATACAGACTGTCCAATAAGAGGGGACCATTAACTCTATTATTTGGTAACCCAGATTTCCCTCCTGCTATGGAGGCTTCCAGCTTCCTAGGTGGGTCACTAAAAGATGACATTAGAGTGTATCACATTTTGAGAGAGGTAGGGGTCCCATTTTATGAGGACCTGAGGGTGGCTCAACCAGGAAAATCATTATCATGGTTCTCATACATGCAATTGGCACACTTCCTGAAATCCAATTACACTAATTTCTCGATTACACCCACTCACTTTGAAATGCTATTTACTAAAAAATCACGCCCACCTAGATGCCTGTCAAAAGTTTACCAAGAAATTATGGTAAATAATACCCTTCATAAACAGGTGGGAACATGACCTGGAATGTGTGATTGAACGTGAGGAATGGAAGAGAGCTTTCTTACTGGCTCACCAGCTGTCAATGGCCTGTAGAGCACAAGAAAGGAATTATAAAATAATAACTAGGTGGTACAGATGTCCAGCTATGTTGCACCGCATTTTCCCTGCGGTCTCTCCAGATTGCTGGAGGTGTGGTAGAGAGCTTGGAACCACGCTGCATATTTGGTGCAAATGTCCTAGCATTGTGCCCTTTTGGTGTATAGTGTTCTCCACTTACAAGGAAATTACAAAACGTTCAATTACTCCCACCCCGCAGATTGCTCTCCTGTCTAAGCTACCTGGTTTAATAACGGCTGTCAAGAAAGACCTGTTGTGTTTGTTTTTAACAGCAGCACATTCAGTTATTCCTAGATATTGGAAAACGCAAAGAGTCCCAACAATGGTGGAGTGGATGCAGCAGGTCAATGAGTTGATGACTATGGAGGAGTTGGTGGCAGAGGAGAGATATAATCGGGAGAGGTTTATCCCTCGATGCACTTCCAGAAATCTCCGGAATGTAGGAGACTGATTGGGAACTAGTAGAATGTCATTTAGGATTGATCTTTATTGTTCTTTTTATATGTTACATGAGAGATAATAACTTCACCTGGGTATAGACAAATATATATTTTTTTTCATATATCATTATACTACATATTTTTCCTTTCCCACTAATGTGTGTATGGTGTGTGGATGAGAGTTTTCCCCCTACTTTTTTTCTCTTCTCCTTCCTCTTTTAGATCCATCTAATTCTGGTAACTATACTAAGAGCTATGATTCACGGGAAAGCTTAAAAAATAGGGCTTAGATAAACACAACCATAAGAGCTGTGCTTCACAGGAAAGCTTAAAAAATAGGGCTAGATAAACGCAACTGTTGGGTCATTTGAAAAGACTGGAATGCTAATTAAGGGCTATTAGCATAATTAAGAATTATCACTTGTTGTTTAACTACCTGATTGTGTTCAGATATAATAGGTGGTTTAATGAAAGATACATGTAATGATGATGATTGAAAATGTTTATCTACAGTTATGTAAAAACTAAAATCCTTCAATAAAAACTGATTAAGCATAAGATTGTCAGGATGGGCTGCTATCGGGGTCGCCATGCCCGCACGGTGGACGCTGTCGCCCCTGCTGCGAGTGCGCGACGCAGGGGGACTCCTACGCTAGTCATCACTCCTGGCCGCCCGGCTCCTACACGGCACAGAGGTGCTAGGAGCATGGCGGCTGCTGGCCGGCGCCGTGTTCCTGTTTCCATGGTCTTCACTGACCTAGTCTGGTGTACTAGTGCTGAGGGAGGTTCTCCCAGCACTTTCTGATTATCCTGCTGCTGTCAGGTGCTCCGCCCCAATCAGCTGCTGGGGCGGGAGCTCTGACAGCAATTTAACCCCTCAGTTGCTTCCTACACTGCCAGTGTTTGTATAGGCTTCCTTGCACTCACCAGCGTTTCCTTGTACTTCTAATTATTAGTGTTGTGACCTCGGCTTTTCCCCTGACCTGACTTTGTCTCCTCCTTCTGTACTGCGTTTCTCCGGACTGACTTTTTGTGCTTGACCCTGGCTTGCTCCTGGACTGGTTTGCGGTTTTCCCTTTGTGCTTCGCTCTGGTTGTCTGTTTGTCTGTCCATTTGTTTTCTGTTTCCAGGGATTGTGGCTTTCCCCAGCATTCACCTAGCCAGTGTAGGGACCGTCGCCCAGTTGCCCGCCTGGGGTTAGCCAGGAGTGGAGGCAAGTAGGCAGGGACAGGGGTTGTGGGCTACGTTGCAGGGACCCCCGGCTCCTGCTTTCCCTGGTTTCCTGACATAGATTACTTGGCTTAACATTTTCATCTACTGGCTAACATGGTACCAAACTTTATTCTCTTTGCTAAATCCTCAGCATGTCTATTAATTCTATGGATTTCTGCTGTGGATTTCAACGCTTGAAATACAAGGGTTAAAATTCGTAGCATTTCCCTACTTAAAACTGCTGCCAAATCTGCACCATTTAGGATTTGGCCACTGCAGATTTAAAGCATATTTGCTGTGGGTTTTCCGGTACATGAATGCTCGCAGCAGATATGTACTATGTGAAGGCACCCTTGTAGTTCAGTGGAGCTAGGTGGTTTATGAGTTAAGCCCATTTGAACAGATTCCAAATAGTAAAATAGGTATAAATACTCAGAGTTTATTTAGATCGTACTGCTTAACAATGTGTTGGTGCTCTACAATTATCCCATTATATTCTCTTTTTTTTTTTTACAATGTCTAAATTGAAAGCAAGGAATTCAATTTATTCTTAACAACAGTAAATGTGACTATAAACAAGCATATGCTTTTCAGACAATCATGTGGAGAGATAGAGGAAATTAGCTCGAAACTATTATTCAAAGAAGGTCTCTCATGGAAAAACATCACTTTACTTCCATTCTGACAGCAATGTTGAAAATCAATTAAATTTTTAGCACTAAGTACAAAGCAAGATCACAAGAGGCAGCTTTCTACTTCATCTGTTTAATGAAATTCAAATTAATATCCCTTTGGAGTGGCTTATATTATGTGCATAAATAAAGTCTAGCTTTTTCAAATTTTATGTGTATTGAAACAATTAAATATGTATACCAAAAGACACTAGAAAAATAACAGGGCCAAATATTTAGACTAAATATTAGTGAATGATTGTATTTAGTGTTTTATCTATATTAATGGAGTATGAACTAACATGAACAGCCTTAGTAAAAAGTATAAGCAAATGTAGACCAAAATATGGTAGAAAGGATAAATATTACACATACTATAAAGTATAGCACTTTGGTAACTTAGCAGCTGTACCTATTCATACTTCACACTATTATTACTCTACAGTTACATGCTTAGAACAATAGGAGCGGTGGTAATTTCACAACACTTAAAATGTGAAAGAAATATTGTAAACTTCGAAACCCCTTAATGATCAAGCTTGTTTGCGTCTTGAAACATTAAGAATAGAGATGAGCGAGCACCAAAATGCTCGGGTGCTCGTTACTCGAGACGAACTTTTCGCGATGCTCGAGGGTTCGTTTCGAGTAACGAATCCCATTGAAGTCAATGGGCGACCCGAGCATTTTTGTATATCGCCGATGCTCGCTAAGGTTTTCATTTGTAAAAATCTGGGCAATTCAAGAAAGTGATGGGAACGACACAGCAACGGATAGGGCAGGCGAGGGGCTACATGTTGGGCTGCATCTCAAGTTCACAGGTCCCACTATTAAGCCACAATAGCGGCAAGAGTGCCCCCCCCCCCAACAACTTTTACTTCTGAAAAGCCCTCATTAGCAATGGATACCTTAGCTAAGCACCACACTACCTCCAACAAAGCACAATCACTGCCTGCATGACACTCCGCTGCCACTTCTCCTGGGTTACATGCTGCCCAACACCCCCCCCCCCCACACGACGCAGTGTCCACAGCGCACACCAAATTGTCCCTGCGCAGCCTTCAGCTGCCCTCATGCCACGCCACACTCATGTCTATTTATAAGTGCGTCTGCCAGAAGAACCGCAGACACACACTGCAGAGGGTTGGCACGGCTAGGCAGCGACCCTCTTTAAAAGGGGCGGGGCGATAGTCCACCATGCTGTACAGAAGCAATGAGAAATGCAATCCTGTGCCACCTCCATCTGGAGCTGCACACAAGGGCATAGCAATGGGGAACCTATGTGCCACACACTATTCATTCTGTCAAGGTGTCTGCATGCCCCAGTCAGACCGCGTTTTTTTATAAATAGTCACAGGCAGGTACAACTCCGCAATGGGAATTACGTGTGCACCCACAGCATGGGTGGCTCCCTGGAACCCACCGGCTGTACATAAATGTATTCCATTGCATTGCCCATCACAGCTGAGGTAATAATGTCATGTTTAATGCAGGTGGGCTTCGGCCCACACTGCATGCCCCAGTCAGACTGGGGTTCTTTAGAAGTGGACACAGATGAATTTACAACTCCCTGTGGACCCACAGCATGGGTGGGTGCCAGGAAGCCACCGGCGGTACATAAAAATATTCCCATTACATTGCCCATCACAGCTGAGGTAATAATGTCATGTTTAATGCAGGTGGGCTTCGGCCCACACTGCATGCCCCAGTCAGACTGGGGTTCTTTACAAGTGGACACAGATGCATTTACAACTCGCTGTGGACCCACAGCATGGGTGGCTCCCTGGAACCCACCGGCGGTACATAAATACATCCCATTGCAGTGCCCAACACAGCTGATGTAACGTCATCTGTAATGCAGGTGGGCTAAAAATTAATTTGATTACACTGTAGGCGAGGGCCCCCAAAAATTGGTGTATCAACAGTACTAATGTACAGCAGAAAAATTGCCCATGCCCAACCAAGAGGGCAGGTGAAACCCATTAATCGCTTTGGTTAATGTGGCTTAATTGGTAACTAGGCCAGGAGGCAGCCCAGTTAAAATAAAAATTGGTTGAGGTGAAAGTTTCAACGCTTTAATGAGCATTGAAACGTATAAAAATTATTTAGAAAAATTATATGACTGAGCCTTGTGGGCCTAAGAAAAATTGCCCGTTCGGCGTGATTATGTGAGGTTTCAGGAGGAGGAGCAGGAGGAGGAGGAAGAATATTATACACAGATTGATGAAGCAAAAAGGTCCCCGTTTTTGATGGGGATTCAGAACGATGCTTCCATCCGCGGGTGCAGCCTACGTATTGCTTAGGTATCGCTACTGTCCGCTGGTGGAGAAGAGAAGTCTGGGGAAATCCAGGCTTTGTTCATCTTGATGAGTGTTAGCCTGTCGGCGCTGTCGGTTGACAGGCGGGTACGCTTATCTGTGATGATTCCCCCAGCCGCACTAAACACCCTCTCTGACAAGACGCTAGCCGCAGGACAAGCAAGCACCTCCAGGGCATACAGCGCGAGTTCAGGCCACGTGTCCAGCTTCGACACCCAGTAGTTGTAGGGGGCAGAGGCGTCACGGAGGACGGTCGTGCGATTGGCTACGTACTCCCTCACCATCCTTTTACAGTGCTCCCGCCGACTCAGCCGTGACTGGGGAGCGGTGACACAGTCTTGCTGGGGAGCCATAAAGCAGTCAAGGGCCTTAAAGAGTGTTGCCCTGCCTGTGCTGTACAAGCTGCCTGATCTCCGCGCCTCCCCTGCTACCTGGCCCTCGGAACTGCGCCTTCGGCCACTAGCGCTGTCGTATGGGAATTTTACCATCAGTTTGTCCGCCAGGGTCCTGTGGTATAGCAACACTCTCGAACCCCTTTCCTCTTCGGGTATGAGAGTGGAAAGGTTCTCCTTATACCGTGGGTCGAGCAGTGTGTACACCCAGTAATCCGTAGTGGCCAGAATGCGTGTAACGCGAGGGTCACGAGAAAGGCATCCTAACATGAAGTCAGCCATGTGTGCCAGGGTACCTGTACGCAACACATGACTGTCCTCACTAGGAAGATCACTTTCAGGATCCTCCTCCTCCTCCTCCTCCTCAGGCCATACACGCTGAAAGGATGACAGGCCAGCAGCATGTGTACCCTCACCAGTGGGCCAAGCTGTCTCTTCCCCCTCCTCCTCATCTTCCTCCTCCTCCTCATCGCGCTGAGATATAGACAGGAGGGTGCTCTGACTATCCAGCGACATACTGTCTTCCCCCGGCTCTGTTTCCGAGCGCAAAGTGTCTGCCTTTATGCTTCGCAGGGAACTTCTCAAGAGGCATAGCAGAGGAATGGTGACGCTAATGATTACAGCATTGCCGCTCACCACCTGGGTAGACTCCTCAAACTTTCCAAGGACCTGGCAGATGTCTGCCAACCAGGCCCACTCTTCTGAAAATAATTGAGGAGGGTGACTCCCACTGCGCCGCCCATGTTGGAGTTGGTATTCCACTATAGCTCTACGCTGCTCATAGAGCCTGGCCAACATGTGGAGCGTAGAGTTCCACCGTGTGGGCACGTCGCACAGCAGTCGGTGCACTGGCAGATTAAACCGATGTTGCAGGGTGGCAACGTCCGTGTGGGACTTGCAGAAATGTGCGCAGAGCCGGCGCACCTTTCCGAGCAGGTCTGACAAGCGTGGGTAGCTTTTCAGAAAGCGCTGAACCACCAAATTAAAGACGTGGGCCAGGCATGGCACGTGCGTGAGGCTGCCGAGCTGCAGAGCCGCCACCAGGTTACGGCCGTTGTCACACACGACCATGCCCGGTTGGAGGCTCAGCGGCGCAAGCCAGCGGTCGGTCTGCTCTGTCAGACCCTGCAGCAGTTCGTGGGCCGTGTGCCTCTTATCTCCTAAGCTGAGTAGTTTCAGCACGGCCTGGTGACGCTTGCCCACCGCTGTGCTGCCACGACGCGCGACACCGACTGCTGGCGACGTGCTGCTGCTGACACATCTTGATTGCGAGACAGAGGTTGCGTTGGAGGAGGAGGAGGGTGCTTTAGTGGAGGAAGCATACACAGCCGCAGATACCACCACCGAGCTGTGGCCCGCAATTCTGGGGGTGGGTAGGACGTGAGCGGTCCCAGGCTCTGACTCTGTCCCAGCCTCCACTAAATTCACCCAATGTGCCGTCAGGGAGATATAGTGGCCCTGCCCGCCTGTGCTTGTCCACGTGTCCGTTGTTAAGTGGACCTTGGCAGTAACCGCGTTGGTGAGGGCGCGTACAATGTTGCAGGAGACGTGGTCGTGCAGGGCTGGGACGGCACATCGGGAAAAATAGTGGCGACTGGGAACTGAGTAGCGCGGGGCCGCCGCCGCCATCATACTTTTGAAGGACTCCGTTTCCACAACCCTATACGGCAGCATCTCCAGGCTGATAAATTTGGCTACGTGCACGTTTAACGCTTGAGCGTGCGGGTGCGTGGCGGCGTACTTGCGCTTGCGCTCAAACACTTGCGCTAGCGATGGCTGGACGGTGCGCTGAGAGACATTGGTGGATGAGGCCGAGGACATTGGAGGTGAGGGTGTGGGTGCAGGCCAGGAGACGGTAGTGCCCGTGTCCTCAGAGCGGGGTTGGATCTCAGTGGCAGGTTGGGGCACAGGGGGAGAGGCAGCGGTGCAAACCGGAGGCGGTGAACGGCTTTCGTCCCACCTTGTGGGGTGCTTGGCCATCATATGTCTGCGCATGCTGGTGGTGGTGAGGCTGGTGGTGGTGGCTCCCCGGCTAATCTTGGCGCGACAAAGGTTGCACACCACTGTTCGTCGGTCGTCTGCACTCTCAGTGAAAAACTGCCAGACCTTTGAGCACCTCGGCCTCTGCAGGGTGGCATGGCGCGAGGGGGCGCTTTGGGAAACAGTTGGTGGATTATTCGGTCTGGCCCTGCCTCTACCCCTGGCCACCGCACTGCCTCTTGCAACCTGCCCTGCTGCTGCCCTTGCCTCCCCCTCTGAAGACCTGTCCTCAGTAGGCGTAGCAAACCAGGTGGGGTCAGTCACCTCATTGTCCTGCTGCTCTTCCTCAGAATCCTCGGTGCGCTCCTCCCTCGGACTTAATGCCCTTACTACTACCTCACTGATAGACAACTGTGTCTCATCGTCATCGGCCTCCTCACCCACTGAAAGGTCATGAGACAGTTGCCGGAAGTCCCCAGCCTCATCCCCCGGACCTCAGGAACTTTGCAATGGTTGAGCATCAGTCACGATAAACTCCTCTGGTGGGAGAGGAACCATTGCTGCCCAATCTGAGCAGGGGCCCGAGAACAGTTCCTGGGAGTCTGCCCGCTCCTCAGAATGTCTCATTTTCATGGAGTGAGGAGGCTGGGAGAAAGGATGAGCAGCAGCCAGAGGATTCTGAGTTGCAGCAGTGGACGACGCAGAACTCTGGGTGGACGATAGGTTGCTGAAAGCACTTTCTGCCATCCACGACAGGACCTGCTCACACTGCTCATTTTCTAATAAAGGTCTACCGCGTGGACCCATTAAATGTGCTATGAATGTGGGGACGCCAGAAACGTGCCTCTCTCCTAATCCCGCAGCAGTCGGCTGCGATACACCTGGATCAGGAGCTCGGCCTGTGCCCACACCCAGACTAGGGCCTCCGCGTCCTCGGCCGCGCCCACGTCCTCTAGGCCTACCCCTACCCCTCAGCATGCTGTATTACCAGTAATGCAGAAACAGAACGCTGTAATTAAATGTGCCGCTTATTGGCCTGTGGTTGGAGGCTGACTTCGCTTACGGAACGCCAGGAAATAATTTGGCGCAAGCCTGCTGTAACACTTAGCTGGCTGCGTATGATTTTGTTGAAGTACTACACCCAGCACACACGGACCCAGAACACTGAGCACAGTGACAGGCAGGCCAAATAGATTTTTTGCCCAATATTTTTTTGAAAAGGACCACTGCGTATATTCAATCAATAATATATGTCTTCTGTCCCTGGAGTGTGTCACAGAACTGCAGAGTGCTGCACTGTTATTAACTGCAACAGAGCTGTGATTTCAGAGCCAGGAAATAATTTGGCGCACGCCTGCTGTAACACTTAGCTGCCTGCGTATTTATTTGTAGAACTACTACACCCAGCACACACGGACCCAGAACACTGAGCACAGTGACAGGCAGGCCAAATAGATTTTTTGCCCAATATTTTTTTGAAAAGGACCACAGCGTATATTCAATCAATAATATATGTCTTCTGGCCCTGCCTACACAATTCTGTCCCTGGAGTGTGTCACAGAACTGCAGAGTGTTGCACTGTTATCAACTGCAACCGAGCGGTGATTTCACAGCCAGGAAATAATTTGGCGCAAGCCTGCTGTAACACTTAGCTGGCTGCGTATTTATTTGTAGAACTACTACCCCTAGCACACACGGACCCAGAACACTGAGCACAGTGACAGGCAGGCCAAATAGATTTTTTGCCCAATATTTTTTTGAAAAGGACCACTGCGTATATTCAATCAATAATATATGTCTTCTGGCCCTGCCTCCACAATTCTGTCCCTGGAGTATTACTGCAGGGCGCAATGCTCTGCACGGCCGATATACCCCCCCAAAAAAATGTGCAACACTGCAAAAAGCAGCCTCCACAGTACTGCACACGGTTAGATGTGGCCCTAAGAAGGACCGTTGGGGTTCTTGAAGCCTACAATCACTCCTTACACTCTCCCTGCCTAACCACCACTTCTGTCCCTGTAGTATTACTGCAGGGCGCAATGCTCTGCACGGCCGATATACCAAAAAAAAAAAATTGTGCAACACTGCAAAAAAGCAGCCTCCACAGTACTGCACACGGTTAGATGTGGCCCTAAGAAGGACCGTTGGGGTTCTTGAAGCCTACACTACTTCCTAACACTCTCCCTATAGCAGCTCCGGCACCAACAACACTGTCCCTCAGCTATGTCACAACGCATCTGAGGCGAGCCGCGGGAGGGGCCGATTTTTATACTCGGGTGACACCTGATCTCGCCAGCCACTCTCTGCAGGGGGGTGGTATAGGGCTTGAACGTCGCAGGGGGAAGTTGTAATGCCTTCCCTGTCTTTCAATTGGCCAGAAAGGCGCGCTAACGTCTCAGAGATGAAAGTGAAAGTAACTCGAACATCGCGTGGTGCTCGCCTCTACTAACGAGCATCTCGAACACGCTAATACTCGAACGAGTATCAAGCTCGGATGAGTACGTTCGCTCATCTCTAATTAAGAACCAAGAACTGTAATTTATTTTTTTTTAATCAATATTTATTGAAATTTTTCACATGCAGTACAGATTCATTATGACCAAACTAGATATCCAGGAGCATATCTAATGCCTCATAACTCTACAATACTGGAAATAATAATAATGCTGTAGTGAGGCAGTGCTCTGCCTGTCATCCGGGTAAAGAACAAAATACTAACAGTTTTTGGATAAACAAGCCAACAAACACTTACATATAAGACAGACAAAGACAGACAAATGGAGACAAGAACAAATAGAAGAAGGGAGAAAGCTGGGAAAAAGGGGAAGGGGGGGGGAGGGAGATTGAATATAGCGCTCATATTGCCAAGCCAGATCAGGGACCTCCACCCCTCCGTCAGAGACACTGACTCACCCCATCCAATGCTCGAAGCACTGCTTAGTCCCTCACAGATCCTTCCACAATAAATGCCAGGGATCCCAAATGAGTATGATTTTTTCATGTGTACCCCTTGACCAGCTAGTGAGCTCCTCAAGATTGTACAGGAGGCCCACTTTATCGATCCATTGATCTAGTGTGGGGGGTGATTTTTGAAGCCAGAGGCACAGAATAAGTGCCTTTGCAGCATCCAAAAGGAAAGCTACCAGTCTATGTTTCAAAGGATGAAAATGCTCAGAAGGCCGCCAAAGGAATACCATCTCAGGAGTGATGGAAAAGTTATGAGAAGTTAGTTTCCACAGAATCCCCTCCACTGACCGTCAAAAGAGGGACAACCCGGGGGCGTGGCTTGGAGAGGCACCGGAACGGCAGCAAATCTTTAGGCTCCGTTTGGAAACAGGCACTTCTAGCCATAAAAAGCACTGTTGGAGGTGGAAAACCGCAAAAGCAGATAAACGAACCTACCAGGACAGCATGTCAGCAAGAAGGAGAGGCTTGAAACCAGTGCCGACAAAGCTGGAGTCCTTCTTTGTGGCACGTGGGTCTCCCTCTGTAATGGCCGCACAGGAGATCGTGCCCTGCCGGGAGCAAGTGACTGACAGCTGCTCTGCACTAGAAACCACAGCAGAGGAGACTGCATCTGACAGCTCTGCCGGAGCGACCGGAGGCTCTCAGCACACATCAGCTATACCGAAAGGCACAAGAGAAAGGTCAGTGAATGGGGGGAAAAACATTGCCAAGGGACCCCCTGCACCCAAAATGGCGCTGACCATGTTGCCACACATAATGAGAACCCCCACAAGCAGCCCAGAAAAGCAGAAGCTGAGAATATCTCAGACTGCTGAGAGTGATCCGGAGGCTGAACACTTATATGTGATAGCGGAGGAGAGAGAAACAGATAACCCTGCGGAGGCAGCCGGAGGCTCACAGTATAACACAGCCACAATGGGAGGCTCAAAAGACAGAGCAGTGAATGGGGGGAAAAACAATGCCAAGGGGGCCCTTACACACACACTAAGAACCCCCACAAGCAGCCCAGAAAAACAGAGGCAGAAGATGTCTCAAAATGCTGAAAGTGTTTCAGGAGCTGATTATCTCCATGAAAAAGGAGCCGACAAAGAATTAGATAACCTCACTGCATCAAACAAACCGGTGACTGAGCTGTATATAAAGGAAATAGTGTTGGCGCTGAGAAACACCATACAAGCAGACATTTCAATGTTAACCTCGACAGTAAACTCCTCCATTCGGGACATTAACAACAAAATAGAAAAACATGATAAAAAACTGGAGGAAGTGGTGGGCTCGCATAACTCATTAATTGACTCCCACTACAATCTAGAAGAAAAAGTTAACAAACTGCAACTCAAACTATCCGATTTAGAGGATAGAAATCGACGCAACAACGTCAAAATAAGAGGGATAACCGAAAATGTCTCCAATGCGGAAATCGTAAACTACATTACACGATTTATGCAGACCATGCTTCCCAACACGCCAATGCAAGAATTCAAGATAGATAGGGCCCACAGATTACCGCGCCCAAAATTCCTTAAAGAGGAATACCCCAGAGACGTTATAGCTCGAATTCATTATTTTGGCGCAAAAGAAGCCCTAATGAACGCAACAAGAAAGCTCCAACCCCTGCCAAACCCATACTCTGAATTGCGAATATTCGCTGACCTATCGCAATCCACCTTGGAAGCGAGGAGAAGCTTCGCAGCGATCACTGCCTCCTTAAGAAAAGCCAATATCCAGTACAAATGGGGATTTCCCACAAAAATTATAGTTACAAAAGAAGGAAGGACCCATATCCTCCAAGACCCTAAATCTGCGACAGACACCCTAAACTCTTGGGGAATTACACTGCAAAATTTATCCTATACAAACGCCAACACAGAAAAAAACAGACGCCAGCATCACACCAGCCGGAGCTCCTCACCCCCGGAATGATTCAGAAGACCTCACCTCCAATAGATACAAAACAACGTCTCATGAAGTGCCTGCTCAAGACAGCTGAACTTTTTCTCCCCCCACCGAAAAATGCAAGTTCTAACTTGCCCTGTATTTGTCAGTTTAATCCTCAACATTCTGACTCTCACGCCAAACGCATCCGTGTGTTCTGGCCCTATACAAAATGAGGATATTGTTTGGTTCTCTTTTTTTTGTTATTTTGTTTCCTCAGGCATTCGCGCATCACAGGAATTCCCAAGTCTCCAACTTTGCCGCCACCCACCATCCACATGGCGGTGAAAGTCCTATCGCTTAACGCCAACGGCTTGAACTCGCCATTCAAGAGAAGATCTGCGTGGAAAGAGGCAATTATGCAAAATGTTGACATTATGTGTATCCAGGAGACCCACTTGTTAGAAGTAGATAAAAGCAGAATGTCCCATAGAATGTTTCCGCAGGTCTTATTTGCTTGTGCCCCAAAAAAACAGGCGGGTGTGATGGTGGCATTCCGAGACAGAGCTCCGTTCACCATCGATAAACAGATTGGTGACCCGAAGGGTCGCTATTTAATCTTAGTAGGTTCCCTTAGGAATACAAAAATAACCTTAGTAAACACATATGTAACAAATTCAAAGCAAATTAATTTTCTTAACAAACTCAAAAAAAAAATTAACCAAGTAGCGGAAGGTCCAATAATGATAAATGGTGACTTCAACCTAGTACCTGATAGAGAACTCGACAGTACAAACCCAAAACTTAAAAGAAATGCCACCCTGGGAGAATGGCTACACAAAAATGCGCTTTATGATACGTTCCGGTGCTCCAACGCCTCTGCAAAAGAATACTCACACTATTCAAATAGACACAGATCCTTCTCGCGCATAGACTTATGTCTAGTTGAGAGGAAACTCTTAGCATCAATACAAAAAGCGGAGGTTGGGACGGCTACTTGGTCTGACCACGCACCAATCATAACAACACTGAATGTAAGGGGCCTTGGAGCACCGACTAAATCATGGAAGAACAACACTTATTTAATGAGCATTCCCAAATACAGGGAAAAAATACAAGAAGCATTAACTGAATATTTTAAATTCAATGCCATCCCACAAACAGACCCAGCAATGGTGTGGACCGCCCATAAGGCATACATAAGAGGAATTTTAATAAAACTAGGCTCCAAATACAAAAGAGATAAAACAAAAAAAACAGATGAAATTCTAACCCAAATACAACTGAAGGAATCCCTTTTAAAAGTTTCCCCAGACCAAAACACACATACCGAATTACATAAATTGAGACTGGCCCTACGGAAAACATTACTAGGGGATTTTGACAGAGAAATTACTGCTCAACGAGCGGACAGCTATTCAGCAATTAATAGGCCATCCAAATGGATGGCAAATCTGATTAAAAGAAAAACAATAAAAGCAAATATTCCCTACATTTGGAATTTCCAGGACAAAAAACAAAAACTATCGAACCCCAAACATATTGCAGACAATTTTTGCTCTTTCTACAGCAAACTTTATAACTTAAAAAATGATCCCCAAACAAAACAACCAGACAAGGAATCAATCAATGCTTTCTTGCAAAAGGTTAACCTACCGAAGCTATCATCCTTACAAACGGACCTCTTGGACGCCCCGTTCTCCGTCTCGGAAATAATAGACACCATAGCATCCCTAAAGAACCAGAAAGCCCCTGGGCCGGACGGGTATTCAGCAGAGTACTATAAAAACTTCTTACCTCAACTTTCAACCCATATCACTAACACATTTAACAAGATCAAAGAAAGAGGCTTCTTCCCACAAGAGATGCTGCAGGCCACAATTGTAGTCCTACCAAAACCTGGAAAGGAACCAAATACACCAACTAACTTCCGTCCTATATCATTACTTAATACCGATACTAAGATCTACGCTAAAACGTTGGCCCGTAGAATGGTGGACATACTCCCAGACATAATACACTCTGACCAAATGGGGTTTGTAAAGGGGAGACAGGCCTCGGACGGCACACGGAAAATTCTAAATCTAATACATTCAATAGAAACATCTAAGGTGCCGTCAATAATGCTGGCCCTGGACGCCGAAAAGGCATTTGACCGAGTCCATTGGGAGTACATCTTTGAGACAATGAAAAAATTTGGTTTTGGAGAAAACACGATAAGTGCCGTCCGGGCCCTGTATTCAGCCCCCACAGCCACTGTTTTGGTGGATGGTACCCTGTCGGTCCCCCTATCAATCTCGAATGGCACAAGGCAGGGTTGCCCATTGTCTCCTATTTTGTACGTGCTGGCTATAGAGCCACTAGCAGAACTAATTCGCACCTCCTCTGAAATAAAGGGAATTCCAATAAATCACAGACAATACAAAATAGGACTATTCGCTGACGATGTCATTTTGACACTGACCCGCCCCCTAGAATCTTTAAGAATGGCATGTAAAATAATCAACCAATTTAGTAATGTATCTCTATACAAGTTGAATATAGACAAGTCCCTTATTCTAGGTCTGGGGGTATCTACAAACCTAGAAAATGCAATACGGGCGGAATTTCCCTTTGAGTGGAAAAAAAAAGGCATACCCTACTTGGGAATAACGTTGACACCATCCACCAGAGACATAGAACTAGAAAATTACCCCAAACTGCTTAACTCCACCCAGAAAGTAATTGACCATTTATCAGGTTTAAAACTGTCGTGGATGGGCAAGATCACATCCTACAAAATGAAAGTCCTCCCACTAGTCCTGTACCATTTTAGAACCTTACCACTTATTATCTCCAAGCTTACAATTTCTAAACTCCAAAAACAACTAAACAACTTTTTATGGAGTGGAAAGAAACCACGTTTAGCCCTGTCAATATTAGCACTCCACCGGAAAAAGGGAGGAGCGGGAGTACCAAATCTAAGGGCATACTACGAAGCTAATATACTAAACCAAACTAGACAATTAATCAGGACCAACAACACAGTAGGCTGGCCCAATGTAGAAAAAAGCTATATAAATGATCTACCTGGACAGGCACTAATGCTTGCTACTTCAATAGACGGTTTAATATTCCCAAAAAGCATAGACACCCAACTTAAAAACATTCCCCCTACATTACAAGCCGCGATCCAAACATGGAAAGAACTTACTAAAAAAATAAGCATATCCGATGAAACGGAATTTCCTCGCATACCTATCGAGACACTCAATCTATTTTTACCTAACTGTGATATGAAACCGTGGAGCGTTAGAGGAGTCAGATACGTAGAGGACTTAACATCCAAGAGAGAAATTAAAAGCTTTACAGAAATAAGTACTGTCTATGGCCTCCCGCAGAGCGAAAAATTTACATACTTTAGAATCTGCTCTCTCTTAAGAGAGAAACCCTTACACAAAGTAAAACTACCGACCACAATCATTAAGAAAATTCTCACAAACCCTCTCGAAGGTAAATCGGAGACAAGAGACTATTATGACATACTAACCAACAACAAAGCAATGACAAAAAAAACATACATGTCGAACTGGGAACTAGAACTCAAAGAAAAGATACCTCTGGATCAATGGTCCAGCTCGAATACGTTAATGACAAAATCCACTATGGGACTTAACATACTAGAAGTACAAACCAAAATTAACCTAAGATGGTACTACAACCCATCACTTTTATACAATAGATCGAACCTGGGAGATGGTTTGTGCTGGAGAGGCTGCGGCCAAAAAGGCACATTATCACACATTTTTTGGTCCTGCCCAACACTAAAAGTATATTGGGAAAACATAACCATGTTCTTACAAAGCACATTGAAGTGCTACATACCTAAAGACGCCAAAATGTAAGTATTGCTGATGGGCTTGGAAACGTTTCCTAAACAGATAAGATATGTACTTGCTCACTCCCTAATGACCGCCAAATCCATAATAGCAAGACACTGGAAAAATCCATTACCCCCAGACATAGAAGAATTTAAAAGACGTATGGACGAACAATATATTTTTGAAAAATGGTTGGCGTTCCGGAATAAGAACACCAAAAAATTTAATGAGACCTGGGAGACTTGGAGAATATCCTTAAAAAAGTAACAGTTGAATCACACAGATGCGTGAAGCCTTGTTACTGAGTTTGTTCATATGTTATATGTTCGTTGCAAAATATGTGTGGAATACAGGTTGTCAGAGGAACACAACGATTACGCTAAGTGTAAGTTATAGAAAATAGTACATGACTATACCATAACCACAATATAAGAATGTGCAATAAAATCTCAATAGAGTACTACCCTATATAGCACAGAGTGGTTACCATACCAGTTACATATTTTGATTGTAAAGTTGTGGAATGTTACCAATTGTTGTAGTAAAGTAACTTAATCAAAATACTAACACAAATAGCACAGTCTGAATCTGATACTAAATATTCGTTGATTATGTGCAAATCTCTTATGCTACTATGTACCAATGACTTGTATGTTTGTTAAAATTAATAAAAAAATCTAATGTTTAAAAAAAAAAAAGAGGGACAACCCCGGACAAGCACTGTAAATATATGGCTCTTGGTCCCGGGCTTTAACCCCTTAGTGACGAAGCCTGTTTGCGCCTTAGTGACGGAGCCAAATTTTGGAAATCTGACATGCGTCGTTCAACATAGCATAACTCCGTAAAGGCTTTACATATCCAAGTGATTCTGACATTGTTTTTTCGCCACATGTTGTACTTCATATAGTTGGAAAAAATAGACGGATAGTATTTATGAATATTTATTAAAAGTGCCAATATTGGGAAAATTTTGAAAAAATTGTCATTTTTTCACATTTTCAACTGTAATTACGCAAATATGTGCAAACATACTGTACAAATTTTTGCTAAGGTATATATTTCCATCTGTTTACTTTATTCTGAATGCACATTTGAAAAACTTTTGTGTTTTTTTTAACCATTTAGGAGACATACAAATTTAACATTACTTTTCAGCATTTTGAGAAACACTTTGTTTTCCTGCACCACCGCAAGATTGCAAAGGCTCATAGGTGTCAGAATGATAGCTACCCCCACAAATGACCCCATTTTAAAAACTACAGCCCTTAATGTATCTACTGAGGGGTGTCATGAGTATTTTGACCCCATAGTTTTTATTCAGGAGTTAATGCAATTTAGAAGAGAAAAAATTAAAAGTCACAGTTTTGCAAATATGTCATTTTAAAGACATATTTTTTTTCTATATTGCACATGAGAATAAGGAGTGACACCCCAAAATGGATACCCCTGTTTGTCCTGTTTTCAGAAACATACCCATTGTGGCCGTAATCTTATGTCTCGATGCACAACGGGGCCCAAAATGAAAGGAGTAGTTGGTGGCTTTCAGAGCAGAAAATTTCCTTGAAGGCTTTTCGGCCCCATATCACACTTGTAGAGCTCTTGAGTGGCCAAAACCATTGAGAACCCCCACAAATGACCCCATTTTGAAAACTAGACCCCATAACGAATTTATCTAGGGGTGTACTGACTATTTTGACCCCACAGTTTTTGAATGAATTCAAGCAAAGCAGAAAGAAAAAATTGGGATTTTCATTTTTTTGGCAATTCTGTCATTTTAAAAGCAGATTTTTTTCTTCAGCACACATATAAAAGAAGACTTGCACCCCAAAATAGATACCCCCGTTTGTCCCATGTTCAGAAACATACCCATTGTGGCCCTAATTTTATGTCTCGATGCACAACGGGGCCCTAAATGAAAGGAGTAGTCGGTGGCTTTCAGAACAGAAATTTAGCTTGAAGGCTCTTTAGGCCCCATATCACACTTGTAGAGCTCTTGAGTGGCCAAAACCATTGAGGACCCGCACAAATGACCCCATTTTGAAAAATAGACCCCTTAACGGATTTATCTAGGGGTGTACTGACCATTTTGACCCCACAGTTTTTGAATGAATTCAAGCAAAGTAGAAAGAAAAAATTGGGATTTTCATTTTTTGGGCAATTCTTTCATTTTAAAAGCAGATTTTTTTCTTCAGCACACATATAAAAGAAGACTTGCACCCCAAAATAGATACCCCCGTTTGTCCCATGTTCAGAAACATACCCATTGTGGCCCTAATTTTATGTCTCGATGCACAACGGGGCCCTAAATGAAAGGAGTAGTCGGTGGCTTTCAGAACAGAAATTTAGCTTGAAGGCTCTTTAGGCCCCATATCACACTTGTAGAGCTCTTGAGTGGCCAAAACCATTGAGGACCCGCACAAATGACCCCATTTTGAAAAATAGACCCCTTAACGGATTTATCTAGGGGTGTACTGACCATTTTGACCCCACAATTTGTGAATGAATTGAAGCAAAGTAGAAAGAAAAAATTGGGATTTTCATTTTTTGGGCAATTCTTTCATTTTAAAAGCAGATTTTTTTCTTCAGCACACATAAAAGAAGACTTGAACCCCAAAATGGATACCCCTGTTTGTCCCGTGTTCAGAAACATACCCATTGTGGCCCTAATTTTATGTCTCGATGCACAACGGGGCCCTAAATGAAAGGAGTAGTCGGTGGCTTTCAGAACAGAAATTTAGCTTGAAGGCTCTTTAGGCCCCTTATCACACTTGTAGAGCTCTTGAGCGACCAAAACCATTGAGGACCCGCACAAATTACCCCATTTTGAAAACTAGACCCCTTAACGGATTTATCTAGGGGTGTACTGACCATTTTGACCCCACAATTTTTGAATGAATTCAAGCAAAGCAGAAAGAAAAAATTGGGATTTTCATTTTTTTGGCAATTCTTTCATTTTAAAAGCAGATTTTTTTCTTCAGCACACATATAAAAGAAGACTTGAACCCCAAAATAGATACCCCCGCTTGTCCCGTGTTCAGAAACATACCCATTGTCGCCCTAATTTTATGTCTTGAAGCACAACGGGGCCCTAAATGAAAGGAGTAGTCGGTGGCTTTCAGAACAGAAATTTAGCTTGAAGGCTCTTTAGGCCCCATATCACACTTGTAGAGCTCTTGAGCGACCAAAACCATTTAGGACCCCCACAAATAACCCTATTTTGAAAACTAGACCCCTTAACGGATTTATCTAGGGGTGTACTGACCATTTTGACCCCACAATTTTTGAATGAATTCAAGCAAAGTAGAAAGAAAAAATTGGGATTTTCATTTTTTGGGCAATTCTTTCATTTTAAAAGCAGATTTTTTTCTTCAGCACACATATAAAAGAAGACTTGAACCCCAAAATAGATACCCCCGCTTGTCCCGTGTTCAGAAACATACCCATTGTGGCCCTAATTTTATGTCTTGAAGCACAACGGGGCCCTAAATGAAAGGAGTAGTCGGTGGCTTTCAGAACAGAAATTTAGCTTGAAGGCTCTTTAGGCCCCATATCACACTTGTAGAGCCCTAAGCGACCAAAACCATTTAGGACCCCGACAAATGACCCCATTTTGAAATTAGACCCCTTAACGAATTCATCTAGGGGTGTACTGCGTATTTTGACTCCACAATTTTTAAATGAATTTGAGTAAAGCAGAAGGAACAAAATCCCAATTTTGATTTTTTAGCTGATTGTGTCTTTTTAATAGAAAGGTTTTTTGTGCAGCGAACTTATGAATGAAGACTTGCACCCCAAAATGGATACCCCTGTTTGTCCCGCGTTCAGAAACATACTTATTGTAGCCCCAATCTGCTAACTGGGGACATGGTGAAGCCTGTAATGGAGAGAACACCCATTGGATTTTAGGGCACAACTGAATAAATTCCAGGCCTCATTGCTCACTTGTAGAATCATTAAACTGCCAAAACCATTGAGGACCCCCACAAATGACCCCATTTTGAAAACTAGACCCCTTAATGAATTCATCTAGGGGTGTACTGTGTATTTTGACTCCACAATTTTTTAATGAATTGGAATAAAGCGGAAAGAACAAAATCCCAATTTTGATTTTTTAGCTGATTGTGTCATTTTTTTTTCATAAATTTGTCATTTTCATGACAGTTTTCTTTGTTTTAAGCAGAGAAAACTGGGGAGATGTACCCCAAGGTTTATAGCGGTAATTGTTCTGTGTTCAGCAATACCCCCATTATAGGTCCAATTTGCATACAGGACACATTGCTAGGCCTATAATGGAGGGACCACCTATTGGATTTCAGGGCGCAACTAAATAAAAATGACTCCCTAAAAAGAACACTCCCCCCCCCCCTCCTTTTGGCGTTTCAGGACAATAAATTATAGGGCGGCATAAGTGATAAAGAAATTAAAAAAGTAAAATTAATAATGTAAAACGGTGTGATAAATTTCGAAACAGGGGTAATTACAAAGGCCAGGGTGGGATGGGCACGTGGGGCAATAAAAACGTGTATCCCTCCTCCTCCCTTGCTTTGTGCAGACGCGACACCTTTTTTGAGAGTATTTTTTGCCCGGAGTCTCCGGGATGGGGTGCATAAAGTGGCGCTCTGTGAGCCTTCACACCTCCTCAGATTCCAATGCATTTCGAGGTGCGGTGGTCTCAAATAATAGATGCTCGATGAGCTCCTCCTGGAACTGGAGGAAGCTCAGGGTGCCCCCAGATAACTTATAGACGACGTGCGCGTTATAGGTAGCGATCTGTATTAGGTAGATCGCTACCTTCTTATACCACGCACGCGTCTTTCTTTTAACCAAGTACGGTTGTAGAGCCTGGTCGGATAAATCGACCCCCCCCATAAATTTATTATAATCAGTCACACAGACCGGTTTTATTTTCTGCGTTGCAGCCCCCCTCTCCCTTACTGCAACGCAGGCGTCTGTGTGAATGGTGGACAACATATAAACGTCCTTTTTGTCGCACCACTTTATCGCAAGTAAGGGGTCCTTTGCCAGCGCGTAAGACGCTCCTTTGTCCACGCGTCTTGAAACTAGGGGTTGTGGGAACCCTACTCTATTTCTGCGCACCGTTCCGCAGGCACCTGTGTCTGCGTCATGTAATGCCTTGAACAGGGGGATGCTGGTGTAATAATTGTCCGTGTAAATGTGGTACCCTTTATTTAAAAAAGGGCCCACAAGCTCCCACACAATTTTCCCACTCACGCCGATATTTTCAGGACAATTGGGGGGATTTAGGTGGCGGTCTCTGCCCTCATAAATAAAAAAATCGGACGTATATCCGCTCGCGCTTTCACATATTTTATATAGTTTCACACCATATCTTGCGCGTTTTGATGGTATGAACTGGCGAAAAGATAGACGGCCCTTGAAGCTCATTAGCGACTCGTCTACCGACAAATTTTTTTCTGGGGTGTAAACGTTTTTAAAATAATCTTTTAATAGAATTATAAGGGGCCTCAACTTAGACAAGCGGTCATACTCTGGGTCGTTTCTGGGGGGAATTTGTGTATTATCGGCGAGGTGGAAAAATCGCATGGTGTTTTCGAACTGCTGGCGGGGCATTACTGACGCAAACACAGGTGTTGCGTGAACGGCGCTAGCAGACCAGTAGGACCGTAAAGATGGTTTTTTTACGAGTCCCATAAGAAGGACAATTCCCAGGAATTTTTTAACTCCTGGGATGTCAATGGGGGTCCACGTCCTGGAGTATAACGACGCAGGGTGCGCGGTTATGTACTGTCCGGCATAAGTGTTTGTCTGCCGGACAATGAGATCCAGGACGGCATCACTTATGAATAAATTAAAAAAATTAAATGGAGTGAAATTAGCGACGTCCGCATTTATGCCAGGCGTGGCGGTAAATGCGGGGATGCGGGGCAAAAATTCATCTGCGTTACTCCACGCAGTCGCAGGCGCCACAATGCTTGGCCCTGCTGCCCCAACAACTACCTCAGCCTCTACAGCGCTAGAGGCTGAGTCGTCGCTTAAAAAAAACTCTGATACGCTGGTAGCCTCACTACCAGAGCTTGACGCAAAGAGCATTGCATACGCTTGCTCTGTGGTATAGCGTCTACGATCCATTTTATAAATTTTTTAAAAATGGACGTAAAAAAAAATGAAAAAAAATAATGTAACCCACAAAAAAAGACGGACGTGGGTATAGTGGGGTAATTAGGGTATGAGGGGCGGCGAAGACAGGGTGAGGAGGTAGACAAAATTCAAAAAAAATATTTTACCCCCCCCAAAATTAAAAAAAAAAAACAGACGCGGGTGTAGAGGGGTAATAAGGGTACGAGGGGCGGTAAATATGGGACAGCGGCGGGGTTTTTTTCTGTGTTTTTTCACTGAATATCGCACACGATTTTTCTCAGCTATCTTTCTCCTGTCACAAATCACTCTGAGTGACAGGGGAGAGATACACAGGACTCATTGTGTGCGATATTTACTAAACAAATGACATGGATGGCTGTGATAGGTATATCACAGCCATCCATGTCAGCAGGAACCAATCACTTTGGTCCCTGCAAGTCACTATGCCCAAGGCAACTTTTGCCTTAGGCTCTACTGCGCATGCGCCGCCATTTTGGCAGTTTTGCCGTTATTTTTGGCAATTTTGGGGGCTTTGGGGACTTTTGGGGACTATTTTCATCTCCCCTCACGGATCCGATCCGTGAGGGGAGATGAAACTTATACACTTTTTAACTTTTTACAACTTTTCCATGATCGCCGCTATCCATGGGATAGCAGCGATCACGGAAGCGGGGACCGCTTACCGCGGTCCCCACTGACATCTACCGGCGCCCGACTATCTGTTGATAGCCGGGCGCCAGGAGATTTCAAATCTCCCGGGCGATCCGGGCTTCTGCGCATGCGCAGAGTCCCGCGGCAATGGCAGATCGCCACGGAACATCTCGGAGGACGGGGGTAAGTATTTTCACCTCCCCTCATGGATCCGATCCATGAGGGGAGGTGAAACTTTTGTTTTTTACAACTTTTTGTAACTTTTTCGTGATCGCCGTTTACCTCCGGTAAACGGCGATCGCGGGTCCGGGGACCGGTCACCGCGGTCCCCGGCGGCATCGCCTGTCTCTCGGCTACCTGCAGGTAGCTGGGAGACGGGAAATTTTAAATTTCCCGGGCGACTGCCGCTTCTGCGCATGCGCCGCCAGTTTTCTCCTGGCGCGCATGCGCAGAATACACCGGAGGGCCGCCGACATCGCCGGGGACAGCAGGGGACCGCCGGGGACTTCGGTGAGCAGTTTCAGCGCCCCCCATGGTTGCGATCCATGAGGGGAGCTGAAACTTCATCTTTTTTTCACTTTTTGTTTACTTTTTTGCGATCAGCGCTATCCATTGGATAGCGCCGATCGCAATGCCGGGGGGGACTGCCCGCATCCTGGGATGACAGCTCCATGCTGTCGGCTACCTGCGGGCACCGACAGCATGGAGCTGTCACGTCCTCAGGCAAGTGGGCATCAATCCAAAGAGGATGCATAAAACTACGTCCTCTAGGATTAAGGCCCACTTAGGCAGGACGTAGTTTCCCGATGGGGCCGTCGTTAAGGGGTTAATCCAAGCCAATTGTAAAAATATGGCATGGGATTAAAGCCCCTGCTTCTGCAATCAATCAGAGGAAGGATGAGTTGTCAGCTATTAGTCACAGCTGAGAACCCGAAGGAGAAGGCAAGAGTGGTTTTTAAGCCCTTCTGCCTTCTCCTTTTCGGAGTACACAGCGCTCAATTAGCGCTATGTACTAAAAAGTGAAAGTGGAAGTGTTTCTTCTACTACATCAGCTGACCGTCACATTCAATTCACCAGAGATACAGCATCACCACAATCACATCCCCATCAGGGGAGAGCAGCAGAAACTTCACACAATGTTGCACGCTCTGCGCAGAGATCCGGACAGCAGGATACAAAGTTTAACAGTCCATATTATGTAGTGGCAGAGCAGCCGTTGAGGAATTCAATTCAATCTATACTCACACAGAGATCATCTGATCAAAGCGTTTTATTTAGAGCATAAACTGTGGAGCTTATGCTCTGAATAAAACGCTTTGATCAGATGATCTCTGTGTGAGTATAGATTGAATTGAATTCCTTAGCTGACCGTCAAATGACGGCCGGGATCCCTTAGCACAGCAAAGCTACAGGGTCCTAGCAGACCCTGATCAGCTCTGCGAATGACTATTTTCACTACAGGGGATGTTTTATTCTGTAACTGGGGCTCCTGTGGATGCCCCATCTACAGTGGAAAAGTGTCAAATAAAAAAAGACAAAAAACATGTGAATATCCTCAGAGGTCTAATATGACATCAAGGAGAACATAGATAGTAAAAAAAATTACATAAATAAGTAAAACAAAATTACAGAACAAAAAAACTATATGCATAAAAAGAAAATAACCCAAAACTAATTGCAACCAAGACCGTTGCTATATGAGCCCTGTATTCCAAAACCATACTTATTATATATCAAACCATCCAAAATAAAATGAGGAACCCATTCCCATACTTTATTTCAAAAAGGAATAACTATAAATGTTTAAAAATATATATTTTTTGTTTTTACCCCCATTAAACTAAAAAAGGGGAAAGATCTGAAAAAAATAGTTTGTATGTCACGAAAAAAAAAAATACAGCTAAAATAATAATAATGGGTATAATTTTTAAAAAGTGTCTGGTGCTTAACCCCTTCCCGCTCCAGGGTATAAACTTATGTCCTGGGGATAGCGCGAGATCACTTATGATCGGAGAAGACACCCCCCGCTGTTAAACAATTCCCTGCTGCGATCTATGTAGATCGCGGCCTGGGAGGGGTTCACAAAGAGAGCGTCCGAATTGGAATTGAAATTTGGCACGAGCATTGACTATGTCATAAATAGAAAAAGAAAATGGGTCCCAACTCGATTATTTAAGTCTAGCGCAAAAGAATTAGCGTCCAAATTTTACGTACAGAATCTAATTCTCTCACTTCCCGATGTCATAAAAACTTAAAATTTGGCACGAGCATTGATTATGTCATAAGTAGGAAAAGCTAATGAGAGCCAACTCGATTATTCAATTCTAAACACAAGAGAATTAGCGTCCAAATTTTACGTACAGAATCTTATTCTCTCACTTCCCAATGTCATAGAAACTTGAAATTTGGCAAGAGCATTGTTTATGTCATAAATTGAAAAAGCTAATGGGTCCCAACTTAATTATTCAATTCTAGCGCAAAAGAATTAGCGTCCAAATTTTATGTACGTAATCTAATTCTCTCACTTCCTGATGTCATAGAAATTTGAAATTTGGCACGAGCATTGACTATGTCATTAATAGGAAAAGCTAATGGGTCCCAACTCGATTATTCAAGTCTAGCACAAAAGAATTAGCGTCCAAATTTTACGTACGGAATCTAATTCTCACTTGAAATTTTGCATGAGCATTGATTATGTCATAAGGAGGAAAAGCTAATGGGTCCCAACTCGATTATTCGATTCTAGCGCAAAAGAATTAGCGTCCAAATTTTACGTACGTAATCTAATTTTCTCACTTCCTGATGTCATGAAATTAGGCACGAGCATTGACTATGTCATTTATAGGAAAAGCTAATGGGTCCCAACTCGATTATTCAGGTCTAGCACAAAAGAATTAGCGTCCAAATTTTAAGTACGGAATCTAATTCTCACTTGAAATTTCGCATGAGCATTGATTATGTCATAAATAGGAAAAGCTAATGGGTCCCAACTCGATTATTCAATTCACAGCGCCAAAAAATTAGCGTCCACATTTCACTTTACGTAATCTAATTTTCTCACTTCCCGATGTCATAGAAACTTGAAATTTGGTACGAGCATTGATTATATCATAAATAGGAAAAGTAAAGAGGTCCCAACTCGATTATTCAATTCTAAGCACAAAAGAATAAGCATCCAAATTTTAAGTACGGAATCTAATTCTCTCACTTCCCGATGTCATTGAAACTTAAAATTTGGTACGAGCATTGATTGTGTCATAAATAGGAAAAGTTAATGGGTCCCAACTCAATTATTCAATTCTAGCGCAAAGGAATGAGCATCCAAATTGTGCATACGGAATCTAATTCTCTCACTTGAAATTTGGCACGAGCATTGATTATGTCATAAATAGGAAAAGCTAATGGGTCCCAACTCGATTATTCAATTCACCGCGCAAAAGAATTAGCGTCCACATTTTAGGTACGTAATCTAATTTCCTCACTTCCCGATGTCATAGAAACTTGAAATTTGGTACGAGCATTGATTATATCATTAATAGGAAAAGTAAAGAGGTCCCAACTCGATTATTCAATTCTAAGCGCAAAATAATTGGCGTCCAAATTTTACAAACAGAATCTAATTCTCTCACTTCCCGATGTCATAGAAACTTACAATTTGGCAAGAGCATTGATTGTGTCATAAATAGGAAAAGATAATGTGTCCCAACTCAATTATTCAATTATAGCGCATAAGAATTAGCGTCCAAATTTTACATACGTAATCTAATTCTCTCACTTCCCGATGTCATAGAAACTTGAAATTTGGCACGAGCATTTTTTATGTCATAAATAGGAAAAGCTTATGGTTCCCAACTCGATTATTCAATTCTAAGCGCAAAAGAATTAGCATCCAAATTTTACGTACGGATTCTAATTCTCTTACTTCCCGATGTCATAGAATCTTGAAATTTGGCAAGAGCATTGTTTATGTCATAAATAGAAAAAGCTAATGGGTCCCAACTCAATTTTTCAATTCTAGCGCAAAAGAATTAGCATCCAAATTTTACGTACGTAATTCAATTCTCTCACTTCCTGATGTCATAGAAATTTGAAATTTGGCACGAGCATTGACTATGTCATTAATAGGAAAAGCTAATGGGTCCCAACTCGATTATTCAAGTCTAGCACAAAAGAATTAGCGTCCAAATTTTACGTACGGAATCTAATTCTCACTTGAAATTTTGCATGAGCATTGATTATGTCATAAGGAGGAAAAGCTAATGGGTCCCAACTCAATTATTCGATTCTAGCGCAAAAGAATTAGCGTCCAAATTTTACGTACGTAATCTAATTCTCTCACTTCCTGATGTCATGAAATTAGGCACGAGCATTGACTATGTCATTTATAGGAAAAGCTAATGGGTCCCAACTCGATTATTCAAGTCTAGCACAAAAGAAGTAGCGTCCAAATTTTAAGTACGGAATCTAATTCTCACTTGAAATTTCGCATGAGCATTGATTATGTCATAAATAGGAAAAGCTAATGGGTCCCAACTCGATTATTCAATTCACAGCGCCAAAAAATTAGCGTCCACATTTCACTTTACGTAATCTAATTTTCTCACTTCCCGATGTCATAGAAACTTGAAATTTGGTACGAGCATTGATTATATCATAAATAGGAAAAGTAAAGAGGTCCCAACTCGATTATTCAATTCTAAGCACAAAAGAATAAGCATCCAAATTTTAAGTACGGAATCTAATTCTCTCACTTCCCGATGTCATTGAAACTTAAAATTTGGTACGAGCATTGATTGTGTCATAAATAGGAAAAGTTAATGGGTCCCAACTCAATTATTCAATTCTAGCGCAAAGGAATGAGCATCCAAATTGTGCGTACGGAATCTAATTCTCTCACTTGAAATTTGGCACGAGCATTGATTATGTCATAAATAGGAAAAGCTAATGGGTCCCAACTCGATTATTCAATTCACCGCGCAAAAGAATTAGCGTCCACATTTTAGGTACGTAATCTAATTTCCTCACTTCCCGATGTCATAGAAACTTGAAATTTGGTACGAGCATTGATTATATCATTAATAGGAAAAGTAAAGAGGTCCCAACTCGATTATTCAATTCTAAGCGCAAAATAATTGGCGTCCAAATTTTACAAACAGAATCTAATTCTCTCACTTCCCGATGTCATAGAAACTTACAATTTGGCAAGAGCATTGATTGTGTCATAAATAGGAAAAGTTAATGTGTCCCAACTCAATTATTCAATTATAGCGCATAAGAATTAGCGTCCAAATTTTACATACGTAATCTAATTCTCTCACTTCCCGATGTCATAGAAACTTGAAATTTGGCACGAGCATTTTTTATGTCATAAATAGGAAAAGCTTATGGTTCCCAACTCGATTATTCAATTCTAAGCGCAAAAGAATTAGCATCCAAATTTTACGTACGGATTCTAATTCTCTTACTTCCCGATGTCATAGAATCTTGAAATTTGGCAAGAGCATTGTTTATGTCATAAATAGAAAAAGCTAATGGGTCCCAACTCAATTTTTCAATTCTAGCGCAAAAGAATTAGCATCCAAATTTTACGTACGTAATTCAATTCTCTCACTTCCTGATGTCATAGAAATTTGAAATTTGGCACGAGCATTGACTATGTCATTAATAGGAAAAGCTAATGGGTCCCAACTCGATTATTCAAGTCTAGCACAAAAGAATTAGCGTCCAAATTTTACGTACGGAATCTAATTCTCACTTGAAATTTTGCATGAGCATTGATTATGTCATAAGGAGGAAAAGCTAATGGGTCCCAACTCGATTATTCGATTCTAGCGCAAAAGAATTAGCGTCCAAATTTTACGTACGTAATCTAATTCTCTCACTTCCTGATGTCATGAAATTAGGCACGAGCATTGACTATGTCATTTATAGGAAAAGCTAATGGGTCCCAACTCGATTATTCAAGTCTAGCACAAAAGAATTAGCGTCCAAATTTTAAGTACGGAATCTAATTCTCACTTGAAATTTCGCATGAGCATTGATTATGTCATAAATAGGAAAAGCTAATGGGTCAACTCGATTATTCAATTCACAGCGCCAAAAAATTAGCGTCCACATTTCACTTTACGTAATCTAATTTTCTCACTTCCCGATGTCATAGAAACTTGAAATTTGGTACGAGCATTGATTATATCATAAATAGGAAAAGTAAAGAGGTCCCAACTCGATTATTCAATTCTAAGCACAAAAGAATTAGCATCCAAATTTTAAGTACGGAATCTAATTCTCTCACTTCCCGATGTCATTGAAACTTAAAATTTGGTACGAGCATTGATTGTGTCATAAATAGGAAAAGTTAATGGGTCCCAATTCGATTATTCAATTCTAGCGCAAAAGAATTAGCGTCCAAATTTTACATACGTAATCTAATTCTCTCACTTCCAGATGTCATAGAAACTTGAAATTTGGCACGAGCATTGATTATGTCATAAATAGGAAAAGGTAATAGGTGCCAACTCGATTATTCAATTCTAAGCGCAAAAGAATGAGCGTCCAAATTTTACGTACGGAATCTAATTCTCTCACGTGAAATTTGGCACGAGCATGGATTATGTCATAAATACGAAAAGCTAATGGGTCTCAACTTGATTATTCAATTCACAGCGCAAAAGAATTAGCATCCAAATTTTACGTACAGAATCTAATTCTTTCACTTCCCGATGGCATAGAAACTTAAAATTTGGCATGAGCACTGATTGTGTCATAAATAGGAAAAGTTAATGGGTCCCAACTAGAGATGAGCGAGCGTACTCAGCCACGCCCCTTTTTCGCCCGAGTACCGCGATTTTCGAGTACTTCCGTACTCGGGTGAAAAGATTCGGGGGGGCGCCGTGGGTGAGTGGGGGGTTGCAGCGGGGAGTGGGGGGGAAGAGGGAGAGAAAGGGGGCTCCCCCCTGTTCCCTGCTGCTACCCCCCATGCCACCACGCCTCCTACCGCTCCCCGGCGCCCCCCGAATCTTTTCACCCGATTACTGAAGTACTCAAAAATCGCGGTGCTCGATCAAGTAATTACTCAAAACAAGTACGTTCGCTCATCTCTAGTCCCAACTCAATTATTCAATTATAGCACAAAAGGATTAGCATCCAAATTTTATGTACGTAATCTGATTCTCTAACTTCCTGATGTCATAGAAATTTGAAATTTGGCACGAGCATTGATTGTGTCATAAATAGGAAAAGTTAATGGGTCCCAATTCGATTATTTAAGTCAAGCGCAAAAGAATTAGCGTCCAAATTTTACATAAGTAATCTAATTCTCTCACTTCCCGATGTCATAGAAACTTGAAATTTGGCACAAGCATTGATTATGTCATAAACAGGAAAAGGTATTGGGTCTCAACTCGATTATTCAATTCACAGCGCAAAAGAATTAGCGTCCACATTTTACGTACGTAATCTAATTCTCTCAATTCCCAATGTCATAAAAACGTACAATTTGGCACAAGCGTTGATTATGTCCTATATAGGAAAAGCAAATGGGTCCCACCTCAATTATTCATTTCTAAGCATAAAATAATTAGCGTCCAAAGTTTACGTACATAATTAAATTATCTCACTTCCCAATGTCATAGAAACTTGAAATTTGGCATGGGTATTGATTGTGTCATAAATAGGAAAAGCCAATGGGTCCCAAAACGATTATTCAATCATAGCGCAAAAGAATTAGCGTCCAAATTTTACGTACGTAATCTAATTCTCTCACTTGAAATTTGGCACGAACACTGATTATTATGTCATAAATAGGAAAAGTTAATGGGTCCCAACTCGATTATTCAATTCCAAGTGCGAAAAAATTAGCGTACAAATTTTATGTACGTAATCTAATTCTCTCACTTCCCGATGTCATAGAAACTTGAAATTTGGCACGGGCATTGATTATGTCATATATAGGAAAAGTTAATGGGTCCCAACTTGATTATTCAATTCTAAGCACAAAATAATTAGCATCCAAATTTTACATACATAATCTCATTCTCTCACTTCCCAATGTCATAGAAACTTGAAATTTGGCATGAGCATTGATTGTGTCATAAATAGGAAAAGCTAATGGGTCCCAACTCGATTATTCAATTATAGCGCAAAAGAATTAGCGTCCAAATTTTACGTATGTAATCTAATTCCCTTACTTGAAATTTGGCACAAGCATTATGTCATAAATAGGAAAAGTTAATGGGTCCCAACTCGATTATTCAATTATAGCGCAAACAAATTAGCGTCCAAATTTTACGTACGTAATCTAATTCTCTCACTACCCGATGTCATAGAAACTTTAAATTTGGCACAGGCATTGATTATGTCATAAATAGGAAAAGCTAATGGGTCCCAACTCGATTATTAATCTATTCTAAGCGCTAAAATATTAGTGTCCAAATTTTACGTACGGAATCTAATTCGCTCACTTCCTGATGTCGTAGAAATATGAAATTTGGCATGAGCATTGATTATGTCATAAATAGGAAAAGCTAATGGGTCCCAACTCAATTATTCAATTCTAGCGCAAAATAATTAGCATACAAATTTTACGTACATGATCTAATTCTCTCACTTCCCAATGTCATAGAAACTTGAAGTTTGGCACGGGCATTGATTATGTCATAAATAGGAAAAGTTAATGGCTTCCAACTCGATTATTCAATTCTAAGCTCTGAAGAACTAGCGTCTGAATGTTATGTACAGAATCTAATTCTCTCACTTCCTGATGTCATAGAAAGGTAAAATTTGACACAAGCATTGATTATGTCATAAATAGGAAAAGCTAATGGGTCCCAACTCGATTATTCATTTCTAAGCGCAAAATAATTAGCGTCCAAATTTTACATACATAATCTAATTCTCTCACTTCCCAATGTCATAAGTAGGAAAAGTTAATGGGTCCCAACTCGATTATTCATTTCTAAGCACAAAAGAGAAAGCATCCAAATTTTACGTACGTACTCTAATTCTCTCACTTCCAGATGTCATAGAAATTTGAAATTTGGCACGGGCATTGATATGTCATAAATAGGAAAAGTTAATGGGGCCCAACTTGATTATTCAATTCTAAGCATGAAAGAATTAGCATCCAAATTTTACGTACATAATCTAATTCTCTCACTTCCTGATGTCATTTTATATAAAGGAAACATTGCATGGTTACCTCCACATGGTGTTTCCTGGGAAACGCAAAGAACCATGCAAAATGGTGAACATATTTTTTTCCTCGGTATCTCTAAAGTAACCACAACTTTATAAGATTTTCCTTGTAAATACCAGTACCGAATGACCTCAGGCGAAGCCAGATATATCAGCTAGTATGTTTATATGCACAAAAGAAAAGGAGCAGTTGGTGGAATTCAGAACTGAAATTTTGTTTGAAGGTATTTCTGGCCCCATAGCACACTTGTCGGGCCTTGAGCTGCCAAAATAATAGAGAACTCCTACTAATGACTCAATTTTGAAAACTAGACTCCTTAAAGAATTAATCTAGAAGTGTACTGCGTATTTTGATCCCACAGTTTTTCAATGAATCTAAGCAAAGCAGAAGGAAAATAATACGATTTTTATTTTTTTGGCAATTGTGTCATGTTAAAAACAGGGTTTTTTTGTACAGCACACATGTAAATGAAGACTTGCAACCTAAAATGGATAACCTGGTTTGTTCTGTGTTTAGAAACATACCCATTTTCGCCCCAATCTACTTATAGGACACATTGCCAGGCCTGTAATGGAAAACACCCTTTTGCTTTCAGAGCACAACTGAATAAATTCCATGCCTCATTGCACCCTTGTAATGCCATCAAGCTGCCAAAACAATTGAACGCCTCCCAGAAGTGACCCCATTTTGAAAATTCAACCCCTTAACAAATTTATCTAGGTGTGTACTGAGCATTCTGACCCCAATTTTATTTGCCAAAATGGTAATAAATAGAGATGAGCGAGCATACTCGTCCAAGCTTGATGCTCGTTTGAGTATTAGGGTACTCGAGATGCTCGTTACTCGAGACGAGCACCACACGGTACTCGTCTCGATTAAACGAGCACTGACCATTGAATTCAATGGAGCCGGCAATACAGCCGGCTCCATTGAAAGCAATGGGCTGCCGGCGAGCGTGGGATGAATTTTCGGGAAGGGCTTAAAAATATAAGCCCTTCCCTGAAATTCATCCAGAAATGTGTAAAAAGTAAAAAAAAAATATACTCACCTTGTCCCGGCAGACGGAGTTCAGCCGCGGCCGGCCGGCAGTTCTCCTGAACTGCTGTGAGTAGTATTCAGCAGGTGGGGATTTAAAATCCCCGCCTGCTAAATGAGCTGCCTCTGATTGGTCCCTGCGCTGAGCCAATCAGAGGCAGCACTCACTCACCCATTCATGAATTCATGAATGGGTGAGTGAGAGCTGCCTTTGATTGGGGAGGCTGTGACCGATCAGAGGTAGCTCATTCAGCAGGCGGGGATTTTAAATCCCCACCTACTGAATACTACAGAAAGCAGTTCAGGAGAACTGCCGGCCATACGCGGCTGAACTCCAGCTGCAGCGGAATCGTGAGTATACATTTTTTTTTTACTTTTACACATTTTAGGATGATTTTCAGGTAAGGGCTTATATTTTAAAGCCCTTCCCGAAAATTCACCCTGCGCTCGCCGGCAGCCCATTGCTTTCAATGGAGCCGGCTGTATTGCCGGCTCCATTGAATTCAATGGGCTAACATTGTTCTCTGTAACAGCTGTGGCAGAGGAGAACGATCTTTATGCTGACAGTGCGGGGGGGGGGGGTCTCACTCTTGCCACTATTGTGGCTTAATAGTGAGACCTCGGAGCCCGAAATGCAGCCCTGCATGTTGCTCCTTGCCTGCCCTATCCATTTCTGTGTTTTTTTTACATGACTTTGGTGATTTGCTAAGATTTTCACAAATGAAAACCTTAGCGGAGCACCAGTCATATACAAAAATGCTCGAGTCGCCCATTGACTTCAATGGGGTTCGTTACTCGAAACGAACTCTCGAGCATCACTGAAAGTTCGACTCCAGTAACGAGCACTCGAGCATTTTGGTGCTCGCTCATCTCTAGTAATAAAGCATGTGAAAAATAATTAACATTACATTTTTTTCATAAATGTTCCCTCCATGACAGTTTTCTTTGCTTCAAACAAAGAAAACTGGGGAGACGCACCCCAAATTTTATAGCACTGGTTCTTCTGTTTTTAGTAATACCCCCATTGTAGCCCCAATCTACTTATAGGATACATTGCTAGGCCTATAAAGGAGGGAACACCCATTGGATTTCAGGCACAATTGAATAAATTCCAGGCCCCATTGCTCACTTATGCATAAAAAAACATTGACTCCCTAAAACCAGGTATCCCTCCTCCTCCCATGCTTGTTGCAAACCTGACACTTTTTGGGGGGGGTATTTCTTGACCTCAATGGCAGGGATGGGGTGTAAAAACTGGCGCTACGTAAGCTTGCTGAGGTGCTAATGTCTCAAACAGAAGGTGTTCAACTGCTGGAACTGCAGTGAGCGTTCCCTGGGATTTCTTGTAAATTACCTGGGCATTACAGGTAGCAATCTGAATAATGCCAGGCTCACACAGTCATAATGAATTCACTCGTGGAGGCCCACAGTGGATCCCAGCTGTGAGCTCAGCCGTTGCCTTGTGTACAGCTACAGAAATGTACTGCACATACAGATGGCCATGCGCAGTACACCTTTGTTTGATTGTTTATATTTCCCACGCCATCACCTAGCAATGATGCATGTACCCACAGCCCATATGCAATATAATTGCACAGTGAGATCTATGTCACGGATATATGTGGTAAAATATAACTTGCTGCATTCTATTTTCTGCAAGTGGATTGCGTAATAACGACCCGCTAATGTGAGCAGAATTGTGTAATCCAATATATTTGATTGATCAACATTTTAACGCGGATCAAATGCATGCAGAATCTTTTGGTAATGGTGATCACGTGACCGGGGACCACTCCACGAAGGCTACAGTCACTGCTCCAGGCTCTCGGACACCTTTAGTTGCCCAGAGCAAGGAGATTTTAAATTTCCTGGGCTGTTCCTGACTTTTGCGCTCGCATCCACCATTTTGCCAACAGGCAAATGCGCAGAAGCCGCGGAAGGTCCGTGGATAAATATCCCATTGGGGGACTTAGGTAAGTAATTTCACCTCCCCTCATGGATTGGATCCGTGAGGTGAGGTGAAACTTAAACTTTTGTTTTAACTTTTACATTATCACTGTTATACATTTGATAATGGCAATAACATGACCAGGGACCGCATGCCGTGGTTCCCTGTGAAATCTCCAGGCTCTCGGCTACCTTTGGTAGTCAGGAGCATGGAGATTGTTAATTTACTGGGCCCTCTGCAGCTTCTGCGCATGCGTCCGCCATTTTGGCAACAGGCACATGCGCAGAAGCCTGGGAAAGATACATGGATAAAGATCCCATTGGGGGACAAATCCGGGGACCTTCAGTATGTAATTTCATCTCCCCTCACAGATATGACCCGTGAAGGGAGATTAAACTTTAACTGTTTAAAACATTTTTTAACTTTACATGATCGCTGTTATCCATTGGATAACTGTGATCATGTGACTGCAGACTCTCCCTGCTCTCAGGGTTTAAACTTCCCAGGCTCCCTGGCCTTCTGCACATGCGCTAAACATTGTGCTGTCTGGTTTGCATGCGCAGAAGATGGCAGCAGGTCCTAGCAGGACCAGCTAACCGCGGGACATCGCGGATGCTAGTGTTGAGTAGTTTCAGCTCTTCTCACGGATCTGATCACTGAGGGGACATGAAACTTTAACTTTATTTAACTTTGTTTTAAATTGTATAAGATCGTGTGACGGGGGTCGCACACCGCAGCCCCCCATGATAGCTCCAGGCTATTGGCTACCTCTGGCCCTGTAGATTAAAGCTCAGACACCCAGGACGTAAAAACACATATGGGTGATCACTAAGGGGTTAAGGTGTAGTGACCTGGACTGGTACCACAGAATAGAAGTACTTTACCTGCAAGTTGAACAGCGCAACTGTTCTAACTACTAGTTCATTTAACAAAGTGTAGTTATGTTGGACTTTAATAAGAAGAGGGAGTCAGTATAGGGAAAAAAAAGAGTTAAGCTTGTTTAAGCACCATCGTAAATAGCTGAGCTGTCAAGCCCCCAGAGTCATGGAAAAGGAAGGGGCTTCCAGCTCATTTTGTGTTGCATAGTTGTTTATGAGAAACAATGTTAGAAAACGTAAGTGAAGGGGGAGTTTGGAGGGAGTCGGTGAAGAGGTCAGTGGCAGTGGAGAGAGATGGAAAGCTAGAAGCAGGGGGAAAGAATTGCCACAGCTAGGCTTCTTTCTCCTCTGCCCTGCTGTAATTAGAGATGTGTTATGTAAACTTTCAAAAAATGCTGTGTGCAGCAGCTCATAAATTACTCCGATGCTGAGAGAAACTGTTTGTTTTTCCAAACGTGATGTCTGTTCAAGCCAGCTTTGCTTTCTACCGGACAGCAAAACATACACAAAGCTTCAAACAATCAGTAAAGAATCTTCATAGGAATTTCGTGAATACACAAGAAAACTTGAGCACAGTGTTTCATAGTGGGTAATTTACTGTTAGTCAGAAGAAAGCAGTATTTTCTCATCAGTTTTCTCTATGTAGCTCTCCCTTAGCACAGATGCTGCTTTCTCAAACTTTGTTTTTCTGTCTATAAAGTGTTAAACTGTATTTATGCACTTTCTGGTGCTTAATATTAAGGCATTGCCATTTACATACATATGTGTGTTAGTCTTATTTTGTTACCAAGCGCTTTTAATCCAGGCACTGGCGTTACGATCCCCTAATTCCATTATTTGTTCAGATCCTGTTGCATACCTTCAATGGTGTGCAAGATTGCAAAGAGCATGCTGCACTCATTGCCACAGTGACACGGCTCCTCAGCCACATCTTAGAAACCACTCAGAGAGTGCAGGCCTCTTCCCGCTTGTCGCACGTTGCAAGATTTGGCATCACAAACAGGATCGCCACTTCTGTGACCTTTTTGCACAATTTTTTAATTTTATGGGCCAGCATCCCTATTTTTAAAAATCACTTAAAGGGGTTGTCCGGCCACACAGGGTAAAAATTTTTATAATGCTGCTGCTTTCCTTTCAGTAAGGATAGTAACAGACAGCATACAGGGGCTCAAACCGGCCGGCAGATCAGCTGGAATGTCAGTTTCTTACCTTAGAATCTGATCTTCACTGCAGCTTTCAAAGATGGCGCCTCTGTGCTGCTTTCCCACAATGCTCTGCGCTCTCCCTCTTCTGTGTGCGCGCTCTCGATGGTAGTAAGAGACATGAATAGGCAGGATTTCCCTCAGCTCACGTCCTAGCCCCGCCCACGACACGCCCACCTCTATTGAACTGATCTACAGTCTCTTCCCGCCCAGGCCCCCCCCCCCTGCTGCATACTATAATCAGAGGGGTTGTGGCCAGGGGAGACTGTTATACTCTCATGGTTCACGATAAAATCCTACCATGAGTGTAAACAGCAGCACAGTGTATAGTGAATGGAGAGGGGCAGGGGAGAGCCGAGAGAGAACTCTCCTGCAGCCCCCCACTGCAAAGCTACCTACTGCCCCCCCCCCACCCTGCTAAAGTAAAGTAAAACAAAACATTTCCCCACACACACATGCCCTCATAGTGCCCCTCCCACAGCGACCCCTCTCACAATGACCCCCCCCCCCGACTTCTGTCAGCCGGGTCCCTGCACACACACACACACATCACTGCACCCCCCCCCCCCCCTTGCACACATCCATCCATTCATCTCTCCCTCTCCCCCCCCCCCTTCCCCCGGGACTTCTGACAGCCGGGTCTCCAGACACCACTGGCACACACACATCACTGCACCCCCCCCCCTGCACACATCCATCCATCCATCTCTCCCTCTCCACCCCCCCCCCCCCCCTCTGCGCGCGAGAGCCCGCCCCTCCACTCATTCTTACCTTGGAGATGAAGACGCCTCCCCTGCTGGCAGAACTGAGCTTCCCAGCGGCTGAAGTTCTTCTGCACATGCGCAGAGCTGTGCTGGAGAAGCGTGTCTCCGTCGTCCCGACAAGAAGAGGACAAGAGACTTGTCGGAACCCATGGCAACCGAGGAGCAACACAGGGGGGGGCAGTCCAAAAGGTAAGTGAATAACTTCTGTTTGCCTAATTTACAATGCACAATGTATATTACAAAGTGCATTGTATTGGGCAAACAGAAGTAATGAGACCTAATGTTTATGGCCGGACAACCCCTTTAAGTGGCACAAAATTCCATTCTCTTTCCTCTAGAGCAGTGGTTCCCAAAGTAGTTTTTGACTTGCTGGGGTCCACGTCAGCAAATTTGGGGGTGCACGAGATGTAAATGGGGGTCCACGTGAGCGGATTCCATTTAGGCAAGTCATCATCAATATGTAGGCATTCTATAACTGACATAATACTCCTTACACAGATTAGTGTACATAATACTTATAATAGACCTAGAAATTACTTACCTCTCTGATATTTCATAAAATTGTTTATGTAGAGTTCACGTAAAACTTCTCGGGTTCTGGTGATAGACAAAGCAGACCTGCACAGTAGTTTTCTCAAGATCCACCAGAGCCCAAGAAGTTTTGCGTGAATTATACCGATCTGATTTGTGGTGTGGTTCATATGCAAGTTTTTACAAGTTTTCATATCGGTAGCAACGCATTGTGCATGTTGAAAGTTTCCTAGATTTCAAAGAGTTAGCCATTTGGGTGATATGTACAGAACCTATAGCTACAGAGATAGAGACTCCTGACACCTGTGAAGATTTACTGGGAGAAGTCAGATCCATATGAAGTGCCAAATCCCAAATATTGTTCCAGACCACCTGCAGTGACCAAGACAGGAGGCCCACGCTGAGGAGCTGGCGGGGTAGAGATGGCACTTGTCACGGTGGCTCTACTAGACTCCTTCCCAGAATGACGCATGCAAGCTCGGCCAAGGCACCGCTACGCCTTTTCCAGGCAATGCTGGGACAGCCTTTACCTGTATAGAAACGTAGTGTATTTGAGAAGTTGTCACTCGTGACGCCACCGTTTCTTCAAACCATTGATTCTCTGGTGGTAGAAATAATAAAGTCCACACACAGTTAACTTTGGAAACTCAATCACTGAGAACGGGCAGTGATTGGAAAACTTTACTTCTCACTTGTAGAATACAGCTTTACATGCCAGTACAGGAAATACAGTTTAGAAGACGTGAGGGAGGAGGACACAGGATGAAATCGGGCTTACAGTTGCTCTCTGCATGACTCTGCTCCTGTACACACACACTCCGGGATGCAGCACACAACACTCTAAAGGACACTCACTCAAGAATTAGTAGCTTACTGGCTGCACGGCGGACTCCTTCTCCTTTCTCTCTCACTCCTTAAAGATGGTTCCTGGAATTGGGGACCTCAGGATAACTCTCTTCAGATTCCATCCTTTCACTACATGAGGGTTAAAGGTATCCCCATGTTGCCAGCACTCTCACTCCACTCTCAACCATTGAAGAAGATAGAAGACCAACTAACCTGCACACTCCTTGCAAGCACATATATCATACAACACCACGTGACTAGACAAACTTGTTACATTTTCCAGACATATCGCAGCCACTTTCAGACATTAACCTCTTACATGCTGCAGCTGTGCAATACATATAACTAGAGACAAGACAATTTGCACAGTGGATCCACACTGAATACGTTACATGTATGACCATTATATAGGGACCATATATATAGAAACATTGATCCACTACATACCCACGCAACTGAATCTGAAGAGAACGAAGTTCCACAGAGCCAGCAAATGGAAACAATACAGAGACAACTGATGGACATTGCGCGCGGTGTTGCGATTCTGTGTGAATGGATGGGGAGATGGGAGAGGCATGTTTCTGGTTCCGGTTCTGTCATCCAGGATCACTTGGAAGCCCCATGTCCGTATTCTCATGAGCCTTTTCAGCTTCCTGCTGAAACATTCCAAAGAGATATGACAAACTCTCCTTGGAGAAACCCAAATCATTTCTGTACACATTGCAGATGTACGGGACATGCCTCCATGGAATGCCCATATTTAAAAGGTCATACATGGACTGCCGCTGGAAGGAAAGAAAGTAGGTCCTGCTCATAGTAACCAGCAGTGGATGTCCAAATATGTTGGCCACTGCCCTGAAATCCTGATAGCAGTAGAAGATGCACCTATTTCAGCACTTTTAGACACCAGTTCTCAAGTGACTACGATATGAAAGGTTCTCTTTGAGCAATTCTGGGACCCCGAGGTTCTCGTGCAACCCCCGAAGCACTTTGTGGATCTTATCACCATGAATGGCAAACCTGTACCAATAATAGGATATTAGGAACCAACTATCTTCGCGGGACAGACCGAGCTAGTACAGCAGGGTGTACTGGTGATTAATGTAGCAGAGAGAAATGCAGAGTCAAGCCACCTCTGCTTCCCAAACCCAACAAAGAGTGCTGAAGAAAACTATTTAAATTCCAGGGGAGGAGGGGGAAGAGCAAGGATCAAGGTCATAAGACCCGTTATCATACCACTTGCAACAGAAATGCTGTTGAGGTGCCAAACCAGATCCAGTCTGCAAGGAGAAGACTACCAAGCTCTTATTGAATCCATACATACTGCAGAGCACTCTTTTCTGATAGTGGCCAGACGTTTGACAACTGTTTCAGTGGGTCAAGTGCCTGTTAGAGTTCTCAATGCAGGTTGCACTGTTGTCACTCCAAATAAATAGTTTGCTGTAGCTCAAGTGTCCTTACTTCAGCCTGAGGATGTCCTAGACTCTGACCATCTCACCCTTCTATAAGCCTCTCAATAGACAGAGAAGGTGTTTTCTTCCACTGAAGCGCCCTGTTGGTCTAACCTTCATTCAGGCACTTTTGAAACCCCCAAGGAACAACGAGATGGTATACTGGGAGTAGCTCGCCAAAATCACACAGCTTTCAGCAAGCATGTCACAGACTTCAGTCAAGTGAAACCCATCACTCACACTATCCTCACGAATAGTCATCCTCCCATCAAGGAGAGATATCGACCTCTGAACCCTTCTCCATATCAGAATGTGAAAGGCATAGTTAATGACATGAAAGATGCTAATTAGAGATGAGCGAGCACCAAAATGCTCGGGTGCTCGTTACTCGGGATGAATTTATCGCGATGCTCGAGGGTTCGTTTCGAGTAACGAACCCCATTGAAGTCAATGGGCGACCGGAGCATTTTTGTATTTCGCCGATGCTCGCTAAGGTTTTCATGTGTGAAAATCTAGGCAATTCAAGAAAGTGATGGGAACGACACAGAAACGGATAGGGCAGGCGAGGGGCTACATGTTGGGCTGCATCTTAAGTTCACAGGTCCCACTATTAAGCCACAAAACCGGCAAGAGTGCCCCCCCCCCTCCCAACAACTTTTACTTCTGAAAAGCCCTCATTAGCATGGCATACCTTAGCTAAGCACCACACTAGCTACAACAAAGCACAATCACTGCCTGCATGACACTCCGCTGACACTTCTCCTGGGTTACATGCTGCCCAACCCCCCTCCCCCCCCGCACGACACAGTGTCCATAGCGCACACCAAAGTGTCCCTGCGCAGCCTTCAGCTGCCCTCATGCCACACCACCCTCATGTCTATTTATAAGTGCGTCTGCCATGAGGAGGAACTGCAGGCACACACTGCAGAGGGTTGGCACGGCTAGGCAGCGACCCTCTTTAAAAGTGGTGGGGCGATAGCCCACAATGCTGTACAGAAGCAATGAGAAATCCAATCCTGTGCCACCTCCATCAGGAGCTGCACACGTGGGCATAGCAATGGGGAACCTATGTGCCACACACTATTCATTCTGTCAAGGTGTCTGTATGCCCCAGTCAGACTGGTAATATGTACCTTAACAGTAACCGCGTTGGTGGTAATGTGGTGGTGACTGCGGACCTAGTAGCACGGTTGTATTTTGTTGGTTTTCGGAATGTGGCCAGGATTAAGTGGGCCGTGGCGGGGGGATGGTGGGGGGGCTCTCTTGTTGTGTCGGTAAAGGTGAAATTCTTGGACTGCCACCAGACGAACCAATGCAAAGGCATTTGCCAAGAATGTTTTCATTGTTGGAGGAGGAGGGGGATGTTTTTGAGGCACTACGTGTCCTCTCCACGTGTCCGTGGTTATATGCACCTTAACAGTAACCGCGTTGGTGGTAATGTGGTGGTGACTGCGGACCTAGTAGCACGGTTGTATTTTGTTGGTTTTCGGAATGTGGCCAGGATTAAGTGGGCCGTGGCGGGGGGATGGTGGGGGGGCTCTCTTGTTGTGTCGGTAAAGGTGAAATTCTTGGACTGCCACCAGACGAACCAATGCAAAGGCATTTGCCAAGAATGTTTTCATTGTTGGAGGAGGAGGGGGATGTTTTTGAGGCACTACGTGTCCTCTCCACGTGTCCGTGGTTATATGCACTTTAACAGTAACCGCGTTGGTGGGAAATGGCCTCGCCGCCATCATGTCTTTGGGAAGCCTCTGTTTCCACACCCCAGAGACATGCCATTAGCAGCGGTATAGGCAGAGCCCAGAATTCGTAACATTTCAGCCGTAGCATTAGGACAGGCCCCACTAACATATCAGTAGCAGCATTATAGGGGGAGCACAGTATTAGTTCCATTTCAGTAATAGTAGCACTCAAAACAGGCCCCAGTAACAATTCCGAAGCAGCAGTATAGGAGGAGCATAGTCTAAGTTCCATTTAAGTAATAGTAGCAGCCTACACAGGCCCCAGGAACAATTCCGAAGCAGCAGTATAGTGGGAGCGCAGTCTTAGTTCCATTTCAGTAGCTGCAGTATAGCCAAGGCCCAAGTTACATTTATGTAGCTAAAGTGTAGGCCAACCCCACACACCTTTCTGTACCATGAGTGCAGGCGAAGAACATAGAAATTGCTATGATTACACTGTAGGTGAGGGCCCAAAAAAATTGGTGTACCAACAGTACTAATGTACCTCAGTAAAAATTGGCCATGCCCAACCAAGATGGCAGGTGAAACCCATTAATCGCTTTGGTTAATGTGGCTTAAGTGGTAACTAGGCCTGGAGGCAGCCCAGTTTAACGAAAAATTGGTTCAAGTTAAATTTCCAACGCTTTTAAGAGCATTGAAACGTTTAAAAATAGTTTTAGAAAAATTATATGAGTGAGCCTTGTGGCCCCAAGAAAAATTGCCCGTTCAGCGTGATTACGTGAGGTTTCAGGAGGAGGAGCAGGAGGAGGAGGAGGAATATTATACACAGATTGATGAAGCAGAAATGTCCCCGTTTTGGATGGTGAGAGAGAACGTAGCTTCCATCCGCGGGTGCAGCCTACGTATTGCTTAGGTATCGCTGCTGTCCGCTGGTGGAGAAGAGAAGTCTGGGGAAATCCAGGCTTTGTTCATCTTGATGAGTGTTAGCCTGTCTGCACTGTCGGTTGACAGGCGGGTACGCTTATCTGTGATGATTCCCCCAGCCGCACTAAACACCCTCTCCGACAAGACGCTAGCCGCAGGACAAGCAAGCACCTCCAGGGCATACAGCGCTAGTTCAGGCCACGTGTCCAGCTTCGACACCCAGTAGTTGTAGGTGGCAGAGGCGTCACGGAGGACGGTCGTGCGATCGGCTACGTATTCCCTCACCATCCTTTTACAGTGCTCCCGCCGACTCAGCCTTGACTGGGGAGCAGTGACACAGTCTTGCTGGGGAGCCATAAAGCTGTCCAGGCCCTTAAAGACTGTTGCACTGCCTGGGCTGTACATGCTGCTCGATCTCCGCACCTCCCCTGCTACCTGGCGCTCGGAACTGCGCCTTCTGCCACTAGCGCTGTCGGATGTGAATTTTACCATCAGCTTGTCCGCCAGGGTCCTGTGGTATAGCAACACTCTCGAACCCCTTTCCTCTTCGGGAATGAGAGTGGGAAGGTTCTCCTTATAGCGTGGGTCGAGCAGTGTGTACACCCAGTAATCCGTAGTGGCCAGAATGCGTGTAACGCGAGGGTCACAAGAAAGGCATCCTAACATGAAGTCAGCCATGTGTGCCAGGGTACCTGTACGCAACACATGGCTGTCCGCACTAGGAAGATCACTTTCAGGATCCTCCTCCTCCTCCTCCTCAGGCCATACACGCTGAAATGATGACAGGCAAGCAGCATGGGTACCGTCAGCAGTGGGCCAAGCTGTCTCTTCCCCCTCCTCCTCATCCTCCTCATGCTCCTCCTCCTCCTCCTGAACGCGCTGAGATATAGACAGGAGGGTGCTCTGACTATCCAGCGGCATACTGTCTTCCCCCGGCTCTGTTTCCGAGCGCAAAGCAGCTGCCTTTATGGTTTGCAGGGAACTTCTCAAGATGCATAGCAGAGGAATGGTGACGTTAATGATTGCAGCATCGCCGCTCACCACCTGGGTAGACTGCTCAAAGTTTCCAAGGACCTGGCAGATGTCTGCCAACCAGGCCCACTCTTCTGAAAAGAATTGAGGAGGCTGACTCCCACTGCGCCGCCCATGTTGGAGTTGGTATTCCACTATAGCTCTACGCTGCTCATAGAGCCTAGCCAACATGTGGAGCGTAGAGTTCCACCGTGTGGGCATGTCGCACAGCAGTCGGTGCACGGGCAGATTAAACCGATGTTGCAGGGTGCGCAGGGTGGCAGCGTCCGTGTGGGACTTGCGGAAATGTGCGCAGAGCCGGTGCACCTTTACGAGCAGGTCTGACAAGCGTGGGTAGCTTTTCAGAAAGCGCTGAACGACCAAATTAAAGACGTGGGCCAGGCATGGCACGTGCGTGAGGCTGCCGAGCTGCAGAGCCGCCACCAGGTTACGGCCGTTGTCACACACGACCATGCCCGGTTGGAGGCTCAGCGGCGCAAGCCAACGGTCGGTCTGCTCTGTCAGACCCTGCAGCAGTTCGTGCGCCGTGTGCCTCCTATCTCCTAAGCTGAGTAGTTTCAGCACGGCCTGCTGACGCTTGCCCACCGCTGTGCTGCCACGCCGCGCGACACCGACTGCTGGCGACGTCCTGCTGCTGCTGACACATCTAGATTGCGAGACAGAGGTTGAGGAGGAGGAGGAGGGTGCTTTAGTGGAGGAAGCATACACCGCCGAACATACCACCACCGAGCTGGGGCCCGCAATTCTGGGGGTGGGTAGGACGTGAGCGGTCCCAGGCTCTGACTCTGTCCCAGCCTCCACTAAATTCACCCAATGTGCCGTCAGGGAGATGTAGTGGCCCTGCCCGCCTGTGCTTGTCCACGTGTCCGTAGTTAAGTGGACCTTGCCACTAACCGCATTGGTGAGGGCGCGTACAATGTTGCGGGAGACGTGGTCGTGCAGGGCTGGGACGGCACATCGGGAAAAGTAGTGGCGACTGGGAACTGAGTAGCGCGGGGCCGCCGCCGCCATCATAGCTTTGAAAGCCTCCATTTCCACAACCCTATACGGCAGCATCTCAAGGCTGATAAATTTGGCTATGTGGACGGTTAACGATTGAGCGTGCGGGTGCGTGGCGGCGTACTTGCGCTTGCGCTCCAACACTTGCGCTAGCGACGGCTGGACTGTGCGGTGCGAGACATTGGTGGATGGGGCCGAGGACAGCGGAGGTGAGGGTGTGGGTGCAGGCCAGGAGACGGTAGTGCCTGTGTCCTGAGAGGGGGGTTGGATCTCAGTGGCAGGTTGGGGCACAGGGGGAGAGGCAGCGGTGCAAACCGGAGGCGGTGAATGGCCTTCGTCCCACCTTGTGGGGTGCTTGGCCATCATATGTCTGCGCATGCTGGTGGTGGTGAGGCTGTTGGTGGTGGCTCCCCGGCTGATCTTGGCGCGACAAAGGTTGCACACCACTGTTCGTCGGTCGTCAGGCGTCTCTGTGAAAAACTGCCAGACCTTAGAGCACCTCGGCCTCTGCAGGGTGGCATGGCGCGAGGGTGCGCTTTGGGAAACAGTTGGTGGATTATTCGGTCTGGCCCTGCCTGCACTCCTGGCCACCGCACTGCCTCTTGCAACCTGCCCTGCTGCTGCCCTTGCCTGCCCCTCTGAAGACCTGTCCTGAGTAGGCGTTGCACACCAGGTGGGGTCAGTCACCTCATCGTCCTGCTGCTCTTCCTCCGAATCCTCTGTGCGCTCCTCCCTCGGACTTACTGCCCTTACTACTACCTCACTGCAAGACAACTGTGTCTCATCGTCATCGTCCTCCTCACCCACTGAAAGGTCTTGAGACAGTTGCCGGAAGTCCCCAGCCTCATCCCCCGGACCCCGGGAACTTTCCAATGGTTGTGCATCAGTGACGATAAACTCCTCTGGTGGGAGAGGAACCACTGCTGCCCAATCTGAGCAGGGGCCCGAGAACAGTTCCTGGGAGTCTTCCCGCTCCTGAGCATGTGTCATTGTAGTGGAGTGAGGAGGCTGGGAGGAAGGAGGAGCAGCAGACAGAGGATTCGGATTTGCAGCAGTGGACGGCGCAGAACTCTGGGTGGATGATAGCTTGCTTGAAGCACTTTCTGCCATCCACGACAGGACCTGCTCACACTGCTCATTTTCTAATAAAGGTCTCCCGCGTGGACCCATTAATTGGGCGATGAATGTGGGGACGCCAGAAACGTGCCTCTCTCCTAATCGCGCAGCACTCGGCTGCGACACACCTGGATCAGGAGCTCGGCCTGTGCCCACACCCTCACTTGGGCCTACGCGTCCTCGGCCGCGTCCACGTCCTCTAGGCCTACCCCTACCCCTCAGCATGCTGTATTACCAGTGATTTCCAAGCCAGGAAAGAAATTGGCGCAAGCCTGCAGCCAAAATAGAATTTTTTCCCTTGTTTTTCAAAGGACAAGCCACACTGCGTGTATTCAATGAATACTACTAAGTTTAATAACTGTGTTGTGGCCCTGCAAATGTGTCAGAGAACTGCAGTGATGCAAAGTTATTCGCTACAGCAGATCAGGGATTTCCCATGCAGGAAAAAAATTGGCGCAAGCCTGCAGCCAAAATAGAATTTTTTCCCTTGTTTTTCAAAGGACAAGCCACACTGCGTGTATTCAATGAATACTACTAAGTTTAATAACTGTGTTGTGGCCCTGCAAATGTGTCACAGAACTGCAGTGATGCAAAGTTATTCGCTACAGCAGATCAGGGATTTCCCATGCAGGAAAAAAATTGGCGCAAGCCTGCAGCCAAAATAGAATTTTTTCCCTTGTTTTTCAAAGGACAAGCCACACTGCGTGTATTCAATGAATACTACTAAGTTTAATAACTGTGTTGTGGCCCTGCAAATGTGTCAGAGAACTGCAGTGATGCAAAGTTATTCGCTACAGCAGATCAGGGATTTCCCATGCAGGAAAAAAATTGGCGCAAGCCTGCAGTAAAACGTAGCTGGCTGCGTCTGATTTTTTTTAACGTTCTGCACGCAGCACACACGTACCCAGAGCCCTGAGGACTGTCAGAGGCAGGCGAAATAGAATTTTTCCCCTTGTTTTTCAAAGGAAAAGCCACACTGCGTCTGAATAATGTATGTCTTCTGGCCCTGCCTACACAATTCTATCCCTGTAGTATTAATGCCGGGTGCAATGGTCTGCACAGACGGTTTTGAGAAAGAAAAAAAAATGCAACACTGCTAACAGCAGCCTGGACAGTACTGCACACGGATAGATGTGGCCCTAGAAAGGACCGTTGGGGTTCTTGAAGCCTACACTCACTGCTAACACTCTCCCTGCCTAACCACCACTTCTGTCCCTATTGCAGGGCGCAATGCTCTGCAGATCCAATTTTGAAAAAAAAAAAAAAATACAGTGCTAACACAGTACTGCACACTATTTGATGTGGCCCTGAGAAGGACCGTTGGGGCTCTTGAAGCCTACACTAACTCCTAACGCTCTCCCTACAGTAGCTCCAGCACGATAGCACTTTCCCTCAGCTAACTCACAAGGCATCTTAGCCGAGCCGCGGGAGGGGCCGATTTTTATACTCGGGTGACATCAGATCTCCCCAGCCACTCACAGCAGGGGGGTGGTATAGGGCTTGAACGTCACAGGGGGAAGTTGTAATGCCTTCCCTGTCTTTCAATTGGCCAGAAAAGCGCGCTAACCTCTCAGAGAGGAACCTGAAAGTAACCAGAACATCGCGTGGTACTCGTTAAAAGTACCGAGCATCCCGAACACGCTAATATTCGCCCGAATATCAAGCTCGGACGAGTACGTTCGCTCATCTCTAATGCTAATATTAGCAGGAATAGCTATAGTTGATGAGAAGCTCCCTTAGGGCTTAGTCACACGGGGGCGCATCGGCGCCCGTACACAGGCGCCGGTGAGCCCGTTGACTGAGCCCTTACTGCAGGAAGAAGACGGCCGCACTTCAGGACTGACACCTTCCCGCAGCGCAGAAGAAAGAACACATGACCGGCAATGAAGCCGATCACATGTTCTTTCTTCCGGCGCTGCAGAGAGACATCCGTCCTGAAGTGCGGCTGTCTTCTTCCTGCAGTAACACAGGTGCCGATGCACCCGTGTGACTAAGCCCTTAATGTTAGTTAAGAAGGATAGAGGAATCAGATTTTGTGTAGACTACCGTAAGCTCAACAACATCACTCATAAAGATGCATATCCGCTACCCTGAATCTAAGAAACTCTTATTGTTTTGTGCTCTGCTGCTTATTTTTCCATTCTTGATCTTACCAGCGGGTAGTCGCAGGTTCCAATAGCAGAACTAGATTGTGAGAACACTGCGTTTACAACACCCATGGGTCTATTTGAGTTCAGTTGCATGCCTTTTGGTCTCTGTAACGCTCCCAGAATGTTTCAGAGACTTAATGAAAGATGTCTGGGCAATACGAATTTTGACACCATTCAGCTGTACTTAGACTTCATCATCTACTCCAAAACCTAGGAGGAATATGTGGAACATTTGGATGAGGTATTTAAGATATTGATCAAGCATGGATTGAAAACAAAACCTTCCAAGTGTCATTTCCTGCAGAAACAAGTTCGCTATCTGGGGCATATAGTCAGTGCAGAAGGAATGAGCCCTGACTCTGAAAAAATAGAAGCAGTAACTAAGTGGCCTACACCAAAGTCAATCAAAGATGTACGCAGTTTTTTTGATTTTGTAGGATATTACTGGAGGTTTAGACCAAAGTTTGCCACTATTGTCACTCCTTTGCAAGAACTACTGAGAGGGCATCTGAAAATTCAATCACGTAAATTAGTAGCTATACGCTTAGAAGGGGGGGGGGGGAGAGCAGGAACAGGCTTTCCAGGCTCTTAAAGAGAGACTGACTACCCATCCTATTTTAGCTTATCCCAACTACAGTTTGCCATTTCACCTGCACACTGATGCACAAGTGCAAGACGGGCAAGAAAGAGTCATCGCTTTTGCCGGTCGGTTGCTTAGAAGTACTGAAAGAAATTAACTACAGTGCCTTCAAGTTGGAATTCCTGGAGCTGGTTTAGGCCATCACCAAGAGATTTAAAGACTATCTTGCTTTAGCTACCTTTGTGGCCTTTACTTACAACAAGCCCTTAGCTCACCTGAACACTGCCAAATTGGGTGCCTTATAGCAACAGTGGGTCTCCCGTCTTGTCAACTTTACAATCAAGTTCTGTGCTGGGAAAAGTAATGATAATACTGATGCATTATCCCGTTTGCTAGAGACTGTGCAGATGACGACAATGATCAATTTGAGGAAATAGAACTACCCAATTTTGGTGCCAAAACTACTCATTTGAATGCTCTTCAAGCCAAAGACACCATACCAGCAACACAGAAAGAAGATCAACAGTGGTTCACTCTGCAATCAGAAAGTCAAATTTTCGGTGAACTCCTAGACTACTTTTCTTCAGGTATCACCCTCGGAAGGATTAGACAAGGACATCCAGATCCAGAAGTACAGTGACTATGGTGACAAAGAAAGAGACTGTTCCTCAGAAGAAATCTGTTATGTCAAAATTCTATTGATCTTCTTACCGGTCACCAAGTGCAACATATATTGATTCCTAGCGAGTTGCAAGTATGATTCTGACCGTTTACCATGACCAGTCATGACACTTTGGGGTATAAAAGACTGAATCCACTATTCATAGATGTTTCTATTGGATTGGCATATTAACTTAGTATGTTGGGCTGAAGGGAGACAATGTCCAACTAGTTAAGCGTGTCTCCACCCCCCCACTTCCCCATTGATCCAGAGAAAGGCAAAAAAAAAATCATGAGGCGGAAGCCAATTAGGAAAAAATTCCTTCCCAGCTCCATAATGGCAGTCAGAATAATCACTGGAACAATGTTTGAAAGTTCCTACCTGACTCCAAGACCTGGATCAACAACCCTGCTGGTTATTTAGTGTCTATATCCTGTAATATCATAGCACTCTGGAAAGACATCTAGTCCCCTTGAACTTCTGTATCGATTTTGCCATCACCACATCGTCAAGCTGAGAGATCCACAGTCTCACTGCTCTTACAGTGCAGAAACCCCTTCTATTTTGGTGATGAAACCTTTTTTCCTCTAAACGTAGAGGATGCCCTCTTTTTACCGTCGCAGTCCTGGGAATAAACAGATTGCAGGAGAGATCCTTGTATGGTCCCCTAATGTATTTATACACAGTTATTTTGTCGCCCCTTAACCGACTTTTTTCCAGGGTGAATACCCTCTCTGGGTATTCCAGTCCTCCAATGTATGTATACAACCATGTATTATGTGGAAAGATATTTTATGCTTGACTAGCTTACCTGTCGCGCGTTGCTGCGAAGACAGACATACATACATTCATTCGTTTTTATATATCTAGATAACAACCAATCACAGCGCAGCTTTCATGTTACCTCAGTGGTATAATATATAACAACGAATCGCAGCGCAGCTTTCATGTAACCTCAGTAGTATAAGAAGTAGCAACCAATCACAGCACAGCTTTCATGTTGCCTCAGCAGTATAATATATAGCAACCAATCACAGCACAGCTTTCATGTTACCTCAGCAGTATAATATATAGCAACCAATCACAGAACATCTTTCATTTTACCTAGGCATTCTCAATATCCAGCAATTGTCAAGCAAAACGTTTGGCGGATGCATCATTTTGTAGTTGAACACGCTTGCTCGTAATAGCTTTTGCTTTCGAGCTTGAGATGGAAATCAAACGATCTTTGTCTGGGGGGCATAACTGTCGACGATGCTCGCACCTATCGTAGGATAGATGTACTATGCCAGTAATCTTCCCAGGAGTGTACTCAACAACTTCCCAAAGTTTCATGGCGATTGGATGAATGGTGTAGTAATGCATAAAGGACAGACAGACAGACAGACATACATTCATTTATATCTATCTATCTATATATATATATAAAGACGAAAGCCCTCACTGACTCATTCACTGACTGATTCACTCACTGACTGACTCGCCAAAAGTTCTCCAACTTCCCGATGTCGTAGAAACATGAATTTTGGCACAAGCATAGATTATCTCCAAAATAGGAAAGGTAATTGGGTCCCAACTCGATTATTCAATTCTAGTGCAAAAGAATTGGCGTTGAAATTTAACGTACATAATCTAAATCTCTCACTTCCCAATGTCATAGAAACTTAAAATTTGGCACGCGCATTGAATATGTCATAAATAAGAAAAGTTAATAGGTCACAACTGGATTATTCAATTCTATGCGCAAAAGAATTAGCGTCCAAATTTTACGTACGGAATCTAATTCTCTCACTTCCCGGTGTCATAGAAACTCGAAATTTGGCAGGAGCATTGATTGTCATAAATAGGAAAAGCTAATGGGTCCCAACTCCATTATTCAATTCTATGCGCAAAAGAATTAGTGTCCAAATTTTACGTGCGGAATGTAATTTTCTCACTTTCCGGTGTCATAGAAACGGGAAATTTGGCACGAGCATTGATTATGTCATAAATAGGAAAAGCTAATGGGTCCCAACTCGATTATTTAATTCTATGCGCAAAAGAATTAGCGTCCAAATTTTACGTACATAATCTAAATCTCTCACTTCCCAATGTGATAGAAACATGAAATTTGGAACAAGCATTGATTGTGTCATAAATATGAAAAGTTAATGGGTCCCAACTCGATATTTCAATTCTAAGCGCAAAAGAATTAGTGTCCAAATTTTATGTACGGAATCTAATTTTCTCACTTTCCGGTGTCATAGACACGTGAAATTTAGCACGAGCATTGATTATGTCATAAATAGAAAAAGCTCGTAGGTCCCAACTCGATTATTCAATTCTAGCGCAAAAGAATTGGCGTCGGAATTTTACGTGCGGAATGTAATTTTTTCACTTTCCGGTGTCATAGAAACTGTAAATTTGGCACGAGCACTGATTATGTCATAAATAGGAAAAGCTAATGGGTCCCAACTCCATTATTCAATTCTATGCGCAAAACAATTAGCATCCAAATTTTACGTACATAATCTAAATCTCTCACTTCCCAATGTCATAGAAACATGAAATTTGGAACAAGCATTGATTGTGTCATAAATATGAAAAGTTAATGGGTCCCAACTCGATATTTCAATTCTAAGCGCAAAAGAATTAGTGTCCAAATTTTATGTACGTAATCTAATTCTCTCACTTCCGGATGTCATTTTATATAAAGGAAACGTCGCATGGTTGCCTCCACGTGGTGTTTCCTGGGTAACGCAGAGAACTATGCAAAATGGTGAACATATGTTTTTCCTCAGTATCTCTAAAGTAACCACGACTTCATAAGATTTTCCGTGTGAACACCAGATAAACACTAGTACCAAATTAACTCGGGCAAAGCCAGGTATATCAGCTAGTATATATATATATATATATATATATATATATATATATATAAATGACATTAGGAAGTGAGAAAATTAGATTCCGTACGTAAAATTTGGACGCTTGTTTTGCGCTTAGAATTGAATAATTGAGTTGGGACCTATTAACTTTTCCTATTTCTGACATAATCAATGCTCGTGCCAAATTTCAAGTTTCTATGATATTGGAAAGTGAAAGAATTAGATTCCGTACGTAAAATTTGGACGCTAATTCTTTTGCGCTTAGAATTGAATAATCGAGTTGGGACCTATTAGCTTTTCCTATTTATGACATAATCAATGCTCATGCCAAATTTCAAGTTTCTATGATATTGGAAAGTGAGAGAATTAGATTCCGTACGTAAAATTTGGACGCTAATTCTTTTGCGCTTAGAATTGAATAATCGAGTTGGGACCTATTAGCTTTTCCTATTTATGACATAATCAATGCTCGTGCCAAATTTCAAGTTTCTATGACATTGGAAAGTGAGAGAATTAGATTCCGTACGTATAATTTGGACGCTAATTCTTTGGCGCTTAGAATTGAATAATCAAGTTGGGACCTATTAGCTTTTCCTATTTATGACATAATCAATGCTTGTGCCAAATTTCAAGTTTTTATGACATCGGGAAGTGAGAGAATTAGATTCTGTACGTAAAATTTGGACGCTAATTCTTTTGCACTTAGAATTGAATAATCGAGTTGGGACCCATTAACTTTTCCTATTTATGACATAATCAATGCTTGTGCCAAATTTTATGTTTCTACGACATCGGGAAGTGAAAGAATTGGTGGCAATGATGGAAATCGAACGATCTACATGGGGGGGGGGGCGTAACTGTCGACGCTCGCACGCGCGCCATTTATCATTGGATCGTTGTACTATGCCTATAATCTTCCCAGGAGTGTACTCAACAACTTCCCAAAGTTTCATGGCGATCGGATGAATGGTGTAGTAGCGCATAACGAACAAACAGACAGACAGACACACATACATTCAATTTTATATATATAGATAAGGGCATTTTACACGCCAAAACACGTTGCATGCTGTCGGTTTTCATTCTTACTTTGTGATAGAAGCATTTAGTGCTTCCATGATAATTTTATCTGGACTTTATATTTTTTTGGCAAATAAACATTTATCTGGGATCAAACTTGAAATTTATTCTCCATGAGCTATAACCATATGAGCGCAATCAGTTTTTAGCATATTCTGGATTTTTTCCCCACTTTGTACAATAATTTGGGGCTTCTTTGGATTGCAGCTCTTCATATTGTATGGATTATGGAAGACCTCTAAAGAAACCTTGATAAGCCCACCAGGATTATCGGTGCAAGCAGGTTTCTCCCTTTGTAGAAGACCTGCTTAGCATCAGATGAGATCAAATTTATGGTTATCTACATTGATTGCACGATTTACTTCAAGGCGCTATCCTTTTAAATTGATTTGAGACTTTTATTTTGAGAGACTACTCATAGACTATGTCATAAGTTTTACACCCCAAGAGACTACTTGGTAATAACGTTCTAAAGTTTGCACCCCAAGAGACTACTTATAGAACTTTTTAAATTAAATTGTTGATCATCGTTTTTGCTTGCTCATTGCCTTAACTAGGAAGAAAGGGGTATTTTCTCATCAGTTCTCTCTGTATAGCTCCCCCTTAGTTCAGATGTTGTCCTCTCAAAGTTTGTTTCTGTGTATAAAGTGTTAAATTGAGAAGAGCGAGTATACTCGCTAAAGGCAATTGCTCGAGCAAGCATTGCCCTTAGCGAGTACCTGCCCGCTGGAGACAAAAGGTTCGGGTGCCGGCGGCGGGCAGGGAGCTGCAGGGGAGAGCGGGGCGGAACGGAGGGGAGATCTCTCTCTCCCTCTCTCCCCCCCCCCCCCCCGCTCCCTCCTGCTGACAGCCGCTACTCACCGCTCCCCCGCTCCAATGCTCGCTCGAGCAATTGCCTCTAGCGAGTATACTCGCTCATTTCTAGTGTTAAACAATATATATGCAATTTCTGGTGATTGATATTAAGGCAGACAACCATGTGCCTGAAAGTAAATGATGTGCCTGTCATTTGCATACATACGTGTGTTCGTCTTATTTCGCTATCAAGTGCTTTTACTCCAGGCACTGGTGTCACGATCACCTAATTTCATCAGTCGTTCAGATCCTGTTGTATACTTTTAATGTGCACGAGATTACGAAGAGCATGCTGCACTCCTTGCCACCAAGACATAGCTCCTCAGCCACATCTTAGAAACCACTCAGAGAGTGCAGGGCTCCTCTCGTTTGTCATACTTTGCAAAGGAGTGACAATTCCCCTACCGACTCACGTCATAGGCCACTCACTAGCCATGCCAGAATTCTACTGCACACTGATGAGGGGAAAACACTCCGAAACAGCTGTCTGTGTATAAATTCTGGCTTGGTTTTCAATTCCTAATCATTGTTCTAAAGACCCGTGTCGGACATTGATTTTCAGAAATGCTGCCATCCAGTAGGTGGCACTGCAGAGAGGTATTATTCCATCTTCAATATTTGCATATATTTCCCAGAGGAGCATGAATGGCCTTATATGTCTCGTCACTCACCTTCTAGGTGCTCTCCTTAAGAAGTGGCAATACCCCTCCTGACTCATATCATAGGCCTCTCACTAGAGGGAGAGGGAGAGGCTTGTGGGAGCACAGGGAGGAGTGGTGACGTTGCCTTGTAGGTCGGCGGTGGTGCATTCCTTAGAGGGACATCATCACAGTTTTTTATGATAGACATATCAATCTCCTACCTTCACCTCCTGCTCTACCCACTTATCTCTATGAATAGCTCTAGCCTCATTGTACCAACCTTTGGCTGCCTTTAAAAGACTACTATCTATCAGTACTCCTTTCTTGTCCCTTATGATTTTCCGCCATTCTTCTGCCTGTAACCTCCCTCCTGCTCTGTACGGTAACCCGCACACCTTCAACAGTTACACTTCATCCACTACAAATGCACATGACGAGAATATAGTTTTACCACTTTACAAATCACTAGTCAGAACACACATGAACTTTAATTCAGTGCACAGTTTAGGGTGCGAGTGGACAAGAAAGACTTAGTATAGACAGAGTGAGTTCAAGGTTGGACAACTGAAGTAATACATACTATAGCATATACTATGATACTGTATCAGGTAACAACCTCCTGCTGGTGGCATGCAGATGCACCTTTTTTCAAGTTTTTAAAAAATCATCTATCATGAATACGACTATAAGGGTGCCTACCCACTAGCGATATTTTTTCTAGCGATGCGAGAGCAAATGCATTACCGCGCAAAGAAAACTCTGCAATATCGCTCATTGAATTCATGAATTGCTGCGCGCTGCCTGTGATTGGCTGAGCACTCAGCCAATGACACCAGTGCTTTCTGGGGGCAAAGATTTTTCAATTCTCGGCCTCCAGAACACAGAAGAAGACTGCCGGGGCCAGAGAGAAGAGCTGGACGGCTCTTCTAGGTGAGTATAAATTTTTTTAATTTACTTTTTTTTACAGCTAGGGATAATTTTCAGGGAAGGGCTTATATTTCAAGCCCTTACCTGAAAATCATCACTGCGAGTGTTGCCTGCAACCGACTGCTTTCAATGGGCCGCCGTAGGGCCGACCGTATTGAAAGCAATGGGATAGCATCACAGACTTCTGCCAAAGCTGTGACAGCTATGGCAGAGGATTCCTTCATTCCCTCAGTCCCCTAATGGCAGCCACAACCGGTCAGAGTGTCAGCTGTCATTGATTATTGTTACATATGAACACACTCTACCCACAATTACATCTTATTGGTTAATATGAATCACAAAGTGATAGATGCAGTTTATATAGTAATTCTTCATACAGTATACTCAATTTTCACAAACAAAATGTACTAAAAAGGTGGTGCACGGAGCTTGGTACCTATGGTAGATTGGAGGCTATGTATTTATGCCATGTAAACTGGTTTTCTGGTGTCCAAAAGTTGCAATTTTTGCACATACACCAAAATTGCAATATTTTTGACCTTTACAAAAAAGTGGACAGCACTAGAGATGAGCGAACGTGTTCGTCCGAGCTTGATATTCGTGCGAATATTAGGGTGTTCGGGATGTTCGTTATTCGTAACGAACACCATGCGGTGTTCGGGTTACTTTCACTTCCTTCCCTGAGACGTTAGCGCGCTTTTCTGGCCAATTGAAAGACAGGGAAGGCATTACAACTTCCCCCTGTGTTGTTCCAGCCCTATACCACCCCCCTGCTGTGAGTGGCTGGGGTGATCAGGTGTCCGCCGAATATAAAAGTCGGCCCCTCCCGCGGCTCGCCTCAGATGCCGTGTGAGTTAGATGAGGGACAGTGCTGTTTGTACCGGAGCTGCTGTAGGGAAAGAATTGGTAGTTAGTGTAGGCTTCAAGACCCCCAAAGGTCCTTATTAGGGCCACTGATAGCTGTGTGTTGGCTGCTGTTAGCAGTGGCAATTATTTTTTTTCTCAAAATCGCCTCTGCAGAGCGTTGCACCCGGCATTAGGGACAGAAGTGCTGCATAGGCAGGGAGAGTGTTAGGAGTGAGTGTAGCCTTCAAGAACCTCAACGGTCCTTTCTAGGGCCATATTTAACCGTGTGCAGTACTGTGCTGGCTGCTGTTAGCTGTGCTGCATTTTTTTTTCTTCTCAAAATCGCCTCTGCAGAGCATTGCACCCTCCATTGATACTGCAGGGAAAGAATTGTGTAGGCAGGGCCACAACACAGTTATTATTCATTGAATATACGCAGTGCTGCCTTTTGGTGGAAAAAAACTGAAAATAATTCTATTTGTCCTGCCTCTGTCCGTCCTAAGGGCGGTGGACACGTGTCGGCTGCGTGTGCAACGTTTAAAAATCAGACGCACCCAGCTACGGTTTACTGCTGGCTTCGCCATTTGCTTTCCTTAATTGGGAAAAAAAATACCTGCTCTGCCAGAGTTAATAACTCTGCTACCCTCACGTTCTGTGACACATTAGCTGGGCCACAGCACAGTTATTAAACTTCTCATGTTCATTGAATATACGCAGTGCTGCCTTTTGGTGGAAAAAAACTGAAAATAATTCTATTTGTCCTGCCTCTGTCCGTCCTAAGGGCGGTGGACACGTGTCGGCTGCGTGTGCAACGTTTAAAAATCAGACGCACCCAGCTACGGTTTACTGCTGGCTTCGCCATTTGCTTTCCTTAATTGGGAAAAAAAATACCTGCTCTGCCAGAGTTAATAACTCTGCTACCCTCACGTTCTGTGACACATTAGCAGGGCCACAGCACAGTTATTAAACTTAGATTATTCATTCACTAGAGGCAGTGGGGCCTTTCGTTTTCAAAAAAGGGAAAAAATTATATTTGGCCTGCAGTCTTGCGCCAATTTATTTCCTGCCTGTGAAATCAAATCACTGGTAATACAGCATGCTGAGGGGTAGGGGTAGGCCTAGAGGACGTGGACGCGGCCGAGGACGCGGAGGGCCAAGTCAGGGTGTGGGCACAGGCCGAGCTCCTGATCCAGGTGTGTCGCAGCCGACTGCTGCGCGATTAGGAGAGAGGCAAGTTTCTGGCGTCCCCACATTCATCGCCCAATTAATGGGTCCACGTGGGAGACGGTTATTAGAAAATGAGCAGTGTGAGCAGGTCCTGTCCTGGATGGCAGAAAGTGCTTCGAGCAACCTATCGTCAACACGCAGTTCTGCGCCGTCCACTGCTGCAAATCCGAATCCTCTGTCTGCTGCTCCTCCTTCCTCCCAGCCTCCTCACTCCACTACAATGACACCTGCTCAGGAGCGGGAACACTCCCAGGAACTGTTCTCGGGCCCCTGCTTAGATTGGGCAGCAGCGGTTCCTCTCCCACCAGAGGAGTTTATCGTCACTGATGCCCAACCATTCGAAAGTTCCCGGGGTCCGGGGGAAGAGGCTGGGGACTTCCGCCAACTGTCTCAACAACTTTCTGTGGGTGAGGAGGACGATGACGATCAGACACAGTTGTCTTGCAGTGAGGTAGTAGTAAGGGCAGTAAGTCCGAGGGAGCAGCGCACAGAGGATTCGGAGGAAGAGCAGCAGGACGATGAGGTGACTGACCCCACCTGGTGTGCAACGCTTACTCAGGAGGACAGGTCTTCAGAGGGGGAGTCAAGGGCATCAGCAGGGCAGGTTGCAAGAGGCAGTGCGGTGGCCAGGGGTAGAGGCAGGGCCAGACCGAATAATCCACCAACTGTTTCTCAAAGCGCCCCCTCGCGCCATGCCACCCTGCAGAGGCCGAGGTGCTCTAAGGTCTGGCAGTTTTTCACAGAGACTCCTGACGACCGACGAACAGTGGTGTGCAACCTTTGTCGCGCAAAGCTCAGCTGGGGAGCCAACACCAACAGCCTCACCACCACCACCATGCGCAGACATATGATGGCCAAGCACCCCACAAGGTGGGACGAAGGCCGTTCAGCGCCTCCGGTTTGCACCCCTGCCTCTCCCCCTGTGCCCCAACCTGCCACTGAGATGCAACCCCCCTCTCAGGACACAGGCACTACCGCCTCATGGCCTGCACCCACACCCTTATCTCCGCTGTCCTCGGCCCCATCCAGCAGTGTAGTTCAGCGCACCGTCCAGCCGTCGCTAGCGCAACTGTTGGAGCGCAAGCGCAAGTACGCCGCCACGCACCCGCACGCTCAAACGTTAACCGTCCGCATAGCAAAATTTATCAGCCATGAGATGCTGCCGTATAGGGTTGTGTAAACTGAGTCCTTCAAAAGTATCATGGAGGCGGCGGCCCCGCGCTACTCAGTTCCCAGTCGCCACTACTTTTCCCGATGTGCCGTCCCAGCCCTGCACGACCACGTCTCCCGCAACATTGTACGCGCCCTCACCAACGCGGTTACTGCCACGGTCCACTTAACAACGGACACGTGGACAAGCACAGGCGGGCAGGGCCACTACATCTCCCTGACGGCACATTGGGTGAATTTAGTGGAGGCTGGGACAAAGTCAGAGCCTGGGACCGCTCACGTCCTACCCACCCCCAGAATTGCGGGCCCCAGCTCGGTGGTGATATCTGCGGAGGTGTATGCTTCCTCCACTAAAGCACCCTCCTCCTCCTCCTTCTCTGTCTCGCAATCAAGATGTGTTAGCAGCAGCATGTCGCCAGCAGTCGGTGTCGCGCGGTGTGGCAGCACAGCGGTGGGCAAGCGTCAGCAGGCCGTGCTGAAACTACTCAGCTTAGGCGATAAGAGGCACACGGCCCACGAACTGCTGCAGGGTCTGACACAGCAGACCGACCGCTGGCTTGCGCCGCTGAGCCTCCAACCGGGCATGGTCGTGTGTGACAACGGCCGTAACCTGGTGGCGGCTCTGCAGCTCGGCAGCCTCACGCACGTGCCATGCCTGGCCCACGTCTTTAATTTGGTGGTTCAGCGCTTTCTGAAAAGCTACCCACGCTTGTCAGACCTGCTCGTAAAGGTGCGCCGGCTCTGCGCACATTTCCGCAAGTCCCACACGGACGCTGCCACCCTGCGCACCCTGCAACATCACTTTAAGCCAGGCTCTATGAACAGCGTAGAGCTATAGTCGAATACCAACTCCAACATGGGCGGCGCAGTGGGAGTCAGCCTCCTCAATTCTTTTCAGAAGAGTGGGCCTGGTTGGCAGACATCTGCCATGTCCTTGGTAATTTTGAGGAGTCTACCCAGGTGGTGAGCGGCGATGCTACAATCATTAGCGTCACCATTCCTCTGCTATGCATCTTGAGAAATTCCCTGCAAACCATAAAGGCAGCTGCTTTGCGCTCGGAAACGGGGGCGGTGGAAGACAGTATGCCGCTGGATAGTCAGGGCACCCTCCTGTCTATTTCTCAGCGCGTACAGGAGGAGGAGGAGGAGCATGAGGAGGATGAGGAGGAGGGGGAAGAGACAGCTTGGCCCGCTGCTGACGGTACATCGGCTGATTGCCTGTCATCCTTTCAGCGTGTATGGCCTGAGGAGGAGGAGGAGGAGGAGGAGGATCCTGAAAGTGATCTTCCTAGTGAAGACAGCCATGTGTTGCGTACTGGTACCCTGGCACACATGGCTGACTTCATGTTAGGATGCCTTTCTCGTGACCCTCGCGTTGCACGCATTCTGGCCACAACGGATTACTGGGTGTACACACTGCTCGACCCACGCTATAAGGAGAACCTGCCCACTCTCATTCCCGAAGAGGAAAGGGGTTCGAGAGTGTTGCTATACCACAGGACCCTTGCGGACAAGCTGATGGTAAAATTCCCAGCCGACAGCGCTAGTGGCAGAAGGCGCAGTACCGAGGGCAAGGTAGCAGGGGAGGTGCGGAGATCGAGCAGCATGTACATCCCAGGCAGTGCAACAGTCTTTAAGGGCCTGGCCAGCTTTATGGCTCCCCACCAAGACTGTGTCACCGCTCCCCAGTCAAGGCTGAGTCGGCGGGAGCACTGTAAAAGGATGGTGAGAGAGTACGTAGCCGATCGCACGACCATCCTCGGTGACGCCTCTGCCCCCTACAACTACTGGGTGTCGAAGCTGGACACGTGGCCTGAACTCGCGCTGTATGCCCTGGAGGTGCTTGCTTGTCCTGCGGCTAGCGTCTTGTCGGAGAGGGTGTTTAGTGCGGCTGGGGGAATCATCACAGATAAGCGTAGCCGCTTGTCAACCGACAGTGCCGACAGGCTAACACTCATCAAGATGAACAAAGGCTGGATTTCCCCAGACTTCTGTTCTCCACCAGCGGACAGCAGCGATACGTAAGCAATACGTAGGCTGCACCCGCGGATGGAAGCTACGTTCTCTCTCACCATCCAAAACAGGGACATTTCTGCTTCATCAATCTGTGTCTAATATTCCTCCTCCTCCTCCTGCTCCTCCTCCTGAAACCTCACGTAATCACGCTGAACGGGCAATTTTTCTTAGGGCCACAAGGCTCACTCAAATAATTTTTCTGAACAATTTTTATAAGTTTCAATGCGCTTAAAAGCGTTGGAACTTTAACTTGAACCAAATTTTCGTTACACTGGTCTGCCTCCAGGCCTAGTTACCACTTAAGCCACATTAACCAAAGCGATTCACCTGCCATCTTGGTTGGGCATGGCCAATTTTTACTGAGGTACATTAGTACTGTTGGTACACCAATTTTTTGGGGCCCTCACCTACAGTGTAATCATAGCAATTTGTATGTTCTTCGCCTGCACTCATGGTACAGAAAGGTGTGTGGGGTTGGCCTACACTTTAGCTACATAAATGTAACTTGGGCCTTGGCTATACTAAGGCTACTGAAATGGAACTAAGACTGCGCTCCCACTATACTGCTGCTTCAGAATTGTTACTGGGGCCTGTCTTGAGTGCTACTATTGCTGACATGGAACGAAGACTGCGCTCCCGCTATACTGCTGCTTCGGAATTGTTACTGGGGCCTGTCTTGAGTGCTACTATTGCTGACATGGAACGAAGACTGCGCTCCCGCTATACTGCTGCTTCGGAATTGTTACTGGGGCCTGTCTTGAGTGCTACTATTGCTGACATGGAACGAAGACTGCGCTCCCGCTATACTGCTGCTTCGGAATTGTTACTGGGGCCTGTCTTGAGTGCTACTATTGCTGACATGGAACGAAGACTGCGCTCCTCCTATACTGCTGCTTCGGAATTGTTACTGGGGCCTGTCTTGAGTGCTACTATTGCTGACATGGAACGAAGACTGCGCTCCTCCTATAATGCTGCTACTGATATGTTAGTGGGGCCTGTCCTAATGCTACGGCTGAAATGTTATGAATTCTGGGCTCTGCCTATACCGCTGCTAATGGTATGTCTCTGGGGTGTGGAAACAGAGGCTTCCCAAAGACATGATGGCGGCGAGGCCATTTCCCACCAACGCGGTTACTGTTAAGGTGCATATAACCACGGACACGTGGAGAGGACACGTAGTGCCTCAAAAACATCCCCCTCCTCCTCCAACAGGGAAAACATTCTTGGCAAATGCCTTTGCATTGGTTCGTCTGGTGGCAGTCCAAGAATTTCACCTTTACCGACACAACAAGAGAGCCCCCACACCATCCCCCCGCCACGGCCCACTTAATCCTGGCCGCATTCCGAAAACCAACAAAATACAACCGTGCTACTAGGTCCGCAGTCACCACCACATTACCACCAACGCGGTTACTGTTAAGGTACATATTACCAGTCTGACTGGGGCATGCAGACACCTTGACAGAATGAATAGTGTGTGGCACATAGGTTCCCCATTGCTATGCCCACGTGTGCAGCTCCTGATGGCGGTGGCACAGGATTATATTTCACATTGCTTCTGTACAGCATTGTGGGCTATCGTCCCGCCCCTTTTAAAGAGGGTCGCTGCCTAGCCGTGCCAACCCTCTGCAGTGTGTGCCTACGGTTCCTCCTCATGGCAGACGCACTTCTAAATAGACATGAGTGTGGCGTGGCATGAGGGCAGCTGAAGGCTGCGCAGGGACACTTTGGTGTGCGCTGTGGGGGGGAGGGGGGGCGGTTGGGCAGCATGTAACCCAGGAGAAGTGGCAGCGGAGTGTCATCCAGGCAGTGATTGTGCTTTGTTGTAGCTAGTGTGGTGCTTAGCAAAGGTATGCCATGCTAATGAGGGCTTTTCAGAAGTAAAAGTTGTTGGGAGGGGGGGGGCACTCTTGCCGGTATTGTGGCTTAATAGTGGGACCTGTGAACTTGAGATGCAGCCCAACATGTAGCCCCTCGCCTGCCCTATCCGTTTCTGTGTCATTCCCATCACTTTCTTGAATTGCCCAGATTTTCACACATGAAAACCTTAGCGAGCATCGGCGAAATACAAAAATGCTCTGGTCGCACATTGACTTCAATGGGGTTCGTTATTCGAAACGAACCCTCGAACATCGCGGGAAGTTCGTTTCGAATAACGAACACCCGAACATTTTGGTGCTCGCTCATCTCTAGACAGCACCTAGCTTAAGCTAAAAATGACATGTAATATTTGCTAAGATATATGCCAGGAAGCTGGTATAGGTTTCTAGATGACACAATTGTATTAAGTGGACTCTTAATACATTTCTCACTCTGAGCCCAGTGCATAGTTTACTTAGACCTGTGTATGCAATACTAGTCTAAGTGAACATGCCCCGATGGGGCATATCTACAATTGATAATTTGGCATTTTTTGGCAGCGATCGTGCACTGTGCATGTCAGTGTATCTCATGCACGCTGTCATGTGAAGTATGACTAGTTTCTTTTTTTTTTTACTTAATTCTCTGCTCTGTCTCATAGCTGCATTGTGTATTCAACACCGTAGATACACAATATATTGTGTATGTACAACACCTAATATACCACTCATAGGGAACAATAGGGTTGTACGTGTGTAATACATGGTAAAATAGAACATACATATTACATGCAATAAATATAAATTTCATTTCATTGACTCCATTCACTGTATGTTATGAGTACGTTTGTGGATATGAGCCCTAAGGCTCAAACGTAAGGCTCCACAAAAGGTATAAGTTTATAAACAGTCTTAAAATTTGACAGATTAAGCATTCCGCAGAGCTATTGTGATAAATTTGGCAACATTTTAAGACTGACTAGTCTAAAGCCACTCTCACACATACCATTTGTTAAAACGCAGCGTTTTAACCCATTTTCAAATGGCGTGTTTAAACATGTTCAACAGCAGTTTTTAATGCACTCCATGATTACAATGGGTGATAAAGTGCTCTAAAAAGTGCTGAAACACACAAAAATAGAGCAGACAATGTTCAAACGAAATTAATGGAGGTGTTTTACAGCATTTAGCGCAGCATTTAAAAATGATGCGCTAAACGCTGTAAAAAATGGTGTGCGAGAGAGTGGCCTAAGTTCAACTATCTAATTATTATATGGAATTATTAAATAAGTCTCAATGTGTTTAAACTGAACACCATATTTATGAAGCCAAAATTATGAAGTCATATCAGACTTTGTATTGTTGTAATCTGCACCATACTCCTGTGCTGCATGTGTTCCATGTAGAGAAATACTGCATGGTGCATAGTACACTAGTGCAATAAACTATTGGTAAATCTCCTCTCTCTAGTGTTATCATGATGACTTAAAGGAGTTACCCAACCTTTTAAAAGTGATGACCTATCCGCTTTAAATTACACTAAAGAATATGATGACTTTGGTGACTTAATTTGCTATAGTGTGATATGTAATACTGCAGGTTTCAATAAGAGTATGTAGTAGCCCAGAATGTATATTTATGACCCCTCTATAAATGTCATACATGTCATGTCTTTTGTGTAGATGTACTGTGCAAACTGTCTAGTCTCTTGTTATGTGTATTGCACAGCTGCAGCAAATGAGAGGCTATTTTTGCATGAGACTGGGAGATGCCTGCAAATGTGTTCATATTTGTCTAGTCACGTGATTTGTGTAGTCTATAAGTATGAATGTTTTGGGTGTGGTAGAGAGTTAGTCGTTTAGTCAGTCAGTGAGTCTGTCATCTTCTACAGTGAAGAGTGGAGGGGAGTGCAGGCCACATGGGGGGTACCTTCAACCCTCATGTGGTGAAGAGATGAAAGAAGAGGGTCCATATACCTGGAACCGTGGAATAAAGAAAGTGAGAGTAAGAAAATAAGAGAGAGAGTCTGAGAGTGAGTGTGAAGTGAGAAGGCTGAGATCACCGTTCAGAGGTACTATACCCAAGAGTGTCTGCGGAGTAACCCTCCTCCTCTGGAGAGTTACCCTTCTAGGAGTGGTTCCTGTCAGATAACTTAGCCTGCAGGACCATTGTCATCCTGTGTTTGCTCCCTTACCTCCAATTTGCTGTTGTGCCTGCACGGCCGACTTTTGTATTTGTCTCTTGTATTATCTTTATCATGTAAAATTTTGCCAGGCACTGACCGTTTCTAGGTACCTGAGGTACGTTGCACAGTCTGCAACTCCTTTATTTACCGACAAGGGTCATTCTGGTGGGTAACGGAACAGTGGCGTCACCCGTGACAACCTTATCTCCTGTTCTTATGTTTATTGGCCATCCCTCTCCTAGGGGTGTCCGGAAGAAGCCCAACACTGCTCTGGCCGAGGCTATGTGTGTTCCTCCAGGAGGTAGCCTGGTAAGTGCCACCATAACGAGTGACCACTCTACCATCCCAGCTCTTCAATGTATGCCATGTGTCCAGAGTCACCCCACGGGACGCTGCATGTACAATGCTATTATTTTTTGGAAGCCTATGTCACGATAGACAAAAAGTTATTAACTAAATAGTTGAAAGGGAAACGTGATATTCATGCCCAATGTGCTACAAACTTGTAATGCAAATATAGGAAAGTAGTCTCAGTGAATTATTCATTTATCCATAAACTCTTTACCATCATTTCCATTAAAGATGCTTTTTTGGAACTTCAGGAGCAGGGGGTATGTCTCAGAAAAGCAAAATTTAAGTAGTCATTCATCTGCATTGCAATATATACCGCTACACCTTTTTCTTCTTAGATAACCTTCAACTCTGTGACAAACCAAGCAGATTGGTTAATTAATCCAGTGTTCTTGAAGCTGCTAGACATAATAATTAGGCTATAGCTCCAGGTAATCTTGGAACTCAGTACTGATTTACAGTGTTCGGCCTCCAGTTTGATAAACTATGCTAACAGTGACAGAGGTTGTCTGCGTATTAATAAACAATTGAGCAATGCTAGTATTCTTATTGAAGCACATACAAAAGCATTCAGGATTTCCAAATAAAGGGGCTAAGCATATTCACCCATATATATCAATTCCCGTCATAGTACATGGCTACTCCAACACATTATTAACACACAAAAAACACAAGGACTATAAAGTCAAACAATGACTTTATTAAGGACTAGAGATGAGCGAACGTGTTCTTAACGAGGACTTACGCACCCGAACACCGGCTTTTCCGAGGACTTCAGTGTTCGCGCGTAAAGATTCGGCGGGCGCCGGGGGGCGGGGAGAGGCGCGGCGGCGCGGGCGGCAGCAGCGGGGAACAGGGGGGAGCCCTCTCTCTCTCCCTCTCCCCCCCACTCCCCGCCGCAACCCGCCGCGCTGCCACGGCGACCCCCGAACTTTTTTCGCCTGAGCATGGAAGTCCTCGCAAAGTTCGGTGTTCGGGCGAAAAGGGGCGGGGCCGAACACGTTCGCTCATCTCTATTAAGGACGTAAATATAGCACAATACAAATGACACAAGGACACTATGTTAAAACCATGGATCCAATGGGTCAAGGATTAAAGTGCAAGTCCCAGAGACTGATTAGTTAATCACATGCATATATTCAAGTGTTTGGAAACGATAATGAGGATAACTACATATAACCAAACAGTGTCAAAGTCACATATCAGAATAGTACCCACCAATAGCACCTAGAGACACATGATGTAAATAAAGCCTTACTGGTGTCAATGCATTGACTAATAATAGTAGAATATTGCAGACTCCATAAAATGTCTATTACTCACAAAGGAAATGGTAACCTTAATGAAAGCCTTAGGGCGAGCACCCACTGGCGTTTTTTTACCTGCGTTTTGCGTTTTGCGTTTTGCGTTTTTCCTGCACAGGCATAGAGATAACATGTGTTCCTGTCCACTGGCGTTTTTTTTGCGTTGCGTTTGCGTTTTTAACATAGGAGCTGTCAGTTGCATATGTGTCCTTATTTTTCTCCATGGAAATTAATGGAAAAGCCGCGAAAACGCCACGAAAACGCCGCGAAAAACGCCGCGGAAAACGGGCGGAAAAACGCGGGGAACGCGGCGAAAACGCTGCGTTTTTTTTCCCGCGGAAAACGCAAACGCCAGTGGGTGCTCGCTCTTAGTATACAAATGTTTGCCATATCAGAAATAGTCTTGTGACTTTGAAAGTTTTCTATAAGTTAGAGAAAAGTTTTATAGACAATACCTGTCTCCATGCCAATTTCTATTACCGTACAGAGGTTGGAACTACCTGGGGCGCAAGTAAAGAGGGACAGCAACCAGGGCAGACAGGAAGTGCAGTTTAAAAAATATATACTTAACTTTCTTGCTACTCCCGGGGTCCCTGCCTGAGCTTCTCTCTTAACTTCTGTATAGAGTGATTTTGTGATAAGTGCACATGACCTCTGCAGCCAGTCTTCAGTTCATATGATCGCCATAATGATCAAGTGAACGCTCAACTTGGAAGTCAGCATGAGACCAGTGTTGCAAAAATTGCTGAGTCCGGGAGCAGGAGGAGAAAGGGGAGTATATGTGTTTTTTATTTTAAAGTGCACAAAAAAGAGTCATGGGAGCATTATTATTACTACAAAAGTGGCAGAGTGGCATTATTGCTATAAAGGGGCCATGAGCGGCATCAATATCAGTTTGGCTATGAGGGTCATTATCATTAGTAAACTGAGGTTATGAGGGGGCAATTAGTATTGCTAAACAGAGACCATGAAGGGCATTTTTTGATAAATAGGGTCATCATGAGGAGCACTATTACTAAATGGTGGCCATGACAAGCATTATTACAAAAGGGAACACATTACTATGTTAGGGCACTAAAAGTGATACTTACTATGTGGGCCTACAGGGAGCACAAAACGAGGTAGTATTACTATGTGGGACACAGGGTAGTATTACTATCTGGGGTACCATGAAAGGGGAAATAGTGTAAAGGTTTTAAAAGCAAAGGCAGGTGGCTGGAAAATTGAGGAGTCAAAGTTGTCTGTAAGCCAGATTCTGCAGAGGCAAGTTGTGACTGGGAGAAGTCATCATGGTGGTCTTGGCCAGATGGAGAAGAAAAATAAAAATGAAAGACTCCAGTCAGAGTGGACATCACTTATGATCATTGAAGGTAATTATAATCACATACAGTCTACAGAGCGCCTCTGTAGAACTAGTATGTACCGCTATGTGGCCACTGTATCAAGGTAATATTGGTCTTTGTGTGCTGTTTATTCAGTAACAATATGGCGGTATTATGTGGTTTTGATCTATGGGTAAAATTTGGTCCATATGTAGTGTTACAATTGGTAATATTGATGTTTCTAGTGGTCATTTAGTAACAGTATGGTGGTATTTGTCACTATGTGGTAGCAATATGGAATCATGATGTGGTGGTATAATTTGGTCCCTATGCCATGTTATTATTGGTATTGTTGGTCTTGGTATAGTGAGTTTTGCTCAATGGCATATGGAGATAATTATACAGGTCATGATGATTGCAGTGAAAACTGTGTGCAGTTTTATTTCACTTTCACAAAGTAAAACAAAAAATAGTTTTATTTATTTATTTTTTTCAACTGCACACATTCTTCATTCCTTTAAAAAAATTTATAATTAACATTTATTCTGAAGGTTATTTAGTCCCACTAGGGACATCACAAATGTGATTGTTTGATCGCTTTTATAATGCTTGGATATACTTTTTTAATATTTGCCCTATTGGCCAAATTCACTAACAAACGGCCATGCCTATCACAGTCCATAGTGAAAAGTGGCATTGGTTTATGTTAAAAAAAGGAAAAACATGGACACCTTACTTCTAGTCTTTTATGCGCCCACTCTTTTTTAAGGGCTTCTGTCCACGTTCATTGCGTTATCTGCAGCAATAATCCGGCCGCGGGTAATGCAGTGAACGCTTTTCATAGCATTGCTATGGATAGCACAGTCCACGAGCAGAGAATCATAGCGATTCTTTGCTCGCGGGATTCAAATTGTGCTATGCCGCGATTCTCTGCAATCAGCCTATCTGTCAGATAGGCTCAGGGCGGAGACCTGATAGTTCTCTCCCTGCTCCCCCACGGCAGAATATCGCTTGCGATATTTCATCATGTCCGTGGACAGGGGGCCTAAGATTGTCTTTTTATAGACATAAAACACAAAACAAACATAAGAATAATTAACACATAACTAGAGATGAGCGAACGTACTCGTCCGAGCTTGATGCTAGCTCGAGTATTAGGGTACTCGAGATGCTCGTTACTCGAGACGAGCACCACGCGTTACTCGAGTCAATTCCATTTCCTTCCCTGCATGTTTTGCGCCATTTTCTGGCCAATAGACATGCAGGGAAGGCATTACAACTTCCTCCTGTGATGTTTCAGCCCTATCCCACCCCCCTGCAGTGAGTGGCTGGGGAGATCAAGTGACCGCTGAGTATTTAAAGCGGTCCCGCCCGCTGCTCGCCTCAGACACATGCTGGCAGAGATTAGGGAGAGTGCTGCTGCTATAGGGAGAGTGTTAGCGTCTTCAAGAACCCCAACGGTCCTTCTTAGGGCCACATCTGACAGTGTGCATTACTGTTGTGGCTGCTGGGAGCAGTTTTGCACAATTTTTTTGTTTTCATCTTGGGCTATGCAGACAATTGCATTGTCAGTCTGCAGCCAATTATACAGAGTATAGGGGCAGTACTAGTCAGGCAGGGACAGTGGTAGTGTACAATCCTGTCAACAAGTACCCCAACGATCCTTCTTAGGGCTACCTCTGACCGTGTACAATACTGTTGTGGCAGCTGGGAGCAGTTTTGCACTTTTTTTTTTATCTTGGGCTCTGCAGACTATTGCGTTCTCAGTTTGCAGCCAATTATACAGAGTATAGGGGCAGTACTGGTAAGGCAGGGACAGTGATAGTGTAGAATCCTGTCAACAAGTACCCGAAAAAAGCTCCTCCTTAGGGCTACCTGTGAGCGTGTGCATTACTGTTGTAGTGGCTCACTGTTAGCCAGCTAGGCCTTTCTGCAGCCCAGCGTATAATTTTTTTGGCCTACAGTGTGCGTTACATAACTGCTGTGACCCTCCAAGTGCAGGCCAATAATTGTCTAATTTTTTACACCGCTCTGTGCGTCCTGTCAACTTCACGCACAGCGTACGCCCACAGCCGCTGATAGAGGGAAAGACATATACACGCTATCTAGGCTGCTGTTTAAAAAAAAAAAAACTGAAAAAACACTCCTCCTTAGGGCTACCTGTGAGCGTGTGCATTACTGTTGTAGTGGCTCACTATTAGCCAGCTAGGCCTTTTTGCAGCCTAGCGTATAATTTTTTGTGGACTGCAATGTGCGTAACATAACCGCTGTCAGCCTCCAACTGCACGCCACTAATTGCATAATTATTCAGATCGCTCTGTGTCTGCTCTATTGGTAATAGGTAGGCCTAGAGGACGTGGCCATGGGCGAGGACGCGGAGGTCCAAGTGAGGGTGTGGGCACAGGCCAAGTTCCTGGTCCAGGTGAATCGCAGCGGGCTGCTGCGGGATTAGGAGAGAGACAAGTTTCTGGGGTCCCCAGCTTCATATCACAATTTATGGGTCCACGTGGTAGACCTTTATTACAAAATGAGCAGTGTGAGCAGGTCCTGTCGTGGATGGCAGAAAATGCATCCAGCAATGTATCGACCACCCAGTCTTCTAAGCTGTCCACTGCTGCAACTCTGAATCCTCTCAATGCTGCTCCTCCTTCCTCCAAGCCTCCTCACTCCATGAAAATGACACATTCTGATGAGCAGGCAGACTCCCAGGAACTGTTCTTGGGCCCCTGCCTTGACTGGGAAAAAATGGTTCCTCTCCCACCTGAGGAATTTATCGTGACCGATGCCCAACCTTTGGAAACTTTCCGGGGTCCGGGTGATGAGGCTGAGGACTTCCGGCAACTTTCTCAAGAGCTTTCAGTGGGTGAGGAGGTCGATGATGATGAGACACAGTTGTCTATCTGTGAGGTAGTAGTAAGGGCAGTAAGTCCGAGGGAGGAGCGCACAGAGGATTCGGAGGAAGAGCAGCTGGACGATGAGATGACTGACCCCACCTGGTTCGCTAAGCCAACTGAGGAGAGGTCTTCAGAGGGGGAGGCAAGTGCAGCAGCAGGACAGGTTGGAAGAGGCAGTGCGGTGGCTAGGGGTAGAGGCAGGACCCGAGTGAAGACTCCCCCAACTGTTTCCCAAAGCACCCCCTCGCGCCATGCCACCCTGCAGAGACCTAGGTCTTCAAAGGTGTGGATGTTTTTCAGTGAGAGCGTGGACCACCGACGAACAGTGGTGTGCAACCTGTGTCGCGCCAAGATCAGCTGGGGAGCCACCTCTACCAGCCTCACCACCACCAGCATGCGCAGGCATATGATTGCCAAGCACCCCACGAGGTGGGACGAAGGCCGTTCACCGCCTCCGGGTTTCACCACTGCCTCTCCTCCTGTGCCCCAAGCTGACACTCAGATCCAACCCCCCTCTCAGGACACAGGCACGAGCGCCTCCCGGCCTGCACCCACATCCTCACCTCCGCTGTCCTCGGCCCCATTCAGCAATGTCTCTCAGCGCAGCTTCCAGCTGTCGCTAGCGCAAGCCTTGGAGTGCAAGCGCAAATATGCCGCCACGCACCCACACGCTCAAGCTTTAAACGTGCACATTGCGAGATTGATCAGCCTGGAGATGCTGCCGTACAGGCTTGTGGAAATGGAGGATTTCAAACACATGATGGGGGCAGCGGTCCCACGCTACTCGGTCCCCAGTCGCCACTATTTTTCCCGGTGTGCCGTCCCAGCCCTACACCAGCACGTCTCCCGCAACATCAATCGTGCCCTCACCAACGCGGTTACTGGGAATGTCCACTTAACCACGGACACGTGGACAAGTACTGGCGGGTAGGGCCACTATATCTCCCTGATGGCACATTGGGTGAATTTGGTGGAGGCTGGGACCGAGTCAGAGCCTGGGACCGCACACGTCCTACCCACCCCCAGAATTGCGGGTCCTTCCTCGGTGCTGGTATCTGCAGCGGTCTATGCCACCTCCTCTAAACCCTCCCCCTCCTCCTCCTACGCAACCTCTACCTCTCAATTAAGAAATGTAAGCAGCACGTCGCCAGCAGTCGGTGTGGCGCGGTGCAGCAGCACAGCGGTGGGCAAGCGTCAGCAGGTGGTGCTGTAACTACTCAACCTAGGTGACAAGAGGCACACGGCCCCCGAGCTGTTGCAGGGTCTGACAGAGCAGACCGACATCTGGCTTTCGCTGCTGAGCCTCCAACCGGGCATGGTCGTGTGTGACAACGGCTGTAACCTGGTGGCGGCTCTGCAGCTCGGCAGCCTCACACACGTGCCTTGCCTAGCCTACGTCTTCAATCTGGTGGTTCAACGGTTTCTGAAAAACTACCCGCACTTGTCAGACCTGCTCGGCAAGGTGCGCCGCGTCTGCGCAAATTTCCGCAAGTCCACCACGGACGCTGCCACCCTGCGGACCCTGCAACATCGGTTTAATCTGCCAGAGCACTGGCTGCTGTGCGACGTGCCCACACGGTGGAATTCTATGCTCCACATGTTGGCCAGGCTCTATGAGCAGCGTAGAGCAATAGTGGAATACTGGAACCAACTCCAACATGGGCGGCATAGTGGGAGTCAGCCTCCCCAATTCTTTACCAAGGAGTGGGCCTGGATGGCAGACATCTGCCACGTCCTCGGAAACTTTGAGGAGTCTACCCACATGGTGAGCAGCGATGCTGCAATCATTAGCGTCATCATTCCTCTGCTGTGCCTGCTGAGAAGTTCGCTGCAAAGCATAAAGGCTGACGCTTTGCGGTCGGAATAGGAGACGGGGGAAGAGAGTATGTCGCTTGATAGTCAGAGCACCCTCATGTCTATATTTCAGCGCGTTTTGGAAGAGGAGGAGGGGGAGGGGGAAGAGACAGCTGGGCCCACTGCAGAGGGTACCCATGCTGCTTGCCTCCCATCTGTTCAGCGTGTATGGTCTGTGGACGAGGAGAAGGATGAGGATCCTGAAAGTGATCTTCCTAGTGAGGACAGCAATGTCTTGCGTACTGGTACCCTGGCACACATGGCTGACTTCATGTTAGGCTGCCTTTCTCGTGACCCTCGCGTTAGACGCATTCTGGCCACTACAGATTACTTGGTGTACACCTTTCTCGACCCCCGGCATAAGTAGAACCTTTCCACTCTCATTCCCAAAGAGGAAAGGGGTTCGAGAGTAATGCAATACCACAGGGCCCTGGTGGACAAACTGATGGTAAGCTTCCCATCTGACAGCGCTAGCGGCAGAAGGCGCAGTTCCGAGGGCCAAGTAGCATAGGAGGCGCGGAGATCAGGCAGCATGTTCAGTACAGGCAGGGGAACACTCTCCAAGGCCTTTGCCAGCTTTATGGCTCCCTAGCAAGACTGCGTCACCACTCCTCAGTCAAGGCTGAGTCGGAGGGAGCACTGTAAAAAGATGGTGAGGGATTATGTAGCTGATCGTACTACGTGATGCCTCAGCTCCATACAACTATTGGGTGTCAAAGCTGGACATGTGGCACGAACTTGCGCTGTATGCCCTGGAGGTGCTTGCTTGCCCTGCCGCTAGCGTCTTGTCAGAGAGGGTGTTTAGTGCAGCTGGGGTAATCATCACGAACAAGGGTACCCACCTGTCAACTGCCAGTGCCAACATGTTTACACTCATAAAGATGAACAAAGCCTGGATTTCCCCAGACTTCTCTTCTCCACAAGCGGAGAGCAGCGGAACCTAAAGATTCTTTTCGCTGCAACCGCAGATAAAAGCACTCTTCTGTATCATCGGGAAAATGCCATATTTAACTTTGTCAATCTGTCTCTGACATTAGTCCTCCTCCTGCTACTCCTCCTCCAGAAACAACATGTCATCACGCTGAACGGCCAATTTTTCAGCGGCCCAAAAGGCTCATCTACATCTACCAATGTTTTTACAATTTTCCTAAGTTTCAAAAGTATTGAGACTGTTACATGAACCAATTTTTTCAACAGGGCTGCCTCCAGGCTTTGTTACAAATTAAGCAACAGTGAGCTGTATCTTTAAAAAAATGTTTATGGGTTTCACCTGCCCTCTCGGTTGATACATTTTTCAGAGGTACACTTGTACTCTTGGTACACTAATTTTTGAGGCCCACGCCTACACTCTTATCCAACTAATTTTTCCGGCCTTTGCCTACGCTCATGGTATCCCAATGTTTCAGAGGTTGGCCAATACTATTCCTACAGAAATTTTACTGGAGTCTGCCTGTCTGCCTATACTTCTGCTACGAGAAAGTTACAGGGGTCTGCCTATACTGCTGCCACTTACATGTTACAGGGGTCTGCCTATACTTCTGCTACAGAAATGTTACTGGGATCTGTCTATAGTGTTACTACTGAAATGATACAGGGGTCTGCATATACTTCTGCTACAAAAATGTTACTGGGGTCTGCCTATACTTCAACAACAGAAATGGTGGTGGGGTCTGCCCATACTGCTGCTACAAAAATGATACTGGGGTCTGCCTATACTGCTGCTACATAACTGTTATTGGGGTCTGCCTATACTTCTGCCACATAAATGTTACAGGGGTCTGCCTATACTGCTGCCACTTAAATGTCACAGGAGTCTGCCTATACTTCTGCTACAATAATGTTACTGGGTTCTGCCTTTACTTCTGCCACGTAAATATTACAAGGGGTCTACGTATACTTCTGCTACAAAAATGGTACTGGGGTCTGCCTATACTTCTGCTACAGAAATGTTACAGGGGTCTGCTTATACTGCGGCGACAGACATGTTACTGGGGTTTGCCTTTACTTCTACAGAAATGGTACTGGGGTCTGCCTATACTGCTGCCACAAGGATGTTACTGGGGTCTGCGTATACTTCTGCCACGTAAATTTTACAGGGGTTTGCCTATACTGCTGCCACAAGGATGTTACTGGGGTCTGCCTTTACTGCTGCCACTTAAATTTTACAGGGGTTTGCCCATACTGCTGCCACAAGGATGTTACTGGGGTCTGCATATACTTCTGCCACGTAAGTTTTACAGGGGTTTGCCTATACTGCTGCCACAAGGATGTTACTGGGGTCTGCCTATACTTCTGCTACAGAAATGTTACTGGGATCTGTCTATACTGTTACTACAGAAATGTTACTGGGGTCTGTCTAAACTGTTACTAGTGATATGTTACAGGGGTCTGCATATACTGCTGCTACACAAATGTTACTGTGGTTCTGCCTATACTTCTACTACTAAAATGTTACTGGGGTCTGTCTATACTGTTACTACTAAAATGTTACAAATACTGGGCTCTGCCTATACTGCTGCTACTGAAATGTTACAGGCGTCTGCTTATACTGCTGCTACACAAATGTTACTGTGGTTCTGCCTATACTTCTGGCACGTAAATGTTACAAGGGTCTGCCTATACTTCTGCTACAGAAATGTTATCTAGGGCATGGCGTGTGGGCCGCAGCCAACATGTATTTCCTCTCACGTAACCTCAGCTATCTGGGGCACTGCAATGGGATTTCTTTCTGTACCGTCTGTGTGTTCCTGCTAGCCACCCATGCTGCGGGTGCACACAGACTTGCCACAGCGGAGTTGTACCTGCCTGGCAATTTTAAAAAAAAACAGAATGTCTAGGGCATGGCGTGTGGGCCACAGCCAACATGTATTTCCTCTCACGTAACCTCAGCTATCAGGGGCACTGCAGTGGGATTTCTTTCTGTACCGTCTGTGTGTTCCTGCTAGCCACCCATGCTGCGGGTGCTCACAGACTTGCCATAGCGGAGTTGTACCTGCCTGGCAATTATAAAAAAAACCTGAATGTCTAGGTCATGGCATGTGGGCCGCAGCCAACAAGTATTTCCTCTCACGTAACCTCAGCTATCCGGGGCACTGCAATGGGATTTCTTTCTGTACCATCTGTGTGTACCTGCTAGCCACCCGTGCTGCGGGTGCACACAGACTTGCCATAGCGGAGTTGTACCTGTCTGTCCCCAAAACACTGACAGACTTGGGTAGGGTGCAGAGTGCAGATGGTTTACCCCTTGCGTTGTCGATGAGGTATCCGACACCCAAACAGAATGAGTAGTGTGTGGACACATGGAGTCCCCATTGCTTTGTCACTCGCAGCACCTTGGGCCACACAAGGTGTTTGCTGGGATAGAGGCTGACCCAGGGCCCGCTCACATACTTCCCACACCAAGTATTGCTGTATTGTGGAGATGTGTAGAAGTGCTGGGCTGGCAGGGGACTCCCCTTTATGCCCACGTTTGCAGCTCCTGACGGAGGTGGCAAAGGATTGGAATGAAGATGGAACATCAATCTATTATCAATTCTCAACAGCATTGTGGGCTATCACCCACACTTTAAAGAGGGTCGCTGCCTGGCCCTGCCAACCCTCTGCAGTGTGTGCCTCCGGTTCCTCCTCATGGCAGACGCACTTATAAATAGACATGAGGGTGGTGTGGCTATGAGGCCAGCTTGTGGCATGAGGGCAGCTGAGGGCTGCGCAGGGGCACTTTTGTGTGCGCTGCGGACGCAGGGTCGTGCGGGGGGGGGGGGGGGGGTTGGGCAGCATGTAACTCAGGAGAAGAGGCAGCGGTGTGTCCCGCAGGCAGTGATTGTGCTTGGTTGGAGGTAGTGTGGTGCTTAGCTAAGGTGTGCCTTGCTAATGAGGGTTTGTCCGAAGTAAAAATTGTTAGGGAGGGGGGGGCACTCTTGACGCTATTGTGGCTTAATAGTGAGACCTGGGTACCTGCGATGCAGCCATGCATGTTGTCTCTCACCTGCCCTATCTGTTTCTGTGTCCTTTCCATCACTTTCGTAGGTTTTGCAGATTTTCACCAATGAAAACCTTAGCGAGCATCGGTCATATACAAAAATGCTCGAGTCGCCCATTGACTTCAATGGGGTTCGTTACTCGAAACCAACCCTCGAGCATCGCGGAAAGCTCGACTCGAGCAAAGAGCACCCGAGCATTTTAGTGCTCGCTTATCTCTACACATAACATTCAATAAAAAACAATACTCATTATACTCAAACAGACCAAATTTTCTTTTTAACACACCCATACCCATTCAAAACAGAGAAAAAAAGGAAAACAAATAGTGAAGAATACAAAACAAAAATACCAATTAATACAAATTAATTTAGCAGAAAAAAATATATTTTTATTCACTAGTAGAGATGAGCGAGCACCAAAATGCTCGGGTGCTCGTTACTCGGGACGAAATTTTCGCGATGCTCGAGGGTTCGTTTCGAATAACGAACCCCATTGAAGTCAATGGGCAACCCGAGCATTTTTGTATATCGCCGATGCTTGCTAAGGTTTCCATTTGTGAAAATCTGGGCAATTCAAGAAAGTGATGGGAACGACACAGCAACGGATAGGGCAGGCGAGGGGCTACATATTGGGCTGCATCTCAAGTTCCCAGGTCCCACTATTAAGCCACAATAGCGGCAAGAGTGCCCCCCCCCCCCCAACAATTTTTACTTCTGAAAAGCCCTCATTAGCAATGCATACCTTAGCTAAGCACCACACTACCTCCAACAAAGCACAATCACTGCCTGCATGACACTCCGCTGCCACTTCTCCTGGGTTACATGCTGCCCAACCCCCCGCCCCCCGCACGACCCAGTGTCCACAGCGCACACCAAAGTGTCCCTGCGCAGCCTTCAGCTGCCCTCATGCCACACCACCCTCATGTCTATTTATAAGTGCGTCTGCCATGAGGAGGAACCGCAGGCACACACTGCAGAGGGTTGGCACGGCTAGGCAGCGACCCTCTTTAAAAGGGGCGGGGCGATAGCCCACAATGCTGTACAGAAGCAATGAGAAATATAATCCTGTGCCACCGCCATCAGGAGCAGCACACGTGGGCATAGCAATGGGGAACCTATGTGCCACACAGTATTCATTCTGTCAAGGTGTCTGCATGCCCCAGTCAGACCGCGGTTTTTTATAAATAGTCACAGGCAGGTACAACTCCGCAATGGGAATTCCGTGTGCACCCACAGCATGGGTGGCTCCCTGGAACCCACCGGCTGTACATAAATGTATCCCATTGCAGTGCCCTGGACAGCAGAGCTAACGTCAGATTAAATGCAGGTGGGCTTCGGCCCACACTGCATGCCCCAGTCAGACTGGGGTTCTTTATAAGTAGACACAGGCAGGTACAACTCCCTATTGTGAAGTCCGTGTGGACCGACAGCATGGGAGGGTCCCAGGAAGCCACCAGCGGTACATAAATAAATCCCATTGCATTGCCCATCACAGCTGAGGTAATGTCATGTTTAATGCAGGTGGGCTTCGGCCCACACTGCATGCCCCAGTCAGACTGGGGTTCTTTAGAAGTGGACACATGCAGTTACAACTCCGTGTGGACCGACAGCATGGGTGGGTGCCAGGAAGCCACCGGCGGTACATAAATATATCCCATTGCAGTGCCCAGCACAGCTGATGTAACGTCAGCTTTAATGCAGGTGGGCAAAAAATTAATTGGATTACACTGTAGGCGAGGGCCCCAAAAAATTGGTGTACCAACAGTACTAATGTAGATCAGAAAAATTGCCCATGCCCAACCAAGAGGGCAGGTAAAACCCATTAATCGCTTTGGTTAATGTGGCTTAATTTGTAACTAGGCCTGGAGGCAGCCCAGTTAAAATAAAAATTGGTGCAGGTGCAAGTTTCAATGCTTTAATGAGCATTGAAACGTATAAAAATTGTTTACAAAAATTATATGACTGAGCCTTGTGGGCCTAAAAAAAATTGCCCGTTCGGCGTGATTCCGTCAGGTTTCAGGAGGAGGAGCAGGAGGAGGATGAATATTATACACAGATTGATGAAGCTAAAAGGTCCACGTTTTTGATGGTGATAGAGAACAATGCTTCCATCCGCGGGTGCAGCCTACGTATTGTTTAGATATCACTGCTGTCCGCTGGTGGAGAAGAGAAGTCTGGGGAAATCCAGGCTTTGTTCATCTTGATGAGTGTAAGCCTGTCGGCACTGTCGGTTGACAGGCGGGTACGCTTATCTGTGATAATTCCCCAAGCCGCACTAAACACCCTCTCTGACAAGACGCTAGCCGCAGGACAAGCAAGCACCTCCAGGGCATACAGCGCTAGTTCAGGCCACGTGTCCAGCTTCGACACCCAGTAGGCAGAGGCGTCACGGAGGACAGTCGTGCGATCGGCTACGTACTCCCTCACCATCCTTTTACAGTGCTCCCGCCGACTCAGCCTTGACTGGGGAGCGGTGACACAGTCTTGCTGGGGAGCCATAAAGCTGTCAAAGGCCTTAGAGAGTATTCCCCTGCCTGTGCTGTACATGCTGCCTGATCTCCGCGCCTCCCCTGCTACCTGGCCCTCGGAACTGCGCCTTCTGCCACTAGCGCTGTCGGATGGGAATTTTACCATCAGCTTGTCCGCCAGGGTCCTGTGGTATAGCATCACTCTCGAACCCCTTTCCTCTTCGGGTATGAGAGTGCAAAGGTTCTCCTTATACCGTGGGCCGAGCAGTGTGTACACCCAGTAATCCGTAGTGGCCAGAATGCGTGTAACGCGAGGGTCACGAGAAAGGCATCCTAACATGAAGTCAGCCAGTGTGCCAGGGTACCTGTACGCAACACATGGCTGTCCTCACTAGGAAGATCACTTTCAGGATCCTCCTCCTCCTCCTCAGGCCATACACGCTGAAAGGATGACAGGCCAGCAGCATGGGTACCCTCAGCAGTGGGCCAAGCTGTCTCTTCCCCCTCCTCCTCCTCATGCTCCTCCTCCTCCTCCTCAACGCGCTGAGATATAGACAGGAGGGTGCTCTGACTATCCAGCGACATACTGTCTTCCCCCGCCTCTGTTTCCGAGTGCAAAGCGTCTGCCTTTATGCTTTGCAGGGAACTTCTCAAGAGGCATAGCAGAGGAATGGTGACGCTAATAATTGCAGCATCGCCGCTCATCATCTGGGTAGACTCCTCAAAGTTTCCAAGGACCTGGCAGATGTCTGCCAACCAGGCCCACTCTTCTGTAAAGAATTGAGGAGGCTGACTCCCACTGCGCCGCCCATGTTGGAGTTGGTATTCCACTATAGCTCTATGCTGCTCATAGAGCCTGGCCAACATGTGGAGCGTAGAGTTCCACCGTGTGGGCACGTCGCACAGCAGTCGGTGCACTGGCAGATGAAACCGATGTTGCAGGGTGTGCAGGGTGGCAGCGTCCGTGTGGGACTTGCGGAAATGTGCGCAGAGCCGGCGCACCTTTCCGAGCAGGTCTGACAAGCGTGGGTAGCTTTTCAGAAAGCGCTGAACCACCAAATTAAAGACGTGGGCCAGGCATGGCACGTGCGTGAGGCTGCCGAGCTGCAGAGCCGCCACCAGGTTACGCAGTTGTCACACACGACCATGCCCGGTTGGAGGCTCAGCGGCGCAAGCCAGCGGTCGGTCTGCTCTGTCAGACCCTGCAGCAGTTCGTGGGCCGTGTGCCTCTTCTCTCCTAAGCTGAGTAGTTTCAGCACGGCCTGCTGACGCTTGCCCACCGCTGTGCTGCCGTGCTGCGCGACACCGACTCCTGCCGACGTGCTGCTGCTGACACATCTTGATTGCGAGACAGAGGTTGCGTAGGAGGAGGAGGAGGAGGGTGGTTTAGTGGAGGAAGCATACACCACCGCAGATACCACCACCGAGCTGGGGCCTGCAATTCTGGGGGTGGGTAGGACGTGAGCAGTCCCAGGCTCTGACTCTGTCCCAGCCTCCACTAAATTCACCCAATGTGCCGTCAGGGAGATATAGTGGCCCTGCCTGTCTGTGCTTGTCCACGTGTCCGTTGTTAAGTGGACCTTGGCAGTAACCACGTTGGTGAGGGCGCGTACAATGTTGCGGGAGACGTGGTCGTGCAGGGCTGGGACGGCACATCGGGAAAAGTAGTGGCGACTGGGAACTGAGTAGCGCGGGGCCGCCGTCGCCATCATACCTTTGAAAGCCTCCGTTTCCACAACCCTATACGGCAGCATCTCCAGGCTGATAAATTTGGCTATGTGCACGTTTAATGCTTGAGCGTGCGGGTGCGTGGCGGCATACTTGCGCTTGCGCTCCAACACTTGCGCTAGCGATGGCTGGATGGTGCGCTGAGAGACATTGGTGGATGGGGCCGAGGACAGCGGAGGTGAGAGTGTGGGTGCAGGCCAGGAGACGGTAGTGCCTGTGTCCTGAGAGGGGGGTTGGATCTCAGTGGCAGGTTGGGGCACAGGGGGAGAGGCAGCGGTGCAAACCGGAGGCGGTGAACATCCTTCGTCCCACCTTGTGGGGTGCTTGGCCATCATATGTCTGCACATGCTGGTGGTGGTGAGGCTGGTGGTGGTGGCTCCCCGGCTGATCTTGGCGCGACAAAGGTTGCACACCACTGTTCGTCGGTCGTCTGCACTCTCAGTGATAAACTGCCAGACCTTTGAGCACCTTGGCCTCTGCAGGGTGGCATGGCGCGAGGGGGCGCTTTGTGAAACAGTTGGTGGATTATTCGGTCTGGCCCTGCCTCTACCCCTGGCCACCGCACTGCCTCTTCCAACCTGCCCTGCTGCAGCACTTGCCTCCCCCTCTGAAGACCTGTCCTCAGTAGGCGTAGCAAACCAGGTGGGGTCAGTCACCTCATCTTCCTGCTGCTCTTCCTCCGAATCCTCTGTGCACTCCTCCCTCGGACTTACTCCAATTACTACTACCTGAGTGATAGACAACTGTGTCTCATCGTCGTCGTCCTCCTCACCCACTGAAAGCTCTTGAGACAGTTGCCGGAAGTCCCCAGCCTCATCCCCTGGACCCCGGGAACTTTCCAAAGGTTGGGCATCGACAAACTCCTCCAGTGGGAGAGGATTCGGAACCATTGCTGCCCATTCTGGGCAGGGGCCCGAGAACAGTTCCTGGGAGTCTGCCTGCTCCTCAGAATGTGTCATTGTAATGGAGTGAGGAGGCTGGGAGGAAGGAGGAGCAACAGCCAGAGGATTCAGAGTTGCAGCAGTGGACGGCGCAGAACTCTGGGTGGTCGATAGATTGCTGGATGCACTTTCTGCCATCCACGACAGGACCTGCTCACACTGCTCATTTTCTAATAAAGGTCTACCGCGTGGACCCATTAATTGTGAGATGAATGTGGGGACGCCAGAAACATGTCTCTCTCCTAATCCCGCAGAAGTCGGCTGCGATACACCTGGATCAGGAGCTCGGCCTGTGCCCACACCCTGACTTGGGCCTCCGCGTCCTCGCCCGCGTCCACGTCCTCTAGGCCTACCCCTCAGCATGCTGTATTACCAGTAGTGCAGAAGCAGAACGCTGTAATTAAATGTGCCCCTTATTGGCCTGTGGTTGGTGGTCAGGACGGTCACAGGCAGCCCAAATAGATTTTTTTTCCCAAATTTTTTAGGAAAAGCCACTGCCTATATAGACTGTATATGTCTTTCACTGTCCCTGCCTCACCACCACTACTGGCCGTGGACTATGTAAAATTACTGCAGACTGTTTCACTCTGGACAGGATGACAGCGGTGATGTAAGAGGCAACGCAGAGCCAGGAAAGAATTTTGCGCAAGCCTGCTGTAACACTTAGCTGGCTGCGTATGAATTAGGACAACTACCCCCAGCAGGGACGCAGTACACTGAGGACGGTCACAGGCAGCCCAAATAGATTTTTTTTCCCAAATTTTTTTGAAAAAGCCCACTGCCTATATAGACTGTATATGTCTTTCACTGTCCCTGCCTCACCACCACTACTGGCCCTGGACTATGTAAAATTACTGCAGACTGTTTCACTCTGGACAGGATGACAGCGGTGATGTAAGAGGCAACGCAGAGCCAGGAAAGAATTTTGCGCAAGCCTGCTGTAACACTTAGCTGGCTGCGTATGAATTAGGACAACTACCCCCAGCAGAGACGCAGTACAGTCAGGACGGTCACAGGCAGCCCAAATAGATTTTTTTGCGAAATTTTTTTGGAAAAGCCCACTGCCTATATAGACTGTATATGTCTTTCACTGTCCCTGCCTCACCACCACTACTGGCCCTGGACTATGTAAAATTAGTGCAGACTGTTTCACTTTGGACAGGATGACAGCGGTGATGTAAGAGGCAACGCAGAGCAAGGAAAGAATTTTGCGCAAGCCTGCTGTAACACTTAGCTGGCTGCGTATGAATGAGGACAACTACCCCCAGCAGAGACGCAGTACAGTCAGGACGGTCACAGGCAGCCCAAATAGATTTTTTTCCCAAATTTTTTTGGAAAAGCCCACTGCCTATATAAACTGTACATGTCTTTCACTGTCCCTGCCTCACCACCACTACTGGCCCTGGACTATGTAAAATTACTGCAGACTGTTTCACTCTGGACAGGATGACAGCGGGGATGTAAGAGGCAACGCAGAGCCAGGAAAGAATTTTGCGCAAGCCTGCTGTAACACTTAGCTGGCTGCGTATGAATTAGCACAACTACCCCCAGCAGAGACGCAGTACACTGAGGACGGTCACAGGCAGCCCAAATAGATTTTTTTTCCCAAATTTTTTTGGAAAAGCCCACTGCCTATATAGACTGTATATGTCTTTCACTGTCCCTGCCTCACCACCACTACTGGCCCTGGACTATGTAAAATTACTGCAGACTGTTTCACTCTGGACAGGATGACAGCGGTGATGTAAGAGGCAACGCAGAGCCAGGAAAGAATTTTGCGCAAGCCTGCTGTAACACTTAGCTGGCTGTGTATGAATTAGGACAACTACCCCCAGCAGAGACGCAGTACAGTCAGGACGGTCACAGGCAGCCCAAATAGATTTTTTTTCCCAAATTTTTTTGGAAAAGCCCACTGCCTATATAGACTGTATATGTCTTTCACTGTCCATGCCTCACCACCACTACTGGCCCTGGACTATGTAAAATTACTGCAGGACGCAATGCTCTGGACGCAATGCTCTGCACGGCCGATATACAAAAAAAAAAAAATGTGCAACACTGCAAAAAAGCAGCCTCAACAGTACTGCACACGGTCAGATGTGGCCCTAAGAAGGACCGTTGGGGTTCTTGAAGCCTAAAATCAATCCTAACACTCTCCCTATAGCAGCTCCGGCATCAGCAGCACTTTCCCTGATCTCTGTCAGAATGCATCTGTGGCGAGCCGCGGGAGGGGCCGATTTATATACTCGGGTGACACCTGATCTCGCCAGCCACTCACTGCAGGGGGGTGGTATAGGGCTTAAACGTCGCAGGGGGAAGTTGTAATGCCTTCCCTGTCTTTCTATTGGCCAGAAAAGCGCGCTAACGTCTTAGAGATGAAAGTGAAAGTAACTCGAACATCGCGTGGTGCTCGCCTCTACTAACGAGCATCTCGAACACGCTAATACTCGAACGAGTATCAAGCTCGGACGAGTACATTCGCTCATCTCTATTCACTAGTTAAAGGGGTTTTCCAGGACATAGATGACTTATGCTTAGAATAGATCATCAATATCAGATTGGTGGGGTCTGCAACTGGGGTTTCCCACCTAACAGCTGTTTGAAGTGGCCTTGGTGCCTGGTACACTGTAGCAGCAGATTCACTTGAAAGGGACTGAGCTGCTCTTAAACCATGTGACCAATGAATGTGAAGTCACAGTACTGAGTAGAGGCTGCCTGGATAGGTCCTGAGGAATATTTTAACTCTGGAAGACCCCTTTACCAAATGTATCCAGGGCACAAGATGTAATTGAGTTGATTGCGGTGAACTCCATTAGGAAACTGTCGGAGTGTGCTGCTGGGATCTGTTGTACTACAGGGTTCCAGGAGCACACCTTCACTGGTTTGGATTAATTGAGCTGTCTGGGTGTGGTATTTTCCAGCAGCCAATCCCCTTTAGTCTGCAGCACATAAAAGCCAGCATCGCTCAGTAGTTGAGGCTGCTCTTTGTACTGTTTGGATGTATCTGTTTTGTTCCCACTCAGAGCTCTGTTTGCATGTTGTGTCTCTCTGTTTCCCAAAGATGGTTTGGACACCTGTAGTCCTTGTCTGTAGCATATGTAGATCCCCTCTTCCCTTCCCCTGTCAGGTGTGGCCTCCAAACGTCTTATGTCTTGTCTGGTGTGTCAGTTGGTGGATCCCTGACACAGTTCCCTATGTCAGATCGGTGGCTGACCGTCTATCCCCCTGTATGGGGACATGTAGATTTGAGGTGGAGTTTCATCTGTGTGCATGTGAGCTTTGGGTGGAGTCCGTGTTATATATACTATCTGTTGTAGTCTGGTGTGAGCAGTCCTGTTCAGTGCTCATTCTGTCTCTGTTTGTGGTGTGAACAGGTTCTATGTGTGGTGGCTGCAAGAAAGGTTGTGTTGCAGCTTGTTGTGTGACCTGTGTCCTGTTGTCTGTCTTGTACAGTTTGCAGTGTGTCTTGTGTCCTGTTTTCTGTCCTGTTGCAGCTTGCGGTGTGAAATGTGTCCGGTGCCGCTGGACACCTGGTTAGTGTAGGGACTAGCGGTATAGCCAGGAGCCATGAAGTGGCCCACTAGCTTCCATGTTTTGATCAAAATGTCAACTAATACCAGACATTTATGTTCAGCTTTACTATCTGCTATTAGTGTTTGCATTTTGGCTGCTGTATGGTGTGATTTCTGGCTGTGTGTGTCTTCTTGCTCTGTCCACTTGTCCCTGTCATGGTGGCATGTTTATGTGTCCTGTTCTGGTGGCGTGGTTCCTAGGAGCAGCTAGGGCCCAGATCTGAATACCGCTGGACTGCCCTTTATTGGGGCGATGTCCCTGCTTAGGTAGAGCCATGTTATCCTCCCTGTAGTTCACGGCCAGTTTTCTGAAACCTTAGTGCATCATTTGGTCACGATCGCGTAGGCCCCGTGCTTAGTTGCCCACACGATTGTAACAGAAACGTCCAGATGTACAAGCGGCGTTTTGGTTGTACAAGCAATGTGTTCATGATTGTTTATTGGTTTTCTTGGCAAAATTGGAAAAGTCGGTAACCGGCATCATTTCATTCTGCTAAGCTGGATTTCTCTACTATTAGTGTTTTTTCTACGCCAATATTTGAATTAAAATTACTGGTGATGCAAGCATAATCTTTTTTTGGGATATGCTGCTTGGACATCAGCATAAAATTTTTCAATTTGTTCAATCCACTGCAGTAGTAGGTGCATAAATATGCATTATGGATATGACGCAAGGTTTTGCATTGATGCGGATGATCATGATTCTATCGCTTACGGCACGGAAACCATGGACATCCTTACTAATCTCTTGTTTGTGATGAAGGTGATATCATTCCTTCGGTTGTTTTTATTTCCTGAGTAGTAAACTGTGAAATTGCCACTGGTAAAGTATCTGTTACCTGTCCAGTGAAGCTCACTGATCCCCAGTAGGTCTATGTTTAATTGTTGCATTTCTTTCTTTATAATGTCTAATTTGCCAATGTTCATTTCACATGCATGCCATGTTCAGATTTTATACATTTTAGTAAAGTATGGGCGATCTTTTTTTGCTGCAAGTAACATCAGTAGGCTGGCACCCAAATGGGTTTCCCAAGTTACGTTGTAAGTGCTTTCTAGCCTGGGTGGCCCACCTTCTAGCACCATATCTTCAAACGTATTTTCATATGAATCAATGAAGCATTTTGGTGGTATACAATAGAGTAGGTCGTTTTTCTCCACCACATAGCTGTGTTACAATTAATTTGTTTAGTTGACACTAGAGATGAGCGAGCACTAGAGATGAGCGAACGTACTCGTCCGAGCTTGATATTCGTGCGAATATTAGGGTGTTCGGGATGCTCGTTACTCGTAACGAGCACCACGCGGTGTTCCGGTTACTTTCAGTTTCCTCTCTGAGACGTTTGCGCGCTTTTCAGGCCAATTGAAAGACAGGGAAGGCATTACAACTTCCCCCTGTGACGTTCAAGCCCTATACCACCCCCCTGCTGTGAGTGGCTGGGGCGATCAGATGTCACCCGAGTATATAAATCGGCCCCTCCCGCGGCTCGCCACACATGCCTTGTGACTTAGCTGAGGGAAAGTGCTGCTGCTGGTGCTGCTGTAGGGAGAGCGTTAGGAGTCAGTGTAGGCTTCAAGAACCCCAATGGCCCTTCTCAGGGCCACATCTACTAGTGTGCAGTACTGTGTTAGCACAGTAATTTTTTTTTTTTTTGTCCAAAATTGGATCTGCAGAGCATTGCGCCCAGCAATAGGGACAGAAGTGGGGGTTAGGCAGGGAGAGTGTTAGGAGTTAGTGTAGGCTTCAAGAACCCCAACGGTCCTTTCTAGGGCCACTTCTATCCGTGTGCAGTACTGTCCAGGCTGCTGTTAGCAGTGTTGCATTTTTTTTTTTTCTCAAAACCGGCTGTGCAGAGCATTGCACCCGGCATTAATACTACAGGGATAGAATTGTGTAGGCAGGGCCAGAAGACATTTATTATTCATTGAATACACGCAGTGGGGTCTTTCCTTTGCTAAAAAGGAAAAAAAATATATTTGGCCAGCCTGTGTCAGTCCTAAGGTCTGCGTGTACGTGTGTGCTGCGTGTACAACGTACAAAAATCAGACGCAACCAGCTACGCTTTACTGCAGCCTAGCGCCATTGTCTTTCCTGACTGGCAAATACCTGCTCTGCTAGAGTTAATAACTCTGCTACACTATAGTTGTGTGACACTTTTTGAGGGCCACACCACAGATATTAAACTTCTTGTTCATTGAATATACGCAGTGGGTGCTTCCCTAAGCTAAAAAGGAAAAGAAATTATATTTGGCCTGCCTGTGTCAGTCCTAAGGTCTGCGTGTACGTGTGTGCTGCGTGTACTACGTACAAAAATCAGACGCAACCAGCTACGCTTTACTGCAGCCTAGCGCCATTGTCTTTCCTGACTGGCAAATACCTGCTCTGCTAGAGTTAATAACTCTGCTACACTATAGTTGTGTGACACTTTTTGAGGGCCACACCACAGATATTAAACTTCTTGTTCATTGAATATACGCAGTGGGTGCTTCCCTAAGCTAAAAAGGAAAAGAAATTATATTTGGCCTGCCTGTGTCAGTCCTAAGGTCTGCGTGTACGTGTGTGCTGCGTGTACTACGTACAAAAATCAGACGCAACCAGCTACGCTTTACTGCAGCCTAGCACCATTGTCTTTCCTGACTGGCAAATACCTGCTCTGCTAGAGTTAATAACTCTGCTACACTATAGTTGTGTGACACTTTTTGAGGGCCACACCACAGATATTAAACTTCTTGTTCATTGAATATACGCAGTGGGTGCTTCCCTAAGCTAAAAAGGAAAAGAAATTATATTTGGCCTGCCTGTGTCAGTCCTAAGGTCTGCGTGTACGTGTGTGCTGCGTGTATTACGTACAAAAATCAGACGCAACCAGCTACGCTTTACTGCAGCCTAGCGCCATTGTCTTTCCTGACTGGCAAATACCTGCTCTGCTAGAGTTAATAACTCTGCTACACTATAGTTGTGTGACACTTTTTGAGGGCCACACCACTGATATTAAACTTCTTGTTCATTGAATATACGCAGTGGGTGCTTCCCTAAGCTAAAAAGGAAAAGAAATTATATTTGGCCTGCCTGTGTCAGTCCTAAGGTCTGCGTGTACGTGTGTGCTGCGTGTACAACGTACAAAAATCAGACGCAACCAGCTACGCTTTACTGCAGCCTAGCGCCGTTGTATTTCCTGACTGCCAAATACCTGCTCTGCTAGAGTTAATAACTCTGCTACACTATAGTTGTGTGACACTTTTTGAGGGCCACACCACAGATATTAAACTTCTTGTTTTTCATTGAATACACGCAGTGGGGTCTTCCCTTTGCAAAAAAGCGAAAACATTATATTTGGCCTGCAGGCTTGCGCCAATTTATTTCCTGCCTGGGAAATCAAATCACTGGTAATACAGCATGCTGAGGGGTAGGGGTAAGCCTAGAGGACGTGGACGTGGCCGAGGACGCGGAGGGCCAAGTGAGGGTGTGGGCACAGGCCGAGCTCCTGATCCAGGTGTGTCGCAGCCGACTGCTGCGCGATTAGGAGAGAGGCACGTTTCTGGCGTCCCCACATTCATCGCCCAATTAATGGGTCCACGCGGGAGACCTTTATTAGAAAATGAGCAGTGTGAGCAGGTCCTGTCCTGGATGGCAGAAAGTGCTTCGAGCAAGCTATCATCCACCCACAGTTCTGCGCCGTCCACTGCTGCAAATCCGAATCCTCTGTCTGCTGCTCCTCCTTCCTCCCAGCCTCCTCACTCCACTACAATGACACCTGCTCAGGAGCGGGAACACTCCCAGGAACTGTTCTCGGGCCCCTGCTTAGATTGGGCAGCAGCGGTTCCTCTCCCACCAGAGGAGTTTATCGTCACTGATGCCCAACCATTCGAAAGTTCCCGGGGTCCGAGGGAAGAGGCTGGGGACTTACGCCAACTGTCTCAAGAACTTTCTGTGGGTGAGGAGGACGATGACGATGAGACACAGTTGTCTTGCAGTGAGGTTGTAGTAAGGGCAGTAAGTCCAAGGGAGCAGCGCACAGAGGATTCGGAGGAAGAGCAGCAGGACGATGAGGTGACTGACCCCACCTGGTGTGCAATGCCTACTCAGGACAGGTCTTCAGAGGGGGAGGCAAGGGCATCAGCAGGGCAGGTTGCAAGAGGCAGTGCGGTGGCCAGGGGTAGAGGCAGGGCCAGACCGAATAATCCACCAACTGTTTCCCAAAGCGCCCCCTCGCGCCATGCCACCCTGCAGAGGCCGAGGTGCTCTAAGGTCTGGCAGTTTTTCACAGAGACGCCTGACGACCGACGAACAGTGGTGTGCAACCTTTGTCGCGCCAAGATCAGCCGGGGAGCCACCACCAACAGCCTCACCACCACCAGCATGCGCAGACATATGATGGCCAAGCACCCCACAAGGTGGGACGAAGGCCGTTCACCGCCTCCGGTTTGCACCGCTGCCTCTCCCCCTGTGCCCCAACCTGCCACTGAGATCCAACCTCCCTCTCAGGACACAGGCACAACCGTCTCATGGCCTGCACCCACAGCCTCACCTCCGCTGTCCTCGGCCCCATCCACCAATGTCTCGCACCGCACAGTCCAGCCGTCGCTAGCGCAAGTGTTGGAGCGCAAGCGCAAGTACGCCACCACGCACCCGCACGCTCAATCGTTAACCGTCCACATAGCCAAATTTATCAGCCTTGAGATGCTGTCGTATAGGGTTGTGGAAACGGAGTCCTTCAAAGCTATGATGGCGGCGGCGGCCCCGCGCTACTCAGTTCCCAGTCGCCACTACTTTTCCCGATGTGCCGTCCCAGCCCTGCACGACCACGTCTCCCGCAACATTGTACGCGCCCTCACCAATGCGGTTAGTGGCAAGGTCCACTTAACAACGGACACGTGGACAAGCACAGGCGGGTAGGGCCACTACATCTCCCTGACGGCACATTGGGTGAATTTAGTGGAGGCTGGGACAGAGTCAGAGCCTGGGACCGCTCACGTCCTACCCACCCCCAGAATTGCGGGCCCCAGCTCGGTGGTGGTATCTGCGGCGGTGTATGCTTCTTCCACTAAAGCACCCTCCTCCTTCTCCTCAACCTCTGTCTCGCAATCTAGATGTGTCAGCAGCAGCAGGACGTCGCCAGCAGTCGGTGTCGCGCGGCGTGGCAGCACAGCGGTGGGCAAGCGTCAGCAGGCCGTGCTGAAACTACTCAGCTTAGGAGATAGGAGGCACACGGCCCACGAACTGCTGCAGGGTCTGACAGAGCAGACCGACCGTTGGCTTGCGCCGCTGAGCCTCCAACCGGGCATGGTCGTGTGTGACAACGGGCGTAACCTGGTGGCGGCTCTGCAGCTCGGCAGCCTCACGCACGTGCCATGCCTGGCCCACGTCTTTAATTTGGTGGTTCAGCGCTTTCTGAAAAGCTACCCACGCTTGTCAGACCTGCTCGTAAAGGTGCGCCGGCTCTGCGCACATTTCCGCAAGTCCCACACGGACGCTGCCACCCTGCGCACCCTGCAACATCGCTTTAATCTGCCAGTGCACCGACTGCTGTGCGACGTGCCCACACGGTGGAACTCTACGCTCCACATGTTGGCCAGGCTCTATGAGCAGCGTAGAGCTATCGTGGAATACCAACTCCAACATGGGCGGCGCAGTGGGAGTCAGCCTCCTCAATTCTTTTCAGAAGAGTGGGCCTGGTTGGCAGACATCTGCCAGGTCCTTCGAAACTTTGATCAGTCTACCCAGGTGGTGAGCGGCGATGCTGCAATCATTAGCGTCACCATTCCTCTGCTATGCATCTTGAGAAGTTCCCTGCAAACCATAAAGGCAGCCGCTTTGCGCTCGGAAACAGAGCCGGGGGAAGACAGTATGTCGCTGGATAGTCAGAGCACCCACCTGTCTATATCTCAGCGCGTTCAGGAGGAGGAGGAGGAGGATGAGGAGGATGAGGAGGAGGGGGAAGAGACAGCTTGGTCCACTGCTGACGGTACCCATGCTGGTTGCCTGTCATCATTTCAGCGTGTATGGCCTGAGGAGGAGGAGGAGGAGGATCCTGAAAGTGATCTTCCTAGTGCAGACAGCCATGTGTTGCGTACAGGTACCCTGGCACACATGGCTGACTTCATGTTAGGATGCCTTTCTCGTGACCCTCGCATTCAACGCATTCTGGCCACTACGGATTACTGGGTGTACACACTGCTCGACCCACGCTATAAGGAGAACCTTCCCAGTCTCATTCCCGAAGAGGAAAGGGGTTCGAGAGTGTTGCTATACCACAGGACCCTGGCGGACAAGCTGATGGTAAAATTCCCATCCAACAGCGCTAGTGGCAGAAGGCGCAGTTCCGAGGGCCATGTAGCAGGGGAGGTGCGTAGATCGAGCAGCATGTACAGCCCAGACAGTGCAACAGTCTTTAAGGGCCTGGCCAGCTTTATGGCTCCCCAGCAAGACTGTGTCACCGCTCCCCAGTCAAGGCTGAGTCGGCGGGAGCACTGTAAAAGGATGGTGAGGGAGTACGTAGCCGATCGCACGACCATCCTCGGTGACGCCTCTGCCCCCTACAACTACTGGGTGTCGAAGCTGGACACGTGGCCTGAACTAGCGCTGTATGCCCTGGAGGTGCTTGCTTGTCCTGCGGCTAGCGTCTTGTCGGAGAGGGTGTTTAGTGCGGCTGGGGGAATCATCACAGATAAGCGTACCCGCCTATCAACCGACAGTGCCGACAGGCTAACACTCATCAAGATGAACAAAGCCTGGATTTCCCCAGACTTCTCTTCTCCACCAGCGGACAGCAGCGATACGTAAGCAATACGTAGGCTGCACCCGCGGATGGAAGCTACGTTCTCTCTCACCATCCAAAACGGGGACATTTCTGCTTCATCAATCTGTGTCTAATATTCCTCCTCCTCCTCCTCCTGCTCCTCCTCCTGAAACCTCACGTTATCACGCTGAACGGGCAATTTTTCTTAGGGCCACAAGGCTCACTCATAATTTTTCTAAACAATTTTTAGATGTTTCAATGCTCTGAAAAGCGTTGGAACTTTAACTTGAACCAATTTTTCGTTAAACTGGGCTGCCTCCAGGCCTAGTTACCACTTAAGCCACATTAACCAAAGCGATTAATGGGTTTCACCTGCCCTCTTGGTTGGCCATGGCCAATTTTTTTCAGGTACATTAGTACTGTTGATACAGCAATTTTTGTGGGCCCTCGCCTACAGTGTAATCAAATAAATTTTTAGCCCACCTGCATTAAGCACGACATTACTACCTCAGCTGTGTTGGGCAATGCAATGGGATATTTCTATGTACCGCCGGTGGCTTCCTGGCACCCACCCATGCTGTAGGTGCACACGGAGTTTTTACTACATCTGTACACTTGAAAAGAACCCCAGTCTGACTGGGGCATGCAGTGTGGGCCGAAGCCCACCTGCATTAAGCACGACATTACTACCTCAGCTGTGTTGGGCAATGCAATGTGATATTTCTATGTACCGCCGGTGGCTTCCTGGCACCCACCCCTGCTGTGGGTCCACAGGGAATTATAAATGCATCTGTTTCCACTTGTAAAGAACCCCAGTCTGACTGGGGCATGCAGTGTGGGCCGAAGCCCACCTGCATTAAGCACGACATTACTACCTCAGCTGTGTTGGGCACTGCAATGGGATATTTTTATGTACCGCTGGTGGGTTCCAGGAAGCCACCCATGCTGTCAGTCGACAGGGACTTCACAATAGGGAGTTGTACCTGCCTGTGTCTATGAATTAAAAAGCCCGGTCTGACTGGGGCATGCAGAGACACCTTGACAGAATGAATAGTGTGTGACACATAGGTTCCCCATTGCTATGCCCACGTGTGCAGCTCCTGATGGCGGTGGCACAGGATTCTATTTCTCATTGCTTCTGTACAGCATAGTGGGCTATCGCCCCGCCACTCTTAAAGAGGGTCGCTGCCTAGCCGTGCCAACCTCTGCAGTGTGTGCCTGCGGTTCCTCCTCATGGCAGACGCACTTCTAAATAGACATGAGGGTGGTGAGGCATTAGGGCAGCTGAAGGCTGCGCAGGGACACTTTGGTGTGCGCTGTGGGGGGGCGGAGGGGGGGCGGTTGGGCAGCATGTAACCCAGGAGAAGTGGCAGATGAGCGAGCACCAAAATGCTCGGGTGCTCGGTACTCGAGTCGAACTTTTCGTAATGCTCGAGAGCTCGTTTTGAATAACGAGCCCTATTGAAGTCAATGGGGGGGCTCGAGCATTTTGTATGGAACCGATGCTCCGCATGGGGGAGGTTGTGTGAAACACCTGAAAACATCAGAAAGTCATGGAAACACCACAGAAATGGATAGAGAACGGCAGGGGCAGCATGCATGGGTGTATCTGAGGCTCCCATGTCGCACCATGAAGCCAAATTGGGGGCAAGAGCCTGGCGGTCACCACCCTAACAATTTACTTGGGACAGACCCCCATTACCAAGGCACACACGCTTGCACATCTTAGCTAAGCACCACACTAGGCGCAACCAAGGACAATCACTGCCTGCAGGTGACACCGCAGCCTTTTCTCCTGGGTTACATGCTGCATTGCTGTCCAACCCCCCGCATGACCCTGCGTCCACAGCGAACACAAAATTTTCCCTGCACACCGTTCAGCTGGCCTCATGCCACACGCACGCTTCATAGCCACACCACCCTCATGTCGATTTATAAGTGCGTCTGCGATGAGGAGGAACCGGAGACACACACTGCAGAGGGTTGGCAGGGACAGGCAGCCACCCTATTTGAATGTGTGGGCGATAGCCCACAATGCTGATGAGAACTGATGATAAATTGACGTACGATCATCATTCCAATCCCGTGCCACCTCCGTCACAAAAAGTCAGGAGCCGCAAATGTGGGCATAAAGGGGACTCAGGTGCAAGCACTTCTACACATCGTCACAATGCAGCAGCGCATACTAACACCAAAGATTGGTTTGAAGCAGGAGGTGTCGCAAAAGTATCCGCCACAGGTATACAGTCACCCTGTGAAAAGTCTCATTAAATCACTAATGCTTCCTGTGAATGCTCCAATCCAGTATCTCAGATAACTTTGGTAATTTGTAGCATGAGAGATAATACATTTCGCCCAGCACTGATCCCCAGACGCCAAGCAGGAGGAGGAGGTGGCATAATAAGCCCGAGAAACCATGACCGAGGTAGGACCCGCAATACTCTGTGTGGGAAGCACGTCAGCGAGCCCAGGGTCAGGCTCGGTCCCAGCCTCCACCTTGTGTGACCCAAGATGCCATGAGTTACATAGCTATGGGAAATCCATGTGTCCCCACACATTTCATTCTGTGTAGGTGTTAGATAGTTGAACACCACAATGGGAAATCTTTGTGCACCCACAGCATAGGGAGCCCATGAAACCCAAGGAAAGTATTAACATGAAGCAATTACAGTGCCCAAACATGGCAGAGTTTCACCCCGCCTAGGACCTCGGCCTCTGCCCACACCCTCAGCAATCGTGGGCATCAGGCGGACTCGGATCCTAGTACAGCTGTGAACGTCTCCTTAATTCAGTTACGCTTCTTTTGATTGGTCCAAATCAGTATAGGTGGACCCCTGAAACTTTTCTGTTGCAAGAGTGTAGGCAAAGCCCCCGAAACATTTCAGTTGCAAGAATATAGGCAAACCCCTTATATATTGGTGAACCAAGAGTATAGGCGAACACCTGAAAAAATTTGTTTGCCAAGAGTATAGGCGAAGGCAGGAAAAATTCGTTGGCTAAGAGTATAGGCGAAGGCCTGAAAAATTGATAAATGAAGAGTTCAAGTGTACCCCTGAAAAATTGCTTAACCCTGAGGACAGGTGAAAGCCATAAACATTTTTTAAAGATACAGCTCGTTGTTGTTTTATTTGTAACAGAGCCTGGAGGCAGCCCTCCGTAAACATTGGTTAACTGAGCCTTTTAGCCCGCAGAAAAATTGGCCTTTCAGCGTGATGACTTGCTGTTTTAGGAGGAGAAGGAGGAGTAAGTTCCGAAAGGGATAGACCAAGCTGCTACTCCCCTTTTTTGGGGTTAGAGAGAGGATGCATATTTCTCCTGTTGCAGCGAAAAGAATCTTTATGATCCGCTGCTTTCCACCGGTGGAGATGAGAAGTCTGGGGAAATCCAGCCTTTGTTCATCTTTATGAGTGTAAGCATGTGGGCGCTGGCAGTTGACAGGCGGGTACGCTTGTCCGTGATGATCCCCCCAGCTGCACTAAACACCCTCACTGACAAGACGCTAGCGGCAGGGAAAGCCCGCACCTCCAGGGCGTACAGCGCAAGTTCGTGCCACGTGTCCAGCTTTGACATCCAATAGTTGTATGGAGCAGAGGCATCACGGAGGACGGTGGTACAATGGGCTATGTACTCCCTCACCATCTTTTTACATTGCTCCCTCCGACTCAGCCTTGACTGTGGAGTGGTGACACATTCTTGCTGGGTAGCCATAAAACTGGCAAAGGCCTTGGAGAGTGTTCCCCTGCCTGCGCCGGACATGCTGCCTGATCCCCGCACCTCTCCTGCTAGTTGGCCCTCTGAACTGCATCTTCTGCTGCTAGCACTGTCAGATGGGAACTTCAGCATCACTTTTTCCACCAGAGCCCTGTGGTATTGTATCACTCCCGTACCCCTTTCCTTTTCGGGAATGAGAGTGGAAAAGTTCTCCTTATACCGTGGGTCTAGAAGGGTGTAGACCTAGTAATCTGTGTTGGCCAGAATGCGTCTAACGCGACGGTCACGCGAAAGGCAGTCTAACATGAAGTCAGCCATGTGTGCCAGGGTCCCAGTATGCAACACATCACTGTCTTCACTAGGAGGATGACTTTCAGGATCCTCCTCCTCCTCTTCAGCCCATACATGTTGTACAGATGAGAGGCAAGCAGCATGGGTACCCTCTGCAGTGTGTCCAGCAGTCTGTTTCCCCTCCTCCTCCTCCTCCTCCCCCTCCCCCTCCAAAAGGCGCTGAGATATAGATGTGAGGGTGGTCTGGCTATCAAGCGATACTGTCACCCCCCGTCTTCTGTTCTAACCACAAAGCGCTGGCCTTTATGCTTTGCGGTGAACTTTTTAGCAGGCAAAGCAGCGGGATGGTGATGCTAATGATGGCTGCATCGCCGCTCACCATTTGGGTAGACTCCTCAAAGTTTCCAAGGACCTGGCAGATGTTTGCCATCCATGCCCACTCCTGTGTAAAGAACTGCAGAGGCTGACTACCACTCCACCCCCATGTTGCAGCTGGTATTCCGCAATTGCTCTACACTGCTCGTACAGCCTGGCCAACATGTGCAGCGTAGAATTTCAGCGCGTGGGTACGTCGCACAGCAGTCAGTGCTCTGGCAGCTGAAACCGACGTTGTCGTGTCCTGAGGGTGGCAGTATCCTTGGTGGACTTGTGGAAATGTGCGCAGACGCGGTGCACCTTGCCGAGCAGGTCAGACAAGTGGGGGTAGTTTTTCAGAAAGCGCTGAGCCACAAGATTGAAGACGTGGGCCAGGCATGGCACATGTGTGAAGCTGCCAAGCTGCAGAGATGCCACCAGGTTACGGCCGTTGTCACACACGACCATGCCCAGTTGGAGGCTTAGCGGCGAAAGCCAGAGGTCTGTCTGGTCTGTCACACCCTGTAACATGTTGGGAGCCATGTGTCTCTTGTCACCTAAGCTGATTAGTTTCAGCACAACTTGCTGACGCTTGCGCACCATTGTGCTACCGACTGCTGGAGACGTGCTTACACTTCTTAGGAGAAGGAGGAGGGGGGTTTGGAGGAGGTGGCATAAAACGCCGCAGATACCAGCACCGAGGTAGGACCTGCTATTCTCGGTGTGGGTAGCAAGTGAGCGGTCCCAGGCTCTGACTCGGTCCCAGCCTCCAGCAAGTTCATCCAATGTGCCGTCAGGGAGATACAGTGGCCCTGCCTGCCAGTGCTTGTCCTCGTGTCCATTGTTAAGTGGACCTTCCCAGTTACCTTCCCAGTTACCGCATTGGTGAAGGAACGGTTAATGTTGCAGGAGACGTGCTGGTGTAGGGCTGGGACGGCATACCGGGAAAAATAGTGGGACTGGGGACCGAGTAGCGTGGGACCACCATTGCCATCATGTTTTTGAAAGCTTCCGTTTCCGCAAGCCTGTACAGCAGCATCTTCAGGCTGATTAATTTGGTAATGTGCACGTTTAAAGCTTGTGCATGCGGGTGGGTGACAGAGTATTTCTGCTTTTGCTCCAACGCTTGTGTTAGCAATAGCTGAAAGCTGCGCTGACAGACATTGCTGGATGGAGTGGGGGACCGTGGAGGTGAGGGTGTGGATGCAGGCCGGGAGGCGCTTGTGCCTGCATCCTGAGAGGGGGATTAGATCTGTGTGGCAGGTTGTGGCATAGGGGAAGAGGCAGTCGTGTGACCTGGAGGCGGTGAATGGCCTTCGTCCCACCTTGTGGGGTGCTTGGCCATCATATGCCTGCGCATGCTGGTGGTGGTAAGGCTGGTAATGGTGGCTCCCCGGCTGATCTTGGTGCGGCTCAGGTTGCACACCACTGTTTGTCGGTCATCTGCGCTCTCACTAAAAAACATCCACACCTTTGAACACCTAGCCCTCTGCACGGAGGTTTCCCACAGGGAGTTCTTTGGGAAACAGTTGGGGGATTCTTCGCTCTGGCCCTGCCTCTCCCCCTGGCCACCGAACTGCCTCTTCCAACCAGTCCTGCTGCTGCACTTGCCTCCCCCTCTGAAGCCCTGTCTTCAGTAGGCTTAGCAAGCCAGGTGAGGTCAGTCACCTCATCTTCCAGCAGCTCTTCCTCCGAATCCTCTGTGCGCTCCTCCCTTGGACTTACTGCCCTTACTACTACCTCACTGACAGACAACTGTATCTCATCATCCTCATCCACAAAAAGCTCTTAAGACAGTTACCGGAAGTCCCCAGCCTCATTACCCGGACTCCGGGAACTTTCCAGATGTTGGGCATCGGTCACGACAAACTCCTCAGGTGAGACAGGAACTGTCTTTTCCCACTCAGGGCAACAGTTCCTGGGTGTCTGTCTGCTCAGAATATGTCATTTTCATGGAGTGAGGAGGCTGGCAGGAAGGAGGAGCAGCCAGAAGATTCAGAGATGCAGTCCCTAGGCCGGGAGTAGTGGACTGCGTAGAAGACTGGGTGTTTGATACACTGCTGTACGCGTTACCTGCCATCCATGACAGGACCTGCTCACACTGCTCTGCTTGCAATAAAGGTCTACCACACGGACCCGCAAATTTTGATATGAAGCTGGGGAGCCTAGAAACTTGCCTCTCTCCTAATCCCGCAGCAGCCGGCTCTGTTTCACCCCGTCCAGGAATTCGGCCTGTGCCCAGACCCTCACTTTGACGCTTGTGTCCACGTCCCCGACCCTTACCCCTACTCCTCATCATGGCAGATTAAGGATAGAGCAGGGCCCAAATAAATTACCCCACTGTACAGCGCTGACAACTGTGGCTAATTCACCGCACAAACAGACTTGTAGATAGCGGAGGCTCTATGCTGTGACTTGGAAAAATTAAACCTCTGTCTTGCTCTGATACCTAGGGGTCATTTACCGCTCAGAGAGACTTATAGATAAGACAGGCTGTATGGAGTGGGAGAAAACTCTAAAGCCAGTTGATAGTGCTGGTAACTGTGGCTACCTCAACCCTCCCAAGGAAAGGGTATTGTGAGACGCTCTGCACAGGGGCAGAAAGCTATACAGGCAGTGGATAGTGTAAATAACTGCGGCTACCTCAACCCCCCCAAGGAAAGGGTATTGTGAGACGCTCTGCACTGGGGCAGAAAACTATACAGCCAGTGGACAGTGCTAATAACTGCGGCTACTTCACGGCACCCAAGGAAAGGGTATTATGAGACGATCTGCACAGTGGCAGAGCTAAAATCGTTAGCAGTCTCCCAGGAAATATTAGAGTACTGTTTTGCGGTGAGACCTCTGTCTAATGCACTGCAGACATAGAACGGTATAACTGAAATGGTTTGCAGTGTCCCAGGAAATATTAGAGTACTCTTTCGCGGTGAGACCTCTTTCTAATGTACTGCAGACATAGAACGGTATAACTGAAATGGTTTGCAGTGTCCCAGAAAATATTACAGTACTGTTGTGCAGTGAGACCACTGTCTAATGCACTGCAGACATAGAGCGGTATAACTTGGAACAAACCAAGTAAAGATGGCAGGAATATACAGAACTATATCCAAACTATCACAGAGTCCATGAACCACAAAGAATTAACAGAATTACAACCTGATATCCAGGATGATGAAATAGAGTGGGCACTGAATCAGGTACCAAATCAGAAAGCCCCTGGAATTGATTGCTTACCTGCTGAGCTGCTCAAGCCCCTGCCAGTCCAGACACTAACCGCATTCTGTCACAAGATTTGCTGAACCAAATCATGTCCAAAAAATTGGGCAAGGTCAGTTTTTGTGCCGTTTTCCCCAAAAAGGCAACCCAAGAGAATGCTCAAACTACCGCATGACAGCTCTAATATCGCATGCAAGCAAAATCCTATTGAAGATTTTACATAAATGCATGACGGTAATAGTGGAGTGGGAACTCCCTTATGTAGAAGGCGTTTTTGGTAAAGAAAGAGCAACAAGAGACCCAATTGCAAATCTCTGATGAATCATGGAAAAGGCCAAGGATTACCAGAAAGAATTGTACATATTCTTTATCGATTGAGGCAAAGGCCTTGCTTAAGACAACTGGGAGTCCCCGGACATCTGGGGCAATACATACAGACAATATATGCAAACCAAGAGGACCTTTAATGGTAACATGTAATGGTTAAGAATCGGGAACGACGTATGCCAAGGCTGCATCTTTGCCCTACATTGTTCAGCCTGTATGCAGAGGCATTCTTGAGGTAATGCAGTTTAGATGAGTCCAACATCGGAGTCAAGATCGGTGGAAGAAACATGAACAATCTCACATATGCAGAAGATACAACCTTGCTGTCTGAAAGTCAGAAAGATCTTGAACAACTAATACTAAATCAACAATGGAGAAATCGAAGCAGTGCAAATCTTCATCTTCCTTTGATCCAGAATTGACAGCAATGGAGAAAAGGACCCAAAATAAAATGATGACTTACACTAGGTAGCAGTGCAATTTTAAGTATGGATAAGCTCTACAAAATCAAAGACATAAGCATTGCAACAAATTGCTGTAACATAATTATGTTCCCAGTAATCATTTTCCCAATCCCAATTTATGGCTGCAAAAGTTGGACACTGAGAAAAACGGTTCAGAGGAAATTTGGTGCTGAAGGAAACGCCTACAAATTCCTTGGACCACCAAGATCACAAAAAAAACAGTCCTAGACTGCATCAAAACAAAGTTTTCATTCGAGGGTAAGATTACGAAACACAGACTCTCATACTTCAGCTACATAATGTGAGCTAATTCATTACAAACATTGATAATGCTTGGAGTGGATTAGCGCAAAAGAAGACATGGCTGTCAAAAAATGCACTGACTTGATACTATTAAAGCCGACAAAAACATACAAATGATCAAACTCAAAGAAGCAGTACAAGATAGAACCGAATGGTGAGGGTTGATTCATAAAGTGTCCGAGAGTTTGCCCCCGACTAAACGAAAATAGATAGATAGATAGATTTGTAAGTGAAAACCAGTAGTGCATTCAAATCTTTCCATTTTACTTTCTTGCTGTAGGTTCCATTTCTGGTTTTGGCCTATAAACACTGATGCAAAATACTGAACATAATATGGCTATATATGAAAATGGTCTTAAGCTCCTTTCAGACAAGTGTATTTTTGCTCTTGTGCATGTTGTTCAAACATTTTTTGAAAACAAAGTATGATCTATTTTTCGTGTATTTGCCTCCATATTTATATTGATTTCTAGAAACAAAGAGGCAAATATAGATGAAAAATTGATGACAGACTGATGCAATGTCTTTTATTGTTCAATTATTTTTATTGAAAGCTAACAAAGATACATGTAATGTGAAATATTTCCGCCTACGTATAGCGAAATCACTTAAGGTACATAACATGAGGCTTACGCAACAATTGGTTTACGTAATTGTTTTCCGTAACAATCGTTAAAATTTTACAAACTTGGGTGGGAGAGGTGTGGGAGGGGGAGGGTTGGGATGGGGAAGGGTAGGAATGGGAAGGGAAGCAATAGGATCCATTCCTCTTTAAAAAGTAAAAAGTAAAACCAATGTGTCTCTCATCCGTCTGATGTGGTTAATGATTCCTGTTTTGTCAAATGAAAGTCTGTAATACTGCTCAATTTTTAAGCATTATATTTGAAGATTCAAGCATGAAATAATCTATCCAGGGACTCTATTCTTCTTTAAATTTGGTGATTCTGTCTTGTCTAAATGCATAGACCCCTCCATTACCACTTGGTCTGATATTAGGTTAGTTATTTCTAGCAGGGAAGGACACGTTGTGACCTTCAATTCCTAGCTATTAGTAATTTGACAGTGAGAAGGCTATGGGAGATCAACTTTCTGAACCTGGGAGGGAAATCTACTCCTAACAAGAATATTGCTAATTCAGGAGAAGGATGTGCTTTTATCCCTATAATATTGCTAATAAGTGTAAGGAAATTTTGCCAGGTTGTCCAAACATCCGGGTAGCTCCAAAAAATATGTAACAGGGAGCCTCTCCTCGCACAACCTCTCCAACAATTATTAGAGACCTCAGGGAAAAAATCTGCCAATCTTCCCGGGAATCTATACCAACATGTGAGAGTTTTGTAGTGGACCTCCACCAGGAGGCACACGAGGATGCCTTATTTGCCCATCCATGTGCTTTAGTCCAGTGTTGAAATGAAATTTTTTTCCCAATTGTCTCTCCCAGTGGAGAAGATGTGCTTTTTTTCTGCAGATCCTGAGAGTAGTCACCCCTGCCACAGAAGATTTCATATATATCTTTTAAAGATAATTTATATGGAGGGGGGTCGAATAGAAATCTATATAAATAATTGGGCAGGGAGATCTCCTGGAAGATAGTGGAGGACCATTTTCCCCGAATCTGAGAGTACTAAAGAAACTCTCCGCTCAGGAGATCGTATTCCTCCTGAAGACAATGAAACATTTTAATTTTTGATATAAATTTAATACTAGAGATGAGCGAGCACCAAAATGCTCGGGTGCTCGTTACTCGAGTCGAACTTTCCGCGATGCTCGAGGGTTCGTTTCGAGTAACGAACCCCATTGAAGTCAATGGGCGACTCGAGCATTTTTGTATATCGCCGATGCTCGCTAAGGTTTTCATTTGTGAAAATCTGGGAAATTCAAGAAAGTGATGGGAACGACACAGAAATGGATAGGGCAGGCGAGGGGCTACATGTTGGGCTGCATCTCAAGTTCCCAGGTCCCACTATCAAGCCACAATAGCGGCAAGAGTGCCCCCCCTCCCAACAATTTTTACTTCTGAAAAACCCTCATTAGCAAGGCATACCTTAGCTAAGCACCACACTACCTCCAACAAAGCACAATCACTGCCTGCATGACACTCCATTGCCACTTCTCCTGGGTTACATGCTGCCCAACCCCCCCCCCCCCCCCGCACGACCCAGTGTCCACAGCGCACACCAAAGTGTCCCTGCGCAGCCTTCAGCTGCCCTCATGCCACACGCTGGCCTCATAGCCACACCACCCTCATGTCTATTTATAAGTGCGTCTGCCATGAGGAGGAACCGGAGGCACACACTGCAGAGGGTTGGCAGGGCCAGGCAGCGACCCTCTTTAAAGGGGGCCGGGCGATTACCCACAATGCTGTACAGAAGCAATGAGAACTCCAATCCAGTGCCACCTCCGTCAGGAGCTGCAAATGTGGGCATAGCAATGGGGAATCCATGTGCCACACAGTATTCATTCTGTCAAGGTGTCGCATAGCTCAATCCACACCGCAAGGGGAAAGCCGTCAGCGCTCTGCCCCCTACCCAAGTCAGTCAGTGCCTTTGTGCCAGACAGGTCAAACACCGCAATGGGAACTAAGTGTGCACCAACAGCATAGGTGGGTCCTAGGCAACCCAAGACATGAACAAAAAATTGATCTGAGCGGCCAAACATGGCAGACATGGCCAAACGAGGCATAGGCCTCGGCCCACAGATTCAGCAATCCTAGGCTGGAAGCGGACTTTCACTGCACCCAGGACATAGGCCTCTGCACAAACCCTCAGCAATCGCATGCCTACAGCGGACTCCAATGCTAGCGTAGCTGTGCACATCTCATTAGCGCTGTATTGATCCTGTAGTTTGTCCCAATGCAGTGCCCCGGATAGTAGAGCTAATGTCAGATTAAATACAGCTGGGCTTTGGCCCACACTGCATGCCCCAGTCAGACTGGGGTTCTTTATAAGTAGACACAGGCAGGTCGAACTCCGTGTGGAACGACAGCATGGCTGGGTCCCAGGAAGCCACCGGCGTTACATAAATAAATCCCATTGCATTGCCCAGCACAGCTGAGGTAACGTCAGATTTAATGCAGGTGGGCTTCGGCCCACACTGCATGCCCCAGTCTGACCGGGGTTTTTAATACATAGACACAGGCAGGTACAAATCCCTAATGTGAAGTCCGTGTGGACCCAAAGCATGGGTGGCTCCCTGGAACCCACCGGCGGTACATAAACAAATCCCATTGCAGTGCCCTGGACAGCAGAGCTAACGTGAGATTAAATACAGGCGCGCTTCGGCCCACACTGCATGCCCCAGTCAGACTGGGGTTCTTTTTAAGTAGACACAGGCAGGTACAACTCCGTGTGGACCGACAGCATGGGTGGGTCCCAGGAAGCCACCGGCGTTACATAAATAAATCCCATTCCATTGCCCAGCACGGCTGAGGTAACGTCAGATTAAATGCAGGTGGGCTTCGGCCCACACTGCATGCCCCAGTCTGACCGGGGTTTTTAATACATAGACACTGGCAGGTAAAAATCCGTTATGTGAAGTCCCTGTGGACCCACAGCATGGGTGGCTCCCTGGAACCCACCGACGGAACATAAATGTATCCAATTGCAGTTCCCTGCTCAGCAGAGCTAACGTCAGATACAATGCAGGTGGGCTTCGGCCCACAGTGCATGCCCCAGTCAGACTGGTAATATGTACCTTAACAGTAACCGCGTTGGTGGGAATGTGGTCGCGACTGCGGACCTAGTAGCGCGGTTTTATTTAGTTGGTTTTCGGAATGTGGCCAGGATTAAGTGGGCCGTGGCGGGGGGATGGGGGGGCTCTCTTGTTGTGTCGTTAAAGGTGAAATTCTTGGACTGCCACCAGACAGACCAATGCAAAGGTATTTGCCAAGAATGTTTTCATTGTTGGAGGAGGATGGGGATGTTTTTGAGGCACTACGTGTCCTCTCCACGTGTCCGTGGTTATATGCACCTTAACAGTAACCACGTTGGTGGGAAATGGCCTCGCCGCCATCATGTCTTTGGGAAGCCTCTGTTTCCACACTACAGTGACATAGCATTAGCAGCGGTATAGGCAAAGCCCAGAATTAGTAACATTTCAGCGGTAGCATTAGGGACAGGCCCCAGTAACATATCACTAGCAGCAGTATAGGGGGAGCACAGTATTAGTTCCATTTCAGTAGTAGTAGCAGTCAAGACAGGGCCCAGTAACATATCACTAGCAGCAGTATAGGGGGAGCACAGTATTAGTTCCATTTCAGTAGTAGTAGCAGTCAAGACAGGCCCCAGTAACATATCACTAGCAGCAGTATAGGGGGAGCACAGTATTAGTTCCATTTCAGTAATAGTAGCAGTCAAGACAGGCCCCAGTAACATATCACTAGCAGCAGTATAGGGGGAGCACAGTATTAGTTCCATTTCAGTAGTAGTTGCAGTCTAGACAGGCCCCAGTAACATATCAGGCCTACCCCTACCCCTCAGCATGGTGTATTACGAGTAGAGTAGAAACAGAACGCTGTAATTAAATGTGCCGCTTATTGGCCTGTGGTTGGAGGCTGACTTCGAATACGGAGCGCACAGCAGAGCCAGGAAACAATTATGCGCAAGCCTGTAGTGAGACCTAGGTGCGTATGACTGAGCTACTGGAATTCACAGCGCAGAACCAGTCAAGTGGCCAAAGGCCAGTGGTAGGCCTTAAGTATTTTGCTTCAATTGTTTAAAATGGTGAGGTGAAAAACCAGACAGACACCGTATGCAGCATATATTTGTATACTGTTTCCCTCTGGCAGGATGACGGCGATCATGTAACGGACACAGCAGAGCCAGGAAACAATTATGCGCAAGCCTGTAGTGAGACCTAGGTGCGTATGACTGAGCTACTGGAATTCACAGCGCAGAACCAGTCAAGTGGCCAAAGGCCAGTGGTAGGCCTTAAGTATTTTGCTTCAATTTTTTTAAATGGTGAGGTGAGAAACTAGACAGACACCGTATGCAGCGTATATATGTATACTGTTTCCCTCTGGCGGGATGACGGCGATCATGTAACGGACACAGCAAAGCCAGGAAACAATTATGCGCAAGCCTGTAGTGAGACCTAGGTGCGTATGACTGAGCTACTGGAATTCATAGGGCAGAACCAGTCAAGTGGCCAAAGGCCAGTGGTAGGCCTTAAGTATTTTGCTTCAATTTTTTTTAAATGGTGAGGTTAAAAACCAGACAGATACCGTATGCAGCGTATATATGTATACTGTTTCCCTCTGGCGGGATGACGGCGAACATGTAACGGACACAGCAGAGCCAGGAAACAATTATGCGCAAGCCTGCTGTAACGCTTAGCTGGGTAATAAGTGAGCGACTACTACCCCCAGCAGACACGCAGTAAACTGAACACGGTCACAGGCAGCCCAAAGATTTTTTTTCAAATTTTTTTGAAAAAGCCCACTGCCTATATAGCCAGTATACCTCTTTCCCTGTACCACTGTCCCTGCCTCACCAGTACTGCCCCTATACTATGTAAAATGACTGCAGACTGAGGACGCTATGGTCTGCACGCCCGATATACGAAAAAAAAAAATGTTCAACACTGCTAAAAGCAGCCTCAACAGTACTGAACACGGTCAGATGTGGCCTAAGAAGGACCGTTGGGGTTCTTGAAGACGAAGATAACAGCCTAACACTCTCCCTATAGCAGCTACAGCAAGACGGCACTTTCCCTATTGTCTCTCAGCGTGCATCTGTGGCGAGCCGCGGGCGGCCCCAGTTTAGATACTCGGGTGGCACCTGATCTCCCCAGCCACTCACTGCAGGGGGGTGGGATAGGGCTGGAACTTCACAGGAGGAAGTTGTAATGCCTTCCCTGTGTTACTATTGGCCAGAAAACGGCGCAAAATTTTCTGGGAAGAAAATGAAAGTGACTCCAACACCGCGTGGTGCTCGTCTCGAGTAACGAGCATTTCGAGTACCCTAATACTCGAATGAGTATCAAGCTCGGACGAGTACGCTTGCTCATCTCTATTTAATACCCTTTAACCTCCAAGGTCGTGTATTTATGTTGTCAGAGCAGAATTCTAATACTTCTATTGGTATGGGTATTTTTACCCAGGGGGAGTGATCCTTTGTGATTTGTATTAATTGTTTCTATATATCTATGGCATTCCTAACCATTGGATTTTTTAACGGGATATTGTCTATATTTATACTTGATGCTAATAGTAGATCTCTAAGGGACTTTCTCCCTAGTGAGGTTTGTTCAATGCTAGGCCAACCTATTCCTTCTTGTGGGATACACCATGCCCTTAATTGGGAAACAATATTGGCTTTGTAGTAGGCCTCTAGACTGGGTACCCCCATCCCTCCGTGTCTCTTAGGGCAATACAATATTGCCGAGGCCACTCTCGGTCTCTTATATCCCCAAAGGAAGGATATAAGTTGATTTTGCAGACTCTTAAGTAACTTGGTGTTGCATTTCAGTGGTATTGTTCTAAAAATATATAATATTTTCGGAAGAACCATCAGTTTATATATGACAATTCTGCCTAACCTAGAGAATTCTATTTTACTGTAATTATTTAGGATTCCCTAGATTTCTGCCATTGGTGACCCTACATTTAAGTCCATTATGTTACTTATTGGTGAGGTAATTGTTGTACCCAAGTAGTGGGTACCCGACATATCCCATTCAAATGTGAACTCCTGCTTTATCAGCATTTGAAGCTTAGGGTGAACATAAATTGCCAGGATTTTTGACTTTGATGGGTTCATTTTATAAAGTGACCACAGAAGGGGAAATAAAAAATTAAAAACAATCACAGAAAAATGGCCGTTACTTACTGAGGAGTGCATATAGATTCATCCTCTCACCATGCAGCTTGCTGACTACCAAATGGAGGAGCAAATCACACCTGTGCAGGACACTGATAAGACAACCACTCACACTGCCTCTTGACAATGAGGGGGGTGGCTGCTTGGCGTAACACTCCCACACATAGTGGATACAGGGTGCCAGACCATTCTGATATATGTAGTTCACCATGCAGACCAGCAACCTATTAATGACGCCATAATAATTCGGCGGGTTGCCCTGCATTTCCATCAGTGAACCACATTGGTACTGCCACCCTGGGCTCCCCCTGGAGTCTCAATGCCACACTGCACAGGTGTGATTTGCTCCTCCATTTAGTAGTCAGCAACCTGCATGGTGAGAGGATGCATCTATATGCACTCCTCAGTAAGTAATGGCCATTTTTCTGTGATTGTTTCACTTTATGAAGTGAGATCTTCCCAAATTCAATTAACAAGTCAGAAGCCACCCTAAGTGATTCCAATGGTGAGATTAGCATTAGTACAATGTCGTCTGCATATAAACCTATTTTATGTTGTCTACATGCTAAAGATACTCTCTTAATCTCATGCGAATTGCTTCAGCTAGGGGTTCCATGGTCAAAGTAAACAGTGTAGGCGATAATGGACAGCCTTGCCTGGTGCCATTGGTTATGTTTAATGATTTGGAAATGACCCCATTTACAAGGATGCGAGCAGAGGGGGTCTCGTATAATGCTTGAATAGCTGACAGAATTCCACCTCTAAAGCCTAATTTTCTTAACACAGCGAAGGCATATCCCCAGTGAATTCTGTCAAATGCCTTCACTGCATCAAGAGTGAGAAGCAGACAAGGCATTTGGGAATTTTCAGCTTCGCTTAAAATATCCAGCAAGCGTCTCGTTGCGTCTGATGCTTGTCTTCCCTTGACAAAGCCAACTTGGTCGCTGTGAATAAGATCTGGGCATATATCTAGCAATCTTATTGCAAGTATTTTTACGTAGATTTTGGTGTCGCTATTTAATAGTGATATAGGTCTAAAATTTGCGAGATTGGATGTGTCTTTCCCTGGTTTAGGGATTGTTACAATATTTGCTTGAAGCATTTCTGGGGGGAGTGAACCCTTCGTCATTGCCTCATTGAACAGGTTCCTCATGTGAACTACCAGCTGAGTTTTATATATTTTTTAATATTCATAAGAGAAACCGTCCAGGCCAGGGGCTTTATCTTTCTTGGTTTTATCAATAGTTTGTAGAATTTCTCTGGAGGAAATGGGGGAATTAAGTTTCTCAAGCTGCCTTTCTTTCAATTTGGGGAGCTGAACCAAGTCTAAAAAGTTATTTATAGTTGCTTCTGATGGTTGTGGTATAGATGATTCGTCCCCGAGATTATATAAGGATTCATAGAATTTCCTGAACTCCTCGGCTATTGCTATAGAATTAGAGATTTTGTTTTTTGTTGTAGGGTCAATTATGAAGGGAATTTTTGTTTTGATCCTTTGTTTTTTGTTGTAGGGTCAATTATGAAGGGAATTTTTGTTTTGATCCTTGTTTAACTCTGTTGGCAATCAACTTGGTGAATTTATTGTTGCTAGTGTAGTAGGTGGGTTTTATAGCTTTCAAATTTCTCTCATGTTCATCTATCAAGATATTACGGATCTTAAGCCTAGTCTCCCTAAGGGAGTTGTATAGAGAAGGTATTGGAGTAGTTTGGATTTTGCGTTCGAGAGTTTTTAAATCTTCTAAAGTATTTTTAAGCAGACCATCTCTTTCTCTCTTGTGAATGGAGCCCTGTTGGATCATTGTACCTCTAACCACAGACTTATGAGCATTCCAAATTATGACTCAACATGTTTCTGGGGAATCGTTGAAGTGAAAATATTCCTCAATTGGTTCTTTTATTGTTTTTTTTTTTTTTTTTTGAATCTCTGGATTTTCATTAAAAAGGTATTATTCTTCCAGCTTCCAAAGGATGGAGTTTGTGGGCCTAGTGTTATTTTGAGTGTGATCGGGGCATGGTCAGACCATGATGTCACACCTATCTTTGCTTCTTGTAATCTATTGAGATTTGTGAAGTCCACCAGAAACATGTTGATCCTTGAAAACGATTTATGTTTAAACGAGCAAAAGGTATACTCTCTAGAGTTCACATTCAAAGATCTAAAAGCATCAAACAACTCTGTTCTATGTATCCAAGACGACAAGGTAAACCTCCGACTTCTTCCTGACTGACTAGAGTCCAGGGATGCATCAGCTATAGCGTTGAAGTCTCCACACATTTTTAAAGAGCCTTGCTTGAGTCTCTTAATTTTCCTCGCCACTCTGTTCAAGAATCTTAATTGTCTTGTATTAGGGACGTAGATGTTGACCAGGGTCACGAGGAAACCGTTCACCTTGCATATCAACAGAAGAAATCTACCCTTCTCATCTGGGATCTCCTCCATCAGCTGAAAGTCCACCAAGTCCCTCACAGCGATTGGGACACCCGCTTTCTTCTTTGATGCATTTGCCGTATATATCCTAGGGAATTTGGGATGAGCAATCTTAGGAGCGTTATCCCGAACTATGTGAGTCTCCTGAGCACAGAAAATGTCCGCTTTAGAGGAAAGGGCCTCTTTCCACATTGCAGCCCTTTTATATGGAGAGTTGAGTCCCTTTACGTTTAGTGATATTAATTTTAACTCCATTTCAAATTCTGGTCGAATGCTTCATGGATTGATCTTTCAATTCCGTGTTGTATAAGAGACAGTCGAGGATTCTTTCCTTGAGAGGGAGGATGTAGTGGATTGTCTATTTGGGATGACATCATATTTGGGGGGAAAAAATAGGGATAATTTCTTAATGGAAAAACTTGTGGTTGAAAAATTTGAGTTGCTATTGAGCAACTAATTAAGAACTAAATAAAAAGGACCTTTCCAGCTGGCAAGCCGGTGTTAACCTCTTGGAAAAGGTCTTGGTTGGGGGGGGGGGGGGGGGACAAAGTTCAGCCTGTAGTAGAAGCGCTGATCAAAAGTGGCATGAGTGCCGCAGTGGGAGAATATATATTCCCCTGCAGGGTTTTAGCGATTAGGAGCTGTTTTGTTTTTTGTTTTATTCATCTGTTTGTGGGACCAATCTTTGGAGATATAAGCCCGTATGTTTTCCTTAGGTAATGGGAGGTTCCATTTATTCAGAAGAGTTAAGCCTTCCTCATGGGTTGTGATGACGTTGGTGCCATCTTCATTGTTGATGTAAAGCTTAGTTGGAAAGCCCCATCTATATAGTATTTTGTTGTCTCTCAGAGCAGTTGTTATTGCAGAAAGCTTCCTGCGTGCGGACATGATAGCCTGAGAAAAGTCGGAGAATAATTTGATGTCCCTGAAGGGAGGGGGCAGATCTTTGAGATTTCTAGCAGCTCTCATCAGCTCTTTTTTGATATGGTAAAAATGCACTCTTGCAATCACATCTCTAGGCGCACCTTCAGGGACATTCTTGGGCTTGGGGAGCCTGTGAATTCTATCTAGGATACACTCCTCTTTCTTGGAGTTTGGTAGAAGGATTTTAATTAGATCTTGAACTTGTTTAGATTTTCTGGTTTCACAGATTCCGCTATACCTCTGAATTTAATATTGTTACGGCGGTTGCGGTCTTCAAGATCCGCCATTTTGTGTTTCAGAGACTCAAATTCCTCCTTCAGCTTGTAGTAAGCATCTATCAGCTCATTGTGTGAGCTTGTAATTTCTCCAGCTTTGTTTTCAAGGTGGTCAACTCTGTCTCCCAAATCTGTGATAGCTGTGTTAACTCTAGCATTTATCTTAGAAAGATCTTTTTTAAGTGAGCCCCTTAAAGCCATCACCATATCCCTTATAAAGTACTCAGAGGCAACTTGGCTTGAGCATTCTATCAACATTATGGGGTCTGTGGGATCTTCCCCTTCGACCCAGTCATGTGCTGCAGAATCTTTATTTTGTGTAAAATTCTCCCTTCTGGGACGTATTTTCTCTGGGTACACTCTAGGAAAGCTTATATTTCTCTTTTCAGAGCCTGAGGTCTTATGCGTAGGAGAAGATGGTGCCGAGCCCCTGGTGTCCCACCCCCTCCTCCTCCCCGTTCCTCTGTATGTCTTCTTTCTCCCCTTCCTCTTGTGGTGTTGTGGCATTTTGCTTGTGTGGAGAGGACATTAGGCAGCTGATATGTTGTGCAGGCTGTGGTGACGAGGGACAGGGAGAAGCCCGCTTACCGTTCTCCTAAGCAGTGAGGTCCTCCCGTCCTGCCGACCCTGTCTCTTCCTTCTCTCCGGCGCTGCATGGAGCAGTCTCCATCTTGCCTTCTTCCTCTGTGCCGCGCACAGGGTAAAAGTCCATCAGGCGTCTCTGCCCCGTCTTCCCGATTCTCTTCCGTGACATCACTGTATGCAGGAAAACTTCCGACACTCTTCTTTGTGATGCTGCGGATCTCCCGACTTGCTGTGAGTTGCTTAGGCCGAAGCAGGTAGCAGAGCACACTAGAACACATCCACCATCAGCTTCTTCCTGGCCACGCCCCTTGATGCAATGTCTTTTAAAACATGTCCATAATACAGATACGCATTACAAACGTGTTTTTATACATTTATCTGAAACAGGTCTTATTCCAAGCATTCAGACCCTACTCACACACCTTTATAATTGTGGGCCAACTGACGATGGTTTGGGGTTGTGTTGAATTCAATGTACAATGGTCTTTCGTGGGTCATCATAACTTGAATGTGAATTCATTTTACAACTATTCTGGCAGTGATATAATCTGCTCCAAAGGTGGTGTCTTCTATTCCAGTGACTGTGTCATCTCTTCCAGTCATGCTTCAGCTCATAGTGCAAAGTACAATTGATAGAGCAATCAACATGGCAGAACCAGGAGCATCTAATTATTTTATTTGGATGAATGTCCAAGGTCTGGCAATAGCCCTATGGCAAGACTATAACATGCAAATTAAGAGTATAACACTCCTGTCCATTTCTTATGGTACTTCCAGTACTAGGTATCTGCCAACTCTTAATAAGTAAGCTGTGCCACTTTTGTATTCTAGATCTATGCTGCTCATTGCAGCATTTGATGATACAGAAAACTGAATAATTGTTCAAATGTGTCCTCCTCTACACCCTTTATGGCCATACTCCTACCAGTGGAGGAAATCAGGTTACGGTCTAATAAAAGTCTTGGTACCCCTATGTTGTCACAAAAACAGCATAGCACAACTGCCCCAATAATGGTTCAAGCATGGCTTGGTTACCCCTGGTTGGTTCTTAATTGCTCATGCACTGGGGATCATCATGTCATTTCATTTGCCCAGGAAAACTGTCACTTTAGACTGTTATGACTTCTGAACAAAGTGTGTGTGAGTGGAAGTTCCAAATATGTGACAACATAACACGGTAGAAAATTGGTCCAGAAGATAGCATATCTTGAGCTTTGGAAGACAGTTGTCTGGCATAATACTGATGTTATTGCTCTGGTAACTTGCTGAGATTTTAATAACCAATGATAATAAGTGAATTTTTGTTTAGGTCCTGCGTATATACGTATATGATATTCTATATTATTATTTATTTGATCTTCTGCGGTATTTCACTTATTTGCAAGAATCATCAACCAGCTGTCGCAAGAAAGTATACACATCTCTTGCGTACAATTGCTCCTAACAATAGAAAATATGCTAACCTTTCATGGGCTATTCCTCTCCAACATGTGTAGATTGTGATACACTTCATATCCCAGACTTTCAAAATACATCGGAGCATTACAGGAGACTAGGATAAGGTAAGGTGGCATGGACCTCCCTACTATCAAGGGACATCTCCATGGCAAAGGGTCAAGCAAAACCTATTATAGAAGTAGGGACAGACTGTACGTTTGGGGTATTGAAGTGTTCACAAAAGGGGGAATGTTAGAGCAGCATATATGTATCCATTTATTTATTTTGTATCCATTTTATATACCATTTTATATAAGTCTGATCATATAAAAAAACTTGTGATTTTCCATACCTAGAGCATTCTAGACATACTATTTTAGATTTGCGGAAGTGGTGGAAATAACCGTTGGTGATTGAGCAACTTGTGACAAGAAATCAAGCCTGAGGACCTGAAGTCAGAAGCAATGATCAGTTCTCCAAGACAAGAGCCATACATTATTTGTACATGTTTTAAAACTATATAACTATATGGTAAAATTATACATGATTACATAACACTATTGTTTTAGACCACATCCCAGCTGCCCAGGGTGTGATGTGTGAGATAATAGGACCTACCTGTTGCCAACAAGGACTCATAGTGGAATGATACATTTTCTAAGTTTAATCCCATAAATTGGTCCAAGGAAATTGGTAGATGGTTCATGGGAATTATTTAGGCTATTTTTCAGATATTATTGTTATGCTTGGTCATATATGCAATTTTTAAATTGTTTGTCATCACTGTGTAAACCATGTAAAAAGAATGAACAGATTTATTCAAATCTACTACGTAATGTTAATCCCCAAAGATAATATAATGCTTGCGTGACGTTTTCCTCATGTTATATCTACACCCATAAGTGCATGAATCCCCAAGGTTAGCATAGGGTGATGGGAAGCTGAGTGTCCACTTTCCTAGAGTAATATTGAGAGTATGCTTTTGTTTGCTATAGCAGAAAACTTATACAGTCATTTTGGGCATTGGTTGTTGGAATGCCATAAAGAATTTTGTTTCATCCTTCAGTGGAAGAAAGTAAACACCACAAGACCCAGAAATACAATCCTGGTTTGCTCTAACTTACCATTGACTGAGTTACTACTTATCATGTTCATTTGGACTAAGTAAATTCATGAACTGTTATTTATGCCACGACATTGGAACTTTTCAAGTGTGATTTTAAAATTCATCTGTCTATATGCTGTATCTACCCAACTAAATATGAAGAACTAACAACTAACTCTAATAATTTTCTTTAGAAAAACATAAATAAAAGGGGTCCAGCGCTTCTTATTGGAGCAAAGATGGATAATACAAAGGGGTCTCAGTGCAAGTGACAGGAGGTCCCATCTGTGGAGACCCCCCCCCCCAAAAAAAAATAAGGAAGCGTTTGTACTGTATAAGTAAGCTTGATAAAGGGGTGTTAGGATCCTGAAACGCATCACACCTGTCGTCTGCTTATAACAATGTCTTTTATTCATGTTTTGGATGTCTACTGGATGTCTACTGGAGAAATTAAGGATCACATCTTTGCTTTGGGGGGTGACCACGGAGGGGACCTCCTGCACAAGTAAGTCACTTGCACTGAGACCTCTTTGTATTATCTATCTTTGAAAGTTCCAGCAGCTCACCACTATGATGGTTCTAAGGACGCAAGGAAACTCCATTCCCATTTGGCAGCAGAGGTGTTGTCTGGGTGCAATGGTTGGCCCATAACTTTTGCATTAGACTGTCTGTACGAGGTAAGTCCCTTTTTATGTTAAATGCTGTATGTACATACATATATTTCTACATAGAAGTTCCACCAGAGGACTGTTCTCACACTATATAATAATTTTCTTTGGACTAAACTTTCATTAGAGTGAACCTCATTGAACAGTTTGAAGGATACCAACTACCAGCTGATAAAAGGCCAAGGGAGTATTAAACAAAAAAGCTCCTCATTGAAGACCCTAGGCAATAAAAGGTGCACAAAAGAACATCTCAACAGTGAAATTCATAAATAGCTGGAGAATGAATACGCCAGAGGAAAGAGATGTTTGTATTTCCAAGCATTTATACTCCTGTATCTGTCAGACTAACATATAGCATTTTTAATTTTGTGAATTGCCTCCCTTTCATCTGTTGTATGCTGTGGCAAAATGCTTTGCCACAGGTAATTCTGTCTTTCGCTCTTTTTTTTTTTTTTTTTTAAACATTGAGTTTTTATTGGCATTTCCAAAATATACAACATTGGAGAATACAATGCAATAGTTTCATAGTCGAATGCTTACAACAACATTGCATATAATGTCTTGTATGGGGAGGGAAAATGAGGACGGGGAGGGAGGGGGGGGGAGAAAGAGATAAGGACATTAGGGAAGTTGTACCTTAACATTCAACATTCAAAGGTATCGTAATTATTTGTGCTTTTAGTTAGGCAGAAATTGTCAGTATTCTATAACGTTAGGCCATGCTCTAGGGTTCACTGGGAGTAGGGGATGGAATCCGGAGGGGCAGAGCCATTGATTGTCAAGACGCGTAGCAACATTGGCCAGATCTGGACGCTTAGAATTCAGCGTCAGAGCCTCCAGCTAGCAGAGAGGACGAGGCGGAGAAAGGAGGGCAGGGGGAGACAGAAGGGCCGCTTGCGTTGTGTTAGTCAAAACCTGTCAGCATTTTTACTGTTTGTATCCATGCTGTCCAATCTTTCCTGAACTGATTTAGGGTGTTTTTTTGGTGAGCTATTAGTTTCTCATTTATACAGTTCAGGTTGACCGCTTCTTGTATTTCTTCCGTAGAAGGAATATTTTTAGATCTCCAGTTTCTCGCTATTGATATACACGCAGAATGAAATATATGGGATACAATCACTCTGTGACTTCTAGGTATGTTTTCTATACCTATGAGGAGGAGGGCTAGTTCTGGCTCAATTTTTTTTAAATATGGTAAGAAACCCGATATGTATTGCATGATCTTTCTCCAGAAGCAAGACATCTGGGGACATGACCAGAATATGTGTAGCAAGGATCCAACCTCACCACATCCTCTCCAGCAGAGAGGGGATAGGTCTTTTTTCATTTGCGACAGCCTTAAAGGAGAACAGTACCACCTTGTCAGGAGTTTCTGGTACTGCTCCCAGTGGGAGGCACAAGAAGTGGATTTATGAGCCCATTTTAAGGCTTCATACCATGTTCCCGGAGAAAATTTTTTGTTTAGATCTTTTTCCCAGTTCAGGAAGTTGACCGTTTTTTTGAAAGTTTGAGTGCCAGAAAGGCAACTATAAAGGGAGTTTGAAAGTTTTTTCTGTGGTGCTACGTTTCCGTTTAGTAGGTCGTTTAGTGGGCAAGGTAGTGTTACGTGAAGAGTTTTGCGGGTTCTCAAAAAATTTTGAATTCGTAAGTATGTATAATACTCTGATTGAGGAATTGCGTATTTTGCTTGTATCTGATGGAAAGAGAGCATGGAGTTTCCATCGTATAGGTCCAAGATCTTCATAGTTGTTCTGTGTGGCCAGTTGCTCAACGAGAGGTCAGGGATTAGATATTTTAGGCTGAGAAGTGGGAGAGGTACTATTGTTGATATGGTCAGCTCTAGGTTTGGTCTGGTGCCCATTGCCCTCCACCCCTGCAAAGTAGCCCTCACCGTTGGAGGGTGGTGAGTATTCTCTTGGGCTTGGGCAGCGTTTGCTAGGAGGTATGTTCTCCATTCAGTTATGCCTGTTATGCCTGTTAATGATGACTCTATAGGAGCCCACGTTTTGTCTGTGTCTGTTCTGCACCAATGCCTGCTTTGATCTATCAGAAATGCTTTGTGGTAATTGCGTAGGTTAGGGAGGCCCATACCTCTGAATTTTAGTGGTCTGTTTAGGATAGAGAATGCCACCCTGGGTTTGGCTCCCCTCCAAACAAATCTATTCATCTGTTGATGTAGGGATGAGAAAATGAGATCAGGAACGGGCACCGGAAGCGTTCTGAAAAGGTATAGAATGCGGGGGAGGATAAGCATTTTATATAATATCACTCTGCCCATCCAGCTGGGTTCGAACCTAGCCAAACGGTCTAGTTCTTTCTGTATTGATAACTCCAGTCGGGGAAAATTTGCAGATGGGAGATCTTCAATTGCGGGAGTTAATACTATTCCTAGATAGGGCAGAGCCGAGGGGCACCATTGGAATGGGAACATAGATTTTAGAGTCTTCTCATCTATTTTTGCTAGTTGGATCCCCATCATTTGTGATTTTGTAGGGTTCACCCTATAGTAGGATATAGCTCCAAATCGTTGTAGGGCAAGTACCACTTGATGAAGTGAAGTCTCCGGGTTTGTTAAAGTTAAAATTACATCATCGGCAAATAAATTAATTTTATGTTCATTCGTCCCTATAGGGATGCCTTGGATAAGAGGGTTGGATCTTATACTCTCTGCCAATGGTTCCATTATCATTGAGAAGATTAGGGGGGACAGCGGGCACCCCTGACGTGTGCCGTTAGTTATTTGAAACGGTTTAGATAGTATGCCATTCGACAGGACGGATGCAGACGGAGTTGTATAATGGGCTAATATAGCTGACAAAATCGGTCCCGAGAGTCCGAACATCTCCAGCGTCCGGTGCATATAGCCCCAGTGCACTCTGTCGAATGCCTTCTCCGCATCCAAAGCAAGGAGCAGAGAAGGCATTAAGTTTATCAGTCGTCTTGTACCGTCTGGAGCCTGACGCCCTCTCGTGAAACCTACTTGGTCATTTTTGATCAGTTGGGGTAGAATGGGAAATAGTCGGTTGGCTATAAGTTTTGCATATAATTTAATGTCCGAATTGAGGAGAGATATAGGCCGAAAGTTGCCAGGTGTATCAGGGGGCTTGCCTTCTTTGGGTATAGTGACTATAGTTGCTTTTAGGTTTTCTGGAGGAGTTCTACCTGTTAACATAATATGGTTAAAGAAATCACATATGTGAGGGAGTAGAACTGGCGCAAATGTTTTGAGGTATTCGTTTGCGAAGCCATCTGGGCCAGGAGATTTGCCTGTTTTAAGTGATCGAATGGCTTTTTCCACTTCCTGCGTTTTAATAGGGAGACTCAGTTCCTGGTTTTGTGCCTGTGAGAGGCACGGCAGGGATAGCGTTGAGAGGAATGCATTAATTGTTTCTTCGGTAGGTTGGGGGGTATCTTTGTCGAGTTTTAAATTATAGAGCTTATTGTAGTATTTGCTGAATTCATCAGCAATTTCTTGTGGGGCGTAGATTTTGTGGTTTGAAGTCTGTGATGTTAAGAAAGGAATTTTTGCATTTGCTCTTGCAGCTTTAACTCGATTGTCCATTAATTTGCTTGCCTTATTATGTGAATGGTAATGTAGCATTTTAAGTCTTTTTAAATAGTTTTCATGGTCTATTGTGAGGTGTGCTTGAAGTTCTGTTCTCGCTTTTTTCAGCGGTAGTAGGTTCACTAAGGAGGGGTTTGCTTTGTGGACTGCGGCCAGATTTGAAACTTTAGATAGGAGGTCTGTCAGGGTGGCGTTGCGTTGTTTTTTATAGATTGCTGTTTGCTGAATGAAGAGGCCTCTTACAAAAGCTTTGTGTGCATTCCACAGTATGGAAGGATTAGTGGACGGAAGAGAGTTGAAGGCGAAATATTCTTTAAGCATTTTTTCAGTTGTGGCAATATTGTTTTTTAGAGTCATTACATATGTGTTATTCCTCCAAATGAAGGTGTTCGGGGGAGTGTGGGACAATTGAAGAGACATAGTAATCGGCGCATGGTCTGACCAATTAATATCCACAATCTCGCATTTCACCACCATCGGCAGAAGCCATTTGGTTGTTAGAAACATGTCGATGCGAGAGTACGTGTTATGTCTATGTGAGTAAAACGTATAGTCTCTCTCGGAGGCATGTTTGCATCGTCACACATCGTATAAGTCTTCCTTTTGGAGCCACTCCGAGAGGTGAGGGGGAGGTCTGTTGCTTTTTGATGTGGAATCTATTACCGGGCTATGGATGATGTTAAAGTCCCCGCAGATTATAAGTTTTCCTTTGGCTAGCTGGGAAATACGTTTTAGAACAGTGTTTAGAAAGGGAAGCTGCCCTGTATTGGGGGCATAGACATTTACTATGGTGAATATTTCATTGTTAATCTTACAGACCAGGGCGATAAATCTTCCTCTATCGTCCTGCAGCTCTCGGAGAAGCTGAAAGGCGATCGTTTTTTTTTATTGCAACAAGGACTCCCGCTTTTTTCTTAGGACCGTTGGCATAGAAAATGTGAGGGAAGTCCCTGTTTGATAGTCTGGTAGTATCAGATTTCTGAAAGTGGGATTCCTGTATACAGGCTATGTCAGACTTGGATCTTTTGATTTCTCTCCAGAGAAGTGACCTTTTATATGGGCTATTCAGGCCCCTCACATTAAGGGATAAGATCTTAAGTGACATTTGGGATATTATAGTAATGCATTAGAATGGTTAGGAATCGACAGAAATAGTGCCCAGTATACAACATAGCATAGTATAAATGCAGGCAAATAGATACCCTTGAGATAACATAAAACATTAGAAATGTAAATAGGAACAAACATATACTCGTGCAGTGAGTCATACTGCGCAAACTTGGGGGAAAGTCTGCAGAAATAAATGTGGCAAACCTGTGGTTGTCAGGTTGGGATCGTCGTAGCCGCTTTAACTTGTGTCCCTCCACTCTTGTGAAATCTTGGGGGAAGATTTGTTCTCCTGGGTCTTATTTTGGTTCGGTCGTGATGAGCAAGGAATGTTCCATTTATTCAGCAGTACCATACCTTCTTCGAGGGTGGCGATTACATGGGTTCTTCCGCTCTTTGTAATGATGATTTTCGTTGGAAAGCCCCATTTGTATCTTACGTCGTGGTTTCGTAAGGCGGTGGTAATGGGGGTAAATTTTCTCCTGGCTGTTATTGTGGCTTGAGAGAGGTCAGCAAAAAGAGTAATATTCTGGTAGGAGCTGGTAGTGCCGGCAATTGTCTCGAGATTCGCATAAGTTGTTCGTTAATGTGGAAGAAATGAACTCGGGCAATTGTGTCTCGTGGGTAGGAGGTCGAGATATTCTGGGCTCTTGGTAATCTGTGGGCTCGATCAATGATGAGATCTATAAGGGAGCATTGCGGAATAACCGCTCGAATCAGTCCCTGAAGAAACTTAACAAGCTCAGCCGGCGGGATCGACTCCGAGATGCCTCTAAATTTAATGTTGTTTCGGCGATTTCTGTCTTCGATATCTGCTAACTTGTTTCGTAGTGTTTCTACTTCGTCTTCTAGGTTGTTATGTGAGTCCGCCAATGAGTTGTGGGCGGATGCGAATTCTCCCATTTTACGCTCTGTATGGTCTACTCGGCTTCCCAGTTCCTCCACTGACGCATTTATGCCGGCCAGACTGTTAGCAATGTCCTTTTGTATTGAAGTGTATAGAGCCAGCATCGCTTCCTTCATAAACACTTCAGAAGCAGCTTGGTTGAGCGCTGGTATATCCTGTAAGGTCATTTCTAGCGGATGGTCAGAAGTTGAGGAATAGCGAGCTCGCTGTTTTAGCAGGCTGGAGGAGTTTGATTTATTATTCTTTGTTGCTTCTGCGTTGGATGGCGAGTGCTGTGCTGCTCTTTTACTATTTGTTTCAGCGTGAGTGAGAGGTGAGGAATCGGTGGGATTTGTGCGGTTTGTATGCGCCCGACTTGGGTGGCTGTCGTTAATTATGGGAGCCGATTTGCGCAAAGGTCTCTCAGGGTGAGTTACTTGGGAATACTGCTGCATGTTTAAAGAGGTACTGTCATTTCCCTTTGTGTTGTTGTGGGCTTCCAGATGAATAGTCATTTCCTGGCGTGCCACGCATGCATCAGTCCCAGAACCAGGTCCTGGAGTAATAGGAGCTTTTATTGTTTGCTTGTGGCAGTTGTTGGTATTTATGGATCGGGGGCTGATATCATGCGGTCCCCCCTTGAGTTCCATCTCTCCTGCATAACTCTCCAAGGCAGGGTGAGAGTGGCTATTAGGTGTTGTGTGCACAGTCTCAGGCAGGAGGACCTCGGCAGAGGCACCCCCTGGTTGTTTCACTCTGCTATTAGGGGTGGTGTGCTCCTGTTCTGTGGTAGCGGCAGCGGCCACAGTCAGCGACGAGCCTGGACGGCTCATCCCGCTGTCAGTGCTTGTCGGGTGATGTGAAGTGTGGAGCCCCGCAGGAGAAGCCGCAGGTAAGCGTTGGATCACGGGGGAGACTCTGGCGCTGCGCTCTGAGTATGCCGAAGTGTCAGTAGCCTCATACTCAGCGGGGGGGCATGCAGAGGTGCCGGCTGTAATAGCTGGAGGGGAATTTCTCATGCTCCGGTCCGAGCGGCCGCCCGATATATTACCGGTGCTTGGGAGAAGTAGAGGTTCTTTTTGTGGGGCAGATGGGAGACTCTCCCTACCTGAAGGCAGCTCAGGAAGACTTCTTCCTCCACGTCGGCTCGTGTCTTCTCCGGCTGGATCTAATATGGTAGCTATCGGCTCCTCCTCTACTGTGGAGCGCGGGAATCCGAGGCCACCATCTTCAGGCTCCTCATCTCGGCTCCGTGCGACATAAAAGTCGGTAAGTTTCTTAGGGGGGAGCTTTTTCACCCTTTTGGGCATGTTATTAGAGAGGGGGAAGCTTCTTGCGAAGAATGGAGGTGTTTTTGGTTTGTTTCCTCGTCGTTTAGGCAGTCGCTGATCAGGTTAGAGGGAGAGCTGTGTTAAAACACGTCCATCTAGCTCTCCTTCCAGGCCACGCCCCATCTTTCTCTCTTTAATTGCGTGGCAATGCGATCTAATCCTTGCTTTTAGTTTTTGTCCTGTTTCTCCAACATAAAATTCCCCAACAGGACATTCACTGCACAGGATCAGGTACGCAACATTGGACGTGGAGCATAATATTTCTAGGACATTCACATTACCTGTGGCAAAGCATTTTTCTAGTCATTTTTCGAGGAATTTTGGAATATAAATTTATAAACAACTTTGATACTATGAGAAACAAAATTAATCTCAGGGGTGTTTTTTTTTTTTTTTAAATCAGTGGAGATGATGAGAAATGAGAAACCCAGAGCAGAGGTAAAATGCAGCCCCCCCCCCCCCCCCCTCCTTCTGGTATTTATTAGAGATGAGCGAGCACCAAAATGCTCGGGTGCTCGTTACTCGGGATGAAATTTTCGCAATGCTCGAGGGTTCGTTTCGAGTAACGAACCCCATTGAAGTCAATGGGCGACCCGAGCATTTTTGTATATCGCCGATGCTCTCTAAGGTTTTTGTTTGTGAAAATCTGGGCAATTCAAGAAAGTGATAGGAACGACACAGTAACGGATAGGGCTGGCGAGGGGCTACATGTTGGGCTGCATCTCAAGTTTCCAGGTCCCACTATTAAGCCACAATAGCGGCAAGAGTGCCCCCCCCCCCCCGCACTGTCAGCATAAAGATCGTTCTCCTCTGCCACAGCAGTAACAGCTGTGGCAGAGAAGAACGATGTTTGCCCATTGAATTCAATGGAGCCAGCAATACAGCAGGTTCCACTGAAAGCAATGGGCTCCTGGCGATCGCAGGATGAATTGTCGGGAAGGGCTTAAATATATAAGCCCTTCCCTGCAATTCATCCAGAAATGTGTTACAATAAAAATATATACCGGCGTATAAGGCGACGGGGCGTATAAGACGACCCCCCAACTGTCACCTTATACGCCGGCAATACAGTGGAGCAAAGAATAAAAATCATTACTCACTTCTTCTAACGTTCTGCGGCGCTCCTGCAGGCTGTCGCTCCCTCCTGGTTCCCGGCAGAGCATTGCTTTCTGGACGCAGGGCTTGAAATCCCCGCCTCCAGAAACACAACCAATCACAGCCATTCAATGACATCATTGTCATTGGCTGTGATCGGCTGAAGGCACGTGTGTTTCTGGAGGCGGGGATTTAAAGCCCTTCGTAGAGAAAGCAATGGTCTGCCGGGAACCAGGAGGGAGCGACAGCCTGCAGCAGCACTGCAGAACGTCAGAAGAAGTGAGTAATGATTTTTATTCTTTGCTCCACTGTATTGCCGGCGTGTAAGGTGATAGTTGGGGGGTTGTCTTATACGCCCCGTCGCCTTATACGCCGGTATATATTTTTATTGTAACACATTTCTGGATGAATTGCAGGGAAGGGCTTATATATTTAAGCCCTTCCCGACAATTCATCCCCGCGCACGCCGGCAGCCCATTGCTTTCAGTGGAACCTGCTGTATTGCTGGCTCCATTGAATTCAATGGGCAAACATCGTTCTTCTCTGCCACAGCTGTTACAGTTGTGGCAGAGAAGAATGATTTGTCTTCTATATGTTCTCAATGGGGTCGGCGCTGCTGCCGCCGGCCCCATTGAGCGCATATAGAGAAGAGAACAGAAATCGCAGATCGCACATAGGTGCAATCTGCGATTTCTATGGCCTAAGAAGGACCGTTGGGGTTCTTGAAACCTAAAATACTCCTAACACTCTCCCTATAGCAGCTCCACCAAGATACCACTTTCCCTGAACTAATGTCAGAATGCATCTGTGGCGAGCCGCGGGAGGGGCAGATTTTAATACTCGGGTGACACCTAATCTCGCCAGCCACTCACTGCAGGGGGGTGGTATAGGGCTTGAACGTTGCAGGGGGAAGCTGTAATGCCTTCCCTGTCTTTCTATTGGCCAGAAAAGCGTGCAAATTTCTCAGGGAAGAAAATGAAAGTAACCCGAACACCGCGTGGTGCTCATTACGAGTAACGAGCATCTCGAACACCCTAATACTCGAACGAGTATCAAGCTCGGAAGAGTATGCTCGCTCATCTCTAGTATTTATCTAAATGCTATTAATCACAACATGTCTGTGCCCTCTTATCCTGAACTGGAATTGGTTTCAAGTACAAATTAAACACACTATGTATATGTTTTTATATGAATGCGTCTCTAGATCTGTTACATTATGCCTGAGGAAGAACTTAGCGTAAAATGTTGAACAACACTGGGCCTAGGACAGAGCCTTGTGGTACCCCACTTGATACATTCTTCCACTTAGATGTGCAGCCATTTATGACCTCTCTTTGAGTATAGGCACTCAGCCAGTTGTGAATCCACCTAACAGTTGTCTTGTCAATCCCATATTTGGTCATTTTTTCAATACGTTTAGTATGAGATACTTTGTCAAATGCTTTACTTAGGTCAAGATATACTATATTCACCGCATTTACCTGGATAAAACCAAGTAAGTGATACTGTCATAGAATGAAATTAGATCCATCTGGCATGATTTGTTTGTTACAAACCCATGCTGTCTCTGGTTAATTACTCCATTTTCATCCAAGTACTTGCATACATGCTGTTTAATAATTTGTTCAAAGATCTTTCCCAGTATAGAAGTCAAGCTCTCAGGCCTGTAGTTTCCTGGATTCACCTTCTTCCCTTTTTTGAAGATAGGGACAACATTTGCTCTTTTCCATTCTTCTGGGACTTCTCCTGTTCTCCAGGAATTTTTAAAGATTATGGAGAGTAGTTCAGCAATTACCCCCACTGCTTCTATTAACATCCCAGGATGTAATTCATCTGCGCCTTGAGACTTGAATTCATTTAAGTTAGTTAAGTGTCCCTCACCATCTCTCTGCTTACAGATAGCCTGCATTATTTTATTTCTCCAATAGCACAGGGAAAATCAGTTGATGTTCCATCTACTTTCTGAGAGAACACAGATGCAAAATAGGAATTCAAAAGTTCGGCCTTCTCAACGTCATTCTTAACCAATTCCCCATTTTCATCTTGTAAGCATCCAATAGCATCTTTGAATTTTCTTTTGCTTTTGACATACCCCCTAAATCCCTTTTTATTGCTTTTGGCCTCTGTTGCAGGCCTCAATTCATTATTAGCTTTAGCTTTTCTGACACTTGCCCTACAGTTTCTGCAGACCACATTATGTTCTTCTTTAGATATTTCCACCTCTTACTATTTGATAAAGATATTTTTCTTAGTTTTTAACATGTGTGCAAATTCTGTGTTCATCCATCCTGGTCGCTTTAAATGCTTTCCATTCTTTCTTCTTTTAGGGATTGTTTATGATTGTACTTTGAGAATCTCATTTCGCAATATTTCCCAACCTTCTTGGACATTTCTGTCCTTAAGAACATCCAGCCATTGAATTCTTCCTACTCACTTTCTGAGTTCATTAAAATTTGCCTTTCTGAAATCCAACCTTGAGGTCTGAGTCTTCTCAGGTCTTGCTCCCCGTGTTATTCAAGGATAGCATGATCACTGCCTCCTGTCCCAGCCACCCTTACTTCCTCAACCATTTCTTCCCTGTTGGTAAGAATTAGGTCCAAGATAGCAGATCCCCTTTGTTTTCTCTTCTACCTTTTTGGAAGATAAAATTGTCAGCAAGAGTGGATAAGAATTTGTTGGATCCATTACTTTTACCTGAAAGAGATTCCAACAAATGTCTGTATATTTAAAATCCCCCATGATCACTATGTTGTGCTTTTTTTTTTTTTTTTTAAACATTAGATTTTTTTATTAATTTTAACAAACATACAAGTCATTGGTACATAGTAGCATAAGAGATTTGCACATAATCAACGAATATTTAGTATCAGATTCAGACTGTGCTATTTGTGTTAGTATTTTGATTAAGTTACTTTACTACAACAATTGGTAACATTCCACAACTTTACAATCAAAATATGTAACTGGTATGGTAACCACTCTGTGCTATATAGGGTAGTACTCTATTGAGATTTTATTTCACATTCTTATATTGTGGTTATGGTATAGTCATGTACTATTTTCTATAACTTACACTTAGCGTAATCGTTGTGTTCCTCTAACAACCTGTATTCCACACATATTTTGCAACGAACATATAACATATGAACAAACTCAGTAACAAGGCTTCACGCATCTGTGTGATTCAACTGTTACTTTTTTAAGGATATTCTCCAAGTCTCCCAGGTCTCATTAAATTTTTTGGTGTTCTTATTCCGGAACGCCAACCATTTTTCAAAAATATATTGTTCGTCCATACGTCTTTTAAATTCTTCTATGTCTGGGGGTAATGGATTTTTCCAGTGTCTTGCTATTATGGATTTGGCGGTCATTAGGGAGTGAGCAAGTACATATCTTATCTGTTTAGGAAACGTTTCCAAGCCCATCAGCAATATATACATTTTGGCGTCTTTAGGTATGTAGCACTTCAATGTGCTTTGTAAGAACATGGTTATGTTTTCCCAATATACTTTTAGTGTTGGGCAGGACCAAAAAATGTGTGATAATGTGCCTTTTTGGCCGCAGCCTCTCCAGCACAAACCATCTCCCAGGTTCGATCTATTGTATAAAAGTGATGGGTTGTAGTACCATCTTAGGTTAATTTTGGTTTGTACTTCTAGTATGTTAAGTCCCATAGTGGATTTTGTCATTAACGTATTCGAGCTGGACCATTGATCCAGAGGTATCTTTTCTTTGAGTTCTAGTTCCCAGTTCGACATGTATGTTTTTTTTGTCATTGCCTTGTTGTTGGTTAGTATGTCATAATAGTCTCTTGTCTCCGATTTACCTTCGAGAGGGTTTGTGAGAATTTTCTTAATGATTGTGGTCGGGAGTTTTACTTTGTGTAAGGGTTTCTCTCTTAAGAGAGAGCAGATTCTAAAGTATGTAAATTTTTCGCTCTGCGGGAGGCCATAGACAGTACTTATTTCTGTAAAGCTTTTAATTTCTCTCTTGGATGTTAAGTCCTCTACGTATCTGACTCCTCTAACGCTCCACGGTTTCATATCACAGTTAGGTAAAAATAGATTGAGTGTCTCGATAGGTATGCGAGGAAATTCCGTTTCATCGGATATGCTTATTTTTTTAGTAAGTTCTTTCCATGTTTGGATCGCGGCTTGTAATGTAGGGGGAATGTTTTTAAGTTGGGTGTCTATGCTTTTTGGGAATATTAAACCGTCTATTGAAGTAGCAAGCATTAGTGCCTGTCCAGGTAGATCATTTATATAGCTTTTTTCTACATTGGGCCAGCCTACTGTGTTGTTGGTCCTGATTAATTGTCTAGTTTGGTTTAGTATATTAGCTTCGTAGTATGCCATTAGATTTGGTACTCCCGCTCCTCCCTTTTTCCGGTGGAGTGCTAATATTGACAGGGCTAAACGTGGTTTCTTTCCACTCCATAAAAAGTTGTTTAGTTGTTTTTGGAGTTTAGAAATTGTAAGCTTGGAGATAATAAGTGGTAAGGTTCTAAAATGGTACAGGACTAGTGGGAGGACTTTCATTTTGTAGGATGTGATCTTGCCCATCCACGACAGTTTTAAACCTGATAAATGGTCAATTACTTTCTGGGTGGAGTTAAGCAGTTTGGGGTAATTTTCTAGTTCTATGTCTCTGGTGGATGGTGTCAACGTTATTCCCAAGTAGGGTATGCCTTTTTTTTTCCACTCAAAGGGAAATTCCGCCCGTATTGCATTTTCTAGGTTTGTAGATACCCCCAGACCTAGAATAAGGGACTTGTCTATATTCAACTTGTATAGAGATACATTACTAAATTGGTTGATTATTTTACATGCCATTCTTAAAGATTCTAGGGGGCGGGTCAGTGTCAAAATGACATCGTCAGCGAATAATCCTATTTTGTATTGTCTGTGATTTATTGGAATTCCCTTTATTTCAGAGGAGGTGCGAATTAGTTCTGCTAGTGGCTCTATAGCCAGCACGTACAAAATAGGAGACAATGGGCAACCCTGCCTTGTGCCATTCGAGATTGATAGGGGGACCGACAGGGTACCATCCACCAAAACAGTGGCTGTGGGGGCTGAATACAGGGCCCGGACGGCACTTATCGTGTTTTCTCCAAAACCAAATTTTTTCATTGTCTCAAAGATGTACTCCCAATGGACTCGGTCAAATGCCTTTTCGGCGTCCAGGGCCAGCATTATTGACGGCACCTTAGATGTTTCTATTGAATGTATTAGATTTAGAATTTTCCGTGTGCCGTCCGAGGCCTGTCTCCCCTTTACAAACCCCATTTGGTCAGAGTGTATTATGTCTGGGAGTATGTCCACCATTCTACGGGCCAACGTTTTAGCGTAGATCTTAGTATCGGTATTAAGTAATGATATAGGACGGAAGTTAGTTGGTGTATTTGGTTCCTTTCCAGGTTTTGGTAGGACTACAATTGTGGCCTGCAGCATCTCTTGTGGGAAGAAGCCTCTTTCTTTGATCTTGTTAAATGTGTTAGTGATATGGGTTGAAAGTTGAGGTAAGAAGTTTTTATAGTACTCTGCTGAATACCCGTCCGGCCCAGGGGCTTTCTGGTTCTTTAGGGATGCTATGGTGTCTATTATTTCCGAGACGGAGAACGGGGCGTCCAAGAGGTCCGTTTGTAAGGATGATAGCTTCGGTAGGTTAACCTTTTGCAAGAAAGCATTGATTGATTCCTTGTCTGGTTGTTTTGTTTGGGGATCATTTTTTAAGTTATAAAGTTTGCTGTAGAAAGAGCAAAAATTGTCTGCAATATGTTTGGGGTTCGATAGTTTTTGTTTTTTGTCCTGGAAATTCCAAATGTAGGGAATATTTGCTTTTATTGTTTTTCTTTTAATCAGATTTGCCATCCATTTGGATGGCCTATTAATTGCTGAATAGCTGTCCGCTCGTTGAGCAGTAATTTCTCTGTCAAAATCCCCTAGTAATGTTTTCCGTAGGGCCAGTCTCAATTTATGTAATTCGGTATGTGTGTTTTGGTCTGGGGAAACTTTTAAAAGGGATTCCTTCAGTTGTATTTGGGTTAGAATTTCATCTGTTTTTTTTGTTTTATCTCTTTTGTATTTGGAGCCTAGTTTTATTAAAATTCCTCTTATGTATGCCTTATGGGCGGTCCACACCATTGCTGGGTCTGTTTGTGGGATGGCATTGAATTTAAAGTATTCAGTTAATGCTTCTTGTATTTTTTCCCTGTATTTGGGAATGCTCATTAAATAAGTGTTATTCCTCCATGATTTAGTCGGTGCTCCAAGGCCCCTTACATTCAGTGTTGTTATGATTGGTGCGTGGTCAGACCAAGTAGCCGTCCCAACCTCCGCTTTTTGTATTGATGCTAAGAGTTTCCTCTCAACTAGACATAAGTCTATGCGCGAGAAGGATCTGTGTCTATTTGAATAGTGTGAGTATTCTTTTGCAGAGGCGTTGGAGCACCGGAACGTATCATAAAGCGCATTTTTGTGTAGCCATTCTCCCAGGGTGGCATTTCTTTTAAGTTTTGGGTTTGTACTGTCGAGTTCTCTATCAGGTACTAGGTTGAAGTCACCATTTATCATTATTGGACCTTCCGCTACTTGGTTAATTTTTTTTTTGAGTTTGTTAAGAAAATTAATTTGCTTTGAATTTGTTACATATGTGTTTACTAAGGTTATTTTTGTATTCCTAAGGGAACCTACTAAGATTAAATAGCGACCCTTCGGGTCACCAATCTGTTTATCGATGGTGAACGGAGCTCTGTCTCGGAATGCCACCATCACACCCGCCTGTTTTTTTGGGGCACAAGCAAATAAGACCTGCGGAAACATTCTATGGGACATTCTGCTTTTATCTACTTCTAACAAGTGGGTCTCCTGGATACACATAATGTCAACATTTTGCATAATTGCCTCTTTCCACGCAGATCTTCTCTTGAATGGCGAGTTCAAGCCGTTGGCGTTAAGCGATAGGACTTTCACCGCCATGTGGATGGTGGGTGGCGGCAAAGTTGAAGACTTGGGAATTCCTGTGATGCGCGAATGCCTGAGGAAACAAAATAACAAAAAAAAGAGAACCAAACAATATCCTCATTTTGTATAGGGCCAGAACACACGGATGCGTTTGGCGTGAGAGTCAGAATGTTGAGGATTAAACTGACAAATACAGGGCAAGTTAGAACTTGCATTTTTCGGTGGGGGGAGAAAAAGTTCAGCTGTCTTGAGCAGGCACTTCATGAGACGTTGTTTTGTATCTATTGGAGGTGAGGTCTTCTGAATCATTCCGGGGGTGAGGAGCTCCGGCTGGTGTGATGCTGGCGTCTGTTTTTTTCTGTGTTGGCGTTTGTATAGGATAAATTTTGCAGTGTAATTCCCCAAGAGTTTAGGGTGTCTGTCGCAGATTTAGGGTCTTGGAGGATATGGGTCCTTCCTTCTTTTGTAACTATAATTTTTGTGGGAAATCCCCATTTGTACTGGATATTGGCTTTTCTTAAGGAGGCAGTGATCGCTGCGAAGCTTCTCCTCGCTTCCAAGGTGGATTGCGATAGGTCAGCGAATATTCGCAATTCAGAGTATGGGTTTGGCAGGGGTTGGAGCTTTCTTGTTGCGTTCATTAGGGCTTCTTTTGCGCCAAAATAATGAATTCGAGCTATAACGTCTCTGGGGTATTCCTCTTTAAGGAATTTTGGGCGCGGTAATCTGTGGGCCCTATCTATCTTGAATTCTTGCATTGGCGTGTTGGGAAGCATGGTCTGCATAAATCGTGTAATGTAGTTTACAATTTCCGCATTGGAGACATTTTCGGGTATCCCTCTTATTTTGACGTTGTTGCGTCGATTTCTATCCTCTAAATCGGATAGTTTGAGTTGCAGTTTGTTAACTTTTTCTTCTAGATCGTAGTGGGAGTCAATTAATGAGTTATGCGAGCCCACCACTTCCTCCAGTTTTTTATCATGTTTTTCTATTTTGTTGTTAATGTCCCGAATGGAGGAGTTTACTGTCGAGGTTAACATTGAAATGTCTGCTTGTATGGTGTTTCTCAGCGCCAACACTATTTCCTTTATATACAGCTCAGTCACCGGTTTATTTGATGCAGTGAGGTTATCTAATTCTTTGTCGGCTCCTTTTTCATGGAGATAATCAGCTCCTGAAACACTTTCAGCATTTTGAGACATCTTCTGCCTCTGTTTTTCTGGGCTGCTTGTGGGGGTTCTTAGTGTGTGTGTAAGGGCCCCCTTGGCATTGTTTTTCCCCCCATTCACTGCTCTGTCTTTTGAGCCTCCCATTGTGGCTGTGTTATACTGTGAGCCTCCGGCTGCCTCAGCAGGGTTATCTGTTTCTCTCTCCTCCGCTATCACATATAAGTGTTCAGCCTCCGGATCACTCTCAGCAGTCTGAGATATTCTCAGCTTCTGCTTTTCTGGGCTGCTTGTGGGGGTTCTCATTATGTGTGGCAACGTGGTCAGCGCCATTTTGGGTGCAGGGGGACCCTTGGCAATGTTTTTCCCCCCATTCACTGACCTTTCTCTTGTGCCTTTCGGTATAGCTGATGTGTGCTGAGAGCCTCCGGTCGCTCCGGCAGAGCTGTCAGATGCAGTCTCCTCTGCTGTGGTTTCTAGTGCAGAGCAGCTGTCAGTCACTTGCTCCCGGCAGGGCACGATCTCCTGTGCGGCCATTACAGAGGGAGACCCACGTGTCACAAAGAAGGACTCCAGCTTTGTCGGCACTGGTTTCGAGCCTCTCCTTCTTGCTGACATGCTGTCCTGGTAGGTTCGTTTATCTGCTTTTGCGGTTTTCCACCTCCAACAGTGCTTTTTATGGCTAGAAGTGCCTGTTTCCAAACGGAGCCTAAAGATTTGCTGCCGTTCCGGTGCCTCTCCAAGCCACGCCCCCACTATGTTGTGCTTTTTTGAGAGTTTGGCCATCTGATGTAGAAAAAGTTCATCAATATCTTCTGTTTGTCCTACAATAGTGTCCTTTCTGTTGTTCTCTCTTTGTATTCTTACCCAAACAGTTTCTACAGAACTTCCATACTCTGAAGCTTGAATCTCTGAAGATTAATGTTTTTCTAACATACAACGCAATTTCTCCTCCCCTTTTTTGGTCTGTTTCTTATAAATAAGTTGCATCCTCTAAGCCTTGTATTCAAATCAGGTGTATCATTCCACCAAGTTTCTGTGATGCCTATGACATCATATTTCTCTTCCTGTATTAGAAGCTCCAATTCTCCTTGTTTCCCATGCTCTGTGCATTTGTGTAAAAACATTTTGGTTTGTGTTCGGTGTCTCTTGCTCCTCTACTTTCCTTCAGAATTGTTTGTCTTTGTTCTTTCTTTCCAATTCTAATAGTGAGGTTATCACATGTATTAATTAGCTGTATATTTTTATCTGGCCTTTCACTTCTCTTCCTATATTGTTCTAGTATAAAGCTCTCCTAATGAGTGAAGCAAGGAGTCCACCAAATATATGCTTACCTGTTTTTGTAAGGTGCATGGTCTTGAAATCCAAATCTTTGCTGATGGCACCATCGACGTAGCCAGTTGTTCACCTCTAGAATCCTGTTCCATCTTCTTATTCCATGGCCATCCTCTGGGATGATGGAAGGTCCTTTTTTGCAGTGTCATTTGTCCCTACATGTATTAGTAGGAATAGGTAGTGTTCTGTAGGGCTGAAGAGTCTTGACAGCCTATCAGACACATCTTTGATTTGTGCACCCGGAAGACAACACACCTCTCGTGTGCCAGGTGCCAGGTCTGCAGACAGCAGCCTCTGTTCCTCTCAATAGGGAATCCCCCACAACCACCACTCTCATTTTCTTCTTCACAGCAACACTTCTTTTTGTCCATTCAATAGGATTCTGTGTGCTTACTACACAGGCCTTTGTGGGTAAAGTCATTTCTTGCTATACCTCTTTCTCCTCTGCTTTGTTCTTTGTGAGTATAGTCATTCCTTGCCCGACCTCTTTCTCCTGCTTTCCTCCTGCGTGAGAACCTGGTACCGGTTACAGAGCAGTATGGGTGACTCCTGTTTCTTCTGCTTCTTTGGCTCATATTCTTGCATTCCTCTGCTTCTGCAGGTACACTGGACATTTGTTTTACTTCAACATTTTGAAGACTTTCTTCTGCTCTGTCAAGGAAATCCTCACCTTCTTTAATGAATTTCAATGTAGTTATTCTCTTTCTGAAGACTATGCACCTTTTGCTCTAATAGAGACACAAGTTTGCATTTCTGGCGGGTGAAGTTTGGCTTTTCCTCTGGTAGGTCTGTAAACATATAGCATAAGTTGCAGCTCACCATATGGATCCATTTCCATGTTGTCAGTTGATATCCACTTCCAAACTTCTAAAAGAGTTGTAGTGAAGATACTAAACTTATAAGATAATACTAAGCGTACAACTTCACGTCCGAGCAGCTAGACCCGGCTAATCCCGTCAATCTTACCGCTTACAGTGATTTCACAGAGGTGAGCGCGATATCGAGTCATGAAACTTGGCCTGATATCACACTTGTGCACATGCAATGTCCCCACAGATGCAAGGCGTTTTTGTGTCAAACGCCTCTCATCACTTCAGTAAAATTGCCAATTGTTTCCCATTGATTTCAATGGGAAACCTTGCATCGCGCCACGTGCACCTCGTACGCTGTGCAATATTTTTTCAGCTCCATTAAAGAAACAATGGGTGAGGCATACCGAGGAAACGCCCAAAGATTGGACATGCTGCAATTTTTTTTCAGCACTGCGATGTAGGAAAAAATGCTCATGCATATGACCCCATTCAAAAGAATGGGTACATATTCATGTGAGATTTGTGTATCTTGTAAGGCACAAATCTCACATGATTTTCTCAGCCGTGTGCAAGCGGCTTCCATCATAGCCTAAGAAATAAAGCTATATTCTTCCTATTCCAGAAAGAATTCACTTTTCTTCTATGAAACATTGCCTTCTCGAGCAAAAATGCATGACTCCGATATGGAAGCAAGCAGACTTGTGAACTGTTTTTGCTCTACATATATAACCTTAGATTTTTTTTTCAGCCACAAATAAAAGCCATGTGAACAATTCCTAAAGCCATAAGAATTAGAATCAGCACATAATCCAGAATAATGCAGCATGTTGCACTATTATGTCCAGGTGAATGCTAGACAGCATGATGGAATCTATTGGGCGCTTTTTGTTATTTCATGTAACTGATCCATCCCCTGATGACATTCTGTTTTCTTGTTACTCTGTTGCTCAAGTGCAGGTGTGAACAAAGCCTTAGGCCTTGTTCATACAGGGGAATGTGTTTGCGTATTCCACATGGTTTCCGTTTTTTATTATGTTGAAATAAGGGTCATTAAAAACCACAAATTGACATGTCAAGTCTTGATGCAGTTTGTGCATAGAGACTGCAGCAGGTGGTTGCAAATGAGTTTAGCCCGTTTAATGGATCTAAAAAGGTACCCAAATTGAGGAAAATCATTACAAAAAAATGTTTGTCCTGCATTTAATAACTTTGTACTGACCCACAGCTTTTTTGTTGTTGCAATACTGTGATAAAATACAGAGAAAAAAAGCTGCTAAACATGCAGTGTTTCTCTTTAAAAGCATGAAACGACCTATCCTTTTCCTCCCAGCACAGTACTATTATGTCATTTTGGAAAGGTGGTCCCCACAAAGTGCCTTAGAAGTACGGTGCAGCGATGGCACAGCCTCAGGAGCTGTATTATATAGCTAACACCCTGTAATAATGACTGGAATAAAACATAACTGTAATCCGGGTGACTCAACCCCTACATGTCAAGGGCAATATTGACCTTAGCTTCTAAATGGTTAACAGAGGGCGGGAGCTCCATCTGTCACTGCATTATTGCATCAGATCCTCATGATGTGATCAGAGAGGCCTATAGGTTGTCATGGCAGTCAAAGGCTTAACTGGCCTCCACACCTGCCATGACTGTCAATGTACAAGAATACTAATAATATACTGCAATAGGTGCATTGTATTATATTATAAGAAAAAAAAAATCTTCACCCCAAAATAGCACCAATGAAAACTACATGTGAAAAAACAAGCCCTCACATAGCTTTGTGAATAGAAAAGTAAAAGTGTTATGGATTTATGAATGTAGTGACAGCAAGACTGATTTACAATAACTGATTTATTGTACAAAAGTTAAAAAAACCTAAAACAGATAATTGTAGTATCTTGATAATCATAACAAGCCGTAGAATAAAGGTATCGTGTGTTTTTTGTCTACCACACAATGAGGGCTGAAAAGAGAAAAACACCCCAAAATTCAATAAGAGATGCCGGTATGAAATGCAAGGGGGTAATATAGAAACAACAACAAAGTTCTATTGTATATTCAGTTCACGTTAAAAAGAGACTGCTTTAGTTCACATATACAAATACTGTATATTAAATAATAAGTTCACATTCAATATGAAAATAGGTCAAATCCATTTAGAGGGCCACTTTTCTTGTTTTAGGAAAGCATAAATAATCCTGCACTGAGAATATATTTTAGAGATAACCAAGGGTTTACATACTACTTTTTGCATTTCAGCTGTATAAACCTTCCAGGGACATGACTGGCAGCAACGCTCCTACTTGGTTAGTTAAACTGAGAATGCAGAGCTTTCCCCTGGGTATAGTATAGGTTTTTCTGCAGATTGTATTTAAATCATTATGCATAACCAATACACTTTATTTTGAAAGACACTTCACATGGTACAGTATGATCTAACAAAGGTAATATTTTATCTCATCAAATCCCAAAGTAATGTTATTAGAGCTTTTTATTAGCTACACTAAAAATATTATAATACTTCTCACAGTAGAAAAAAAATATTCCTAAGCGAAGATGTAAGTGCAGCACTTAAGACCTTTATTGAAAATTACTATTGATTTCCAGCATTTGCCTGAAAATATCTGTGAATATTTTTATAGAATATCAGAGATGCCATTTAAAAACATCAAAGGCAGCCATTAAGCTACATTCTTGTCAAATTCTTTATAGTTTTCAACTTTTTGATAAGAAGGTTATGTGTTACTTTGCTGAGTCATGTGAAACATTAGGTGAAACATTATTTTTAATACATGCTCAACGACAGGGTTCCATATTTATGCCATAATGACAAATTGCATTGTTTGCATTATAACAGAGTTTGCGTTTTTAATAAATTGGGACATGAAATTAATGTCAGGTTAAAGGGGTTGTCCCGCGCCGAAACGGGTTTTTTTTTTTTTCAACCCCCCCCCCCGGTCGGCGCGAGACAACCCCGCGATGCAGGGACCTAAAGAAAGCTTACCGGAGCGCTTACCTGAATCCCCGCGCTCCGGTGACTTCTATACTTACCGGTGAAGATGGCCGCCGGGATCCTCTTCCTCCGTGGACCGCAGCTCTTCTGTGCGGTCCATTGCCGATTCCAGCCTCCTGATTGGCTGGAATCGGCACGTGACGGGGCGGAGCTACACGGAGCCGGCATTCTGCACGAGCGGCTCCATTGAAGAGAGCAGAAGACCCGGACTGCGCAAGCGCGGCTAATTTGGCCATCGGAGGGCGAAAATTAGTCGGCTCCATGGGAACGAGGACGCTAGCAACGGAGCAGGTAAGTAAAAAACTTTTTATAACTTCTGTATGGCTCATAATTAATGCACAATGTACATTACAAAGTGCATTAATATGGCCATACAGAAGTGTATAGACCCACTTGCTGCCGCGGGACAACCCCTTTAAATGAATTGTTTGGCTAGCAACAAAAAGTAAATAAGACTCTAACCTCTTAAGGATATGGTTCTTAATGTTGCAATATGCTACAACAATTAAAGATTTTATTTAAAAAACTAGTCTCCAATATTTAATTCCTGCTCTAATTTACCAGACACATAAATTCAATATTTTCCTTAATTTAACACTTCATATATGTGTGAAAACACAGTACTACAAGTCTATTTCCATCTGATATACTCTGGAAATATAACACTGGTTTCCTAGCAACAATCAGTAAATGAGTTACGTACCACTTCCTGAAGATGCAAGCTACCTCAAATGTCCTGAACCTGATTTACTTAACATTGCAATCCCCAGTGGCCACACCATTATTCCACATATATATATAGTGTAGTGGCCCAAAGTGGAGGCCCCCACAGCACTCATGTGACTAATATAATGAGGTGTGTATTTGTCTGTCTGTGTGTATTGTTATGTGTGGCAACCTGTGCGTATTGGCCTAACTGGGTCATTAACAGGTCATTGTCTTGTGTCTGTTTGTGTATCAATCATCCTAACCCACACAGTGTCCTGTCAATCACCCCTTAGCTAGCCCTGGGATTGGGTGCTGTGACTTCCATTAGCTCAGGATTGGTTGAGGGGAAAGGTAATAAAAGGTGAGACATTGAGTGAGGGGAGGAGATAGGAAAAAAGAACGAAAGAAAAAAGGAGAGACTGGAGGAGACTGGTAGAGCCTTGGTGGAAGGTAGGCTCCGGAGGTCTCCAGTTAAAGCAAGTTGTGGAGCCAGCAGCAGGGGAGTCTTTTTCCATCCTACCAGACAGTATCCGAGTAAGGGCAGACCCCATGCAACCGGAAGGAAATAGGGCCTGATAATTGTGAGTGTTCCGCAATCCTGTTTAATCAGACTATAGTGTGCCCTCCGCCAATTCCTCCACAAATAACCGCTCAGTACGATGACCAGATAACTTGGACTGGCTGCTTCATCTTCTCGAAAAGGGAGAGCGGAATAGAGAAAAAGAGAGTTAAGGATTCAAAGACTGTTGTTATATGACTGCTATTTTCATCAATCTACCAGAGATAGTGAAACTGTGCCTCCGATTTTGCAAAAATTATTTGGCTTGGACTCTTTATTCTCTAACGACATTACTCTCAATTGGCATCACAATTGTTCTAGCAACCCTTTTTGGGCAATCTGCCTGCTGCATCGTTCATGGTAGGGTAGCCACCACCGTGACACAAGCTGGAGGTCCCACTCAGGCTACCCCTGCCGACTGCAGGCCGCTGCACTAGTATGTGACACAGAATTTTTGTGTATTAAATTTGTTTTTCATAAAATCTGTATATTTTGTAGCTTGACTTGGTTTTCTTTTGTTTTTTACTTCTATACATATTGACCCTTCATGGACCATACAGACCGTACATTCCGGCAGCATATACTGCTATCAATAATGATCACACAGTGGGGGATTTAGAGCCATGGTGATGCCATTCCTTCTCTATCATCTAGGGAGTTTTGCTGGACAAGTGACCACTGCAGGTAATCACAAGCCTGCAATGATCAAATATTCCATTTTTTGGACATCATCACTGCATCAAAAATTAAAGAGCAGTAGAGTGGAATCCTCCCCTTTGATTAAGGATTTACTGGACATGATGGCAGACCACCACGGTTATGAAAAAATACACGCAAAAAATAATAATAGTCTGCATAAATTTGAGCAAAACTGGAAATACTGGCAGCAGTTCGAATTGAAAAAAATTGTTTAAAGTTTGAATTAAAAATTTTAGTTTAAAGAAAATTTAACATTTATCGGGTAAACGATTAAGGCCTATAACTCCTCTCACTTTTCGAAATCCTACTACGGAAATACGGAACATAGGGTACAAATCTAGAGAACAGCAGGTGTTTGAGAGTTATAATTGAGAAAAGTTACGTTAAGCTTTATTTCGCATATGTTAAACCGCAATTATCATAATTTGTAAACATTTAAATACTACTCTCCGAACGAAAGACAAATTACTATAAGATGATGTTGATGCACGTTGTCCTCTCTCTTTCTATATGTACCCATATGCCACTTGTGTGAACGCAATACTATGTATATCCTGAAAATGTTTAATAAAAAAGTATTTGAAAAAAAAATAAAAAAATTAAAGAGCAGCAGGGAACTGGGCAATGTCAGAATGGGAGTGGCAGAAAATCAGGTGAAGTGAATACATTTTCTTTCTGCTGGATAACCCCTTAAATGCTGCCTTACCGGTCAGAAGGCCCAGATACAACATTGCTTCTTAAAGCAGATAAGCAGCATTGGGAAACTGTATTCAATCCAGTACTTTATAGAAATATAATGATCATAGCAGAAACAAGCTCTCAATAAACTAATAGCCATTTTTTTCTGCACGTTCTTTCTAGACAGGATACCATTTTCAAATACCAACCGAACATTTAAAGGGATTCTGTCATCAGTTTCATGCTGCCCAAACCACGGGTAGCCTGAACCCAGGACAAGGATGCCTGTTGCCTGTTGTTTTATTTTAAAATACGGTGGTATTCTAGAACAAATACACTTTGAAGTTTCATTCAGAGCTGAGTCACAAGGTTGGGCTGCTCTCTCCACCCACATCCTGTAAACAGACAATTTCCTTTCCTTTTGTATAGGTAGAGGGCTGTCAGTCTTCATGCAGCGGGCAGTGTTTCAGAATAAACACTCATGGGGGCAACAGGTATCGCTGTCCCAAGTTTCCCAAAGAAAGTAAGCGGACCCAATTAAGGCTGCTCTGACATAACTCAATTTTGACAGCGTTCAGCGCTGCCTTTTACAGAATTTATCCTGGCATTTGAACTGCCCCCATTGATTTGAATGAAGCCTCTCAGACTAGTGTTAGAACATAGCGTTTCTAACAACTTAATTTTCGAGAGCTGTCTGCTTTATTTTTGTGTGTTTTAGCGCCTTTTAATGCACCTCATCATCCATCACATGCTTTAAAAAAACTGTTGAATGCTGTACAATGCTTTAGAAAATGCTGTTCTAAGTGGCAGTAAAATGCTGCGATTTATAGTGCTGTGTTTTGCTAACACCTGTATGAGAGTGGCCTAAATCAATGGGGTCTTCTTGATGCTGCTCAGTTTCATCACAAAAGGAGTCTGTTAAGCCAAGGGGTTTCCTTTTCCTGCTCCCATAATTGAACAGGGGCAGGAAAACAAAATGCCTGAATGGAGATGTGAACATTGCCTAATATGTAACCTAATTCACAATCTGCACATTGTCAGGTTTGTTTTTTACTAAATTTGTGCCTGAAAGTAAAAGTTATATAATAAAAACAAATCCACAGGTATTCTTAAAAAATTGCAGGTTGTAAGTTTATTTTTAGAGATGAGCGAGCCTACTCGGCCACGACTCTTTCTCGCCTGAGCACCGCGATTTTCGAGTACTTCCGTACTCGGGCAAAAAGATTCGGGGGGCGCCGTGGGTCAGTGGGGGGTTGCAGCGGGGAGTGGGGGGGGAGAGGGAGAGAGAGAGGGCTCCCCCCTGTTCCCCGCTGCTACCCCCTGCGCCGCCACGCCTCCCCCCGGCGCCCCCCGAATCTTTTCACCCGAGTACTGAAGTACTCGAAAATCGCAGTGCTCGATCGAGTAATTACTCGAAACGAGTAGATTCGCTCATCTCTATTTATTTTATATAAAATTTCTACTGTTAGAAATAAAAATAATATTGCTCCTAAGCACAGCCATATACAAACATACATACATTATTAATAACAATGTAGAACTGGATGAAGTGTGGATACTTAAAAATTGCAGGTTTGATACATCTTCTTTTGAACTTGAGTAGATATGAAAAAATATACAAAAATTATTGCTAAATATATACAGTAGCATAGAATTAGAAAATATCAAAAATCACTAACATGTTGGCTAAGGCCTCATTCACATGACCCTATGCTGCAGGTATCCCACACAATTTTACTGGTCTGTGTGATACAGTCTCCAGTGGCAGAGAGCCAGGAGAGACCACATATGGCTGCGAGTGTACTGCGAAAGACCACGTATCTCACGCTCACGGTCATGTGAAGTGTGACTGTCTTTTTATTTTAAATTCCTCGCTGTTTCAGAGTATGGTTTCGTATGAATTGCTGCCCATACACAATGTGAAGTATGCAAAGAGTAGTATGTGTTGCATTTCACGTGACTGTAATATGTGCCGAAATCACAATTGCGTAAATGAGTCCTAAGTAGAGATGAGCGAGCACCAAAATGCTCGGGTGCTCGTTACTCGGGACGAAATTATCGCGATGCTCGAGGGTTCGTTTCGAGTAACGAACCCCATTGAAGTCAATGGGCGACCCAAGCATTTTTGTATATCGCCGATGCTCGCTAAGGTTTCCATTTGTGAAAATCTGGGCAATTCAAGAAAGTGATGGGAACGACACAGCAACGGATAGGGCAGGCGAGGGGCTACATGTTGGGCTGCATCTCAAGTTCCCAGGTCCCACTACTAAAGCCACAATACCGGCAAGAGTGCCCCCCCCCCCTCCCAACAACTTTTACTTCTGAAAAGCCCTCATTAGCAATGCATACCTTAGCTAAGCACCACACTACCTCCAACAAAGCACAATCACTGCCTGCATGACACTCCGCTGCCACTTCTCCTGGGTTACATGCTGCCCAACCCCCCCCCCCCCCCCCGCACGACGCAGTGTCCACAGCGCACACCAAACTGTCCCTGCCCAGCCTTCAGCTGCCCTCATGCCACGCCACACTCATGTCTATTTAGAAATGCGTCTGCCATGAGGAGGAACCGCAGGCACACACTGCAGAGGGTTGGCACGGCTAGGCAGCGACCCTCTTTAAAAGGGGCGGGGCGATAGCCCACAATGCTGTACAGAAGCAATGAGAAATATAATCCTGTGCCTCCGCCATCAGGAGCTGCACACGTGGGCATAGCAATGGGGAACCTATGTGCCACACACTATTCATTCTGTCAAGGTGTCTGCATGCCCCAGTCAGACTGCGTTTTTTTTAGAAATAGTCACAGGCAGGTACAACTGGAAATCCCCAACTCCGCAATGGGAATTCCGTGTGCACCCACAGCATGGGTGGCTCCCTGGAACCCACCCGCTGTACATAAATGTATCCCATTGCAGTGCCCTGGACAGCAGAGCTAACGCCAGATTAAATGCAGGTGGGCTTCGGCCCAAACTGCATGCCACAGTCAGACTGGGGTTCTTTAGAAGTGGACACATGTAGTTACAACTCCGTGTGGACCGACAGCATGGGTGGCTCCCTGGAACCCACCGGCGGTACATAAATATATCCCATTGCAGTGCCCAGCACAGCTGATGTAACGTCAGCTGTAATGCAGGTGGGCAAAAAATTAATTGGATTACACTGTAGGCGAGGGCCCCAAAAAATTGGTGTACCAACAATACTAATGTACGTCAGAAAAATTGACCATGCCCAACCAAGAGGGCAGGTGAAACCCATTAATCGCTTTGGTTAATGTGGCTTAATTTGTAACTAGGCCTGGAGGCCGCCCAGTTAAAATAAAAATTGGTTCAGGTGAAAGTTTCAACGCTTTAATGAGCATTGAAACGTATAAGAATTGTTTACAAAAATTGTATGACTGAGCCTTGTGGGCCTAAGAAAAATTGCCCGTTCGGCGTGATTACGTCAGGTTTCAGGAGGAGGAGCAGGAGGAGGAGGATGAATATTATACACAGATTGATGAAGCTAAAAGGTCCACGTTTTTGATGGTGATAGAGAACAATGCTTCCATCCGCGGGTGCAGCCTACGTATTGTTTAGGTATCGCTGCTGACCGCTGGTGGAGAAGAGAAGTCTGGGGAAATTCAGGCTTTGTTCATCTTGATGAGTGTAAGCCTGTCGGCACTGTCGGTTGACAGGCGGGTACGCTTATCCGTGATGATTCCCCCAGCCGCACTAAACACCCTCTCTGACAAGACGCTAGCCGCAGGACAAGCAAGCACCTCCAGGGCATACAGCGCTAGTTCAGGCCACGTGTCCAGCTTCGACACCCAGTAGTTGTAGGGGGCAGAGGCGTCATGGAGGACGGTCGTGCGATCGGCTACGTACTCCCTCACCATCCTTTTACAGTGCTCCCGCCGACTCAGCCTTGACTGGGGAGTGGTGACACAGTCTTGCTGGGGAGCCAGAAAGCTGTCAAAGGCCTTAGAGAGTGTTCCCCTGCCTGTGCTGTACATGCTGCCTGATCTCTGCGCCTCCCCTGCTACCTGGCCCTCGGAACTGCGCCTTCGGCCACTAGCGCTGTCGGATGGGAATGTTACCATCAGTTTGTCCGCCAGGGTCCTGTGGTATAGCATCACTCTCGAACCCCTTTCCTCTTCGGGTATGAGAGTGGAAAGGTTCTCCTTATACCGTGGGTCGAGCAGTGTGTACACCCAGTAATCCGTAGTGGCCTGAATGCGTGTAACGCGAGGGTCACGAGAAAGGCATCCTAACATGAAGTCAGCCATGTGTGCCAGGGTACCTGTACGCAACACATGGCTGTCCTCACTAGGAAGATCACTTTCAGGATCCTCCTCCTCCTCCTCAGGCCATACACGCTGAAAGGATGACAGGCAAGCAGCATGGGTACCCTCAGCAGTTGGCCAAGCTGTCTCTTCCCCCTCCTCCTCATCCTCCTCATGCTCCTCCTCCTCCTCCTCAACGCGCTGAGATATAGACAGGAGGGTGCTCTGACTTTCCAGCGACATACTGTCGTCCCTCGCCTCTGTTTCCGAGCGCAAAGCGTCTGCCTTTATGCTTTGCAGGGAACTTCTCAAGAGGCATAGCAGAGGAATGGTGACGCTAATGATTGCAGCATCCCTGCTCACCATCTGGGTAGACTCCTCAAAGTTTCTAAGGACCTGGCAGATGTCTGCCAACCAGGCCCACTCTTCTGTAAAGAATTGAGGAGGCTGACTCCCACTGCGCCGCCCATGTTGGAGTTGGTATTCCACTATAGCTCTACGCTGCTCATAGAGCCTGGCCAACATGTGGAGCATAGAGTTCCACCGCGTGGGCACGTCGCACAGCAGTCGGTGCACTGGCAGATGAAACCGATGTTGCAGGGTGCGCAGGGTGGCAGCGTCCGTGTGGGACTTGCGGAAATGTGCGCAGAGCCGGCGCACCTTTCCGAGCAGGTCTGACAAGCGTGGGTAGCTTTTCAGAAAGCGCTGAACCACCAAATTAAAGACGTGGGCCAGGCATGGCACGTGCGTGAGGCTGCCGAGCTGCAGAGCCGCCACCAGGTTACGCAGTTGTGACACACGACCATGCCCGGTTGGAGGCTCAGCGGCGCAAGCCAGCGGTCGGTCTGCTCTGTCAGACCCTGCAGCAGTTCGTGGGCCGTGTGCCTCTTATCTCCTAAGTTGAGTAGTTTCAGCACGGCCTGCTGACGCTTGCCCACCGCTGTGCTGCCGTGCCGCGCGACACCGACTGCTGGCGACTGGCTGCTGCTGCTGCTGACACATCTTGATTGCGAGACAGAGGTTGCGTAGGAGGAGGAGGAGGGTGGTTTAGTGGAAGAAGCATACACCGCCGCAGATACCACCACCGAGCTGGGGCCCGCAATTCTGGGGGTGGGTAGGACGTGAGCGGTCCCAGGCTCTGACTCTGTCCCAGCCTCCACTAAATTTACCCAATGTGCCGTCAGGGAGATATAGTGGCCCTGCCCGCCGGTGCTTGTCCACGTGTCCGTTGTTAAGTGGACCTTGGCAGTAACCGCGTTGGTGAGGGCGCGTACAATGTTGCGGGAGACGTGGTCGTGCAGGGCTGGGACGGCACATGGGGAAAAGTAGTGGCGACTGGGAACTGAGTAGCGCAGGGCCGCCGCCACCATCATACTTTTGAAAGCCTCCGTTTCCACAACCCTATACGGAAGCATCTCCAGGCTGATAAATTTGGCTATGTGCACGTTTAACGCTTGAGCGTGCGGGTGCGTGGCAGCGTACTTGCGCTTGCGCTCCAACACTTGCGCTAGCGACGGCTGGACGGTGCGCTGACAGACATTGGTGGATGGGGCCGAGGACAGCGGAGGTGAGGGTGTGGGTGCAGGCCAGGAGACGGTAGTGCCTGTGCCCTGAGAGGGGGGTTGGATCTCAGTGGCAGGTTGGGGCACAGGGGGAGAGGCAGCGGTGCAAACCGGAGGCGGTGAACGGCCTTCGTCCCACCTTGTGGGGTGCTTGGCCATCATATGTCTGCGCATGCTGGTGGTGGTGAGGCTGGTGGTGGTGGCTCCCCGGCTGATCTTGGCGCAACACAGGTTGCACACCACTGTTCGTCGGTCGTCTGCACTCTCAGTGAAAAACTGCCAGACCTTTGAGCACCTCGGCCTCTGCAGGGTGGCATGGCACGAGGGGGCGCTTTGGGAAACAGTTGGTGGATTATTCGGTCTGGCCCTGCCTCTACCCCTGGACACCGCACTGCCTCTTGCAACCTGCCCTGCTGCTGCCCTTGCCTCCCCCTCTGAAGACCTGTCCTCAGTAGGCGTAGCAAACCAGGTGGGGTCAGTCACCTCATCGTCCTGCTGCTCTTCCTCCGAATCCTCTGTGCGCTCCTCCCTCGGACTTACTGCCCTTACTACTACCTCACGTCATCGTCCTCCTCACCCACTGAAAGGTCTTGAGACAGTTGCCGGAAGTCCCCAGCCTCATCCCCCGGACCCCGGGAACTTTCAAAAGGTTGGGCATCGGTCAGGACAAACTCCTCCAGTGGGAGAGGATTCGGAACCCTTGCTGCCCATTCTGGGCAGGGGCCCGGGAACAGTTCCTGGGAGTCTGCCTGCTCCTCAGAATGTGTCATTGTAATGGAGTGAGGAGGCTGGGAGGAAGGAGGAGCAGCAGCCAGAGGATTCAGAGTTGCAGCAGTGGACGGCGCAGAACTCTTGGTGTTCGATAGATTGCTGGATGCACTTTCTGCCATCCACGACAGGACCTGCTCACACTGCTCATTTTCTAATAAAGGTCTACCGCGTGGACCCATTAATTGTGAGATGAATGTGGGGACGCCAGAAACGTGCCTCTCTCCTAATCCCGCAGCAGTCGGCTGCGATACACCTGGATCAGGAGCTTGGCCTGTGCCCACACCCTGACTTGGGCCTCCGCGTCCTCGCCCGCGTCCACGTCCTCTAGGCCTACCCCTACCCCTCAGCATGGTGTATTACCAGTAGTGCAGAAACAGAACGCTGTAATTAAATGTGCCGCTTATTGGCCTGTGGTTGGAGGCTGACTTCGCTTTCGGAACGCACAGCAGAGCCAGGAAAGAATTTTGCGCAAGCCTGCTGTAACACTTAGCTGGCTGTGTATGAATTAGGAGGACAACTACCCCCAGCACAGACCCAGTACACTGAGGACAGTCACAGGCAGCCCAAATAGATTTTTTTTCCCAGATGTTTTTGGAAAGGCCCACTGCCTATATTCAATAAATATGTCTTCTGTTCCTGCCTCACCACTACTGGCCCTGGAGTATGTAAAATAACTGCAGACTGTTGCACTGTGGACTGGAATACAGCGGTGATGTAACAGCCAACACAGAGCCAGGAAAGAATTTTGCGCAAGCCTGCTGTAACACTTAGCTGGCTGCGTATGAATTAGGAGGACAACTACCCCCAGCACAGACCCAGTACACTGAGGACAGTCACAGGCAGCCCAAATAGATTTTTTTTCCCAAATGTTTTTGGAAAGGCCCACTGCCTATATTCAATAAATGTGTCTTCTGTCCCTGCCTCACCACCACTACTGGCCCTGGAGTATGTATAATTACTGCAGGGCGCAATGCTCTGCACGGCCGATATACAAAAAAAAAAAAAAGTGCAACACTGCAAAAAGCAGCCTCCACACTACTGCACACGGTTAGATGTGGCCCTAAGAAGGACCGTTGGGGTTCTTGAAGCCTAAAATACTCCTAACACTCTCCCTATAGCAACTCCAGCAAAACAGCACTTTCCCTGATCTCTGTGAGAACGCATCTGTGGCGAGCCGCGGGAGGGGCCGATTTATATACTCGGGTGACACCTGATCTCGCCAGCCACTCACTGCAGGGGGGTGGTATAGGGCTTGAACGTTGCAGGGGGAAGTTGTAATGCCTTCCCTGTCTTTCTATTGGCCAGAAAAGCGCACTAACGTCTCAGAGATGAAAGTGAAAGTAACTCGAACATCGCGTGGTACTCGTCACGAGTAACGAGCATCTCGAACACGCTAATACTCGAACAAGTATCAAGCTCGGATGAGTACATTCGCTCATCTCTAGTCCTAAGATATATGAAGAAAAACAGGATAGCAATGTGTCTGAGTCACCTAATACGGCAATGCCTTCTTACAATAGGAAGAATAAAAAGACTTTAGATGAGCAGACTGGTTAAACAAAATATGATATGTTTTTATAGTCACAAAAGCAACATGTTATAGGCACAGAATGAATGTAATATAGATATATCATAAATACTTTAAAGGCTTTTTTACATATCAGCAATTGATTGTATATAGTTAAGATATGCTATTACTTGCTGATTATACGTGCTTGACCACATGAATTAACACCAATCAGAAGAACAAAGGCGCCAAGGTAAAACTTGTGCCCATGCACTAGGTCGATAAATGCAAATTCAAAAGAAAGAAAAAACAGAAATACTGTGCTAGCGGCGCACACTTTTTCATTGACACCATGCAAGTAAACCTGACCCCTTTTTATTTAACAAAAAAACAGTACTTTGACATGCAGCTTGCACGTGATTAGGGAGAGAGAAGATGACAGGAACTGTCATCTCCTTTCTCCCTGAACGCATTCAGGCATGCTGTCACCAAGGAGGATTCTACACAGCTATTTTGAGAAGGGGCTGTGTCCCCAAAACGCGCCAATGTATTTGTTCTTAGTTAACGGTGTTTTCCGAGTTGTGCCATCTTGGTACGACCCATTCCCCATTAAGTAACATAACAAATTGTCATATAGTCACCTCCCCCACAATGCTGCTTGGTCACCCATTCCTGTCTCTGTTTACAGCTGTAGTTCTATCTGGTTTACAGGATGTCACAGGGGCTGTAGTCAATTACAGATGTGAGCAATCACTGAGCTCTGCTACTGGCTGCAGCCCCTGTAACATCCCATAAATTAGGCGGGTCTGCAGCAGTAAACCAGAGACCGAAACTGGGGGCCAAACACCAGTATGTGATACAGCAGAAGAAGGGAGTATGTGACAATTAAAGTATTAACGACTACCTGTCCGTGAGTGAGTTACATGCTCTGCCCCTGATCACATGACGGTGATGTCATTATAGGTCCTAAAACATAAAACATGCAGAGTCTGACAGTAGCAGTGTGCTTATACAGGTCCTGTGATGATGTCACAGTCATGTAATCAGACACCTGTGTGGGAGGAGTCCGGGGTCACATGACCAGGCGGTGATCAGTGTGTCCACAACTCTGCTGTCTCAGTTGTGATCTGTGTTGTATGGCATGAAGAATGTATGTAGCAGAACTGTGTGTGTGTGATGCGCACTTGTGGCAGAGCTGTGTGTGTGATGCGCACATGTACCAGGGCTGGGTGTGTGACGCACACATGTAGCAGAGCCGCATGTGTGTGAGACGTGCGCATGTATCAGAGCTCTGTGTGTGTGTGAAGTGCGCATGTAGCAGACCCCTGTGTGTTTTGTGTGCATGTATCAGAACTCTGCGTGTGACGTGCACATGTAGCAGAGATCTCTGTGTGTGTGATGCGTGCATGTATCAGAGCTCTGTGTGTGACATGCACATGTAGCAGAGCTCTGTGTGTGTGACACGCACATGTAGCTAAGGTGTGTGTGTGCATGTAGTAGAGCTGTGTGTGTGACGCACACATATAGCAGAGCTGTGGGTGTGACGCACGCATGTAGCAGATCTGTGTGTGTGGGACGAGTGCATGTTGCAAAGCTCTGTGTGTGATGTGTGCATGTATCAGAGCTCTGTGTGTGATGTGCACATGTAGCAGAACTGTGTGTGATGCATGCATCTAGATCTGTGTGTGTGACGCGCGCATGTAGCTGAGCTGTGTGTGTGTGATGTGTGCACGTAGTAGAGCTGTGTGTGTGACGCACATATGTAGCAGAGCTGTGGGTGTGATGCACGCATGTAGCAGATCTGTGTGTGTGGGACGAGTGCATGTTGCAAGGCTCTGTGTGTGTGTGATGTGTGCATGTATCAGAGCTCTGTGTGTGATGTGTACATGTAGCAGAACTGTGTGTGTGTGATGCATGCATGTAGCAGATCTGTGTGTGTGACGCGCGCATGTAGCAGAGCTGTGTGTGTGATGCGCGCATGTAGCAGAGCTGTGTGTGTGATGCACACATGTAACAGAGCTATGAGTGACAAGCGCATGTAGAAAAGCTCTGTGTGTGACGAGTGCATGTAGCAAAGCTGTGTGTGTGTGAGATGCATACATGTCGCAAAGCTGTATGCGTGTGGTGTGCACAGGTAGCAGAGCTCTGTGTGTGAGACACACACATGTAGTAGAACTGTGTGTGACACTCATGTAGCAGAGCTGTGTGTGTGTGACACTCACATGTAGCAGAGCTCTGTGTGTGTGATGAGCATGAAGCAGGGCTGTGTGTGATGTGCATGAATTACAGCTGTGTGTGACATGTATTTAGCAGAGCTGTGTGTGTGTGATGTGCATGTAGCAGAACTGTTCGTGTGTGACATGCATGTATCAGAGCTGTGTGTGTGGCGTGCATGTAGCAGAGCTCTGTGTGTGTGATGTGCATGTAGTAGAGCTGTATGTGTGAAATGCATGTAGCAGAGCTGTGTGTGTAACATGCATGTAGCAGAGCTATCTATCATCAAACAGCCTCGAGGTGCAATGACAGTGATGTCATCACAGGTCGTAAAACCGTGTGCTTACAACCCCAATTCCTTTCACTATATTATATTAGTAAGTGGCACCTCCAGAAACACTGGTACTATAATATTCTAATAATTACTATTTTTTTAGGTTACTCAATTGAGAAGGTGTTGTACTCAGAAGGCATAACTTGGACGACCTCTTAAATAAAGAGGAATTGGGTTTACTTCCTTGCTCTCAATTGTTTTTTTTTATGTGAAGGGTTGTACCCTTCACATAAAAGCCCAGTATTTCAGTTTTTTTCTTTGAACTGTACTTACATGTCTGTTGCATGACTGGCATATTCTGGGCTAACAGCATCTTAGAATTATATTCTGTTCAGTATTATCCTTCACACATAACCACACACATTGAATCTTATAGCCAACAAGAGTAGCTACATTTCTTATTGCACTTTCTTGGGAGAAATGCAAATTAACCCCATTCAAGCGAATGAGGCTAAAATACATTAACTGCACAGTGTCTAGATAGGAATGGTGCTAAGAAGGAATATATTTTGCTATCCACATTCAATGAACTGTAAATGCATGTTACCAAAACGGTGAATTATTCCTTTTGCTCTGTAATCAAATAGCATAATAAAATTGAGAGCCAAAACGTTGCATTTTTGCATGTATTGCGAATAAATGAGGAATAATTCTTGTTATTTGAACATTCCCAGGACAGATTCCTAGAATATAACTTTAATTTATTTTGTTTAAAATTATGTCTCCAAAAGTATAAAGACCATACAATTAAAATGCAAGGGAACCACCACCACTACCCTGATTTTAAAGCCTGCATTGTATCAAAAAAAGTTAGGGTATATTCAGATGGATAGGAATAAGGACTGGAACAATCAAAGTCGAAGTTACGACCTAGTGTGAACTATAACAGAGTCTTTGTGATAAACATTTCACAATGACACTCTAGTATCAGAAAGAAAGAAAAGACATCCACACCTCCAAATATGTCTTATCTTCTCTTCCCAAATGAATATAATGATGGTCCGCTATTACTTCTGATGTGTTGGGCGCAAAAGATTTTAAAAAGTCCCTTCTAATGGACATTATCCGACACGCAAAATTAAGTTTACCCAACAAAGATTGTAAAACTCACAGCATAATCTTACTGACCCACTGGGCATTGTTGACCTCTTGCTGCAAGAAGTCCAATTTGTCCGTTGTTAACCTACATTCCATTAACCACCGTATCTATAGCAAGTATGTATAGAAGGCCCTTCCTTATTTTTTAGGAGCTAACGGGATCCCAAAACGTTGCGACACCCACTGTACCATTGAATTAAGAGTGGAACATATTGGCAAATCTGCCGGGCCTAAACATAAAAAAATCGTCCAGTTAATGTTTCACTGAGCCAATACCTGATACATCTATTACCACCCACTCCAAGAACTAACTAAATACCTCAAAGTATGCACAAGAAATGGAACAACCCATTGGCAAATTTCTATCTGCAAAGTATTATGCCTCCCAATAACATCCCAACACACTGATGCTTTTGGGATGAACTGGGAGAAGGCGAAAGGCAGATTTAATATCAGTTGTTGCCAGTAATGCCCCCTTTCATATTTTCGCACCCAAGTAATTGCTGTATCAAATGACGGATACACCACGGAACAAAGCTCTGAATCTATACTGTCATTGTCTGATGCACCTTTAGGATGTGATAAATGATGTATCAGCCAGAATTTAGTCAGCTCTGTTTTCGGGACTGCACCGAGCAGGAAAATTACGAAATTCGAAAAAGGAGGTTCCTTCCTGGTAGCCACTGAAATGCGACGCAAGAGCCCTTCCTTTCCCAGCCTCTCTCTGCCTACTGATGGATACATAAGGACAGACCAGAGATTTTTATTGGAAAAGGGAACCCGATTTAAAGGGGGTGGGATCCTAAAACCGTCGTGAAAACCTAAAAGTAAAAGCTGCACTTCAACCCTACCCAGGAACCTATTTAGGGATGGATCCATATCTGGAAGTTTCACTAGTGTTGTCCCTTTTACCAAAACTAGATAACCTCTATTACAATGGAAACAGATATGCTTAAACTTACAGCTCCTAGCAAACTTGAATTGGCCCTCGTTAAACTGCTAAAATGCCAACTAAGGTCTGACTTTTTTGCCCAGAATTGGGGGAACTGATGGCGGAGCTGGACTGCCCATATCTTACCAGGGCAAAAACCCTCAACCATAGGGAGATGTCCTTGTGAACCTAATGTTCACAAGGGGAACCTATGAATCTAATATTGGGGAAAACCACTTTTCTTTGCCTGAACTGTTCATCATAACGCAGCCAGGTTTGTCCACTGTATACTCGATACGCTTCCCTCTATAGCATCCATATAACAAAATAGTGGTGAACAGTTTTCCAGCACCTTTATCCTGATAACACTGGTTAGAATGGCAAACGCCTGCAACCAATTAGTTAAAGTCTGCAGTATAAAACGCCATCATTTCTTGTCTTCCTCCTTTTTTGATTCTGTCCCCTTCCCTTTGTCTAAATTAAATTTTTCCAAAGGGATTAGAGAAAATATCAAATCTTTTCTCTGACCTCCCTTTTTAAATGTGCCCCCATAGGACCCTCAAAACATACATACACCTCCCCTTTCGCTTTATCATCCAACCACATCCAATCTCCATCTTTTTTCGTCTGCACTGCGACACCGCTCTGACGTCTGCTGAACCTCAGTCACTACCTGACTCCCCACAAAGAGAACGCTGTCCATACTCATCAAAGCGATTGACAGCGTTGTCCATGTCGAATTTGGAGAAGGGGCACCAACTAAATCTTTAAAATCCTCTCTCGTAACCATTTAAAAGCTCCCCTTCTCCTCTTACTAACCCTTGGCTTCGCACTCCCTGTTACCCTGTCATGTAAGCCTTCACCCACAGCCCTTACACCTCTCTTACAGCCCTTACTTTTCCTTTAAAACCCAGGTTGGCAGATAAAATGTGAGTTATGTGATCAAAGGTGGAGAATAGAGGGCCATATCACGTCTACATCAAGAATCATAAGACACAAAATATTAACTGAAAGGGACAAATAACAGCTGGGAAGGATTGTTCACAGAGCTTTCCCACTATTCAGGAGCACATTGAGGATCTACAAGTGAATGGAAACCAAGTTAATGTCAACCCTGTATGACAGAAACTGTACACTATCAGATATGAGGGTTATGCTGCTGCACACAAGCCATCCATCATGAGCCATCATGATTCTTGCACAGGTATCCAAATTCATTTGGTAGAATAGCGTACCCTAGTGATATCTAGTCACTTACTTAGGAAAACCCCTTTAAAGGTACACACACGTGTAACATAGGACACAAGTGTGAGCTGGATCAGTGCAAAACATAGGCTGATAACTCCTAATGTGTTTGGCTAATGCCACTTTTTCTGGGGGCTTGTACTATTTATTGTGAATTGTCTTAGACACAACACTTCTTTGTTGATTTTTTTTCTTGCTGTCTTATCTCCGGACACAACTATCTTTGCTTTTTTTTTTTTAAATAGAATACAGTATAGTTAATATAACTTTTGTATTATTGTTTCATATATACTCAGCTGACATACCCAGCTTCACCCGAGTTACTTTGGTACAGGTGTTTACCTGTTGTGTGCACAGAAAATTTTATGAAGTCGTGGTTACTTCACAGGAACCAAGGACTAAAACATGTTTACACATAGACGAGCATTAGATTCTCCTCAGATTGCATGTACAGATGTCCCACTGCAGAATGTGCCACCCCTCCCACTCTTCTCCCTTTTTACCCTTAAAGGTAATGCCCCTTTTTATTCAAATTTAACCCCAGACTGAAGGTAGCCTTAGAGGTATGCTTCATCCCTGCAGTCCATGGCCGGTTCCCTATGTACTTTACAGATGTTCTGTATGTACACACAGAGGTCGGTTAGATTCTCCTTGGTATATACACACAGAGAGAAGTTAGATTCTCCTCGGCATATGCACATAGGGGAGCATTAGATTCTCCTCAGAATATACACATAGAGATGATGTAGATTCTCCTTAGTATATAAACACAGAAGTCAATCATATTCTCCTCAGTATATACACATAGAGGTGAGGTAGATTCTCCTCGGTATACAAATCATTTCCCCATGTTTTATGATTTCTGAGAAAAAAAACTCTCATGTATTGCAGATTTTCGCACAGCTTTCATGCATAGAATTAAATATTGCTGTTGCAACTCCTTTACTTTTCCTATTTTAGGACCTAAAGAATGCTCATGGCAAATTTCATGTTTGTGCGGTACAGATATGTGTTATTAGTTACATTACATAGGGGGTCACTTACTTTCATGGTTATAATTGAATAATCAAGTTGTGACCCCTTTACTTTTCCTATTTAGGACCTAAAGGATGCTCGTGCCAAATTTCATGTTTGTACGACACTGGGAAGTTAGAGAATTAGTGGTAAGTCAAAGAGTCAGTGAGTAAGCGAGTCAATCAGTGAAAGCTTTCACCTTTATATATATAAGCACTATTAAAAACTAGACTTGCAGATTATTGTACTGGATGTGAGGTAGTCATTAGTAACTTTACACAGCTGTCAGCAACTTTTTGTGTCACCTTATGGAATTAGTAATTAAAGCTTTTTTACAATCCCCTAAGGCTACATGCACATTAGCCCCAATTTCGCATGAGTTTTGTTCATTGCAAGATGCACAAAATTCATGCGAATATGAACTCCATTCTTTTGAATGGAGCCATAAACATGAGCAATTTTTTCCCCTCACAGAGATGCTGCAAGATAAAAAAATCACTGTATGTCCTACTTTTTCGCATCGTCTATTGTTTTCAATGGGACAGTCAAACACATCCCATGCCATGCAATGTGCACACGAATGCGATGTGATGTTTACCATTGAAAGCAATGGGAAACACTTGCAGATCCTCCAACACGCGTGAAACAAGCGCCGGAGGATCACAATTTCCCAGAAGTAATACTAGGCGTTTTTGCATGAAAAACGTCTTGCATCCAGGGGTAAAATGCACATTGACAAGCAAATTGACAGGCTTGCAAAGTTAGCCTCACTGGTAGAAATAGAAACTAGAAGGGATAGGGTAGGAGCAGTAAGAAAAAAATTCCTTGATATACCTTCTTGCTTTTAAATAAGATGTGCCTAAGTATTTGTACATAACTCCAACTTTCACTGTTTCTATGACAACCAAATATGCTGGAGCATTCAGTCAACATTTAAAACTGTTTGTAAACTGTTCTACATGCAGAGAAATTGTTCATCCAGAGAGCATGCCTTTGATCTAATATTATGTTAATTGTGCCAGAATATGCCCTGATTTTAAAAGAACAGAAGAGAAGACATTTCAAAAACTGGTTAGATAGTGACATATTAATGCATTTTTTATTTACTTGTTAGTAGAACAATTAAATGATTTCCAACCTCCCAAATATCACAGAATGTTTATGATTCACATAATATTTTCTACACATAATAATATTAAAGATAGCAGGTCAAAGTACACAGACAACATCAAGTGTTTGTAGGATTGTGTTATATATTATCCTCTTCCTCTAGATATAAAAGAATCGCTCTTCTTCCCATGTTTTCCTGATGAAGCAGGGAAGCCTATAAAATATTGAGCTCCTACTTTTATTCTATATTTTTACAAATACATTGCATATTTTTTTATATGTGTTTTATATAACTGGTCGGGTCCTGCATATCTGAACCACAAGTTTTTCCGCAGATGATTAGGGATTTGAGGGACCATCATACCTGTTACATTCGTGCAGGGCGTGTGAGCAGCAACCTACTTGTACATGAACATAATCTGAAGGGAAGAATATGCACTCAAGAGCGGACATAGAGATCATCAAACGTGAACCAAACAAAAGTTAAAGGGAGAATTCTGACCTTACATCACAGAAGGCAGAGAACCGTGCCTAAATGGGGGCGATCATCCCAACAAGGATGGCCCCACACAGGAACCTAGTGAACACCAGACTCTCCCTAGATGGAAATAGGGAATGAGGCAGGGAACACTAGGCATGGACAGAACGAAAAACGGATGTAGTTCAGACACGGACATCTGCACACTTATGGACAGAGGGGAATACAGACAGAACATAATTCACACCAAGCGTCTGAACACCTACACACAGAGGTAATATCCGGGATCCTCACCTAAAGATGGAACGGGTTTAGGCATCCTATCACTTAATGATGTAAAGAGTACACACAATATAATATAGTCCACACCAGACAGAGGGGACATCAGACAAAAAGTAACCTAAACCACATGCATGCAGATTACAAACCAGAGGGACAGAGCAAGACACAAAACAAAACAATGATCTGCACAGCATGCAGCCTAACACCCAGGTTTAGTTAGGAGATGTAAAGTTATAATAACTAACAAGCTCTAGCAAGAGGGACTGGTATTTATGTGCACAAACCCCAGTTGATTGTCTGGTTGGAGAGATCGTCACAATTAGCCAGCCAAATCAACCACACCTACAGGAATGTGCTCCTGGTAGTACATAGTCCTATAAGCCCCAGGAGCATGATGTGATAATACCATCCTGATACATACAATTCTTTCTTTATCAGATGTAAATACAACATATATCAAAGTACTGTATATACTTTGAACCTCAAATACCACATCGTACCTTTGTCACTTTGTGTTTGATATCAGGATTGACAATGATTTCACTATGACTGGGCAGTAAAACCATGTTTAACACTGTGTGACCTTTTTAGGCATGAAGCCAAGATGACCAACAGAAATTAAGAAAAGAATAAAAGCAGTCCAACTTAATTTCAGAGATATAGACCAGTCAAAGTATTTTACTGAATTAAGGACCAATTATTGATTTTTTTTCTGTTCATAGTATGATTCAGCTATGCATGCTTACCTGCATGGGCTCAGCTATGCATGCTTAGCTGCGTTGGCTCAGCTATGCATGCTTAGCCGCGTAGGCTCAGCTATGCATGCTTAGCCGCGTGGGCTCTGCTATGCATGCTTACCTGCGTGGGCTCTGCTATACATGCTTAGCTGTGTGGGTTCTGCTATGCATGCTTAGCTGCATGTGCTCAGCTATGCATGCTTAGCTGCGTGGGTCCATCTATGTGAGCTCTGTGGCCTCATGTGGTTTGTATGATCTATATATTACTCACCATCCTTTGTTCTTTTAGAATGTCCTAAATATTAGTTTCTGTGTTATCCTTCATCCATTGTTGCCTAGAATGATTTTTTCCTTTGTTCTTCTGCGATGTCTAAAATATTATCTGTGTTGATGTTACAGATTTCTTGTCACCGGAAACTCCATTGCTTCTTTACACTTCAAGTTTCTGCTGGGGCACTGTACTATCAGCAGGATCAGCAGGAGGATCTACTGTGTGACATGGGAGTGCCAGAATAGAACTGTGATGCCACCACCCTCTGAGCAGCAATGGCTGGAGATTGCTGCCACTTTTGCAGCATCGACACAGTTCCCAAACTCCATCGCAGCCCTGGATGGTAAGCAAATCCATGTAAAGAAGCTGCCGCACTCAGGGTCCTGATATTTTAACTACAAGTAGTACCCGTTCAGCAGTCCTGTTGGCGGTAGCTAACAGTGACTACCGATTTGTACTGGTTGATATGGGGGCCTATGGAAGCATTACTGATGCTCGCATCTTCAGGGCTTCCAGAATGGGGCAGTGGTTTCTTTCCAACCAGCTGGCCCTGCCAGAGCCATGGTTGCTTCCTGATTCTTCAGGTTCAACAGCCCCATTCGTAATTGTCACGAGTGAGGGCTTTGGCCTGTCAACCTATGTTCTGCAGCCATTTTCTTGCAGAGGGTTGGACACCAAACGACGAGTCTTTAATTATCGACTCCAGCGAGCTCTGTGTTTTGTCGACTGTGCCTTTGGAAATTCCCACCAGTAAATAGCGAGTTTTCCTGTGCACTATTCAGATGGAACCTGAAAACATCTGCTTGGCAGGTAAAGCCGCTGTGGTTCTGGATAATTTTTGTCGGATCAATGACACAGGTTGGATGTTACAGATGATCAACTTCCTATAACTACAACAGTTGCAGGTGGTGATCAGAACCAAGCAATTAGGCCTGCATCTTCTGGGCTTCCTATTAGAGACAACTTCGTGGACTACTTCCTGACTCCTCAGGGAGAAGTTCTGTGGCACCTGGCCTCTATCACCGAAGCCTGAGGATCAGGACTTTTTAAATTGGGTCATTGTTTATTTTTACCAGCTTCCATATTATTTTTTTAGGAGTTTTTTTTTTAGTTAGGGACTCGAAAGAAAATGAGGACCCTTGACATGTGTTGCAAGCTTACATAATATGATCCAATTAGCACAATACCTTATGAAAAAGGAGTGTTGTATATTTGCTAGTTTTGACCATATTATAAACTAATACCTGATTTGGCCTTTTTTTGCTGTTTTCTAAAAAAAAAACATATTGAAAAAAAGTCTAAAAACCAGTGTGTAATCTCTTTTTTCAATGTTAGTATATGCTGAGTGTGTGTGTAGTGCAAAGTATCTCAGCACTACTTGTAATATACTGGCAGTGCTGAGATACAACATAAGGTCATCAATAGTATTTCCCTGAAAAACCCCATTTAAAATTAAAACGAACATGCAAGTCATTTTCAGAAAACATGTCTATTAATGGTATTAATTCAAAACTGCAGAACAAACATTTAAATTTTAAACTTTTTGACAAACAAAGAAGATGCTCTAAAGATGATGGTATCGGGCACTGCATCACTGGTCGATAAATTAAAATGCATGGCAGATTGGGATTCTGCTGGCTGTCCATGCTGTGCTCTATAACTGAGATAGCTGGCTGCGGGAACTGTGGCAGAAGTGGGTAATGTAAGCGGTATGTTGGTAAGGTTCATACACTTGACTAGCATGGTGGTATTGTTGTGGTGGAAGTGGGAGAGGGGGTGTTTGTGGCAGAAGGGGGGTGGTGTTGCTGGCGGAGGCTGCATGACGGTGTGTTGCCATTGTGTATGTCTTAAACAAAATTGTTCCATACAGTAACGTAACTCATTTGGAGAGTATGGCGGAGTTGACATTTCCAACAAGAAATGTATGACATCCTAAGGTTTTCTGGCAGACTTCATAGAACAGTTGCAATATGTTCCCCAGAAAATTGCAGCAGAGTCCTGTAGTGCATTTTGATTTTGAAGAATTCTCAACACCTCAAGCTGCATTTGTTACAGAAAATCTTCATATCAGGTAGAGTTAAAATGAGAGTCATATACGAGCACACCCTTTCAATAAACCAGATGACACATGCTGAGTTTAGTCGAAGGGAAAAGCAGCTCTGCCCCAGTGAAATGCCCCCTAATCATCTTTTATAGTTTGCTAAGAGAAGGCATAACAAAATATATAGAAAATAGGTTGTCCTACAAGTAAGACAAAATCAAAGTATATGACTAAATACATTCTTGGCAGTAAAATAATCTTCCCAGGCTCAGAAATGGTCAATGTGATGTTTAAATCAGGACTTAGCAAAAGATTTCCAACAACTGGTGCTCTTTCAATACTTGCACAATAAATGACCATTGCACACACCATTAAATCTAAACAGGTTTCTTGTGACAATAATCATAGGTGAGCCAAACTAATTTTTGGGCAGACAATTTTTATTTAAAATTCCAAGAAATTGTACTATGTTATAATCAGATGAGAGCTTTTTAAAAGGTCAGCATGAACTCAACCCTTGTTAAAGGGGATTAGATTTTTCTAACAATTCCACCCTTTTATTGTCTCAAGAACATCCTGGCACCATGCCTCGATGATGGCAAGGAAAATCTACTATCCCTTCCTATCAAGGCCTGCACCGAGGATTGTCAAGAGATCTTCCTCTGAATCCTCAATCCCATTCCCCCCAGCTGGTTCAGGCCTTTACTGTCCCTCTTCTGTCCCAGGGATTACAACCTCTAATGCTATGCAAAACTAGGTCATGGGAAGATAAATGTAAACTACATATATACAAATATTTTGGTAATATCATGTGGTTTTTCTGTTGGTCCATAAAGAATATAAGTCCAACAATAGTCCATTGTATGCTCTTATGTATAGTCCAATGTATATAAATTACTTGGCTCTTTATGATGAGAGTAGGTGCCCACAGTACATGCAGTTGTCAAAATTGTGAAATTCTTGCAGAGTATGTTTTACATACGATGCATGGCATCTTAGCAGTTATCATAACAGTCAGAACATGCACATCAGGGGTAAACTGCTCCACAAATTTCATTGAAGATTTTCCTGAAAAACATCTGCAATTAGTGCTCATGATTTTCCGGAACAGTATAATGAGAACCTTAACATTGACTACAACAACTAGAATTAGAAGAACAATCTGTAAGAATATATGCACAGCACTAGACACCATACCACCCAACCTTTTGAACCAATTGACTGGGTTTAAATATGATAACCATTCTGGCCAAGCCACTTCTTCTTTGGATAAAGCCTTACAGTATAGTTCCTTTACTATCCGAGCTTGTTCAATCTCATGTGTAATTTGTAATGTTCCTGAAGGATCAATGTAATAATAACAGGATGGACTAACTATTTGACATAGCCCTCCTTGTGAGGTTGTGAGGTAACCCAGCACCACAGTGTGCTGATTAGTAACCAAAGTTAACTGCTTAGTGTACTCAGTTGCTGAGACCAGTCTTTTTGTGTGCTATAGTCAGGCAGTCTGGCCAAGGCCTGTTTGTCTCTGCCATAGACTTTGCAATATTTTTGTCTTAATAGTTCCATTCAAACAATCCACTTAACCACTACTTTGAAATGCTTGTTATATCCCTAGTGCTCTTGTAAACTCTTGGCAAATCTCCGAATTGAACTGCATGCCTCTATCAATCTCAATCACCTCTGGTATTACATATCTGCAAACAACCTCTGACAAGAGATTCTTTGCAACAGTTTTTGCATTGGCCTTGGCACAAGGCCAACTCTCTGGCCACCCTGAGAATCCATCCACACAAATGAGGACATGCTCATAGATCTCACATTTAGGAAGAAGAATGAATTCAATTTGCAGTTGCTGAAATGGGTACAAGAGCTTTGGAGTGCATTTAAGTGGTACTTTAACAGTTTTCCTATTGTTATGGCAGGCACAGATGACACAACCTTGCACAAACCTGGGGGCAGCATGATGGAAACCTGGCACTACCAAATGCTGTTTCACTAAACTCACCATTGCCTGCTTGGATTGATGTGTTGGTCCATGTGAGAGGGCACAGGTCATGGGATGGAGGGCTCTAGGTAAGCACAACCTAGGCCCGGCCCTCTAGAACCTATCCACATCTTGGGACCCAGAGTGTCTGGACCACTCCTGTACAGCAGCTTGCTCTACCTTTGCAGGTCTACCTTTCCCAGCACAGGCCGGGCTGTGAAAAAAAAGGATGGGAAAAGGTAAAAGCACTGCAGCTTAGCTACTAGGTCTGCCTTATGATTTCCATCAGGCTTTCGATGACTAGTGTGAGCATGAACCTTAATGATACCTACCTTTCTAGGCAGCTCCAGGGCCATCAAAAACTGTGCTACCAGTTTGCCATTTTTGACAGGTTTCCCGAAGGATGAGGTAAAGTCTCTGGCCTGCTATAAGGGCAAGTAGTCATGACATATACCAAAACAGTACTGACTGTCAGTGTATATGTTGGCTACACGATGTTATGCCATTAGACACACCTCAGAGAGAGCAATAAGTTCCACCTTCCAAAAGTGGGTCACCATAGCATATTCCGCATGCGGTCTCGTATCCTGTTAAAAGCGGGAATCGCTAACAAACAGTTCCATGTCAGCATTTGGGATTGGGGTTTCACTGACATTATCAAGTGGTTAGTTCTGTTTTCATCAACTCACCTTCTCCTTCCTCTACATCTGGAAGAAGCATAGCAGGATTTAATGCTGTACACCTTTTAACTGTAAGGTGTAGTAAGAAGAGCTACCTCATACCTTGTCAGTCTAGCCATTGACAGGTGCTTAGTTGTCACTTGAGACAACACTTCCTAAACCAAGTGTGGCTCCTGCACCACAAGAGTAATATCCAGCACCATGTTTCCAACTTTTTCTTTGATAGTGGAAAAAGGCTGCAATGGCTCTGAATGTGCTCCCCTGGCAACCACATCACTTCTGGAAGATGGCCGCTGCTGCTGCTGATGGAACTAATTAACCCAAGAAAAATCCTGAGTGCCTACACACCTGCTGATTCTACTGCCTTAGCAATAGTTGATTTTCTGTCATCTGCAATATGTTTCATCTGTGCTGAAATGCAGTATCTCTAAAACACTACTTTGGTTTTCGCAATTTGCAGTTTGTCCTTTGAGACCTTTATTCTTTCAATGCTGAGAAATAGCAGAAGAGATTGTGTCCCCTTTAGACAGACATCACAGTTGTTATACACTGATCTGCTTCTTAGGATTTTTACCACACACCCTCCTTTTTTAGGAGGGACCCAATGCACACTCTCTTTCTTTACATCATCCAGCTCCAACCTTTTGAGTCCAGCTAGTTGTTAAACCATAAAATCTCAGATGTAAAAATAAGGACAAACAGAGTATACCTTATTGTACTTGCATTAATAGCACTTAACACATCTGCACCAATCAAATTTATGGGACAGTTCTCAGAGGCCATCAGCTGGATAAAAATGTTAACAGTATCCACTAACTGAATTTTCAAAAGTTTTGTCCATTATAGAAAACAAGGTACATCAACTCCCCCGACCCCCCACCCCCAACCAGGTTCAATTAAGCTAGAAGGTATGTCTTCTTTACG